>NC_080749.1:19186828-19803078 GCF_020826845.1 Diceros bicornis minor | reverse complement strand
AAGGCAGGCTACATCTCCTGTCTCAACTGTCCTCCCCACTCTTTCAAGGCTAGAGAAGTGCTCTGTCATTAGCATGTCAGAGCAACAGTCATAAACAAAGGGAAAGGCCCCCACCTTTTTGGCAACTTGAAATACTCAGAGCATAAAAGAAATTGCGTGGAGGAAATGAAGTGCAGCTTTATGGTATTTCCTCTGCCATTCCTATTTGGAAGCATTCCGCCTGTTGGGTGTCTCCGGTTATGTCTGTCCCACAAAACAAACTTGGGAAATGTTCATCTTACACATCTCCTTCACCTTGGTTAGTGTGGTTGGCAAAATCACAGTCCCCCGAGCATGTCCCTATCCTGATCCCAGGAAGCTGTGAATACGTTGTGTATATGGCAAGGGGGAATTAAGGGAGCAGAGGGAATTGAGGTTGTTAATCAGCTGACCTGAAGAAAAGGAGATGATTCTGGGTTGTCTAGGTGGCCCAGTGTAATCACAGGCTCCTTAAATGTGGAAGAGGGAGGCAGAAGAGTCAGCTACAGGGTAACGCAGTGTGAGAAGGACTCAACTGGCCTTTGCTGGCTTTGAAGATGGAGGAAGGGGCCACCAGCCAAGGACTGCGGGCAGCCCCTAGAAGCTGGAAAAGGCAAGAAGAAGGATTCTCCCCTAGAGCCTCCAGAAAAGAATGCAGCCTTGCTGCTATCTTGATATTAGCCCAGTGAGATCCACTTTGGACTTCTGATCTCCAGAACTATAGAATAATCCCTTTGGGTTGTTTCCAACCACCAAGTTTGTGGTAAGTTGTTACAGCTGCAACATGAAATGAATAGAATTAGAAAATCGAATCCTGCTTGACTCAGGTCCAGGCCTTACTGGTGGGGGGTCAGCTTCATCATCATCATCCACAAAAGAGGCTGAATCCTGCCCACTGGCTCTGAACCGGGGCAGCAGGAAGGTCTGAGAAGGAGTCTCTGACCTTTGGCTCCCAATATCTTGGGGTGAGATGAAATGAAATGGCATCTAATACTCATAAGAGGAGATGACAGGAGCATTTGCTTAGAGGTCCAGGCATTAAGAGTTGGAGTCGGTTATGGTAAGAAAGAACTGTGTGAACTCAGGTGGCAGAAGCAGAGTGGGCTTTGGTCTGAAGGTTTGGAGGATCTAGAGAGGTGGAATCCAGAGAGAGGATGCTGCAGCATGAGGGGTTCCCAGCAGCTGGAGCAGAGGGCAGGTGCATATCCACTGTTAGAAAGAACAACCATGGCCTGAGGGATTCACTAGCATACAATACAATCTCTCCTGAAGCTCTGAATTTCTTGCAAATTACAAAACTAAACCTTGTGAATTCATCCAAAAGGGATAATGACCACTGAATGGTGTGACAAGTACAACTGTTAAAAATTCAGCAGAAACTCATTACTAATTCATTCCTAGAATCAACCTTTTAAAATCCTTATCTTCAACGCTCCTAAGGTACAGAATTGAGCTTCACAAGCTCTTTATTTCTCCCCCAAAGAAAGGGCAACACCCAATGAGTCCAAGCCTCCCTTATTTCTCAAGCTTCCCTTGGCTAACTCCATTTTCTCTCCCCAGGAAAACAGTGGGGAGTGAGGAAAGGAGAAGGAGATCCAGCATTGGATGAAACCCAGAAAAGCATTTCTTGCCCATCCTGCTCAGGGGAGGTGATCCCTGCTTACTGATCCAGGAAGCATAACCCCTAAAGTGGGTGTGGCCTGAGATGGAACAGGTTGGGGGATGAGGGAACGGGGCGCATGTGACAGCTGCAGGAATTCTATGGAACATCTTTGGGTTTCCTTTAGCTAGAGCCCAACTCTTAGGTGTAGAACCTCTAGAAGCACAGCTTGTGTCTGTTCACACTTTTCACCCCAACCCAACCCGCCATCCCGAGTGCCAAGTAGTGTGCTGGGCACAGAAGGACATTCTACTAAATCTTTGCTGAATTGCATGGGATTGAAGGTGCAGCCAGGGTCCTCTCCCTCCCAGAATCTGTGACTGTAGATCTCTCTTCCAGCAGACTCCAGACCTCTCTGTACCAGGTCACAGGTATTTAAATGAGACCATGTAGCAATAATGTATATTGTAGAAGATGTTGTTAAACGAATGCTTCCAATTTGAACACTATTGGATGGTTAATGGACTTTGAGATATAATCTAACTTCTTAGTAAAGCAAACTTATGATAACTGAACTTGTCCTCTGTCCTAACCATACTTCTCCAGTTTCTCTCCCTCCTTCCTACACTCTCACTGAATAACTCAGTCCTCTGAGCACATCAGATTCTTTTTGGCTGTTCCTCTGCCTGGAATGCCCACCCTGCACCCCTTTCCCCACCTACCTGGAAAATTCCCATTCATTTTCTAAGAATCTATTTATGTGTCCTCTCTACCAGGAGACTTTTCCTGATGCTCCAGGCTGGGTTAGGTGCCACTTCCCCATGCACCCCTAGTGACTGTCACCTGTTGAAGCATAGTTAGCACTCATCACCTTCGGGGACTGTGTCATTTATCTTTGTATCATCACAGCCTATCAAAATGCTTGGCATGTAGGAAATTCTCAATAAATGTCTCTTTAATGAATGACTCAATATTAACCACTACTATTTATCGAGCACATTTTACTTTGGGCATCACATTATGCTAAGCTTTAAACATATACTATCGTATTTAGTCATCAGAACAGTCATATATGCTCTCTCATTTTATAGATTCAGGAACTGAGGCCTGGAAAAATTGCCTAATCTCCCCAGGTGTACCCAGCCAGTCAGTGGAAAAGGCAACATGCAAATCCAGAAGGCTTATCAGATTTTCTGTGCGGTTGTCTAAGGTTCCTAAAACGGTTGTGGACTATTGCTGTACTTTAAAACAGAAAAGATTGGGGTGATCATATAATTTTTCCCCCTTGTCCTCTAATCCACACCTTTGTCACGTGAGTTTTCAGTTCCTACCATGAGAGGTGGAGTTTATTTTCTGGCTCCATTGATGTTGGGTTTGGCTCTGTGATTTGCTTTGACCAAAGGAATGTTGGTGGACGGGAAGTGAGCTTAGACTTTGAATCCATCGGTGGGGTGGGCTTGTCCTTTGTGTTCCTGCTTTTCCCGGTGGGAAGACCATGCCTCAGAACATCCCTGAGCTGAGGAGAATGAGAGACAAATGGGGTAGCCCTAGTCCCAACCACAGATTGATTCCAACCTAGCTGAGTCGCGTCAACCTAGATTAGTCAAATCTCTGACAACCCACAAGTGCCTGAGCAAGAAATAAATGTTTTTCTTATAACACTGAGTTTTGGGATTGTTTCTTGGGCAGCATATTTTTGGCAATAGCTGATGAATACAGTTAAGAAAGTAACATTAGAGACATAAAATATAATAATGCACAAACAATATCCCTTCCCGGTGAAGACTAGAAAAGGGCCTCTATCTTTTAGATACATAGGAAAAATAATTTATTGATGATAATTGTGTTAATTGGGGAACACTGGAAATGTTTTTTTTCCAGAATAACTTAATGAAGGGTCATTTTTCTAGAATAATTTCCTGCAGAGACTCAGATGCGGTAAGAAAATAAGCTAGAGGTCCTCTTAAAATTTTTTAAAACCCTGCAGATTTTCCTGGCCTGTAATGATTTAGAAAAGGACTTAAAAAATTTTTGAAGTTATAAATACATAATTAAAAAAAATTAAACTGGCAACATTTTGATTAGGTGGCGAAATTGTACTATTTACTTTCTGGCAAGGTTGCTCTTGGAAACCACCGTACCACTCCATGGGGAAGGTAGGAGTATAATTTAGAGGCCAAAGAAAAGACAGGATTTGGATTCAGGAACAATATGCACACATAGATTATGAAAGTTTTGTGTCTATTCACATCACTCACACACACCTCCATTGAATTCTATGCCCTCTAGCAAGTTTCTGCTGAGTCCTCAGTTTGCAAAGCCCTTCTCTGGGCTTTCTGGGGAGGGATGTCAAGCTCGGAGGGGTGAGGTTCATTTCAGGTTCCTTTTCTTGGAGCTCAGTCCTGGCCTCCCTCTGGAGCTGTGTCAGCCTCCTTCTCAGACACCAGGAGGGGGAGTGAATGTTTGCGGTCAACCGTGGCAGCTGCTGAAGCATCCATTGTATAATAATTGCCTCACCACCAGTCATTCTTTTGATAATAATTTTCACGTTGATGGACTCATTGGGGGTGGAGATGGACATCAGCGGTGCTTCAGGAGCCTTTCTTTTTCTACTGCGATTTTTCTTTAATTAATTGGACAAGTTCCCCTCCCTCCCAGCCCCCAAGTGCAGCCAGTGAAGGAATTAGAGAGAATTGTTAAGATTTATAGCAACACAGACTGACCTACTTTGGAGCAAGCACATTCTGGGGAGGAAAGGAGCCCAGATCTCAACTATCTGTTTTCTTTGTGTGTAAATCCTCTGCTCTTTTAGCTAAGAAGGGCAAAAGACAAACATTGTTTCATTGAGATTTAGAGAGTTTTATTTTCTGTGGCGGGTGGTTGACTAATAAGCTTGAATCTCATGTTGATGAAGGCCATTACATAAAGGAAGAGTCTTTGTAGTTGAGTCAAGAGAGCAGTTTTAATTTCAGCCTCATTAAAAACTCAAAGCTCAGGGCAAAAATCTTAGCACTTGCTAAAACAGATCAAATTGGAAGGATAAATGTTTAACTTTTTCTGAGAGTCTTAAAAACAGAAAGGGAGGATAGAACTTCAAATGAATAAATATTACTTGACAGTGTTGCTTCAAGTCTTCTAGAAACAAGAGCTATTCAAAAAAATTCAGAGACAATGGTGGAAAAAAAATATTCCAGATCCAGGCAGTTAGTCAAATGTTTCAGAAGGACTTTAACATCCATGACATTTTTAATTTAATGATCCAAAAGACAGAGAAAGAGGGGCTGGTCTGGTCACGTAGTGGTTAAGTTCATGTGCTCCGCCTCGGTGGCCCAGGGTTCGCAGGTTTGGATCCCAGGCGTGGACCTACACATAGCTTATCAAAAACCATGCTGTGGCGGCATCCCATGTAAAGTAGAGGAAGATGGGCATGGATGTTAGCCCAGGGCCAATCTTCCTCAGCAAAAAAAGAGGAGGATTGGCAACAGATGTTAGCTCAGGGCTAATCTTCCTCACCAAAAAAAAAAAAAAAAAGAGAAAGAGTCGCACTCAACCCTGTTCCAATCAAGAAATATCTGAATATATGACCTAGAGGCCTCAGGGCTCCTCCAGGAGAGGGGTTTGGGAATTGGTTATGGGTGGGATTGGGGCCATGGTTTTCCCTTGAGCTTCTTTCCCCTATTTCACTATTTAGCAGGGTTTTTCTTACGTGTATTTCCACCTGCCAAGTTGTTCTGGGTCCAACTCATCCATTCCATTATTGCTCTGTTTCCTTTCCACCCTCTTGAGGAGGGTACAATACACATTTAGTTACAACAGAACGGTGCATAGTAGTATGTAACTAGAATCTACACGTATCTAGGGAGTAGCTACTATCACAGGCTGCTTAGCTCCGTGGGCAAAGCACAGGAATTATCAGGAGAGCTGTGCAAGAATATTTCTTGCCATGCCGCTGTGATAGTGAACATGTCCTTCACGTTCACACACCTGAGTATAGGTAAATAGATTATGAAATATTCATAATGTAGAATACTATAGATGTTAAAACATGGATAGATTTCAATAAAATGTTGAAAGAAAAAAAGAAAGTTGCAGAAGTGTCCCAAAGTATGACAGCAAGTATATAAAGCTTATAATACGCAGGAAACTTTTATACTATTTAATATAGTATGGTAGTAAAGACATAAAATCTCCATGGGCATGAAGAAAAACACATTCAGGGCAGTAGTCACCACTTGGGGGTGAGGTGGGGGGGAAGGGCAGGACGTGAGAAGGGGAACACAGGAGGCTTCCTTTATACTTTTATTTCTGAAGTTGGGTGGTGGCCACAAAGTACTTGTCTTATTTTGCTGTACTTTTTTGTATGCCTGAAAAATCTTCATTATGATAAAAAAATGAGAAAGAGAGTCCTACAGACTGAATGTTTGTGACCTCCCCCAGATCTATGTGATATACGTTAAAACCTAACCCCCGTGTGATGGTATGAGGAGGTGGGGCCTTTGGGAGGTGATTAGGTCATGAGGGCGGAGCTCTCATGAATGGGATTAGTGCTCTTATAAAGAGGCCCCAGGGAGCTCCCTTGCGCCTTCCATCATGTGAGGACACAGTGAGAACACAACATCTATGGAGCGGGAAGTGGGCCCTTCCCGGACACCTAGTCTGCTGGTGCCTTGAGCTTGGACTTCCCGACCTCCAGAGCTATGAGAAATAAATGTCTATTGTTTATAAGCCACCCAGTCGATGGTATTTTGTTAGAGCAGCCAGAATGGACTGAGACAGAGAGCAAGCCCCAGGGACAGGGCCAGCCTTCTCGTCTGGGTTGCCCCTCACTCGCTCTCTCACCCTTGGCTCTCTGGGCCTCAGTTTCCTCACCCCTGAGATGGAAAGAGTTGGACTCAAGCATGTCAGATTTTAGGCAGCAGCCTGCAGGAAAGAGACTGCTACATCTGTCTGTCTGTCAGCATCCTTCGAAGTGTCTGGACAACAGAGTGAGGAAAAGAGTGAAAAACACAAGTGACTAAGTGTGACCCAAACAGCTGGTGTGCCTGATGTTTTTTAAAATTGCACTGACTGCTGCTTCAGCACCTGCTGACGCCACCCCAGCTGGATGGGACTCTTCTGTTCTCAAATTCCTCCAGAGGAAAAAGATTCTACAGTTCTCTTGATAGCCCATCCTGGTATCTGGCAATCGCGACTCAGGAGTGCAGACCACGAGGAAATGAAACTACAATTATCCTCTTTCCCTTTACCGCTTGGCATTTTTATATTAATAAATTTGTAGACTTAGGTAAAAATCACGTTAAAAATACTACTAAAATAATATTTTATTTTTTTGGTGAAGACTTAATGACTTGACAAAATGTCCATGACACAGAATGTTAAATGACAAAGAAGGATATATAATTATATATGGTATAATCCCAATTCTGTTTAAAAAAATTACATACACACACCATACACACACATG
Source organism: Diceros bicornis minor (assembly GCF_020826845.1). Taxonomy (NCBI): domain Eukaryota; kingdom Metazoa; phylum Chordata; class Mammalia; order Perissodactyla; family Rhinocerotidae; genus Diceros; species Diceros bicornis. The sequence goes on along the minus strand of NC_080749.1, from coordinate 19,795,996 downwards.
CACACACAAGACTGGAAGGAAATGCATGTAGGCAGTAATTTAAAATTTCTTCTGCATACTTAAATAAAATCTTCAATTTTTCTACAATAAGCATATATTACTGTTATAACCAGATTATCTATGTGTGTGCATTACCATACATTTTTAAATGTGTTTTGTTTTGGACCAGAGGCCATGGTTCTACCACCACCCTCCTGGCACTGAGCCTGCGGTGTGGAGGAGAGTGGAGCAGGCTCTGAGGTAGTTAGCAGGGATGGAGTCCCTGAGAGTCATTCGTACGCTAAGCCAGGTGTTCAAAAGCCTGGTCTCAGAGAGGCTTTTGAAGCTCCATTTGCCACATTGCAAAGGAACAAATAACACTGCCAGCAGGATTTGAATGCTTCCAGAGAATTATAAGGAGTAGAATGGAGTCGGTTCTGATTGCCAGCGTAAAGTCTCTGTCTAGGGAATGAGAACATGCCCTGATCCATTTCCTCAGCCAGCTCAGCAGCTCAAAGCCTCATGTGAGACATCCCCTTAAACCCCACAAGTGTCTCTGTCTCAGCTCGGGCTGCCATAACAAAATACCACAGACTGTGTGGTTTAAAATTTATGTTCTCATGGTTCTGGAGGCTGGAAAGTCCAAGATCAAGGTGCCAGCAGGGTGTGATTTCCGGTGAGACCTTTCTTCCTGGCTTGGTAGACAGCAGCTTTCCTGCTGTGTCCTCACGAGGCTTTCCTTCTGAGCATGTGTGTGGACAGAGCAAGAGAGCAAGATCTCAGGTGTCTCTTCTAAGAGCGCTAATCCTATGACCTCATCTAACCTTAACTACCTCCTAAAGGCCCTAATTCCAAATATAGTCATATCGGGGGTTAGGGCTTCAACATATGAATTTGGGGGGTGGGAGGGGACACAATTCACTCCCTGGCAATCTCCTAAAAGTGAACTTTGGAGACAGCCTAATCTGTCTTTTCTCTGTGGGGTCAGCCTGCCAATGCCCTTGCACCTCCTCCCCCTGTATGGACCAGTTCTTTAAAGAACAGCGATGGAAAGGGCACAGACCGATGTAGAAGTAGGTGGAGAGTACATGGCAGTCATGGGGAGTGCACAGGATGACATCTGGGGAGGGAACGCATCTGTAAGGAAACCCCACTGGTTTTCTTAATAAACCACCACCCAATCCTACAAGGTTGGAAGTGAAGGGAGAAACCCCAAGTGTGCAGGGATGGCTGGAAATTGGGACCCATGATCTTCTCTCTAGAAATCTCTCCCTACTAATGACAACCACCATGATGGCCTAAGGGGTTTCTGTCCCCTTTTAAGTATCTCCCTCTCAAAGGTGTCATTGACTTTCTCTTCTCAGTTCCCTGATGTTTACAAGCAACCAGATGGGATTATTTACCCAGGAGGGGGTATTTCTTTAGCACCCAGGGCTATCTTGAGCACCCAGGCTTGACTTTTCCTCAGATTGAGTCATTCAGGGAGTTCCTTAGTTGACAACTCAGGGTATTTACTCAGTTTTACCTCCTACAATGCTATTCTTGAAAAAGGAAATAACTAGTTGGCAGAGACTGGTTTTGCTGTAGAACAGTCAGTAAAGTGGCCGTGGTGGGAGCCTGGAATTGGGATTGGTCCCCACAGAGGCCTGTCACTGAGTTAGGTTCATTACCAACTTATGACTGCAACTGGGCCATGTAGAGAATTTATTGTCCTCGTGTTAGAATGACGACAGGCTTCAAGTGGCCGGGCATTAGTCCAACGCCTGAGCATGTAGGTAGGCTCTCCAGAAAAAATATTTGTTGAATGCATGCATAAGTAAACTGGCCAATCAGGATGTCAAGTGTAGCCCTTCTTCCACCACCACCATCATCAACAACCGCCACAATAATACTGGTTAATATTTATACTGGATTTACTTTTGAAAGGGAAAGTCATTCATAAATCAAGGATTCATAGAGATCATAATCTAGAGATCTCACCTAGGAGCCTTAGGGTTGCTCAGAGGTATCTCAGAGGGTTTGGGCAAGAATAGCCAGGAGGAAGCAACATGATTTTTATCTGTTTTCTATGTTGGCAGTCCCCAAAAAGGTATCATTAGAAAGAGGGTTCCAGGGCCAGCCCGTGGCTTAGCGGTTAAGTGCGCGCGCTCCGCTGCTGGAGGCCCGGGTTCAGATCCCGGGCGCGCACGGATGTACCGCTTGTCCGGCCATGCTGAGGCCGCATCCCACATACAGCAACTAGAAGGATGTGCAACTATGACATACAACTATCTACTGGGGCTTTGGGGGAGAAATATAAATAAATAAAAATTAAAAAAAAAAAAAAGAAAGAGGGTTCCACTGTTAAAATTTGAATAGCATTGTTTCATTCAAGGCTCTCATTGAGAAAATCAAGTATTAGAGTTAGGAAGATGCTTAGCAAATGTCATACAGTTAGTAAGTGGCAGAGCTGAGCCTGGAAATTAGGTCTCCAAGAAAGGGCTCTTTCAACCTCACTCCATCACCCTTCTGCCCATGATAATACCATCAAGGTAACAATATCGTGATCTTTGGATTGTAAATTGAGTGACTATAAAATAAAAGCTTTACTGAGTCCTCATTGTGTGCTAGGCATTATGCTAAGTACTTTGTACTAACATACTTAATTCTCGCAAAAATCCAGAAGAGTAAATGCTGTTATTGCTGTCATTTAACAGATCCAGAAATTGAGTTATCAAGAGATTAAATAACTTGCTCAAGGTCTCACAGGAAGTGTGTGATGAAGTCAGAGTTTGACTTCAAACAATATATCCTTAGAGTTCATCTCCTGACTAGTACATTATTCTGCATTCCAAGACTGAAGAGAATTTACACCAAAGCAAAAATACACAGAGTTAGTCCTTAGCTTTTTCCCTAAGCTCAACAGTTCTTTTTTTTAAGTCACCTTATTTTCCAACCTTTAAAAAATGAAAATTATAGAATCCTCGATGGATTCATTGAAATCTCTGTAGGGAAGAATTAGTGGTGAGAGAATTATTTCTGCTTCAGAGATGAGGTGCCTTACAGAGGGTTACAGACACAACTCACCCTTTCTCATTCAGCAGATGCAGATCAAGTGGGAAATCGTATCTGTGCAAGTCCCCAAACTTGGTTCACCTGACAGTGTGAGCTGTCTAAGTATGTGCAGAATAAAATGGTTGTGTGTATGTGTGTGTGGTGGGGGAGGTGAAGTGGGGAGTGGATGAGGAAAGATGAGGCTAGAGAGATATGCAGGGGATGGAACCTCAGTGGTCTTGAAATTCTTCAGCTGCTGTGCATTGCGCAGAGGCCACTGAAGAGCTTTGAGAGAGTGAGTGAGCAACAATTAGCTTTACGTTTTAGAAATATCACTTTGCATGATGAAGACTGGATTGAATAGTTTCCTTGGAGCCTACACAGGAGAGCGGGAGTCAGGGCATGGAGCTAGGAAGCTGTTGCAGTTTTCTGAGAGACAGATGCTGGTGCTCTGTGTCAGCAATGACAGAGATGCCTGAATAACATTGGTAGGCAATCCACGTACCTTGAACACTATGCATTTCAGTGATGAAAAGTACTTTCTAGTGTCCCCTAAGCTCCCAGGAAACCTTCTAGTGTTGATTGGATATAATGGTGGTTGAAGGCTTCTGGTGTGTTGATGCCTGATTAGAGATTTCAAACTAACTAACCCCTGTCCCTGGCGGTGGAGAAGATGGAAATTAACATATATATTTATTACACTGTTGATGCTGCAGAATTTAAAAGTAAAGTATGCAGCCGACAGCATAACTGAATAATGTGATAGTGAATGACAGACAGCTCAAAGGAAGAGATTCTTACCCTCTAGGATCCGTCCGTCTACAAGGAAGACAAGATGACAAAATGTGCAACAGTTGCCTGATTAGATAAGGCAACGATCGATGCAGGATCTAAGTACAGGTAATGAGAGGAACAGATGTCCCCACAGTTGGTGGGTTGTGAGATGGACCGAGTCAGGAGTAGACTATTTGGCAAATATTTATTTAGCAGTTACTATGTGTCAGGCTCCATGGGCATATATTCAGTGAATAAAATAGACCAAAAAGTCCCTCCCCATGGAGAGCTTACATTCTTAGCTACATTCTTGGAAGAGGTGGGGTTTAAGCAGGATCCTGAAGGAAGAGGAACCTTGATTGGCAGAAACAAAATAGCATCACAGTGGGAACAGCAAGTATGAAACTCAGACACAGGAAATGCTTACAATGTGAAATAACAAGAGGAGATGTGGGGCATGGTTGAGGTGAGTTTACACTTGGGTGCGGGGCAGCAGGAAATCAAATCAGAGGGTGCGGTTGAGGCTGGGCTTGAAGACCTGGCAGGGGAGACTGTACTCTATCCTGTAAACATCACACAGCCCTGGGGATCAGATGCAAGCTTCAAGTTGAAAGAAAGAGGCAGCAAAGACAGCAGAGCAGATGGTGGGGCAGGAACTCTGTGGCCATTTCAGAAATTAATTATTTCTCTCTCTCTCGCTCTGCCTTATCTTTTTTTTCATTCTACGAGTTTTAAAGATATCTAAAATGTTGTAATTATATCTGAAGGTATAAGAAGAGCGGAATCAGGTGGAAATAGCATACAGATCCATGGAAATTATTATGTAAATAACTTAGCAGTAATCCAGACGGTGTTCCTAGAGTGAGCACTTACCCGCTCTTCTACTGGCTACTGAAATATTGTGAGCTTAAGAATAAATCCGGGCGATTGATGTGCTTGGGTGGAGTGGGTCCCTGGGCAGGGCCATCTGGACATAGTTCCTCCACTGGAAGTCTTTCATGGAGAATTTAATTTTAAATGGATGATAATAAAGTGGAGAATTAAGAGTCAATGGATAAAGTCTCCAAATTCTTCTCTCTATCTCTTATTTATACCACATGCTTTATGGAATCTTTTATCATTCTGACACTTGCCATTTACATCCCCAGCGTCCTCTCCTGCCAGATTTATCTTACTTTTACTGTTAAGGAGAAATAAAGCAGCTTATGCAATTCTCTAGCTTGCTCTGCAAAATGTAGAATCCTAGCAGTGATTTCAAGAGTCCAAAATCCCTTGAATTTCTCAGAGCAAGGATGTGCATCATGGTTACCTTGAAAAGGATTATGAAAGCCTTCACTGTTCAACCCAGATGTCCCCCAGCTGCAACAACCTGATGGTACAAATGGTCATGAGGCGACTGTGGAAAGCTTGGGCACAGTCCCCTCAGTGATTTCTGGAAGTCTCCAAGGGTGCCTCACCTGTGCTCAGGGACACGTCTGCTCATGTCCTGCCTCTGCTGCTGGTGGCCCTGCAAGAATGTGCTCTGCTTAGCACACCATTCCTAGAACACTTGCCTGTGTGCTCTGATGACAAGGTTGCAGTGTGGTCGACGGTGAGCTCTTGTGTCTTATCATTGAGGCCCTGAAGCCTCACTGCTTGCATCCAGTCCCACAAAGTCCTTATGACTTTCAGCCTTGAACTCCTCTCTCCATAGAGCCCAACACTAGGCCGGCAGAAACATGCATAAGAGTGTGTGTTGCAGATGAGTTTTAGTATTGAAGAACTGGAAATAAACTGATTTCCCATCATGAGAAGAAATTGGCTGAATAAATTGTGATATATTCACAGCGTGAAAAAATATGCAGATATCAGAAAGAATGAATTGAACTGTTTCAGATGACTTGGAAGGATTTAAGTTACAAATAAAAGATGTAAAAATGTATATGAAATTGGATCCCATTTTTGTACAACAACATAACCCCCCATATATTTTAGTATATGTGTATATGTAGAGGAGTTGTTTAATATGGTCTTTACAAGATTTTATTAATATTAAGAAACAAAATGGAAGGACATAATGTAGGTTGTTATAGAGGTACCAGATACCTCTTGTGCCCCACCTCACATCTTTTCAGTCTACCTTTTAAAAAAATTTATTAGGGGCCGGCCCTGTGGCACAGCGATTAAGTGCTCGTGCTCCGCTGCTGACGGCCCGGGCTCTGATCCCTGGTGCGCACTGACGCACCATTTGTCAGGCCATGCTGTGGCGGCATCCCACATAAAGTGGAGGAAGATTGGCATGGATGTTAGCTCAGGGCCAGTCTTCCTCAGTAAAAAGAGGAGGATTGGCATGGATGTTAGCTCAGGGCTGATCTTCTCACACACACACAAAAAATTTATTAAAAAATTTTTTTTAAATCGTGGTAAAATACACATAACAGCTAACCCTGGTGGTCTAGTGGTTAAGATTCAGTGCTCTCCCTGTCACAGCCCAGGTTTGTTTCTGGTCAGGGAACCACACCACCCATCTGTTGATTGTCATACTGTGGTGGCTTCATGTTACTGTGATGCTGAAAGCTATGTCACTGGTATTTGAAATACCAGCAGAGTCACCCATGGTGGACAGGTTTCAGTGGAGCTTCCGGACTAAGATAGACTGGGAAGAAGGACCTGGCCACCCACTTCCAAAAAATTGGCCATGGAAACCCTATGAATAGCAGTGGAACATTGTCAGATATAGTGCCAGAAGGTGAGAGGATGGTGCAAAAAGACGAGGCAGGATTCCGCTCAGTTGTACACAGGGTCACTAGGAGTTGGAATCGACTTGATGGCACCACCAACAAACACGTAACATAAAATTTACCCTCTTAACCATTTTTAGGTGTACAGTTCAGTGTGGCATTAAGTATAGTCACCTACTGTGCCACCATCACCATCATCCATCTCTAGAACTTTTTTCATCTTCCCAACTGAAACTTCAAACCCATTAAAAAATAACTCCCTGTTCTTCCTCCCTCCACCCCTCCCTGGCAACCTCCATTCTATTCTGTCTATGAATCTGACTACTCTAGGTACCTTATATAAGTGGAATCATACAGTATTTGTCCTTTTGTGACTGGCTTCCTTCGTATAGCATAATGTCCTCAAGGTTCATCCATGTTGTAGCATGTATCAGAATTTCTTTCCTTTGTAAGGCTGAATAATATTCCATTGTATGTATACACCACATTTTGTTTATCCATTCCTCTGTTGATGGACACTTGGGTTGCTTCCATCTTTTGGCCATAGTGAATAACTCTGTTGTGAACGCAGGTATACAAGTATCTCTTTGAAACCCTGGTTTCCATTCTTTTGGGTATATATCCAGAAGTAGTATTGTTAGATCATATGGTAGTTCTATTTGTAATTTTTTGAGGAACTGCCACACTGTTTTCCACTGCAACTGCACCATTTTATGTTCACAAGCATTCTAATTTCTCTACATCCTTGCCAACACTTGTTATTTTATGTTTTTTTTAAATCTGACAGTAGCCATCCTAATGGGTATGAGATGGTATCTCATTGTAGTTTGATTTGCATTCCCCTAAAAATTAGTGATGTTGAGTATCTTTTCATGTGCTTATTGGCCATTTGTATATCTTCTTTGGAAAAATGTCTATTTAACTCCTTTGCCTATTTTTTCATCCAGTTGGTTTTTCTTTCCTAGAGTTGTAGGAGTTCTTTATATATTCTGAATATTAACTGCTTATCACATATATGATTTGTAAATATTTTCTCTCATTTCGTGGGTTGCCTTTTCACTCTGTTGATTGTGTCTTTCAATGTACAGGAGTTTTTACTTTTGATGTAGCCCCATTTACTTTTTCTTTTGTTCCTTGTGCTTCAGCTCACCTTTTATGCCAAACTTTGCTGCAGCTACCTGCTTCAGGCAGATGTAACCTGACAGCAGCCCCCCTCAGCTCTGTCGCTCACTTTCGCTCAGGATTTCTGATGCCGCTGCGTGGAATGCCTGCTGGACCCCAGCTGGCACTCACACATGCATATACAATCTGGAAGTTCAAAGTGGTTAACACGCATGTAGCAATCCTTGACCAATGCGGCTTGGGAGCTAGGGGATTAATTCTCTCCTCTTTTTTCCCCCAGGCAGGCAATTCTGAGGTGCATTCCACAGAACTCCTCAGGTGTCTGTGCTAGGCGAAAAAATGGCCCGCCCAAAGAGATCCATATCAAATTTATAGAACCTATGAATGTTATTTTGTTTGGAAAAAGGGTCTTTGCAGATGTGATTAAATTATGGATTTTGAGATGAGGAGATTATCCTGGATTATCTGAGTGGCTCTACATCCAATGACAAGTGTTTTTTTAAGACTGAGGCAGAGGAAAATTTGAGACAGACAGAAGAGAAGACACAGACACACAGAGGAGAAGGTGATATGAAGACAGAACAGAGAGAGATACAGCCACAAGCCAAGGAATGCCAATAGCCCCAAGAGGCTGGGAGAGGCAAAGAAGGATTCTTCTCTAGAGCCTTCAGAGGGAGTGTGGCCCGGCTGACACCTTGATTTCAGATTTCTAGCCTATAGAACTGGAAAGAATAAATTTCTGTTGTCTTAAGCCAACAAGTTTTGGTGGTTTGTTACAGCGGCCACAGGAAGCTAACACGGTGTCCAGAGTGGGATCTAGCCTTAGCTGCCCGCAGTTAGGGCAAGCTTGATAGTTGAAGGGTTGGCTTTCCTTCTCTCCTTATTTCACTCTTCCCAGTCCCCATTCCTGTTCCCTAGGATCATTTCCACAAATAAATTTCCTGCATGTAAGCCGTGTCTCAGGCTCTGCTTTCTGGGGAAATCTAGGCTGACGCTTGGTTCTAGAAGTGACGCTAGAGAGAAGAACCCTGGTTCATTCACTGGTCAGACAGTGATAAGGACCCTGGTGCTGGTGGTAAGCAGGCTGGTAACAACTCCTGGCATCCACAGCATTAATGAAGTGTTCAGGGACCCGATGATGTGGGCACGCAAGGACAGTCCCAGTAAGTTGTAAAGGACGACTTATTTTTCCCTTGCATCTCCTACTACCAAGTAAGAGATACTATATCTAGTGTGCCTCTTTCAGTTTTGGAGGCTGCATTTAACATATTTGGGAATACTGCTCTTACCCTTTGACTGAGTGACTCGGAATCCTGTCAGTTTTAAGAAGGCTCTGCAGCAGGTCCAAGCTTTTGGCGAGCTGTTCTGCCACTAGGGTCATAAGACCCAGCAGATCCAATAGTGCTAGAGGTATCCACAGTAGATAAGGAAGCTTATCTACTGTAGAGTCCTTGGAAAATTCTAATAGGAAAATCACAGCATAGAGCCCTAGGGTTCTGGAGCAAGGTCGTGCCTTCTGTAGCAGAGATTTACTCACCATCGGAAAAGTAAATGGATGCTACTTTGTGTGCTACTACGCCCTAGTGGAGCCTGAGCACCTGCCACGAACCATCAAGTGACTATGTGACTTGAACTGCCAATCAAAAGTTGGGCAGTATGGCATGCACCAAATCATAAGATTAGACAGACACACAGCAATCATCTAAAAGAAATGGTAGATTTTGGATTGCACATGCAGAGGCACAGAGGGCACAAGTAAGTTACATGAACTGGCAGCCCTGATTCCCAGGCGACTTGCCTCTATTGTACCATTGCCTCCCCCTCTACTTACACCTGTAGTCTCATGGAGGGGTTTCTTACAATCACTGATGCTTGATAGCAAGGGGAGCTAGATAGGCTTACAGATTACAAAGAATGGTTGGATCCTCTGAGAAAAGATGCCTTGTATTTATTATCTTCTTTCTTCCATTAGTCAAAGGTCACCACCTGGGGTCCTGACCCTATCTGATTCTAAAGGCCTCAACCCAGCCCACAGTTTCAAGTGTCTTATTTAAAAATGTCCTCAATACAGAGTGACTCAGTTCATCAGCTAACCAGGCCCTGGTGGAACCGTGGGAAGGATGTGAGGCTGTGCTTTTGGGAGGTGGGGGAAGCCATTGACCTCCTTGTCGGAACTAAGAATTGAATTTTGGAAGATATAGATAAGTTTCCAAATCGAAGAGTAGGTCCCCATGCCCCTCAAAGAGGAAACTCTCCGGGTAGAAGATTCTAAGAATGAAGGATTTTTAAAGGTGACCTAGAATGAAGAAGGTTGGTCAAGTGAGATCCAAAATCCTGGGTTGACAGCAGCTTTGTGTGTTATTAAATCCTGACTTTAGAGTTGAAGGAAATTTCCCGTTGGAAAAAATGGAATAAAAGCTGATACTTGGTGCTTGATTCGACCATGAAGAAGAGAGAAAAGGCAGCTCCCTGCAAATGTTAGTTTAGGGTTTCCAGGCTGGAGCCTTCAATTTGCATAATATTTAAATGTTGTTTAAATATTTGTGCACTCTAGGAAACTTCTGTGGTGCTGGAAAAGTTCTCTATCTTGGTCAGGGTGGTGGTAATCAGGTATATAATATATAAAAATTAATCAGTTTTGTACACTTGATAGTATATAAGGTATACTTCAATAAAAAAGTAATTAACATACATATGCCTTCACATTGTACATGGATAAAACCTCAAACTGTCCTCCTTATGACTTTGGACTTTGAAATGTGAAATAAGAGTTCATTGCTATTCTACTGGACGTTAAACACCACTGAGATAACATACATTTTGAATCAATAGCAGTTTGGGTTAGTACTTGCGTCTTGTAACTGCAAAAACATTTCATGTTTCCTAGGAGAAAATTAGAACTTAGAGAAGAAATGGACATTTTATGGCATGACATTGTGATAGGAGGCAGCTGTCTCCATTTAGTTGATTAGTTTCTTTTTCTTTTTAAGGTGACATTTGATTTATAGTTGACAGTACCATGGAATGTAGTTTAGTTTCAAAACTGAAAATGCTCAATTCTTGAGTGATTCGTGGACAGCTCTTGCCTTCAGGATCCTTTCTTAGGAGACTGCCTGGGACGGCCTGCCTGACTGTGCTGTTGGTGGCTCTTGGCTGGAGCCTGTGGGCTGGAAGATGGCAGTCCCTGACGCCATTCTGTTACCAAGCCAGGTTTGTTTTGCCTCCTGCATGATTATGCCAATCACCGAGAGGACAAGTTTGCAGCAGAGAAAGGGTTTATTCACAAGACAGCCACACAAGGAGACGGGAGACTAAATCTCAAATCTGCCTCCCCCAAAAATGAGGATTAGGGATACTTATGGGATAAGGGGGTGGGGTAGTCTGAGGTGTGAGAATAGAGGATTGGAGGTAAGGAGAAGTGAGGTAATTGATGATCTGCGCAAGTGTAGTCAAGCTTTATTGCTCTTCATAGGATGCATGTTCACAAAATAGCAGCGTTACCATAATCTGAGGGTGGAGTTTTCAGCTCCTTGACGTCAAAGGGTCACCTATCGGTCATCCGCACAGGGCCAGTTGATAGTCAGCCATCTTAACCAGCCTGAACTGGACAAGGAGTCAACTCTCAGTTCCTGAAAAACTCAAGCACCTGTTACCGTGGTGACCCAAGTGTCAGAGACGTTATCTAAAGGGTAGGTTTTAGTAATCCATTATCTAAATACTTCTGCGAACTGACAACTGAGTATAGTTAAAGCAAGTTGGCCCCCGGTTTCAATTCCACAGGGCAGGGATCCTAGCTGTGCATGGCTTCTGCTCCTCCCACTCTAGGCTCTGGGAACAGGACAAGTCGCTCTACAAACCATTGGCCGGGAGTCCACTTATAACTTGGAATTGTCTGCTTTTATTATATTATATCAGCCACTCTCTGGGAAACCTGCACCAGCTGTTTACCTCTCAGGGCTTCACTTTTTTCACCTGTGAAATGAGAGAGTTGGTCCGATTGGGGGTTGACAGCCCTCGAGGCAGGTGAGACTCACTGGGGAGATTTAACCCAAACAGGAAAGCAGGTGCTGTAGAAGACATTTTTCAAGGCTTCAAGAGTTCAGTCCTTAGGTTTTTCAGTCATGGAGCACATGCTTTTAAAAACACATTTCCTGGTGCAACAATCTTCTTTACCCTCCATCTCACTGAGTGACGTTCAGAATACACTGGCCTTGCAGTTAGGTACTCTGAATAGGTTCTGTAACCTGCCCATTCCTTCCCCTACATCCCACCTCAAGTCATCCATTCCCTCTTAGACTAAATGAAACCATCATTTGGTTATTATTACTTTTAAACGTTTTCTTTTGAAATAATTTAAACTACAAGAAATTGCAAAAATAATACTGAAAGTTCCTGTGTACCTTTCACCCAGCTTCCACCAATGACAACATCTTACATAAGCATCATCACGGGTTATTATTCCACAACACGATTAACCTCCTCCCTACCCCTTAATCCCAGCCCCGACCCCCCAGCAATCAGTCTTGGAATCTGAAAGAGCGTACCATCAAGCAGCAGCATATTTGCAATGCAAGAGTGAGGAGTTGAGACTAAAACTCGTTTCCTGATTCCTAATCCAGAGCTTGTTGTATCTTTACGTGATCTGGCTTCTCAAGGACGTTAAAAAAATCCTCAAACGAAAACCGATGGTTTATTTATTTAAAGTAGAGGCAGTGAATAACTCATGAATTCATGCATTTGCTTATTATTCTTCCTTACAGTAGAGACGGATGGATAAATGGATTTATCTTTCTGCCTACACGTCTCTATCCACCATGCAAGGAAAATGGGATAAGCTGGGGAAGGCGGTGAGGTGTGATAGAAAGAGGACATGGCTGGGACTTGGAAACTGAGGCGTTAGCTCCAGTTCTGCCAACGGAGTGAACTTGGCAAGTCATTCTCCGAGCCTTCATTTCCTTGTTTGTAAAATGAGGGAGGAGGACTGGGTGGACGTGCAGTCAGAGGCTCAAATTGGAGTCTACGGAAGTGGGCATGGCAAGCTGGGTTCCCTAGGAAGCTGACTTGGAGAAGGGGGTTAGCATGTGGGCTGCTTGATAAGGACAATCTGTGGGAAGAACATCGAGGAAGGAAGCACCATTGGGCAGAGGGAGAAGTTGAGGCCCAATGAAAGCCTTGGCCAAGCACATGGAGCGCTCTGGAGCTAGAAGGCCCTTTGGTGTAGTGTCTGCAGGGGTGAAAAGGCCAGGCCTTTGAACTCCACATCCACGGGTGTGAGCTGTCCCAGGAGGGGCTGAGACCCTGGCAAGGCAGCTCTCTGTCGCTAGAGGCGATTCCTCCTAATGACACTCTCAACTGCTGGGCAATAAGGTCTTCACCGAAGGGTCATCTGGGCGCCCATCACCGTGTCTGCCACAGTGTGAGAGCATCAAGTTGCTCTTAATTAATAGAATAATAGGAATAATAGGATATCAACATTCGCAGGGACATTAGAGATCATGCAGCTCAATCTCTTCATTACACAGGGGAGGAATATGAAGGGTTCAGTGACTTGCCCAAGGTCACATGGCAAGGTCATAGAAGACCAAATCCTTGTCCTTGTCCCTGTTCTTTCCAGGACCAGATAGCTCATATGCTGTGCAACTGCTGGACTCTCCTCAGGAGCGTAGAGAGGACCAGGTGGGCCACAAGCTGTCCTGAGGGGGCCACAGCTGGCCTCAGTCACAGCCAAGGGGGCCTGGACTCCATGTTGGTACTTTTAACAACTCTTCTCCTCCCAGTGCCTTTAGCCTCTCAAAGAAAGTGGCACTCATCCTTCTGGCTTCCTGTGAGCCCACCCAGGGAATCTTTTCAAGTTGATCTTTTCTCCTTGGTGCCTGGTTAAAAGGTGGAAAGTTAAAAATGCGTTAGGATTAGGCCCCGTGGTGATGGCGCCTCGGTGCCTTCGGCCACGTGGGAAATTCATTAATTCATCATCTAAAGCTGAATTGACAGAGCACAGAGCCAAGCCTGAGAGGATCCGGAACTGGCATTTTTCCCCCGATTTGCACAGTTCATCTGCAAGGGTCGCTGGGGCCCTGGTAGGAGAGCCCCGCACTGCTGGTTAATGGACTCTCTGGGTGGTGTGGAGAGCCAGCTTTGTGCCTGGCAGCAGCTGGGGTGGAGTGGGGCTGGAAATCAGGGGAAAAGTGTGCCCGAAATGGTTACCTTTTGTAAGAAATGTGTCTTATCTTGTTCCATTCACAGAGGAAAAGAAAACATCAGTTCCAGAGCCAAACCGATTTCTCGGGGTAATCCATCTCTGTACAACTGCTCCCTGCAAATCTCTCTTGCATTAGGTTTCCCGGGCTTCAGACTAATAAAGGCACTGTATTCCTTGGAAATTTAATAAGATCTCTACGTGTCTTTTGTAATTCGTGTTTCTGTGTCTTATCTCCACATAATGTGTTAATACGGAAATTAATTTAGTGCTCATCAGATAGCAGAGTGAATTGTCAAGGTGTGGGTTTCTTTTAGTCTTGTTGAAAGTTTTCCCTGCCCCCCTCTCTCACAGCTGAATACTTAATATTATCCAAATAGGGGAACTTAACTTGCTGCAAATACATAGGAACTACTTTAGAGCTGAAGGATTCCTTGGCTTTTCAAGCCTGGATCTGACCTGGCCCTCCCTGCTCGGTCTCTTTTCCCACAGCTCCCACCTGTGTCCCACCGGGGCACCTTCTAATTGAACTGACCTCTAGAAGTTTCCTAAATGCTCACACTTTTCCAAATCTCTGTCCCTTTGTACATGCTGGTCTCTTTGCCTGGGCCACTCTTCCTAGCCTTCTTTATCAGAAAAACATCTACTTCACCTTTTAAGACTGCTAAAATATCACTTCCTCCGAAGGACTTGGGTTGGGGCTCCTTCAGGACTCAGGATAGGGCAGGGGACACTCCTGCAGGTGGGCACATCAGAAATCTCTAGGGGTCTGAGGTTCTGATTCATTGCTTCCTCCCTCCACAGAGGGAACTCCCTTAAGGGAGACCTGCTCTTGCTGCCCTCTGCAGTGGCGGCTTTTGGAATGTTTGCTCTTATTTGGCCCCTACTGGATGGATTATCAACAATTCCCTCATCGTGTGGGGACCAGGTCTGCCATTATTGGTTTCCAGCACTTAGAAGGCCTAGCAGGGGGACAGCTCATAGGAGTCTTCCTCAGTGAATACGTGAATGAAAGAGTGAAATATGAACAGGAAGTAAATATTGTTTCCAAGAGAAAATAGCTGGAAAAATCCCTTTCTCTTTAAAAGAGAAAAAAAAAAAAGAAAAAAAAAGGAAAAGATTCTTTAGCCTGGAAGCCAGACAGAATTTTCTACAGCTCCAAAAAAATGAGAACAGCGAATTTACTCCCTTTGGACCCAAAAGGCATGTGTCCCCTAAGTGTTCGCCTCTCCCTTTAAGGGTCCCTTCCTCTGGAATATTTGAGGAGGAAGAAGCTTGTCTTCAATGTGCTCCCCCAAGGTGTCCCCCTGTGAGGTAGGATCCTCTCCTGTCCACTCCAGCATAGCCGTGGCCTCTTCCCTGACCACACAGAGGCCTCAGCAGCCCCTGGACTCCTGCCCCCAGCCCCGTCAGAGCCACTCCCTGGACCATGAGGGCGTGGGCACGGGCAGAGCACCCTTCTTGTTACCTCATCCCTCCATTCCTCATGACAACCTCTCCTGAGGCTGTACGGGAGGGTCCAAACTCACTGAAGGGTGGGGAGAGGTCAGGAAGGGAATGGTGACACGGGAGGGAAACGTTTTTTACATTGCACTTTATATTACCATCTGGGGTAACCAAGAGAAAAGCACGGTTACCCCTTCACAGAGGTGACACCTCCCAGTTCCTAGCCTTGTCCCCTCCCCTCAGGCCAGCCTCCCTTGAAAGAGAATCAGAGAGGGCTACCATGTACATTCACTACCCAACTCCAGGAGGCGCCGTTTACTTAGAGAGTGGTGGGAACGGCGTCCCCTGAAGTTGTGCAATGCAGCAGCCCTGAAGAGAAGCCCCTTCAAACCTCCGCGGATTCAGGAAAGGCCCATCACTCTGCCCCAGAGGGCTGGTCTTGTCTGAGTTTCGTTTCCCTCTATTCTCCATGCCTCAGCTCCTCCTACCCCTCTAGAGACAGCCTCCCTAGTACTAGATGTAGCAGGACAGCCCTCCCTAGGCCTTGGCACTAGAGTTGAGTCTGTTTTGAGCTCTTCCTGCCAATGTGAGGTTTATTCACATGGATTATTCTTTATGTTGTCCTAGGGGTAACTATTGATTCAACTCCCCAAAACATACACTAATTCTCTCAGATAGTACAATCTCTCTAGTTCATCTTAATGAAGTGTCTTCCTGAAGAGAATAATTATCCATACCCTGACCCCATCCCACAATGGGGAATATTATTTTCTAGTATTATGCATGATGATGTCAGAACAACCTCCTCACCTGCCCCACTCCAATCCTTCTTCCAGGCTTGTCTGGGCCTCTGTGAAGGAATAGTGTCCATCATAGACCACTGACCCATTAGTGGCAAAACAAAGAATACTACTTTGCGGGGAGGCACATTCATTCTCCGGTTTTGTGTGTGATTCTAGTTCCCGTGAGAGCCCCCAAACACCTTCTAGGCTCAGCCTTTCTGTCCATTCTCAGCTCTGCAGGCAGGAAGGCAGTCACCAGAGGCTTGTCCTGGGAGGAATTAAGGTGTCTGCCTTCAGGGAGCTCCCTCAGACCTGGGAGGACAAGCCTCCCTCCTGACAGAGACAGCACAAACTCTCGTGAAGCGCAGAGCAGTTAACACTGCCCAGCACACAGCCTGAAATGTTGAGGGCTGTGGGAAAGGGATCCTCACTCAGAGAGGAAACAGCTTACCTACCATAAGGCAATGAGGGCAACATTATCAGAGGGCCAGAGAACCATTTTCCATCCATATATCCCACCTTGGGTCTCCTCATTTTCCTTCCCCAGTATTTGCTGTGGGAGACTCTGTTTGTAGCAGCTGTAACTACCGGCAGGCAGGGACCGTGAATTTTACATGATGGGCCATTGAGACTTGTTCACTATGAGTGATGTATTCAACTCAAGGGACATTTAATGAGTTTACTCTGAGCTGGTGCTGCTGTGCCAGGTGTGTGCTGCTTAGAATAAAAAGATGAATCACACATGTTCTAAGCCCTAAAATGATTTCAGTCCAGTAGAACAGCGTATCTCAAATTTTGGGGCCCTGATTCACAGTAAGAAATATCTTTAAAAAAATTATATTTAATTGTGGTAAAATACATATAATATAAAATTTGCCATCCACACCATTTTTAAGTGTACAGTTCAGTAGCGTAAAGTATTTCACACTGTTGTGTAGCAGATCTCCAGAACTCTTTTCATCTTGTGAAGCTGAAACTCTGTACCCATAAAACAGTAACTCCCTGTAAGAAATATCTTTTATGTTGCAACCCAGCATATGCACACACACACCCTCCTGATACAAAAATCTCGTGAAACAATTCTTGCTCTTACTACATGGAACACACTCTGATATTTTCTTTTATTCTGTTAGGCTTCTATTCTGTTCTACTTATTTTCAAAAACCTGGTCAAGACCCAACAACTTATTTCTGCGCACTTCACTCCTGTTGGTTTCTCTCCTGTGCTTTGACATGCTCTACTGTGGAATATAGACAAGATCACAAATAGCCACGTCACAAGGCAGAGTCAGATTTGGGGCACAAGGCAGGGGAAGGAAGAAAGTTCTGGGGGCTTCACAAGAGGGAGGGAACACGTCGAGTCAGGAGGATCAAGAAGGGTCACTTGAGAGGAGGCTGCTGTCAGAAATCTGTCTCAAAATCTCAATGAGATTTCAACTGTGAGTAGGAGATAAGGGGAGAGGGTATGGGTTAAAAGGAGAATGTTCCAGGCAGATGAAGTAGCAAGTGTGCTTCTGACTGCACAGCTTACTAACTGAGTGAACGTGTGCCTCCACTTTCTCATCTGTAAAAGGGGGATAGTAGTAGTATCGGCCTCTGAGTTATGTGAGGATTAAATGAATTAACCCACGTAAAGCACTTAAAAGAGTGTCCGGTGCACAGGAAACATGCAATGCTGGTGTGTTACTTATGTTGTATTCTATTATACACACATCACTTATAAGGGCCACTTATCTAGATGCTCCACTTATTCACAACATTGCTGAGAAAAACAAAATGGAAGATACCTTCCATCAAGAAGCTCCCCAAAAGCTAAGGTGTTATTGACATGGATTTAATAGACTGTTGTCTATGGAATAGTAACTAGTAAAACAAGGTGTGGGTTTTATTTTATTATTATCAATAATAATAACTAGCATTTATTGAATGTCCAAGAATGGTATTGAGCACTTTATATGCACACTTTCATCTAATCTGCAGTTAGTCAATAGTACAGTCATTCAAACCTGAGCCCAGGGCTATATGGATTCTATGTCAATTCTTCTTAGGGAGACATCTGCCTCCACCAGAAGCACATTGATCGGGAAGAAGAGAGTTCATCAGGTAGAGAGAAATCTCTTTAAATTTGTCAGGCTGGGGGGACCGTCTTGTGGAAGGTGGCTGAAGTCCCAGGCTCTTTTGAAGCAACAACTGAGATGGAGGTCTGCTATCATGGCTGCCCAAGGCTACAGAGAGCATTTCCTTGGTAAACCTTTGACCCAGACTTGCAAGCTGACCTGAAAATTTCCCACCTCTGAGCCTAATTTTAGCATTGGTAGAAACTCTAGCCTATAAATTGTTTAGCTGCCTGTTTTCTAGTGGCCAACCTAGGAAGATTTACCAAACTCAACCATTGGTGGCATTGACCTCCTGACTCAGCTTGTAGATTATTGAGTTTGCAGTCTTCATCCTGCACATTCAGCTACAGGACAATAACTGAAGACCAGGCACGAAAGCTCTTACTCCTTACTCAAAAGACCACTTCTCAGGCCCTCACTTAGAGCCTGCTAATTCTTATATTTGGCATGATTTTGATCAATCCAAATAGCTGGCTTCTATCTTAAAGAAGATTAGAAGCATCAAATTAAAAGGGATTAGGATGTGTGATGATCAATTTTGTGTGTCAACTTGACTGGTCATAGACTACCCAGATTAAACATTATGTCTGGGTGTGTCAGTGAGGGTGTCTCTGGATGAGATTAGCATTTGAATCTATGGACTCAGTAAAGTAGACTGCTCTCCTCAACATGGGTGGGCATCATCCAATCTGTTGAGGGCCTGAATAGAACAAAAGGAAGAGGAAGGAGAGATTCACCCATTTTGCTTCCTGCCAGCCTGATTGAACTGGGGTATCCGTCTTCTCCTGCCCCTGAACTGGGATTTACACCATTGGCATCTCTGGTTCTCAGGCCTTTGAATTCAGACTGGAATTACACCATCGGCTTTCCTGGGTATCCACAGGGCAGATGCAAAGGGCAGATCGTGGGTCTTCTTAGCCTCCATAATCACGTGAGCCAATTCCTCATAATAAACCTCTTCATATATACATATATATCCTATTGGTTCTGTTTCTCTGGAGAACCTTGGCTAACACAGGATGTGTGTACGTGAGAGGTGGCTGCTAAGGATGGCACGTGGACTGCAAGACTGTGAGGGAAGAAGAAACTGAGACATGCTACATAATAAATTCATGTGCACAGAAAACATGGCACCTGGAGCCATTTGAGGCATAACCACTTGACATGGCTTTGTAGCCGACTGGATCCTGCATATGGCAACCCATGGGCAGAAGGAGACCCTGAATTCGCAAGGCAGGGTTAACTAACGGGAGGCAGCAGCTGGCCTAAGTGGAAAGAAAATGAGAGAATGACTCAGAAGACCTGAGGGTCAGCCCCAATTCCACCACTTCCCAGCTGTGTGACCTTTAGCAAATCACTCTCTCTCCGAGTCCCAGTTTCACATTTGCCAAATGAGAGTGAGGTGCACAATAATAGTAGACCACCTGCTATATAGAGAGAAGACAAGATAATATAGAGAGAAAGTCCTCTGTGAGTTTAAAAGCACTAAGTAAATGTTTGAGTTTAATTATTCAGCTCAATGTTTAAAAAGAAATGTGTGCAGCAAGATTTAAAAATAGTTCTCTCCAAAATTGGAGCAAAAGAGTTTTGAAATGGAAAGGGATGACTTCCAGTTCTTTGAAGAATTCACTTATATGAAATTTGTGATACATATATCACTGTATATATATAGCACTATATATATACATATGTGTATATATATATATATATATGTATATATATATAGAGAGAGAGAGAGAGAGAGAAACAGAAAGAGGAAGAGAGAAAGGGAAATGGAAATTCCCAGTGATGGTAAAAGCAGAGGTTCTGGAGTCCCCTGCGTGTAATGTATATGCTCTTTCACTATTCGTTCACTGAGTATCTACCATGCAGCAGGGCCTGGACTAGGTGCTGGGGATACAGTGGTAAAAAGAGACCAATATGGTCCATGTTTATTTCAGTCTCGTGGGAGAATTAATAAAGTAATCCTATCAATGAATGCATAGTTACAACCTGCAATAGTGACTCTGAAGTGTGGCCTGGTGGAACCAGTTTGCTTGGGTTCGAATCCAATTTGCTGGCTGGGTGTTATTAGGTGTGTTACTTAACTCTGTCAAACCTCAGTTTCCTTATCTGTTAAATAGGGAATAATAATGATACTTGCCTCTTAGGGTTGTTGTGAATATTCAGTGAGCTGAAACATCTAGGGCAGAGTTTCCTAACCTCGGCAAAATTGACATCTTAGCTGGATAATTCTTTGTTGTGGGGGGCTGTTCTGTACTTGCAGAGTGTTTACATCCCTGGCATCTACCTACTACTCTCAGTGAGCACCCTTGCCCCCAACTGTGACAACCAACAACGTCTCCAGACATTGCCAAATGTCCCCTGGGGGGCAAAAGTGCCACTAGTGGAGAAGCACGGGTCTAGAGCACCTAGCACAGTGCCTGGCACAGGTTGAATCCTCAGCGGATGTTAGCTTTTACAATTTTCATGAAGGAAAGGTACACAGAAAGAACTAGGATTCAAATTGCCATTGTCATTGACTGGTGGGGGGCCCTAATCTTGGGAAGATTAATGAACGCATGTGTACCTTGGTTTCTCCATCTCTAAGAAATGTTGATTATCACACATAGCTTACTTACTGGATCTTAAATAAAATAATGTATTAAGTATTAATCTAGCTCCATATAAGAGTGTCTAGGGCCGGTCCTGTGGCTTGGCGGTTAAGTGCACGCGCTCCGCTACTGGCAGCCCGGGTTCGGATCCCGGGTGCGCACCGACGCACCGCTTCTCCGGCCATGCTGAGGCCGTGTCCCACATACAGCAACTAGAAGGATGTGCAACTATGACATACAGCTATCTACTGGGGGGCTTTGGGGGAAAAAAAAAAAAGGAGGAGGATTGGCAATGGATGTTAGCTCAGGGCTGATCTTCCTCACAAAAACAAAAAAAACAAAAAAGAGTGTCTAAAATAATGTTTGTATCTTTCAGGCAGGGGTTGACAAACAACAGCCTGTGGGGCAGATCTGGCCTGCCATTGGTTTTTGTATAGCACACAAGCTAAAATGGATTAAAATTGTTTTTATTTAGCTGAAATTCACGTAACATAAAATGAACAATTAACCATTTTAAAGTGTAAAATTCAGTGACAATGGCTTTTAGAATTTTTAATCGTTGAAAAAACCAAAAGAAGAATAATATTTCCTGACATGAAAATTATATGAAATTCAAATTTTAGTGTCCACAAATAAAGTTTTGTTGGAACACAGCCCCACTCATTCTGTGACTGTTTTCTCTCTACAATAGCAGGGTTAAGTAGTCGTGATGGAGACCAAATGGCCCAGAAAAAAAAAGTTTGCTGACCTCTGCTTTAAGGTGTTAATAAGGTTGGGGAATTGAAGCGCTTGCCTTTGGGAAATACATGCTTCCTCCTTTTTTTTTGCTGTGCTTGCTGATTTTAGTGAATGACAGACTTTACTCGAAAATATGAGGCAATGGTGGATCTTTCTCCATCAATTTGACATAGTTGGCAGGATCCGTAGCCTTGTGACCCTGGGGAAGCAGACAGCACCAAGAGGACCAAGGGCAGGCAGCGTGGCCTCCCACTCTCACTTCCCGTTTCTGCTCTTGACTTCCCTTTGCTATCTGGGGCCGACGCAGCTGTCTCTGGACTGGAAGAGTTTCAGTTTGGAAGGCTTTGTCATTTCAATTTGGGGTCATAAACTGAGGCTGGCATGTCTTTCTATTCTCTGTGTCACCTATTTCCACCTACATCTTTTCTATAAGACCTCATAAAACATTTGAGTGTCCTGTTTTCATCCTTGGTCTAAATCAACTGACCATGGTCACTGCTTGGTCCAAGGATTAAAAAGGGATTCTCATCACTGTTGTCCAGTCTGTAAAGTTTGTTAAAACATGGAACATGTACAAGAGGGAGGACTTGAAATTGTGCTTTCCCTTTGATGGGCCGTAATGTAGGAAAACCCTGCAGGATATTTATCTTGAGCAGATGGAGTTAAAGTGGAAGCAGGAAGAGAAGCTTATACGAGATACAAAATCCTTGAGTGTCTCCCATACAAATACCCTAGAAAGTTTGTGAAACTTGTCAACACTCAAGAAAAAGCCTTATCAGGTGCCTGGAAAAGCCTTCCTGAGTGTTTATTCCTGTAGCCCCACCAGATCGTGGCCCTGGGGCTATTTCCTGGCCTCCGCATCTTGATAAGAGTTGAAGCACTTTTGGGCATTATCCCCCAAGATACTTAGGGGACAACATCTAGAAAAAAATGCACCCAAAATACTGGGCTCTTCACTCTAGGAAGCCCTATTTTTCACAGTAAATGAGTAAGAGTCCTTCCTGGGTGTATATTACACAGATGTGGAGGCTTCCACTGACTGAACATTATTTTAATATTAATAATTCTGTAGATCAACTTATATCCCCAAAACCCCTCTGTCAAAATCCATCTATTGTCCTGTCCCTCAGGATCCTGTGTCTCCTGGGCTGGGTCTGAAGTAGTAGCCATGGCTGAAGTGCTCCCAAAACTTAGAGAGGAACTGGGAAGATTCACACCAAAGCTTGAAAGCATTTTTTCATGTAGCAGATCTTACATAGGAGGAGGTTAAAAAGCTTCTGGGAGTACTTTGAGATTTAACAAAGGTGACTGTTGATTACTCCTGAGGCTGGCCAGCCACATCCTTGTCCCCTAATCTGAAGAACTTTTGGACCCCTTTGAAATCCTTTAGCTCTGTGATAGGCTAGCTTGGAATAGAAAAGAATTAATACACGACATAAGGAAAGTATACTCATTAGTTTTACATTAGAGATGATTATTCAAAAATTAATGGAGTATAAATGGAAGTCAGACAAATGCCCTCAAGTTTCTTACAGTCACTTCAGGAAATTCTGTAGGCAATTTTTGTGGTAGAGAATTTTGAAGGCCCTATTGGGGGTGTTCTCTGTGTTTTTGCCTAAGGGCAGTTGTCCAAGGTTTCTGAAGGAATCCCAAATGCATCCCTCAAAGAGAAGCCAAGACTGACTAGTGAATTCATCCAAGCAGTCATCCATGAGCATGATGAGATTCAAAACCTAAAGGAAGAAGAGGAAGCCAATCTTATGTTCCTCCAAGTTAAAAGTTTACAAGGGCAATGGATCATAACCTCACACTTTAAAGGTAACTCTTCCCTAAACCCCATTCAATAAATTGCTATTATTTAAAAACCCATGGCATTGGAAAAACCAATTCTCTAGATGCACTTTTTTTAGATTATCAGGACCGTTCAGAAAATAGTGCACTTTGAACATGGTATATATGGACCAGATCTTCCTATCTGGACTATCTTCAATGGAAAACTAACAATGACTGGGTCACAAGCACTATCCAGCTTGGGTTTGACCCATGCAGAAGTCCCATCTGGCTGTGGGCAGCTGCCGTAATGAGGTGGAGATCAGCTTAGAGCACCTCCTGCTAAAAGCAAAGTCAAATTGCCTATGTGGCCACTTTGATGCCCTAATACTTGTGTTCAAAATAAGCAGAAGAGATTTCGAGCCCTTCATTAATAACCTCCTTAAACTGGGTGTCTTAGTTCTAACCCAGAGTGCACATACTCTCAACACCTAGTGAAGAGGTCAGAGAATTTTGACTCTGATGGCAGACAAGTCTACTGCTTTGTCGAGAATCTATGCCACCTTAATGCATATATATGTCAGCCCTGTTCATCCCATAGTTCCGAATTCTAATACCATCCTCTCCAGGATCCCAACTCAGGTCTCTGTAGTTTTACCTGGCCAATGCATTATTTTTCCTCTCCAGTATATTCCAATTCCCAATACCTCATGCCTTTTCCGCCATGACAAATAGCCTACATCAATCATGCAGATGAGTTTAGTCAGGGAATTGCTTGAGCTGTTGCAGCTACTGAAGCTGCTTTTCTCAAGGACCATCTATTTCCTCTTGCCACTTACTGACCATAAAACAACTATATGACTTAAAGAATGAGGTCCCTGATTAGAAAAAGGCCATTAGGAAAACAGCAGTTTGCCTCGTTCACTCTGTTTACAACGTGTTTACATCTATATAGTCACCCCTTAACTCCTAGGTGCCTTCTATCAGTCAATATATCAGTTGGAGGGGACAGAACATATCAGAACTGTTTGTTTGTTCCTGGCTTATCCAACATGGAAGCTTGTCATTGCCTGTGCTCTCTGCTCATAGTGCAGGGAAGCTGGTCCAGGAACCATCTGGGACTTGACCAAGAATAGGATGCCTTTCACCCACTAGCAAATTAAATGTATCAACTTCTCCTATCAAGTGGTAACCCAAGTCCTAGTTATAATATGCTTATTTTCTGGAGGGTCCAAGGATTTTCCCTAGAAGGTTAGTTTCCAAACTTTAGTATGTATAAGGACCACTTGGAAGGCTTGTTAAAACACAGATTTCTGAGCTACATCTTCAGTTTCTTGTTCAGTAGGTCTGGAGTAGGGGCTAAGAACCTGCATTTCTAAGTTCCCAGGTGATGCTGATGCTGTGGATCTGGTGACCACACTTTGAGAACTATCGCCCTAGAAGATAGCAGACATTACTTGGCTAAAACATTGCTCCAAAAATACATTCCTCAACATAGACCCAGATTAGGTTTCCAATTTTATAGGATAAGTTTTCCAATTTTTATGTAAAGGCTTAAACATTAAATTCTAACTGGACCCTATACACTTGAAAAGTTTTGGTGAGGTAGAGAGCAAAAATTATGACATTAAGCCAAAATTAAGTAGACTTTTCAATGAAGACCTTAATTGGCCTGAGGCCTTCCCAATTATCATAATGAACCTGTAGTCCTGCGGCCAGAGAGCTCAGCCCATACAAAATTGTAAGGGGATCGCCCAGGATGGTTCCAACTTATGTTCCAGCAGTCTTCCTTTAAAGCCTAGAACAGCAGTTGGCAAACTATGGCCCAGAGGCCAGATCCAGCCTGCCACCTGTTTTTTTTTTTATGGCCTCCAAGCTAAGAATGGCTTTTACATTCTTAAATTGCTGAAAGAAGAAAAAAGATGAGTATTTCATTAAATGTGAAAATTATAGGAAATTTAAATTTCATTGTCCATAAATTTTTGTTGGAACACAGCCATGCCCATTGTTTTTGTATTGTCTGTGGCAGAGCTGAGTAGTTGCAACAGAGGCAGTGTGATCCACAAAGCCTGATATTTACTATCTGATCCTTCACAGAAAACATTTGCTGACCCCTACTCTAGAGGGAAAGGGGCTTACCTTGTGGCATCCACTGAGTGAAGACCATGTGAAGCCCACAAAGAAGTAGTAAAGAATTCTTTGGAGATGCAGGCCATGTGACCTCAGGACTTGAGACATAGTCTAGAAAATGCTGAGTTTCCGTATTCCCATGGAATTATTAACCGTATTTACTTTGCTTACCATTGCAGTTGGCTAAGTCTGCTAGAAAGAATTTTCCTCCTGCCCTCTTGCTATGTTCCTCATTTCTCAGTGTCTACGAGCTCTTATTCATCTGCATCATCCACGCCCAATACTCCAGCAAATAGTTTAGTAACCAGTTCCCTAAACCCAGCAGCTACATTGGAAAATAAATCTGTCCTGGGCTTGTGTGTATGGCCCCTTGATGATGGTGAGTCTTTTCTTCATGGTCTTGCTATAGATATTTCATTTTGGAACAATTCCAAGGGTTGGGTGAAGCCCTCTAGATAGAAATAGAGCTGGAACAATGGTAGACAAGACACTGTATACCCATCAGTGTGGTCACATATAGGCCCTACAAGCTTCAAAAGAGTGGAACATGACCAACCACTAGGCCAGTGGTAAAAGTGCAGTCTCACAATCTCTTATGGCTGATCACTAATGGAACATATTGGTGCAGAGCAAATTCCCCAAAGACACACAGCAAAACAAAAATGGATTTTTTGAGTACTGAATAAAAATGATGTTTTGTGATTGCAGAGTCTTAGGAATGACCGACAACTTGGAATGCTATTTCTAAGTAAACAATTAAAAAATACTTGACTGAAAATATGAAGCTTCCATTGATAAAGCTATAAGTACTTCTGTTTGAACATTTCCCTGAAATCTGTGTGTTTCAATGGTCAGAAAAAACGTGTGAATTTATTTGTATAAAACTGAAAATTATGAATTAAACTGCTTTAAAAACAAAAGTTCTATTTTACACCACAGTCTTAAGCACAAAACCTTTTGATCTGTTAACAAGAGAACACAAGCCATGGAATAAAAAGTTCTGGTTCTAGAAAAAGCAAGAATGAGGGGGTGGTTTTTTGTTCTAAAAAGTCTTTTGTGAATTTTGTTTTTCTAAAGCATCTATATAATGAAAATGGGAAATTTAACATTTTACTTTAATACTAAGAATGTAATTTGTTGTTTTTCTCCACAGAAAAAGGAGCAATTGCTTTATGCAAATGTAATGTAATATGGGATTTCAATTGAAATGCATTGTAATTGTATTATGCTAGTTACAATTGTAAAAAATGGCATCTTTTGTGAATTGGTGCTAGTAAAACCTTTAGTAAAATCTAAAAAAAATGTATGCATCTAGAGAAATGTTTCTACTTGAACATTTTGGATAAGTTTTATTTTATTTGACTAGGTAATGAAGTTTCATGGTTCAGTAAAATCAAAACAATACAAAAAGATATGCACTAAAACGTTTAGTCTCATCCTTTTCTCATCCACTCCATCCAGCTTTTTCTCCATAGGTAACCATTTATATTAATTTCCTGTTTATTATCCTGGTGTTTGTTTTTGCAAATATAAGCAAGTATGAGTATTTATTCTTATTTCCCTGCTTTTTCTCATATAAAAAGTAGCATAATAAAGGCACTGTTAGATACTTTGCTTTCTTCACTTAATATATAACTTGTAGACCTTTCTTTTTCGTTCATAGAAAGCCTCTGCATTCTTATTTTTTTTTTCTGTATTATATTCCATCTTGTGGCTTTACTATAGTCTATTCAATTGATCTCCTGTTGTTGGACACTGCTTGTTTTCAATCTTGTGCTGTTGTGCCCTTCAGGAATATTTTAAAGTTTCCCTCTATAGGTTTTGCACATTTCTTGTTAAACAACTGATTTTTGTTTATATGTAAAGCTTTCTCTTGTTTTGAGTAAAATTTTACAGTGTAATATCTGTCACATTTTTCTAATACCTGTATATTATCCAATGTATTTTATCTGGTTAAACTTGGTTTTATTTTCTAATACTCTTTTTAAAAAAAATTGAAATATAATTGACATATAACATTATATTACTTTCAAATGTACAACATAATGATTCAATATTTGTATATATTATGAAATGATCATCATAATAAGTCTAGTTAACATTCATCACCAAACATAGTTACAAATTTTTTTCTCATGACGAGATCTTTTAAGATTTACTCTCTTAGCAACTTTCAAATATGCAATACAGTATTATTAACTGTAGTCACCATGCTGTACATCACATTCCCATGACTTATTTATTTTATAACTGGAGGTGTGTACCTTCTGACCCCCTTCACCAATTTTTCCCATCCCCAACTCCTGCTTCTGGCAACCACCAATCTGTTTTCTGTATTTACGAGGTTTTTTTTTTTTTAGATTCTACATATAAGTGAGATCATATGGTATTTGTCTTTTGCTGACATTTCACTTACCGTAATGCCCTCAAGGTCCATCCATGTTTTGACAAATGGCAAGATTTTCTTCTTTTTTTATGGCTGAATCATATTCCATCACATATATATATGGTATACATATATATATATGATATATATACACCACGTTTTCTTTACCCATTCACTTGTCGATGGACACTTAGGTTGCTTCCATATCTTGGCTATTGCAAATAATGCTGCAATGATCATGGAGATGCATGTATCTTTTTGAGTCAGTGTTTTCATTTTCTTCAGATAAATATCCAAAAGTGAAATTGCTGGATCATATGGTAGTTGTATTTTTAATTTTTTGAAGAACCTCCATACTGTTTTCCATAGTGGCTGCATCAATTTACATTCCTACCAACAATGCACCAAGATTCCCTTTTCTCTACATCCTCACCAACACTTGTTAATTCTTGTCTTTTTGATTATAGCCATTCTAACAGGTGTGAGGTGATATCTCATTGTGGTTTTCATTTGCACTTCCTTGATGATTAGTGATGTTGAGCACCTTTTCATGTACTTGTTGGCCATTTGTATGACTTCTTTGGAAAAATGTCTATTTGTGTCCTCCGCCTGTTTTTAAATCTGATTGTTTGTTGTTTTGCTATTGAGTTGTATGAGTTCTTTATGTATTTTGTATATTAACCCCTATGAGATAACAGACTTGATGATGATTTGCAAATATTTTCTCCCATTCGGTAGGTTGCCTTTTTGTTTTGTTGATGGTTTATTTTGCTGTGTAGAAGCTTTTTAGTTTGATGTAGTCCCACTTGTTTAATTTTGCCTTTGTTGTCTTTGCAAAAGAGCCAAGTTTGCAGACCTCTGTCATGACTGTGGAACCTGAAACAGCCCAGGGGCTTAGTTCCAGCTTTTCCAAGCCATGGTACATGGCCAGTCCTGTCCACCCAGGGACCCATCCAGTGACCAGGCAGCAGCCCTCCCAAGAATCTAGTGGGAGCCACATCTACCACACACATGGTAAAAGGCTTGCTGAATGAGAACCCTAAAGTGGACACTTGCCCAGTGCCACCCTACTGAACAAAGTACTGGGAGCAGTCCCATCCACCCAGAGACCAGATAGGATCCATGCCTACCTGACCCCCTAGTGACAAGCTGACCAACTGCAGACCCACTGACAGACTCACAACTGACTGACTGAAATTCCAGAGGTAATCTCATCAGCCCAGGGAACAGTCAGGATAAGGTCTTTACCTGATGAAACGAGTCTATAAAGAATGAAAGAGGTGTTTCTTCCTTCAAAGGCACAGACACTAATGCAAGTCTACATGGATCACAAGGAATCAGGCAAATATGACACCAAGGAAACTAATAAAGCTCCAGTAACTGACCCCAAGAAGTGGAAAGCTAGGCAAAGAATTCAAAATAATCATCTTACAGAAACTGAATGAAATGCAAGAAAACAGACAACAACAACGAGACAGACAACTAAATAAAATAAGGAAAAGAATGCATAGTGAAAAGGGAAAATTAAATAAAAAAAAAAAGAAAGAAACTATACAAAACACCCGAACAGAAATCCTGGAGCTGAAGAATACAGTGACAGAACAGAAAAATTCAATAGAGAGCTTCGATAACAGAGTTGATCAGGGTGAAGAAAGAATCAGTGAACTCAAAGACAGATCTTTTGAAAATAACCAGTTAAAGGAACAAAAAGAAAAATCAAGGAAAGAGTGAACAAAGTCTATATGAATTATGGGATACTATCAAGTGAACAAACATTCATGTCTTGGGAGTCCCAGAATGAGTAGAGAGAGAAAGAGAGACAACAATCTTATTTAAAGAAATAATAGCTGAAAAGTTCCCAAATCTTGGGAGACATATGGACGTCCAAGTACAAGAAGTTCAAAGGACCCCAAGCAGGATCATCACAAAGAAGATGACTACATGATACATTGCAATCAAAATGTTAAAAGTCAAAGATAAGAAGAGAATTGTGAAAGCAGCAAGGGAAAAATGACTCATTACATATAAGGGACCACCCACACCCCAATAAGGCTATTAGATGATTTCTCTGCAGAAACTCTTCAGGCAAGGGGGAAGTGGGATGATATATTCAAAGTGCTGAAAGAAAAAGCTGCCAACTAAGAATACTATACCCAGCAAAAATGTCCCTCAGAAATGAAGGAGTGATAAAGACATTCCCAGACAAACAAAAGCTGAGAGAGTTCATCACCACTAGACCTGCCTTACAAGAAATGCTAAAGGGAGTTCTTCAAGTTGAAATAAAAGGATGCTAAGTAACAACATGAAAACACATCAAAGAATAATACTCACTGGTAAAGTAAATATATAGTTGAATCAGTATACTCTAATACTGTAATGGTGGTGTGTAAATCACTTTTATCTCTAGTATAAAAGTTAAAAAACAATAATATTTAAAATAACTACAACTACAATAATTTGTTATTGGATACATAGTATAAAAAGATGTAAAGTGTGACATCAATACCATAAAATGAGGAGGGGGAGTAAAAGTGTAGAGTTTTTGTATGCAATTGAAGATAAGTTGTTATCAGCATAAAATAAACTGTTATATCTATAAAATATTTTCTGTAAGCCTCGTGATAATCACAAAGAAAAAACCTATAGTAGAAACAAAAAGATAAAGAGAAAGGAATTAAAGCTTACCGCTACAAAAAATATATCAGAGAGGAAGACAGTAAGAGAGAAAGGAAGGAACAAAGGAACTAAAAATGGTCAGAAAACAATTAATAGAATGGCAATAGTAAGTTCTTACCTATCAACAATCACTTTAAACATAAATGGACTAAATTCTTTAATCAAAAGACACAAAGTGGCTAAATGGATTAAAAACACAAGATCCAACAATATGCTGCCTACAAAAGTCACTTTAGCTTTAAGGACATACATAAGCTAAAAGTGAAGAGATGAAAAAAGATATTCCATGCAAATGGTAATCAAAAGGGAGCAAGAGTAGCTACACTTATATCAGATAAAATAAACTTTCAGTCAAAACTGGTCACAAAGGACAAAGAAGGTCACCAAATAGTGATAAGGGGCCAACTCATCTAGAAGATATAACAATTATAAATATATATGAACCCAACATTAGAGCATCAAGAAGATATAACAATTATAAATATATATAACCCAACATTAGAGCATCTATTTAAAGCAAATATTAATAGATCTGAGGGGAGAAATAGACAGCAATAGAATAATAGTATGAGACTTTAATATCCTACTGTCCACATTGGATAGGTCATCTAGACAGAAAATTAATAAGGAATAGTGGTCCTGAAAAATACTATAAACTAAATGGACCTAACAGACATATGGAACGTTCCATCCGACAGCACCAGAATACACATTCTTCTCAAGAATACGTGAAATATTCTCCAGGATAGATCATGTGTTGGGCCACAAAGCAAGCTTTAACAAACTTAAGAATATTGGAATCATATCTAGCATCTTTTCTATCCACAGTGGTATAAAACTAGAAATCAATAGCAGGAGGAAAACTGAAAAGTTCAAAAATACATGGAAATTAAACAGCACACTCCTGAAAACCAGTGAGTCAAAGAAGTCAAAAGAGAGATCAGAAAGCATCTTGAGACAAGTGAAAATGAAAATACAACATACTAAAACTTATGGGCTGCAGCCAAAAGCAGTTCTAATAGGGAAATTCACAGCAATAAATGCCCACGTTAAGAAAAAAGAAAGACCTCAAATAAACAATCTATTTTTACACCACAAAGAACTGGGTAAAGAAGAATAAAATAAGCCCAAAGTTAGAAGAAGGAAGGAAATAATAAAGATTATAGCAGAAATAAATGAAATAGAATCTAGAAAGACAATAGAAAAAAATCAGTGAAACTGAGAGTTGGTTTTTTGAAAAGAGAAACAAAATTGATAAACCTTTTCTAGACTAACTAAGAAAAAAAGAGGGAAAACTCAAATAAACAACTTTATAAATGAATGAAGAGGCGTTACAACTGATGCCATAGAAACACATGGCATCATCAGAAGTTACTATGAACAATTATACACCAACAAATCAGATAACCTAGAAGAAATAGATAAATTCCTAGAAACATACAACCTACCAAGACTGAATTATGAAGAAAGAGAAAATCTAAACAGACCAATAACAAGTAAGGGGCTTGAATCAGTAGTCAAAAACCTCCCAACGAACAAAAGCCCAGTACCAGATGGTTTCATTGGTGAATTCTACCAAAATTTTAAAGAAGAATTAATGCAAACTCTTCTAAAACTCTTCCAAAAAATTGAAGAGGAGGGAACACTCCCAAATTCGTTTTACGATACCAGCATTACCCTGATACCAAATCCAGACTAAGAACACTACAAGAAAGGAAAACTACAGGCCAATATTCTTGATAAATATAGATGTAAAAATTCTTGACAAAATTCTAGCAAACTGAACTCAACACCACATTAAAAGGATCACAGGGCTGGCCCCGTGGCTTAGCGGTTAAGTGCGCACGCTCCACTACTGGCAGCCTGGGTTCGGATCCCAGGCGCGCACTGACGCACCGCTTGTCCGGCCGTGCTGAGGCAGTGTCCCACATACAGCAACTAGAAGGATGTACAGCTATCACATATAACTATCTACTGGGGCTTTGGGGGGAAAAAAAGGAGGAAGATTGGCAATAGATGTTAGCTCAGAGCCAGTCTTCCTCAGCAAAAAGACGAGGATTAGCATGGATGTTAGCTCAGGGCTGATCTTCCTCACAAAAAAATAAAAAATAAATAAATAGAACTGTTAAAAAAAATAAAAGGATCACATACCATAGTCAATTAGGACTTATCCTTGGGATGCAAGGATGGTCCAACATACATATATCAAGAAATGTGATGTACTACATTAATAGAATGAAGCATAAAAATCATATTATCCTCTCAATAGATGAAGAAAAAGTGTTTGACAAAATTCAACACCCCATCATGGTAAAAAAACACTATCAACAAATTGGGTATAGAAGAAATGTACTTCAACATAATAAAGGCCTATATAATAAGCCTACAGCTATCATCATACTCAGCTCTGGAAGTCCTTGCCAGAGCAATTAGGTAAGAGGAAGAAATAAAAGGCATACAAATTGGAAGGGAAGAAGTAAAATTGTTTGTGTCTGCAGATAACAAAATCTTATATATATGTAATCCTAAAGACTCCACCAAAAAACTGTTAGAACTAATAAACAAATTCAGTAAAGTTGCAGGATACAAAATCAACATATAAAAAATAGAATAAAAATCAGTTGCATTTCTATACCTTAACAACAAAATATCTGACAGAGAAATAAAGAAAACAATTTTATTTACAATAGTATCCAAAACAATAAAACATTTAGGAATAAATTTAACCAAGGAAGTGAGAGATCTGTATACTGAAAGCTATGCTATATGACATTTATGAAAGAAATTGAAGAAGACACAATCAGAAAGATATCCCATATTCGTGGATCAGAAATATTAATATTGTTAAACATCCATAATACCTAGAGACATTTATAGAGTCAATGCAATATCTATCAAAATTCCAATGGCATTTTTCACAGAAATGGAAAAACAATCCTAAAATTCATATGGAACTACAAAAGTCTACAAATAGCTAAGGCAATCTTGAGAAAGAAGAACAAAGCTGGAGGTATCACACTTTCTGATTTCAAACTATACTACAAAACTACAGTAATCAAAACAGTATGGTACTGGCATAAAAATAGACACATAGACCAATGCAACAGAATAGAGAGTCCAGAGATAAACCTATGCATATGGTCAAAAATATTTACATATTTTAGGATCTCCACAAATCACCTAGGCCGAGGTTCCCATTTAATGGGACAAAGTTTCCAACATGTAAGTATAGTAAGAATCATCAAATTCTACTCACAGACAGCAGTTTCTGGGAGTATGGTGGACTAAGCATACAAAATAACTATACTGATAAAAACTACCAGAAATGCTGTACAAAATACAGCTTTAAAATCTTCTCAAAACTTGAAGAGGTGATAAAGGTGTAAGGAATTTTCAGGCCAAAATCTAAGTAAGAAAAAAAATACAGAAGGCAGCATAGATAGAGAAGTAGAAAATATGAAAAAGCCATTAAGAGACATGGAGAATAGAATGAGAAAGTCTAACATACATGTAACTGGAATTTCAGAAATAGAGGAGATGGAAAATGGAATAGAGTCAATGTTATAAGAGATTTTTTTTTTTTGAGAATATTGCCCAACTGATGAAAGATATGAATCCACAGACTCAATAAGTGTAAGAGATCCCAAGGAAGATTACAAAGAAAAGAGATCCACATCTACAGAAAACTAATAGAAAAGAGAATATCTTAAAAGCAGACCAAGAGAAAGGACAGATCACTACCAAAGGAGTTACTGTTAGACTGACACCTGACTTCTCAACAGCAAACATGGAAGCCAGAAATCCATACCCTCAACGTGGTTAAAGAAAACAACTGCCAACTCTGAATTCTGTACTCAGTAAAAATATTTTTCAAGGATGAAGGCAAAATCAAGAAGTATTGTCTTCTAGCCTCCACTTTAGAGGTAGTGAAGATTGTAAGGAAGTCTCAATGAAGTGTACAGAGATTCAGGCCAAATATCTCAAGTCTCATATTATGGGCTGTGAGGCCCATACGGGTTTTAATATAGCCTGTATGATTCTCAACAGTCTTTGCTTGCTTTGTAGCTTGTTACTGCTTGCCAGGAAAAACTGTTCTCTCCGTATCCTGCAATTTCTTGACTGATAATTACCATGTGATATTTCCCTGTGTCATTCATAGAGAGCTACTATAAACTTGGTATGGTAAGATGGAGAGACATCATTCTGGGGAAGAAATCTTCCCTCTCTTTTCTTCTCCAATAAAGCAATAAAGCTGCATGTCACAAAGACGGCTGGTTTAGACCTTGGAAAACAAATAAGAACTTATGTTTTAGTTCTCCTGAACAAATAGTTTGACCCCTTTCAAAAATCAGTTATAAGTATGCTTTACAAATGGCTCTTTAGAAATTGCTAACCCAGGCTCTATTAACCTATTTTAAGAGAACTGCACAGATTATCTTGCCATGTTGGAATATTTTGCCATGATCAGTTTGCTTCTTAATTTAATGTACCTAAATTGTGTGCCTAGAAAGGTCAGCCAAACTGGGTGTAAAACTTTGTGTTGTGTGTGTATACTTCATTTTTTCCTTTATGAGGTTTTTGGGTAAATAATAAAGTCTTCCTCAAAGCCTGGAGACTGAGGTCTTATTTTCTACAATTCACCAAAATTACTCTTGGGCAGAGAAGTTTAATAAGCCTATCATGTAGTGGCTAAGACCCCAAGGTCTTCTTTAAGGGAAAAAACATAATCTGTAAACTGCCTTCAAAGAAAGGTGAGTTTTGTGGCTGGAGAGACGCTCATTTTGCTCAGCACGCTGACAAGGTTGCTGAGGTGAATTTCTCTGTACCGTTAAGTGGGGTGACGAATTTGAAGTTGGGGTGAGTGTGTATAAGAATCTCAAAGTGAAAGAGCAGAACCTGTGAGGATCAAGATATAGACTGAGAAACAAAAATAAGAACAAATCATCTTGGGAGAATGCATCTACTATCCTAGGGTGAGGGTTCTTAACCTTCTCTGTGCTGTGTACCCCTTGGCACTCTGGTGAAACCTAGAGATCTCTTTAAATACATAAAATAAAATATATACGATTACAAAGGAAACCAATTATATTGAAATATAATTACCAAAATATAAAAAGACATAGTAACATGTGTGATTCGTTATTAACACTTTATGTAAAAAGATCTAGCAGTGAGTCTAATAACCACCATAGATTTTGAAGCAGGGATGAGTATAAGATATATTTCCAGATGTGACAACCATAACGTGATATGAAGATGAATGTGATTTCTGTTAGTGAGAAAGTCACAAGTCCTCCCAACACTGTTGTCTATGTTCATTCTGGAAGGAAATGCTTAACTTCAGTATTTTTGTCCAACCAAGGACACAGACCCTAGATTAAGAATTCTGCTCTAGGGTGTAACGTCAATTTCCCCCTTCCCCAGGTATTGTCTAGCAAAAATGACCATGGGATGCAATGCTTCCATGTGAGTGGATTCTCTTAGGGGACATCAAGGATAAGGAAGCAGGATGGGAGCCCCATCTCCAGCCAACTCTCAGTCGCAAGGCATTTACCAAGAGGTCAGTGACCTGTGGCTCTGCCCTGCTGGGGGTGGAGACGTGGCCTCTGCCTGTCAACTTGTACACACTCAATGCAAGTGACCAAGAAGAACACACAATGAATATCCACTTATAAGAGAAATGCACTTATGAACCAGGAAATAAGTAGATTAAATATTTCCCTAAGGTACATTAAAAGCCTATATTAGGAAGCCTGAAAGGGCTTCGTGATTCCTTCCACCTCCTCATATCTGTGTAGCACTTTTAACTTCTCAAAGCATTTTTTCCATCCATTATCTAATCTGTTTTTCGCAACCACTCTGCGGTTGGCAGTGCAGCTATTATGCTTTTGCTTCTTCTAAAAATATATATTTAAAACACAAATTTGCCAGAATCAGAGCAAAAATTCAAATCAGAATAAGCAGTGATAGTTCTGAGGATACAATTATTTCATCCACAGGGGGAAAATTTAAATAAAATGAAATATTTAACATATAAATAATCTCCCTTTGCTGCTAAAGCAGAGAAAAAGCAGTACTAAGTGCTTGTTAAAGGAGAACACATTTTTAGGTCAAATTCTTCCAAAAAAGAATATGTTTATAAAAAATTCAAACAATACAGTAGTATTAAAGATAATACTTTAGATTTTTTTCCCCCCACCTAATAAAAAAAAAATCAGAGAAGTTGTATCAGGCTGAGTCCAGTTAGGAGACAGAAATAACAGTTATTTAACAGAGATGATTTAATATAAAGAATTGTTAACTAGGTATAAAGTTGTTAACTAGGTAACTGAGAAGCTAAAAAGAAAATATGGCAAGAGTCTGAAAACTACAGTCTTTGGACCAACACTGGCTCGCTGCCTATTTTTGTAAGTAAAGTTCTATTGGAACCAGCCATGCTCATTTATTTACATATTGTTTATGGCTGCTTTGTGCTATAATGACAGAGTTAAATAGTCTCAACAGACCATATGGCATGCAAAGCCCAAAATAATTTCCATCTGGCCCTTTGCTGGAAAGGTTTGCTGACCCTTGCTCAGTATCAGGGTATCAAGGGGGTAGCAACTGTAGGATTCAGCTTCTGCCTCTAGAACTAGAGGAACAAAGAGAAAGGGTTGGAATTGTCACCAGCCGCGGACTCTAACCTGCTTCTCTTGTCTTGCCTAAACCCTAACCTTTTGTGTTTGACCTAATTCTCTTGTCTTGTTGAAAGGTGATGATGTTCTTTTCTCTAACAATTTTGGGGTCTTGAGCTTTATGCGATTTCTGCTGTTTCAGGGAGAAGCTCTAAGTGACAACCGCCCTGGACCCAACTACTCTGACCCGGCCCAGACTGGTCCAGACCAGAACCACAGGAATGACACCTGCGCAAACAGGCAGAGAGTTGTACTAAAGTAACCTGCCCTCATTAACCTCCTAAATTCTCCTCCTCTGGGAGGGGTGAAGCAGCCATTTTTAGATCATGCGATGTATGTAAAAGCATGATTTCAAACCATGCCTGTGCAAGCTTGTGCCCAATTCTACATGCGATGGTGAACCTTCCCCTTTGAATATTCATTCCCTACCCTGAATAAAGGTACACACCTCCCCATGCTTGTGGAGCCAAAGCTTTTTGAAATTATTCCCTATGGACTCCATTTTCTTTGTTGCATGCCACAAATAAAATTTCTGCTTTGTGAAACAACTACTTCTGGTGCAGTCTGATTTAATTCGCCAAGAAGGGGAGTCATGTTTGGTCTGTAATAGAATTATTGACATTCAGGAGCTTGGAGGAGCCAAAACTCAGACCTCTGAGATGGGGGTTGCAGCCTGGCTGCTGCTGGTGTCTCAGAGAGGGGACGCCATGAGGCTGGTTCTACAAGAGTTGGAAGAACCCTAAACCAGGGCCCGCCCTGTGGCTTAGTGGTTAAGTGCGCGAGCTCTGCTGCTGGCAGCCCGGGTTCGGATCCCGGGCGCGCACGGATGCACCGCTTCTCCGGCCATGCTGAGGCCGTGTCCCACATACAGCAACTAGAAGGATGTGCAGCTATGACATACAACTATCTACTGGGGCTTTGGGGGGAAAATAAATAAATAAATCTTAAAAAAAAAAAACCCTAAACCAGGTCCCTCTGAGTGAGGAATTGAAGCTCAAAGGGGTTAAGAGACTTGCCTTAAGACTATATAGCCTTACTAGCAGAACTAGAAGTTCCTTCAGGAAACGGTATTTCAGAATTGGCTTAAAAGACCAAAAGGAGAGAGAGCCTGGCAGTATCGTGGCATGGTAAGGGTGTTCTCGCTTAGGGAACAGCTCAAGGGGGAAAGAGAAATGCAGGAATAAAGCTTGGAAGAGAGGATGAAAAGGGCACCATATCCCCATGCCTAGGCCAAACCCCAGACAGATTAAATCAGGACCTCTGGGTGTGGCCCTCAGGCATCAGTATTTTTGAAAGCTCTCCAGATTATTCCAACATGGGGCCAAAGCTGAGACCAAATGCTTGAAACCAACACATGCATGCACTCACATTCAGAAGCCGACACTCCTCGCTCCACCAATCCTGTTCCTGCCTCACTCATGGAATCTTCCCACTTTGGAAGGAGTCTATTGATTTTGGGCAGAGGGGGCCGCTTCTTCATGGGGTGGGGAGGTGGCAATGGGCAGCTGAGAAGCCGCAGCCCCTTATCCCGCAGCAAACAGAGTCTCAGGCACGCCTGTTCCTGGTGCTGTGGCTGCTCTTCCCAGCCTACTTGCTAATAGCAGCTTGGCTCTATCTGCTGTGTTCCTCCTGCAGTCAAGCCCTTTAATAAAGCTCCTTTCATCCAGCGAGGTCACCTTCAGAGCAGTAGCACTTGTGTAATGAAGGTAAAACAAACCCTCATGAGGGAGGAAAATGCCCACACACCAGGAGGCTGGGGCGGGAACATCACAACCCCAGGTAGCTCTGGCATGGGGCTTCCTGCGGAATGTGCCAGAGGGACCCAAGGGAGGCGGATTAGCTGTGCAGCATGGCCCACACCTGCTCAGTCGTGCGCTAGCTGTGGCTTAGGCTTACCAGTGCTTTTCACAGGGGAGAACACACTGAGAGAAGGTAGAAGAAGCAAGCCTGAGTGCTTTAACATTTTTTCCACAACAAAAGGAGTGCATGTTCCTTTAAAAGATTTTGAAAAATACTGAAAAGCACAAATCATCACCTGTATTCCACACCCAGATAGGACTACAGGTAGAATTGTGGGGATAATCGGCCTGGACATGCAATGCATACATAAAATAAAATATAGACAGAGCAAAATTTGGGTCATGTTGATTGTATATCCTTGTACTTTTTTCTAACTTAACAATATATCTTGAGCATTGTAATCTGTAGCGTTATTTTTAATGGTTTGTTGGATTCTATTGCATGGATAGCATAGCTTATTTATTCATTTAAAGACTTTCTTTAGAGTACATTTAGGTTCACACCAAAATTGAGAGGAAAGTACAGAGCTTTAGGTATAACCCCTGATCCTACACAGGCTCAGCTTCCCATTATCAACATCCCCCACTAGAGTGGTACACTTATTACAATTGATGAGCCTGCATTGACACATCATTATCACCCAAAGTCCATAGTTTATATTAGGGCTCACTCTTAGTATTGTACTTTCTATGGATTTGGACAAATGTATCATGACATGTATCCATCGTTATAATATCATATAGAGTATCATGTATAGAATATCACTGTCCTAAAAATCCTCTGTAGCACAGCCTATTGAATCATCCTCCTGTTATTGGACATTTGGGTTGTTTTTACTTTTCAGTCTCATAAATAATACTATATTGATCATCCTTATAGATAAACGTTGATCCACATACTTGATTATTTTTCAGTTTGTCTTAAGTTCCAAGCTGTGGGCTTTTGTACTCTTTACCTGGAACACTTCTCTCTCTCCAGGCTCTTTTACTTAATTAAGTTCAACTTATTCCTTCAAGTCTGAGCTTAAAATGTCAATTCTTCCAGGGAGTCTTCCTGGTCTCAAGGCCAGGTTAGATCTACCTGTTAGATACTTGGATAGCAACTTGTACTTTTCTTTCACAGCACTAGTACATTTATTTCCGTCTTGTCCTCTAGTAGGCCCCCAGCCTTTGAATGGTGTCTGGTCCACAATAGGTATTCAAGCGTGTGTTCACTGAATTCATCTGTACATCATTGCTTCTAAGATGGATTTTCAGAAATCGTTTCATCTTTCAGAGAGATAAAGTTTTAGAAGACAGATTTGGCCTCCAGTTCATCCATAGTCCTCAGGCTACAACGCACAGGTTGCAGGTAATGAAGCCAAGACCAGAATCTGATCTTTCCAAGTGTTTATTAACTGTGCTTGCCTGATGGCCACGGTAGCTCCACCAGCACAGGCCCAGGAAGCATACCTTAGTTTCCCCAGAGGACAAATTCATTTTTACTGGAGGAAAACCTACATATCCACCCATTCACCTGCCCATCAGCTCATCCATCCATCCATCCACTCATCCATCCATCCATCCTATATAGTTTGAGCATATATTATTCTTTTGCACACCAAATACTTATTGAGTGTCTACCATGTGCCAGGCATAGTTCAAAGTTCAGTGAAAATGGTAGATAACATTTCTTTCCTCTTAGAATTTATAATTCATCTATTATATGGAAAACATAATTTAGAGAACATCTATGGAGAAAAGGACATGGGTTCTTATCCCTAAGGAACTTACAGTTGACTGAGGAGTTATGGCAAGCACACAAATAGCATAACATTAGTAGAAGATGATCTGAGAGCTGGAAACTAAGAATTATGGGAGAGTATAGCCTTACCTCCTTCTTCTATGTTTCCTGAAAGAGTTCCTGCATTCATTCATAATTTCAACTCTTGGTCCAATGGTGGGACATCGCTCAAGCTGATCCATGCTCCCAGTCGTAGTTGATTGGTCTAGCAAAGGAACCTGACCAAGCTTGGCCAATCTGCCTCCTGTCCTGAAATATTTCAAACTAAAACAGAGTTTCTGATTCTTTCTAAGAGTGTACATTTTAAAAGGAAAATTTCCAAGGAGGCGTAGGCAGCATATTTCTTGCCATGTGGAGAAAAATGGGCTTCAGTGAG
The DNA here is from genome assembly GCF_020826845.1 of Diceros bicornis minor. Taxonomy (NCBI): domain Eukaryota; kingdom Metazoa; phylum Chordata; class Mammalia; order Perissodactyla; family Rhinocerotidae; genus Diceros; species Diceros bicornis. Next base: position 19,754,902 of record NC_080749.1, on the reverse strand, counting down.
AGAGTGGAGACTAAATGAAGAGAGATTCAGGAGATGGAGAGTCTGGTGGCCTTTTAGTCCATGGTTCCTGTTGTTCCTGCAGCCCAGCTGTAACTTGTCCCTTTTCTTGTATTGTTTGTTCAAGCCTTCCTTGTATTTCAACAGCCAACGTATTCACCACTGGTATTTATTAACTACGGTTGGGTTTGTGTCACTTGCAAATTAAAGAATTCTTTCTAAAACTGAAAGCTTTCTAGAGGAGTTGAAATTTGAGCTGAGTCTTAAAGGATAAATAGGGCTTAGGTGTTTTAAGTTTTGGCTTTTGCTCCAAGCCTGAGTTACCAAAGAGTATGAGTCAAATCACATTTCAGTTGTCATTTTGTACTTTCAAAAAATTGAAATAAGTTTTTCCTTGATAATATCAAATGAATTAAAATTTCAAATAATACAGAAAAAGTTAATGTTTATCCCCTGTTTCCACATAATCCCATCCTGCAGAAATAACCACTAACAATTGGGGTGATCATTCAACACACATCCAATATAATCTGCTCTTTTCTCACTACGGGCATCTTTTGAAATGTTTTTATTTTAAAAAAATTTTATTTGGAAATGATTTCAAATTTACAAAAATTTGAAAAATTAAAACAGTACCATGAAAAGAAAACCCACCTAGATTCACCTTAACTCATTTGCTTTATCGTTTGCTCTCTCTTTTCGAATCATTTGAAAGCAAGTTATATACATCATGACCTTTTACCTCTAAATTCTTGAGGGTGCATAGTCTAAGAATAGGGATATTCTTTTACATCACTACAGTATAGTTGTCACTTTTGTAAATTTACACTGACACAATACTTTTATCTAACCTACTTTCTATAGTCCAGTTTTGTCACTTGTTCTAATAACGTCCTTCAAAGCATTCTTCCCTTCCAGTGCAGGATTCAGTCTAGGGTCAAGTTTTGCATTTAGTTGTGACATCTCCATAGCTTTCTTCAATCTGGAACTTTCCCACAGCCTTTGTTTGTATTTTATGACATTAACCTTTCTCTTTCAAATAGAAAATTCCTCATTTTGTGTTCATCTGATATTTCCTTGTGATTAGATTGAGGTTATGCATTTTCTGCCAAAATACTATATAAGTGATATTATAGCCTTTCCAGAGTATTACATCTAGACGTATAATTTACATTTAGAAAAATGCATGAATCGTAAGTGCATAGCTTGATGTCTTTTTTGCATGTTCATATGTTCATATGAATATGGGTATATGAACCCATATGAACCTTTAACCTTTTAACAAGGTTAAAATCTAGAATATTTCCATCCACTCAAGAAGTTTTCCTGTGCCCCTTCCCAGTCAATGCCCACTCCCACTCCCCGCCCCAAGGGAACCGTTCTTCCCTCCGTCGCTTTATATTAGTTTATGTTCTTGGATTGCATATAAATGGTATCATGCAGCTGGAACTCTTTTATGTCTTACTTCTTCCATTTAAGATAATATTTTGAGATTCTTCCATGTGTATATCAATAGTTCTTTCTTTTCTTCGTTGTTGTTTAGTATTCCATTGTACAAATACACCGTAATTTGTTTATACATTTTCCTGTTGATAGAGAATGTTTTCAGTTCTTGGCTTTTATGAATAAAATTATTATGAAAAACGTTTTACAAGTCTTTTGTGGATATGTAGTTTTATATATCTTGGGTAATTAGCTTGGAGGAGAATGGCTAGGCCATAGAAAAATGTTCTACTTAATTTTTTTAGAAAGTGCTAAATAGTTTTCCAAAGTGGCTCTACCATTTAACACTCGTACCAGTTATTTATGAGAATTTCAGTTACTCTACAACCTCACCCATTCTCGCAGTTGTCAGTCTTTTCATTTTAGCTTGTTCTGGTGGTTGTAGAATAGTACCTTTTTGTGGTTTTCATTTGCATTTCTCTGATGACTAATTATTTTAAGCAACTTTTCATACGCTTTTTGGTCATTTGGATATCTTCATTTGTGAAATGCCTTCTTATGTCTTTTGCTTATCTTTTTTAATTGCATGGTATGGCTTTTCCTATTGATTTCTAGGAGTTCTTTACATGTTCTGGATACAAGTTATGTCAGATACACATATGGTGAATATTTTCTCCCAGCCTATGGCTTACCTTTTGCTTCTCTTAATGGTATCTTTTCATGAATAAAAGTTTTTCATTTGACCAAGTCCAACTTATCAATTTTACAAAATGATTTCAGCTTTCACATTTCACATATCCATCTCAAATTAATTTTTGCATATGGTGAGAGATAAGGGTCAAGGTGCTGTTCTGTGTATGTTATAGGCCCTTGCCTCAAGCAAGACTCTGGACTCCCAAGTGCTGCATGAGTGTGGATGTCTCTCTCTGCTCTCTAGCCCAGCCCCCACTTCCCTTGCTGCAGCGACTACACACCCAGCAAATGTTACAGGGGAGAATTGGTGGACATGGAGAACTAGTTCTACATTTAAAGCTCTTACAGATCCCAATCTCTCTTGCCAACTTGCAAGGTTGTTCTAAGCTCCACTGGTTTCTCCTTATCCCTGTAAAGTCCCTCTGCGTATGAGAAGCCAGATTCTCCACAGGCTTGTGTCAAGACTCAGCCTGATCTCTTCTGACCTAGAGAGCTTCCATCGTTTGCTGGTGTTTTGTTCTTTTAGACTTCTTTGCTCTCGCAACTCTCTAATGTCATTTAAAAATATACATTTTTTTTTAGCTTATTCACTGTTTTCTAGTTGTTACACTGAATGTGATGATCCCACAATCGTCTACATCAGAACCAAAAGCTAGAAACCTAGTTCCATGACTTTCAACTATCGACGTGTTGATAATTCTCAATTCTTTAATTTGAGCCAAGACTTTGCTAATGAATCCCAGACCTTTATCTCTAGTTATCCCCAATGTTCCGTAAGCCTCTGAAATTTGCATACAGGGAACTCATCATCTTTCCCCATAAACCAGCTCCTACCTGGAACTTCTTGTCTTGGTGAATACCATTCCCACCCACCCAATCATCCAATCCCTGGACTTGTTGATTCCTTCTCTCTCACCACCACATCAGTGGGTTACTGCCTTCGCTGGAGTCTCTCTCTGAAATTCTCACATTTCCCATTTTCTTGATTCCGCCTCCACTGCTCTACTCAAGGCCTTCATAATCACTGGCCAAAACTATTGTAATAGCCTCCTGACTGAAGTCTAGTCTCTCTCTGTACACGTGCACACGTGCACACACACACACACACATTATCTTCCTTACTACTTTAAGAGTGATCTTCTAAAATAAGTATCTTTTTGAATAGTCAAACATGATTGAATCACTCTAATACTTTGGGCTAGGTTATGAGGACTTTGAATTAATGTCACTGGAGTTTTGCAGTGAAATAGCCTCGTTATTCCTTTTTTTTTTTTTGTGAGGAAGATCAGCCCTGAGCTAACATTCATGCCAATCCTCCTCTTTTTGCTGAGGAAGACCAGCCCTGAGCTAACATCTATTGCCAATTCTCCTCCTTTTTTTCCCTTTTTCTCCCCAAAGCCCCAGTAGATAGTTGCATGTCATAGTTGCACATCCTTCTAGTTGCTGTATGTGGGACGCTGCCTCGGCACGGCACAACAAACAGTGCGTCAGTGCGCGCCTGGGATCCGAACCTGGGCTGCCAGCAGCAGAGCACACATACTTAGCTGCTAAGCCACGGGCTGGCCCTAGCCTGGTTATTCTTTAGCATCTCTGGATTACTCTCTGTTCCCTAAAAAAAAAAACGTGTACATTCACATCTTTGTACTCTTTTCTTGTCCTACCCGGAATGCCCTTCCCTAGCTTAACCACTGGCAAAACTCCCCTTCCTACACCAGGACCTAGTTCAGATAACTCCAGTCATCTTAGGTTTTTCTAACAGCCCTTCACCCTACATAGAGGAATAAATTATTCCATCATTACATTGTATTATTGGGATTTGTTTATATATCTCTTTCTCCTGTTAGGCAGTCAGAGTTTAGGGGGGTTGCTTATGTGGTTATATACCCCCATCTCTTAGGCTGAGTAAGTCTCTGCTAATTTGAGTTAGAAATAATTTGTATGGGCGAGGTGTGACTGATTGTTGAGAGCTTTGTGAATATCAGTGTGTGGAAGTTGTGTTTTATCCTGTAGACAATGGGGAGGCGTTAGGATTGGGACTGGGTGGATGGTAGATGACGAAATGGACTCTACCCTACTTAACAAAAATGAGGCAGCATCAAACAAAACAACAGTCTAGGTATCTGTGGAGGTGGGAAAGGCAGCTGGGTTGCCTGTGCAACTCACACACCTAGATAATAATCTACCTCAAACATTAGGAACAGTCATATGAAGGTGTTATTCCTGCAGAGAAGAACAATTAGCCAATTTCTGAATTGTCCTCATGTTAGTTTTCAATTTAATGTCCCATTTAATGTTCCAAGTGTTGATTTGTTTAAATTCCCCTGTAAGAACACTCATATAGTTCCTTGATGGCATTGGCTAGGCTGGCTCTAGGTAGAAAGAGCAGCTTCTTTATTTATGACACGGCCACACGTTCTACTTCCTGCTGGGATATGTGGGGAAATAACCACTCAGCTCAAGGGCAGTCTCTGCTTCACTCCCTTGTGTGGCTCCCGTTTTCCTCGCCGGATCCCAGTGACCCCTCTAACAGGGCCTAGGGCCCTTCCAGGCTGGACGTGGGAGCAACTTATTTCACGACAGAATCGGATCGTCCCTGCGGCTCCTCTGCTCCTTCTTCTTTCCTTATTTGCTTTCTTTGTTTTTCCCCTGGTCCTGATTTTCTGTTTCATTAACCTCATTATATATTTCTTCTGCTGAAAGCCTTGTCAAATATGTTTTGGAAAAAGGCATGCTATAAATAAAACCAGGAAAAAAAAAGGAAACAATAGCGTGTTTTTAAAAAAAAGCAATACATGTGTATTATAGAAATTTTATGAAATGTAGACAGGTATAAAGAAGACAGTGAAAACTCTTCATTTAGAGAATACCAGTATTAACATTTTGGTATACACTCTTACATATTTTTATATAAAATTTATGTAATATGTTTATATATTATAGCTATATTTATTTATATTTATATATTAATATAGATAGATCTATATGTAAATATATGTCTACATCTATAGGCATCAATGTAGATATAGATATATACACACAAAAATTGATCAAATATGTGTTTTTTAATAACAATAAAACAATCATAAATACTGTTTCGTAACCTACTTTTTTATTCAACAATTTATTTCTCCACGTCAGTTTGTATCCATCTAGTTTCCAGATAAATGCAGTAGAATGAAGTTAGAGCATAGAATTTATTTCCCTCTATGTCTAATAAAATAGCAGCAAAAACAATAAGAAATACAAAAATAAAGTCCAACAGCAACCAAAGAAAGAAAGAAATAAAAGCCCGTCATCACCTTCCAAAATGGTGATCAAGAAGACAAACGCTTCTCTTTCCAACCCCTAGAATGAGGATATGAATAAAAGAAGGTTAATCAACAAAGTCCTGAGAAGTTTTGCACATATCCTCAATTGGTAAGGAAAAAGAGTAAGAGTTGAATAGGAAGCTCAGGATATTTTCTGTCTGGGGAAGTAAAAACAGCTGCTGGGAAGAGACGGGTGAGAAGAGGATGTAAACAACTGGAACTGACAGCCTCATACGACACACAGTCTCCAGGGAGTCATACTGAATGAAGAGTGTAATCCAAAGCTGAAGTGTAGGACTAACGTTGCCCACTTTATCAAGTGGAATGGACCCTTTCACAGGACATTTAACAGAACCTCAGATGAGAGAGGTCAGAGCCAAGTTTTCCAACAAAGACTGCACACAGCTCAAGCTGATCTCTTCTCCCATCTTCAAATGGATCAAATTTTGCACTTAGCTCTTCAACTGAAGCTTGCAGTGAAGAGAAACAGATTTCAAGTGGGAAAGGAGTCCATGAGAACTCATCCATCCTCCGTCAGAGGACAGAGCTTCCCCGTTAAGCATAAGCAATGTCAAAAGAAACCACGTGGCACTTAGGTCAGTGTACTATAGCAACCAAAAATAGTAATAATAGAAATAATAACAATAAGTGAAAGGAATATAGGATGCAGTTGACAGCTGAAGAATCCATTCTGGGGAAAAATACCTAAGGAACAGAAGAAAATTCCCTCTAAATATTTCATTCTATACAATTTAACAAGAATTTGAATTCGGTTTGTAGAAGAGCTCATAAATTAGATGATAAAACATCTGAATGAGTTGGAAATAGAGGTTGCAAGCTAAGGAATAAAAATGAAGAATAAAGCACTATCACTACAGAAGTAATAAATAAAGTAGAAACAAGAAAGAATCAATAATGATGATTCGAAATGTAATCATTGAAATCCAAGAAAAGCTAGGGATAATTTCAATAAATTTAAATGATTTAGAAAGAGACTAAAGGAATTAGGGAAAGAGAAGATAGCAGCTATGGAAGAGAGATAATAATGATCAAATGTTAATAACATGAAGTAGAAAACCCAACAAATGGAATAGAAAATTTATTAAAAGATTTAATAGAAGAAAAATTTCCCTGAAAGGAATACTTGAATTTGATATAAAAGACAAGCTGTGTTGTAGGAAACCATTGGTCCAGATGGTAGACTCCAAGATGTATACTGTTAAATTTATTGGAGAAGGAAAAAGATAGGATTCTTTAGGTCACCATGCAGAATAAGGAAGTCTTTTGAACAAGGATCAGATTGTCTTTAGACATTCCATAGCAACATTCAATGTCTACAATCATATAAGGGAAAGTATGACACAAAAAAACACATATCAGCAATTAGCAAACATTAAAGAATCAGGGAATAAGTATATATGAGCCACTCTGGAAGCAAATAAATCAACAACTACTTTGTGATAAAATTCAGTCGACCAAAAGACGAATGGAGAGGCCATGACAAAAACCAAAACTAGTGGAACAATACATACAAGAATACAGTGAAATAGTACCTACAAAGTTCTGAGGTAAAGAAAGTGTAATTCAAGGATTTTATAGCCAAGTTGATTTTATAGTAGAAAGATGAGGACACCTCTCTATGCCCCCCAAGACTCACATATGAGAACCAGGTTTGCTGCTTAGACCCAGAACTCTTGCAAAACAGAGAAGCCCTCTAGTGATGAGTGGGAGCTATGGGGGTCTTCTTCCTCGGACCATTGCTGCCTTTATGCCATCCCGTATTCTGACCTCAGTATTTCCACCACTTTGATTTCTATCCCCTCTTGGTCTGCCAACAGACAGCATAATATTTAGTGTAGAGGTTTTGAATTTATGTTCTGAGTGAGACTGGACTGTAAAGTTACTTTCTTTAAATGTCCTTGCTGTGTTTTCAAATCAAGGTTATGCTAGCCTCAGAATATGAATTGGAGTGTATTATTTTTATTTTATAATCTTTCAATAGTTTGGGTAAGATTGAAATTAATTTTCTTTAGATGTTATAATGTAATATGCATTTTTAGTTGTGAATTTCTATATTAATAGCCTAGTAGTGAGAAAGCATAGTCTGATGCCACCAGTTGATTGAAATTTACTGAGATTTATTTTATGGCCCAGTACAAAGTCAATTCTTACAAATGCTTAATGTGGGCTTTATATGTTCTCTCTTATTATTAGGTCCAGAGTTACATATATGGCTATTAGGTCAAGATGGTTTATTATGTTGTTCAAATCTTCTATATCGTAGTTTATTTTTGGTCTGCTTGAAACCATACATTTTTGAGATAGGTATATTAAAATCCTCCACTATGATTACGAGATATATATATCTTAGCAGTTCTGTCAAATTTTGCTTTATATTTTTTGAGGCTATGTTGTTAGATGCATATAATATCAATTAAATCGATCATATCAAATGTTATATGGGTAAGTTAAACTTTATTTCCAGAAAGGCTTTATGCTTTAAAGCTTTTTTTGGTATTAATATAACTTCAATAGCTTTATTTTGGTTAACATTTACATGGTATAGCTTTTCTATGCTATAATTTTCATTTTTTCCAAACTTTCTGTATCCTTTTTATTTATATGTTCTTATAAATAACATATAATTGGATTTTTAAACATTCTGACAGTCTTTGTGTATTAACGAACAATCTATTCATATATATTTTTATTACTTGTGTATTTAGATTTATTTCCCGCATCTTATGTTGTGCGTTCTATTTGTTGTGCCTTTTCATTGTGATTTTTTTCTCTTCTCTTCTTTTGGAGAGATTGAATATTTTTTCTTAATCCATTTTTTCTTCTATGGATTCAGAAGTTATATGCTACTGTTTCCATATTTTTGATAATAAGCCTAGAAATTGTAACATTAATGCTTACTACATTTTAAGGTTAACCTATATGTTTGCTCTTCTCAAACAATGGACGTTAATTCCAATCATGCCCTTCTTTCCTCATATGCTATTTTTGTCATGTATTTTCATTGTAATTTTGTTTTACTTTCTTCCCATCAGACATTATTATTCTTTGATATTTGTTTATTTGGTTTTTATAAAATAATCTTGTGATTCAAAAAATCAAAACACAATATAAAAGGGGAAGTTCCATCAAAAATTATTTCTCCTGACACTGACTACAACCCACCTCCTCACACCGTTCCTCACACAGAAGATTTTTGTAATCTTCTGGTGTTTCTTAGTATTCATACAGCTATGAATATGAATTTTTATTTTTCTTCCTTCTCATACAACAGACAGCATACTGTAAACACTGTTCTATACTTTGATTTTTAAAATTTAAGCATATATCTTAGAAATCTTTCATATCAATATAAAGACATTGTCATTATTCATTTTTATATAGCTGTACACTATTCCACTGCATGGATATACAATAATTTAATGAAGACTTTATTGTTTGAAACTTGGGTTGTCTCCAAACTTTTTCTAATACAAACAATGATGCAATGAATGCTCTACATGTTAGTGAACATTGTCACTTTATATGATGGCAGTTAAATCTGTAGAATGAATTCCCAGAATTGGGATTGCCAGGTCACAGGATAAATGCATTTCTAACTGAACATATTTTTCCAAATTGCCCTAGTGAATTTGGTTTGCTAATATTTTGGTTAAGATTTTTGCATTTACGTTCATGAGTGAGATTGATTATAATTTTGCTTTCTTGTAACGTTCTTGCTAGGTTTGCGTATCAGAATTATGTTTGCCTCAAAAAATGAATTTGGGATGTTCCCTTGTTTTCTTTACTTAGGTAGAGTTTGTATAAGATTAGCTTTATTTTTTATTAAATATTTGGCAGAATTTGTTAGGGAAGCCATCTGGGCCTGGAGTTTTCCTTGTGGGAAGGCTTTTAATTACAGATTCAAAGTTTTAATTGAATTATGTAGCCTGCCATTACCAGAAGAGGAAACTACCTGTGGCCTAATTATAGAAAGATACTTTCACTGGTAAAAAATTCAGGCTGACAGTTATTTCACTCAGCACAGAGAATTAATTGAATACAGCAGGCAAGAGTGTAGTCTCAGAAATAAGACTAACTTTACCTGAATTCTGACTTTGACACTTACTAGCTGTGTGAATGTGGGAAAATTATTTAAGCTTTTTGCTTCAGTTTTCTTTTGTGTAAAATTAGAATAATAGCAGTGCCTACCTGATTGTGATTTTGAAGATTAAATGAATTAAGCAAGTAAAGCCCTTAGAACATTTCTAGGCACGTTATAGATATCATTTAAACGGTAATTTCTATTACTGAAGATATCATCCTATTATATTCTGGTTTGTGTTGAGAAGAGATTTCTAGTTTAATTTTCGTTCCTTTCAAATGAATTTGTCTTTTCTTTCTGGTTACTTACATGATTTGCTTTTCGTGTTTGGTATTTTCCAGTTTGATGATGATGTGTCTCAGGATGTGTTTCTCTTTATCCTCTTTTTTTTTTGTTTAAATCTGTGGATGAAAGTAATTTATAACTTTTAGAAAATGTTTAGCTCTTATTTCTTCAAAGATTGCTTCTGCCTCATTCTCTTTCTCCTCTTTCTGGAATTCTAACTATACGTGTGTCATATCTTCCTATCCCATCCTCCAAGCTTCTTAACTTTTTCTTTGTATTTTTCCATCTCTTTGTGCTTAATTTTGGATAATCCCCTCAGTTCTCACTTCCAGTTCACCATGTCTCTCTTCAGCTATGACTAACCTGCTTTGTAACCACTCATTGAAGTTTTAATTTCAATTATTAGATTTTTTTTCATTTCTAGAGGTTCTGTTTGGTTCTTCTTGAAATCTGTTTGGGTACACTTTATAATTCTAGTTCTCTGCTTCTTTTCAAGTGTCTCCTGTATTTCTTTAAGCATATTAAACATAATCTTAAATTACATGCCTGATAATTCTAATATCTAAAATATTTCATGTTGCTTCAGCCCTCTCTTGTTTTGGCTTAGTCTCAAACATGGTGCCTCATTTTCTTGTGTGTTTTGTGACGTTAAATTCTAAGCTGTTCGTTTTCCTTGGAACTTGCTCTGTAGGAATTCTCAGGGGCCTGGGATGAAAGTGGTCCTCCAGAGAGGGACTGCATTTGCTTCTGCTCCGTGCCTTATAGCAAGATCACAGTCTGGGATGATTTTAAATCATATTTTTGGCTTGAGGTTTTTCGAACCGTGAGGAAATATACATTCGGGCTGCAAATTTAGGTAAAATTTAAATTTAAGTTAAATCAAGTAAAATTAACTTCAATACTTTAAAAATAATGTTTAGTAACTATCTGTCTGTTCAAGTATCCATCTGTGTGTCCATCCGTCTGTTTATGTTTATCTATGTTTCTCTGTGTATACGTTCTTAGAGAGTTGTCTGAAATGAAATCTGTTTAACAGTACCAAGGCTTATTCCTAGGTAATGCAATTTAATGAGTTTTATACTTTGACCTTTGCTCTATTTTGTATTGCTTAATTTTATTTTATAATGACCACATATTTTTTCCCAAAACAATAAAGTCCTTACTTTAAAAATGAACAGATATGTGAACACCATACTATAATACATTACATGCTATATTATATATAATATATTACACGTCTTCCCTCAGCCTGACTGAGGCATCTTGCTTGGTCTCCCCTTGTGCTTCTGTTCAGTGACTGGATTCCTGCCTTGCGCTCTGGGCCTAAGTCTCTTTTTGCAACACCGGGTTGGAGGCAGCCTCTGGTTTCTAATCCCATGCCTCTGGCTTCATTAGTTGCTGACAGCCTTTGACCAAGCCTGCCTGCTTGGTTTTCAAACCTCACCCGCAGGGAGAGTCCTTCTGCCAGGGCCTGTCGTCCCGCAGGTCACTCCTGTCAGATTCTTGGTGCCAACTGCTGTCTTGACGTTGCACCAGGCTCCTCTGGTCAACCCCTCCAGATGGTGTGCTCTCCTGGTTCCACTGAAATTCTTCCAGTATCTTCCACTGGACCGGGGCTTCCCATTGGGCAAGGCTACTCACAGGTGCCAATCAGTCTCCCCCCCGTCCTTCCCCTTGATTCTATCCTATCACTTTTTTTCCCCCTCCCGCTCGATTTTTTCCTTCTCTTCCCCTCAGCCATCTTCCCCTTCCCTCCCTTCAACCTTCTTCCTTCTTTTCTTTTCCTTTTCTCGTTTGTTCTTCCCCTCCAACTCATTACTTATCTGTAAAATGATTTGTTAGGAGGATTAAATGAATTATAAAATGTAAGTTGTGTAGCATGCTGTTAGATACATAGTAAATGCTCTCTCCAGGGGAACCATGATAATTATTATCCATTTATTGAATCATTCATTCATTCCACAAACTTTAATGAACCTACCATGCACCAGGTACAGTGCTAGGCATTCACGGTTACAGGGAAGATTCAGACATGATTTCTGCCCTCAGGGAGCTCACAGCCAAGTAGGGTAAATCACAAGGGTATGGACAAATCCCATGCAGTTAGCTGGCTCTCTGTGCCCCTGTGTGCAGTGCATGTGTCACCTTGAGTATAGAGGCCATGGATCATTGGCCCTGCGGTGGAATTCAAGAGAAGCACTCCACAGCTTGTTAATGTGCCTGCTGAAGATTTGTTCCCTGAGCCTGGAGGCGAATCACATCAACAGAGTGTTATGGCCAAAGAAGATGGATCCTAATGCCTTAAGTAAATGGATCCTTTTGGTCTGCTCAGAACTATAAGTCAGCCTGCTCAGCCTCTAAGCCTGGGACACCCCTGAAGCAGAGTCCAAGAAATCTATATTTGAGCCATTTTTATAAACAAGGGAGTAGATAAGAAATCAGGTGGGGCAGGGGGCTTGCAGGAGTCAAGCTGCGTCTCTGTAAGAATTGAGATTCCTTTTAAAAAGGAATCACCATGCATTCTGTGATTTTCATCACGAGCCAGATATGGCCTCCAGTACCACTTGTCCAGAAAATTTTGGCTTTGGAAAATTAGATGTCCCAAGACATTCAAAGGACAATTTTCCACAAGCAGTCCTACTGTTTTTAAAACTTAATCGTGTGTGAAATGTACTATTTCCACCTACACTGGCCATTCAGACTTTGCAACAGGCCGCCCCCCAGCCCCAGTGCGTGTGAGCTGTCCTTGGGCAGGGCGGGTTCCGCTTGGGACTGCAGTGCATCCCAGACAGCCTGTTGCCAGGCTGGGGCCAGGAGCTTCTCAGTCGTCACGTTATTTGTGCAAGTAGGCCTGAACTCCCTCTCTCCAGGTCTCTTTTCCTGGGCTGACTCCTGGATGCCCATGGCTGCCCACTGTTTCCTTCAGGCTGGGTCATGTGTCCTCGAACTTTTGGTACTGAACCTGCTAGCAAAATCGATCTGTCACCTGTCCCAACCCCTTAGACTCTTGCTGTCTCCTAGTGACCCGGGGCCAATCCAAGTGTTGTACTACCTGTCAGCTTTCCTGGTTGGAAAGTAAACGATGATTCCTACCAGGTAACATAGAGGTAGAGTCAGCAACGTGCACATCTACAAAAGTTTTTTGGGGGTTAGTCTACTGAGCAATTTCTGGTCTCATAGCAGATGAGTGAGAGAGACATTTAAAGGCCTGTGGGATTTGCTTTACCCCACGAACCTCACCTACTTGGTGGCTGCTTTCTGTGTCTGTGAAAGAGACTGGTCTTTGCTGTCAAGGATCCACAGCACAAGGTTCAGGGAAGTGAAGGACCAGCCTAGGCCCGGAAGGAAGAGTGGGAGCCTGACCCTTTGGTCAGTCTCGTTTTCTTGGACTGAGTTAGGTAGATCCCAGCCAGCAAGTCTCTTCACCTTTTGAATAACACTTTTGATATATTTTTTTCAGATTTCAAAAGTAATACGTGCTCATTTTAGCTTATTAGAAAAGTTCAGACTGCATAAAGTAAAAAATACAAATTGTCCATAATCCTCAACCTAGTTATAATCATAACTGCAATTTGGTATACGTACTTCTGGTCATAGATAGGTAGACAGATAGATAGATAGACAGATAGGTAGATAGATAGAAAGATAGATAGATAGATAGATAGATAGATAGATAGATAGATAGATAGATAGATGGAGAAGCCTCAACATCACTACATTTAGCTCTGCCAAGATGGTGGAGTTTCTTAACTCTCTAGGAGAGTGGCTCTCAAGATGTCATTGCTGGACTAGCAGGATTGACATTATTTGAGAACTTCTTAGAAATGAAAATTCTCAGGCTCCACCTTAGACCTCTTGGGAGTCAGAAACTCTTGGGGTGGGCTTAGCTGTCTGTGATTTAGCCAGCCTTCCAGGTGCTTCTAATGTACACTAAAGTCTGAGAACTACTGCTCTATAACTAATGTGATCCTCTGATCCACTGCTCCATTCTGACCCCTACCCTATCTACTATATGGGACTGTTAGAAGATCTCAACTTAGCTTATTGGAGTTTAAACTTAGTCAAAGCCAATAAGTTATACAGTCCCTTTAGGTTTAACTTTATCTTCTTGGGACAATTGCTCAGTCTTTCAGATTCTTTTCCTGCCTGCCTCACCCAACTTCTCTCAAAATGCATTTGGGAATATTGGGCTTGAAATTCCGTGTCCACGTGGTCAGAGGGACCCCCGGCCTTGTGCTGGTGTCCTCCACGTGCTGACTGCTGGTGTTGAGAGATAGCTGGCCTGGTCTCATCTTTGGACATTCTGCTGGCCCTGACATCTGTGACCGCTGACACATGTGTCCTATTCTTTCTCAGCTTCTTCAGGGACCAGTGGCCTCCCTCTGCTATCTAGGTCGTTCTGTGGCTCCTACAGGTACTGAAGACCCCTGAGTTTCTGCCATATCTTCTAATTACTCTTGACTGGCTTGGTCCACACATGTTGTCACCCATCCATGTCTTAACTCAGAGTCCATGCCCCAAGGGGATGCTCACTCTGGTCAGTTACACTCTCTGCCTTATAAGTCATGTGCCATGGGCTTGCCTTGCACAGTGGTCTCCAACCCAAGTCCCAAGAGGAGACTAGAATAAAGTCTTGTCTACCCTCTGTCCCCTGAGCTCATGAGACACAGCTCCCTCTCCTGAATGTATCTCCCACTCATCTCCGTTTCTCTTCCCTCTAATCCCTTATACGCAGCCACCGATATGTTGACTGGCCCTCCTTTACTAGTTCCCAGATTTCAAGCTCATCTCAGGTATAAAATTCTGTTTTGAATGTCAAAAGCTAAACAGTAATTTTTTCTCTTGGCATCTGTAATAACGCCTCACCCTGAGGCAGATGGATGTAGGAAGACAAAATAGAAAAACACAACAATATGTTTCCAAATCTTACTCTCTTCTCATAATCAAATATATACACAACTTTCATATAATTTGAATTCTACTACACGTATTTTTTGATGGATCTTTTTTTTTTTGTCACTTATCCATATGCCATGAACACTGTTTCCATGTCATTAAATACTTTTCTACAACATGACTTTTAATGGCTCTGAGGAATTCAATTAAATGTGTGGTGGGAAGGAAAATAAATTGCTATTTTAAAAGCTATTGGCAGTTTATCTTGGTTTCTCTGGGATGTGGTAGCAAAATTCCTTTGAGGGAGAAATTGTTTTTTCGTTTTAATTGGGATAAGAGAAACACTTCAATGGGCCTTTTGATTATGCAAAGGTGAGAACTAATGCCTTCATAATACCTTCATTGGAGCCGAAGTTTGAGACAAGGAGGAGATGAATGGCAGTGAAAACATTGCCTCCTTGAGTTGTTCTGATGGTTGCAGAAAGAAAGGCTTCCTTTTGGGGTCTGGAGTCAGGGGTTGCAGGCCTAGGACTCAGGGAAGTGAGAAGGATGTGGATATAAGTAAGAGTGGACCCCAGCAGGAGGAGGTGGGCCAGGACAAAGAGGTGAGGTGGTCAGCAGAAACTCCTTGCATTGAAGCACAAGTGATGGATGTAGGAATATTGATGTCTGACTTTGAGATTTAAGTTCTATTTTTCTGTCTTGTATTCTTTTATGATCTCCTTGGTAAGGACTATTGCACACACAGTTACACACCCAAGTGATGCCTTGAGAAAGGAAGGGGGCTGTTTCCATGTTTGTAGTAACGTGGAGAGAGGGTAAAAATATGGCCAAAAGACATTAGAATTCAAGAGCAGCATGAACCAAGAGGTGATAGCTTCCACCAACTACTATAGCCACTCTCCATGAATTGTTAGAAACATCAAGGAATCCCTGTGTCATAAAGAATGGGAAGTCCCAGTTATCTTATTTGAGTATTAAAGAGCAGAGTAACCACACAGGTCCAGAAAGGCTGGGACCATAAATGTATCATAATTTTTGTAACTATCCCCTATTTTGGGTATTTTTTTTTCCATTTTCCACTATCATTCATAAGACTGCTATAAACAGCTTTATAGATAAAGTTTTGGATATATTATTGATTGCATCCTTGGGGTAAATTTCCAGAAGTGGAATTGCTTGGGTGTTGGTTTGCACGTCTCAAAGGCTTGTGATGTACAGCAATTTTGTTTTTAGTCTGAACTCGCCAGAAAAACCGTCATCTGTAGGGTCATGAATCTATCAGAATTGTTACTTTGCACGTAGTCTGTGAACCAGATGGAGGATTCCAGTGTTTGAAGGAATGCCTGCGTCCTGGGTTCAAATCCTGACACCACACTTATGGCCTGGGACACATTGGGTGAGTCAGATATCTCTCTGAGACTTTTCTCATTTTGAGAACAAGAATGATTCAATATCAACCTCATCAGTTTGATTTCATGGAAATTACACATAGAACGTGCACAGAATTTTGCATGTCCCCCAAAACCCATAGATAGTGAGAACACTGAATTCTCTGCCATTTCTTTTTTCGGAGTGAGAGAAACTTGAAAATTTCAGCCCTTTCGTCTCTGTGACTCCAGAAAGGAAAGAAAAATAAACCACGCAGAACCTGCTTTCTGTAGTGTCCGCTGCCAGCCGTTAGCCCAGGAATTTGATTCAAGGATATTTATGACCTACTTCTTGAATCACTGCAGCCCGGGCTTTGCTACTTCTTATGTTCCTTTGCTGAGAAACCAACGTACAAGAAGAGACTGTGTGTTTTTCCATAAAAGTGTGGGTAGACTTCTCTGGAAATTCTGGAAATCTTTCCAAGTGTATGGTACAAGCTACTAGAATGATAGAGAAGGGCTGCTGTGCAAACTTAGGTCCATTTTTCTAGGATTTCTTGCAGGGCTGGAGCCTTGGGGAGGGTTCTTCTTGTCTCTACTGGTGCTTATTCTCTCAGACACTCCCTGGCCATAATTAGATCTCATCTGGCAGACAGCATGGGCTCTGCTTCTCTCCTAAATGCCTTTCTTTCATCAAGAAGGGAGTCATGTCAGTATGGACAGCTGGCGCAAGGGAAAAGAAGTATTTTCAACAATGCTTGTGCTCCTTGACACCTGAGAGGTCAAATCCCAGAAACAGACAGCAGTTCCTCACGAAAGCATGGACAGAGAAAAGTCGGAGAAGAAATCAATGTTTATCGTGTCTTTCTAGCTCCCTGGCACTGTTCTGGAGGCTTTTTACAGAGGTTGTCTCATCAGGGCTGGGCCAAGGGGGAGGTGAATGAGGTACGTCATGCTGGTGCAGGGGCGGATCCTGTCTTTATTTAGAATTTTAAAATTCTGTTCTTCATGGATTTTTTTGCATTAATTTTGATTTAACAAAATATTGCTCTATTGGGTTGAATAGTGTCCCCCTCAAATTCAGCACCTCAGAATGTGACTTTATTTGGAAATAGAGTCTTTGCAGATGTAATTAGCTAAGTCATGTCATACTGGATTAGGGTGGACTCTAAGTCCAATGACTGGTGTCTTTATAAGAAGGTCACGTGAATACAAAGAGACACAAAGGGAAGAAGGCCACGTGAAGACAGAGGCAGAGATGGGAGCGATGCAGCTACAAGCCAAGGAATGCCAAGGATTGCCGGCAACCTGCGCAAGCTGGGGAGAGGCAAGAAAGGATCCATCCCTAGAGTCTTTGGAGGGAGCATGACCCTGCTGACACCTTGATTTCTGACTTCCAGCCTCCAGAACTGTGACAGAATAAATTTCTGTTGTTTTTAACCAGTTTGTAGTACTTTGTTATGGCAGCCCTAGGAAACTGATACAATTGCCTTAAAATATTGATTTTGATGACTGAGTTTTGTGGTGCCCCTTTAAGTTTTGCACCCAAATCAAGTGTCTTGCTCTTCTCACCCCGGTGCTGGCTCCATCGTCTCATTTATCCATTTATAACAGCCCAATGAGGGACACACAGAGGAAAATTGTCAATAGGCTCCTTTTGATATGATATATGAATGATATTAATGTGACTTTATTTGAACCTCTGGTTGGTAAGAGCTGAACATATCCAGGCTATAGAACTGCCCATTGCTGTTCGTTCATTTAACAAATATTTATTAGGCATCAACACTGTCAGAAACTTCTGGGTGACAACAATAAAATATATGATCTCTGCCTTTAAGGAGTTCACAGTATAGAAGGGAGATAAGAGATAGACACAAGAACCACAGGAAGAGACAGGGCAAAGCAGGGATCATGCTCCCCCAGAGGTTTTTGTCTTCCCTAGATTCCTTCCAGGCCTTTCACAAGGAATGCTCTAGACCTCCTCCTTTTTATCCATGGGGCAAGAGATGAGAGCTGGGGTGTGTTTCCTTTGCCCTGTTCCCTCCCTCCTGCTTCCCAATAGGTGTGGTCTTCCTGGTGTCCTGCCAACACCTCCTCTCTCTTGGCAAAGGTCATGAGAGAGGAGGCCAGGCCCACAATGATGTTAGAAAAACACCCAGAGCCAGGAGGCCCACGCCAGGGCTCAAAAAGAGCGTTGTCAAAATAAAACCAGGATACACATTTTCTTTGGGAATGGTGGGGTAAGGCTAGGGGCCCTGAGTGAGGCTCAGAGTTCAAGACCACTGGGATCCACCCATGCTAACAGGATAAATCAGATCTCTGCTGGTTTTGAGAGCCAGATGAGAAGGAAGGGCAAGAAGGAAGAAACATGTTGATGGTCCCCTGAGCCTGGGACTTGTAGGTGATGCCAAACTGGAAGAAGAACATCAGAGAAAAGAGGGATGGGCAGTGACTCTGGTACATGATTTTCCCAGCTGGAGAAAACTCAGCCCTCTTGGAACCAGCTGTACATAAAACTATTTGCCTTAGTGATGCAGGTTAAAAATAGTGGTAATTGCCAGCTCCTTAAGTGTGGCCAATTATTACCATTATTATAATTGGACTGGAAATTAACCCATTGTGTATGGAACCCACGACGTATCCAAACATCTTTCAGCCGGTGTGCGAAATGCTAGTGTTAGCGTGGTTGGTGTGTTTTTGGAAGAATTCAAAGCAGAGGTGGGGGTGGGGGGAACAGTGCCAGCTGCAGCCCTTGCTCCTTCCAAGCCTTCTGTGGCAGTTCTGAAGTCTGCAGAACTGTTGACAACATGGGGCGATTGGCTTTGCTCCTCACTGAAGTGGCACCCAGCCCAACCATCCAGACATGTTTACCTGCTCTGGGGGGCATAGGTTTGTGGTTGTGAGGGTGAGACCTGTGTGTTCTAGAGGGTCTGAAGAGATCTGAGGTCTCTGAGAACCCTAAACTGACCTAAATTCTGAGGCTCACATAAAAGGTTTGTCCATTTTGGAAAACCAGATGCAATGGGAAGAAATTGCCCTGAACGATGTGGTGAGGGGAATAAAGGGCCGGGCGTTTCCACCTGGTGACTCTAAGGCAGAGCTAGGACTAGGGTGTAGTCTGTGAGGTGCCCAGGATGCAAAATTTAAGGAGGCTCTCACTCTCAGGTTCACACAAGTACAGCGTCGGCACTTGCATGCACCTGAAAGTGAGGGCTTCCTTAAATTTTATGCCCTAGTCCCAGTCCTGCTCTTTGGATACCTGACTCTGGTTCTTCTCCAGAGGAGAAAGTTGGCAGGGTGCCTGTGACAGGAGTGACCTAGAAGGGGACTCAGGAGGTTGGAGTCTTTTGTGGCAACTGTTCGTTGCCTCCTCCAACATTCATTTCCCCTTCCTCCTTAGTAACAGGAGCTCGATTTTCTTTGGGGTGGTGAGCAATGAATCTAGTTTAATAAAAGCACATAAAAGAATATTTCCCAGGTGCCCTTACACCTGACAGCTTGGTCCTGAGACCAAGCTCTCCTCCTTGAAAGAGGAGCATAAATGTTTGTCGAGTGGGTGGGACAGGCTGCTTGAAAGGAGCTGACTAAACCGGAAGAGAGCTCCTCTTCTTTTTTTTTTTTTTTTCCCATTTTGACTTTTCTCCTCCTTCCAGCATGCAATTTGGAACCTCCAAGGGCATCTTGGACCATTAGGTGACCTTGGGAATGGAAGCCACATACTAGGGAGACACAGTAGAAGGAGAAATCTGGGTCCCTAATGACACCGTGGAGCTGTTAATGATGCTCATATGAGACAGGTCTTTATAGATAAAGAATCATAACTCTAAGAGATAAAGTAACTGGCTTCACATCTTCTTCCTAAGAAGGGCTGACCAGGAATTGAGACCCAGGACTATTGGATTTCAAACCTGTGCTCTTAGGTGCTACCCTGTACTGCTGTGAGCCAAGGTGCTCATGGCTAACCTTTGGGAAACTGCCGTACAGGTGTCTGTTTGGGGCACAGTGGAGAGTCAGCCCCGTCTCTGATCCAGCTGAAAGGTTTCTGTCAAAGGCCCCCGAGCAGCTTGGGCTCCCCAAACCTGAAGCCTGCTCAATGGCTCTGCTGCCCCCCTACCTCTGTAGGCCTGGCCTAAGAAGTCAGCCTCCCTCCTGGGGCCTTCCAGCACTCAGATTTCGCACACCACTTGCACTGTGCTCATCCTGCCTGCCCAGCCAGGAGGAAAACACTCCCTAGGGCTTTCTTTTCCAACCTCCACACACTCAACTAGATTAGGTTTCCATGAAAGATGCATGCTTTTTCCTACGGTCTTGGGAAGTCTGTGTCTGTCCAGATCTGCTGAGCTGATTGATAAGTCAGGCTAAGGAGAGCCGCTCTTTTATTCGGCTGCTTTGCTCTTCACCAAGGGGGAAGGGAGAGAAGTTCTGGCTGGAGGATCTTCATGTTTCAAGGGCAGCTCAGGAGAGGTTCCATGGGCGGCGGCAGGTAAACTGGATTTGTCTCAGGAAAACCATTCAGCCCAGAGACAGGACAAGGCCTTTCTGATATAACCTGAGGCCCCTAGTCATATCCCACTGTCCCCAAACTTCCCACTTCTCCACTCCCAGATACTCAGGATGCTGCTGACATCAAAGACTCCTTCCCGTCATCTTGAAGACTTTGAGACCTTCAGCAGGTTTTCCAGCCCGGTTTAAATTTTAAATTGTTTATCTTAGGATTCAGGCTTGCCTGGTCATGTGGAGAGCTGATGGTGGGGGAGGAGGCGTGAGAGGCCTGCTAGGAGGGCTGTTTACATGAAAAAGAAAGGAGTTGGTGGGAAAAGAGCTCAAGGTAAGGGAAGAGAAAGTTAAAGTACATAGTTGTGTTCAGAGGATGGGGAAGGAGGTAAAGGGGAGGTGGGTCATGTTGCATGATCCTGCCAGGAAGAGACAGCCATGATAAACGACACCAGTTATGTTGCTGCCTTCCTTGTGGAACCCTCAGGCTGCCCTGCACCAGCCCCACTGGCTCCAGGCGGTGGGCTGACTGTGTGCTGATGGGTGACGGTGCTGGTGGTCTCTGGGCACCCCCAGTGCAGACTGTAGTGGGCACCAGCAACTGTGTCAGTGCTTGGTGACACCCAACCCAGCAGAGCTCAGCTGGGCACGAGCAGCACAGCTGCCAGCTCTGCCGCTAGCACAGTGTGGTGGTTAACTTTGGTGTCAACTTGCCTGGGCCATGGGGTGCCCAGATACTTGGTCAAACACTATTCTAGGTGTTCTTTCAGGGTGTTTTTGGATGAAATTAACATGTAAATTGGCAGATGAGTAAAGCAGATTGCCCTCCCTGTGTGGGTGGGCCTCGTCCTATGAGTTGAAGGCCTGAATAGAACACAAAGGCTGACTTTCCTTGAGTAAGAGTAAATTCTTCCCGATGCCGTTCAAACTGGGACAGCAGCTCTTCCTGGTTCTACAGCAGCTTCTGGCCTTTGCATTCAAACTGGAACGTGGGCTCTGTAGATTTTGTTCTTGTCAGACTCTACAATTGCATGAGCCAATTCCTTATAATAAATCTCTTGCTATATGTGTGTATGTCTCCTATTGCTTCCATTTCTCTGGAAAACCTCTGACTAATACAAGCTGTCAAGAAGCATCACCATGGTGACCCAAATTAAAGGGTTAAATTAACCTAATCACATCTGCCATGGGGTAGCCAAACTGCCATGGGGTAGCCAAAAGGGTTGTCTGAGGAACACGTGGAAATTTCCAGAATTATAGACATAAATCTTCACGAAGAGTGGCTTGTTTCCTCAGAGTGAGTGAGAGCATAGAGGATATTGCCAAAGAGATACTTGTCTGAGGCCTTGTGGTAGGCTGAATAATGGCCCCCTAAGGATGTCCTTGTCCTTATCCTCAGAATCTATGAATATGTTACCTTACATGGCAAAAGGGATTTTGCAGATGTGATTGGGTTAAGCATCTTGGGATGAAGAGACTGTCTTGGATGGTCCAGGTGGACTCAATGTAACCACAAGGGTCCTTATAAAGAGATAAGCAGGAGGTCAGAGGAGAGGGTAAGAGATGTGACTATGGAAGCAGAGGTTGTGCTTTGAAGTTGGATGAAGGGGCCGTGGGTCGAGGAATGCAGGTGGCCTCCAGAAGACAGAAAAGGTAAGAGAGATTAATACAGGTCGTAGCCAGGAAACATGTTACTGTCCCTTGGGAAGGACAAGGCATTTAGACGTCAGCCTGAGCAGAAAGCCAGCCTCTCTTTACATAACTCTGGTGGCAGACACTGAGGATGGCCCCTCCGTTGTAGACTGATATGCTGACAATATAGAACTGCTGAACCGACCCTGGAACTACCTTCCCCCAATTGTCCTGTTATCTTAAAAAGATGCATGTATATATAGATAGAGAGATACATACCCTTATGGGTGGAGTCACCGTCTAGGAGAGTTTTCTGATGTGACAGCCAAATACTCTGGGCACCTAAAAATGTCATAGGTAAAGACCAGGGGATGGGCATTTTTTGTAGACAAAGTTTTGCAGTTTATTCCCTTGCCTGTAAGGCAGGTCCACCCCACTGATGGTAGGGAGTGGTGTAGGGACCCCTCCCGCCGCCCCAGGATTTTGTTTGATGTGAGCACATTACTAGACAAGGCTTATCTGATCTGAATGCTCTGATGTACAGTAAAGGTGACCTGAGAGAGAGTTCTTACCAGGAATGAACAGCGGAGAGAGCGCTGCTAAGAAACACACAATTCGGGGTGCAATTATTGCCGGGGAGGGAGGCTGTAGTTCTGTTTTCTCACTCCCCACCCATCTTGTAGTTTTTCTAAGTTTGGCTTGGCTTCCCAAATAATCTGATTTTCACATTCTGTCTTTGTGTGTTCTTTAACTATTTTTAGATCCTTTGATTCAGCTTAGTTGGCAGCTGCTCTTCCCCTAAATACTTGAAGAACTTCCAATTCCACAGTCGGATGAGGCCAAGACGTGGTGGCTGGGAAGCAGCCCTCTTCCCACTGCCGCTTCCCTGACTTACGGGGACACAGATGGCCTTGGGCGCAGCAGGGGGTCCACTTGCCCGCAGGTGACCTTCTCCACGGGAACGCTCCTGCTGAGGCTTTCTCACGTGACGTGAGAGCTCGAGTCGCCTTCTGTGAGTGCAGCACATGGCAATGTTTTGAGGGTGGCCCTAGAAGTCTTTCCTAGGAACATGTGATAGTTCTAAGGTTCTGTCTATAAGAGTGACCAAAAGCAGGACTTCCGATTGACTCCACAGCAAACACATGATTTTTAAACTCAGCTGAGTTGTCAATACTACTTTTGGATCTTTCAGCCATCCCAGGGGTAATCCTTCTCTAAATCCTGATGCAAGTTGATGAGAGCCTGGGTTCAAATCCTAGCTTTGCCACTTACCACCTATGTGACTGTAACCCCTCTGTGCCTCAGTTTTCTCTGCTGTAAAATGGGTATGATAATAGTAGTGTCCACTTCCTGGTGTTGTTGTGAAGATTAAATGAGTCAACATATATAAAACACTTAGGACAGTGCCTGACACATAACACATACTATAGGGTATCAGCTGATTTTTGTTCCAAACCTTTGCAGCTCTCCCCAAGCTCCCACCCTCAGCCTCAACCCCGTGTTCTCAGGCGATGATGTTGCTGTCTTCATTACTGAGGAAATACAGACCTCTGGTACAAATGATCTCAACTCTATCCCACTTCTGAAATTTTATATTTCACGAATTTTTATCCCCTTCTTTCTGATCTCAAAGGACAAATGATCCCCCTTCTTTGCCGGTGCTAACCCTTCTACCTGTGGCCTTGGTCCCTGCTCATCTTATCTCTTAAGTCTGGATCTCCAGGGCGTCTCTGCCCTGAGTCACTTCTTACCTTTAAGCCCACATTTCTTAATTGCAGAAGAAGTGGTGACTAAAATACATTCATGGTAGGAAAAAATACAAATAGCGAAAAATAGAAATCACCCAGAATCGCACTTAACTGGCCCCCTCTCCAATCCATTCTTTCCACCCAGACAAAACGATTTTTCTACTTGTCCATTTCATCACGCCATTCTTCTGCTTCAAAACCTTCCGAGGGTGTCCTCTTTCTACAGAAGAAAGTTTACCTTCCTCAACCTGGCCCTGGGGCTCTTCATAATTCAGCTTCCCATCCTTCTCTCCCACCCAGGAGGTCTTCATGTCCTCCCCAACCTTTGCTCCTGTTCTTTTCTCTACCTGGTAAAATTTGACTGCTTATTCAAGTTCCACAGTCAGTGCTGTCTGTTCAGTAAAGCCTTCTTGAACTATCTCCAGTTAGCAAGGATTGCCTCCTGCGTGCTCCGCCGCATTGTGTTCAAATCTCCAATAAAGTGCTTATCACATCCTACCGCCTGTGCAGGTTTGAATTTACAGGATTCTCTAGATTAATGGAATTTGGCTGATGTTGGGTGATTTCCTCTCGCTCAGCACTCCTGGGAATGGCTGCAATACAGACGAGAGAGTTCTTCCTCGGAGTTGTTGGAATAAGTATTTAACTCACCTTTGGAACTATCATATTATAAACTTCCAGATCTCAATTTGCAGTCAGAACAGGGCATTTTGGGGGTTTATCTTGGGAGAGCCTCTTTCAGTGGCGCCTTTTCCGATCTTTCCAGGAGGCACAGGTGACTCATCTGTGCCAGGTTTTCTGCTGTGTTTGCCTTCCTGAGTTGTTTAGAATCTGCCACTCACCGAACTTTAGATCCATGGTCCTCAAGCTTCAGCAGATGTCAGAGTCACAGGCTGGTGGAGGTGGAGACTGGGCTGAGGGGGGTGAAGGAGGGGAAGGAAGAGGATGTGTTCCAATGCGAACGGCTGGGCCCCACCTCCAGAGTTTCTAACATCCAGGAGATCTGGGGTGGGGCCCAAGAATGTGCATTTCTAATAAGGCCCAGGAGACGCTGATGTTGCTTGTCTGGAGACCACACCTGGAGAACCACCGCTCTTAGAATATGGGCAAGCTCAGCTCAGGCCCTGCTTTCCTCTGCTCCCTCCGTCCTACATCGTCCCCTGTCTCTGTGGTGGTGGCCAGGGTTTTCTTTTACTCATTAGCTTCAGTACCGTGAGTCCCAGTAGTTTTGTTTTGTTTTTTTGGTGAGGAAGATTCGCCCGGAGCTAACATCTGTTGCCAGTCTTCCTCTATTTTGTATGTGGGTCACCACCACAGCATAGCTTGATGAGTGGTGTAGGTCCGCACGGGGGATCCGAAGCCACAAACCCCGGGCTTCCCAAAGCGGAGCACACCGGACTTAACCACTCGCCACGGGGCCAGCCCTGAGTCCCAGTAGTTTTAAACCTGCTTCTTGCTCCTCCCTGACCCGCTTTCCCTTCTCTAGCCTGTCCATTATGAGCACCCAAAGGGCAAGGGTTATGTCAGTGAGGTTCTTATATCCTCAGTGCTGACAATGACTGGCACGCACTCAGAGCCTGAGTAAATACAAGAATAATTGAGCTGGATGTTTGGGTCTGGCCCTGCTGTTGAATTGGCCTTTTTGGCAGTGAGTTAAATACTCTCTATTCAATTTTTTTTGTTGATAAAATGAATGGAATGGTGCTTGACAGTAGATATGAATTAGAGAATTGGGTAAAAAAAAAAAAAAGTCTGCCTAGGAAGAAGGTTGATTGATAAGGCGGAGGCAGTGGCAGCCAATGACACCAGGAGTGGTCATGCGGGGCAGCCAGGAGCCCATGTGGCCTGTGGAGCTGTTTCCTGGAAGAATAATCCTAAGTTTTTCTCCTTAACTTCCTCCACAGGAACACAGCTACTGTGGTACCCATGAGAAATATTCTCCCCAAAGAGTTTCAGTTTGGGGAAAAAAATAAGGAAATGTGTGCACTACACAGCTGCCGTGGCCTAGTGCTTCACAGGATATTAACATAAAGGCTATAAAAATAATGTCTATTTTTTCAGATTTAAAAAATTAAGTTACACTTAAGAAGTTTTGAGGATCCAAAATGTATCCTGAAGGACATGTTACCTACAATATTAATATCCATAAATTACGTATTTGTGTGTTGAATTATTTCCTTCTTTTCAATGTCTTTTCTCTCCCTTTTTTGGTGATATTTTGTGGGATTTTAGCTTATATGTATTCTGTGTCCAATTTTTAAAAATTAGTCTTGCATCATAAACATTTTTCTGTCATTTATCAGTCTTCAAAAACATGATTTTAATCCTTATTTTTTAATTACAAAAATAATAGTTATTGTAAGTGAACCCAAGGATTCAGAATTGTATATAATAGGAAAGAGAAATTTTCTCCTCTCCAAATCAACTCCCCAGAAGAAATCACTGCTAACAGCTTGAGATTTTATTTTTCTGGGCATAGTCAGTAATTTAAAATTTAAAGCAAATAAACAAATGGGCTTATATCATTCTGCCACTTACTCTTGAAAAAGATTTAGCATTTCGTGATTACTTCTGCTTTTTCACTAAAACTAATGAAAACATGATTTTTCAAAGCTACTCAATATTCTAATATTGAATATACACATTGTTTGGCATTTTTAGTATTCTAAAAAATGCTGAGATGGACATCCTAATGTACACTTCTTTGTCTACAGGAGGTAAGGGTATTTTTAATGGCTGTTGTATGCTAAGAAATCAGTGTTAAGGATTCAGCCTCCAAATAGGGCTCTTGACTCTGGTCTCACCTGCACTGCCGACTTTGTCCCTCGCTTCTGCCCATCTCTCAAGCCCCTTTGGGGTTGAGTGCAACCTGCAGTGTGGATCACTGAGACCCAGGTCCCTCTAGTCATGACGCAGGGGTGCATTTTCCCAGAGGAAGGAGAAACTTTGAGGAATTCAGAGGAGCAGAAACGTCCTGGAGGGAGAGGGGGTTCCTATCATTCCCCTCTGTGAACACCCAGGGTGAGGGGGTGGGGAGAGGGAGCTCTGCTTCCCCCTCACCCCCTGAAGTGGAAGTCTTCCATCTCTGTCTCTGCTCCTGAACAAGTAGCTTTGGAACAGGAAAAATCTGAGGTTATCAGGATGATTAAAGGTGGCGGACAATGTTATCTGCCCTCCCAGAAAGGTCGGGTCAACAATTAGAGTGGGGGAGGGCGGAGTTCAGAGAAAGCACTAGAGACAATGGATGGCAGGGCTGAAGGCTTTCAGAATGGGAGCTCACAGGCCTTTCTTGGACGAGAGCAGAACTATGTGCAGTTTCACATGACAGGAATCTGTGCTTCTTGGTGAAAGGCTGGAAGAGGTTCATGGTTCACTGGGAACGAGCAGGAAATCACATCCTCCCAAGATGCGCAGAGATAAGGGAATCCCTGGTCCTTGAGGAGCACAGCTGATGTGTGATTATTCCAGGCCTGGGACGCAGTTCAGGGGTCTCGGCAGCCATTTCTCATTTCCTCAAACATTTCTTGCTCTGGGATCATCCCTATTAGAAACTCCTCCCTGAGATGGTGCAATGGGGAAAAGGATGAGTCTAGAAGGAAAGGAAGAAACTGTGAAGGCATGAAGACTTCTCCTTCAGACACAGAGCCAGGAGTTTTACAGTGGCTGCTGCTCAGGGTGTTAGATCTTCAAAGTCTCGTGGGATGTGTGCCTGGTGGTCACAAGTCTCTAATCCTTTGAGCTGGGCCTATGAATCAGGCAGGATTCAGTCAGAGAAGCAGAACCACTAGGAATACATATATATATATATATATATACACACATATATATATGCCAAATCCTTGCAACAAGTTATATACGTATATTATGTATAATATTATTATATTGTATATTTACATAGAGAGAGAGAGTTCCTTCTATTGGTAAGGTCAAATCCTTGCAACAAATTCTCTCTCTCTCTATATATAAAATATTATATATCATATATTTATAGAGAGAGACAGTTCCCACTGTTTATTGGTAAGGTCAAATCCCTGTGACATATTACGTATATATATGAATGCAAAGCAGTAGAGAGCAAGGACAAACTGGAACACACAAGCACAAGTGGGCGCTCATGAGGATGAACTGAAACCCATGTCAGTTCTTGTTGCCTCTGGCCTTGGTGGTACGGGCATCCTGCAGAAGCTGGGGCTCTTCATCAGGGGTGAAACATACACCTGGCCCAGGGGTTGCATAGCTTGAAGAAGGATCTAGGGGAAGGTAGAGCAGTTGCAGGCCCAACCACTCCCTTGCACCAATAAGATGAGCCAGCAGGTAAGTGAGAACATGTCTGAAAACGAAACACCTGCTGCTCCCCTTCCACTCCCTCCCTCCCAAAAACCTCCCACAAGAATATCTCTTGTGGCTCACTCTAACCAGAAACATCCAGGAAAGGGAATTCTAGCAAATGCAATCCAGCCTAACCAAGTTGATACATTACAAAGTCACCATACCCCTCTTCTTGACCACTCGGCACTCGTACACACTCCTGAAACCGTGTTAATCTCCAAATAAAGACAATAACAAAGTCATACTCCCATCTAACATGACACAACATTCAGTATGCTAACAGAAACACTCTAACCCTTTCTCTGAAAGAGGATATAAAGTTCTTTTTTTTTTTTGTCTTTGGATGATGTTCATTCTTCCCCTAGGAGATTCATACCAGCCCTTTTGTATCCACTACCTTAAATATTGAAATATAAAGTTAATATCTATTAACACATCTGATGTAAGATGATAAGAGGAAGAGAGAGAAAGACAAATATTCAGTTAATATGCATATGAACATTCGTATAAAAATAAAGAATAAATATTCATAGCTATTATAGTCTTTATGCAACTGGTCACAGATTTGTAGCTGGTTTTTATAACTACCTTCCTTCCACTACTCATTCCATATTATTTTTGCCTTCAGCAGCACCTCAGCTTGTCATGGTTCCTTGTCTGGTAGTTGACCCAAACCTTCATTGCTGAAGGGTTTGGGCCATTAGTAGTTCTGCCTGAATTGGGTTGTTGAATTTAATCTCAGAGCATGGGAATACTAAGAGGTGTCCAAAAGATCTTCTGCAATCCAGACATGCTCCTCCTTACCCTTCTTGTGTAATTTCCCCTTCGATAGGCAGGATCAATTACCCTAACCTGTATAGTAACTTTCCTATTTTTTTTTTGCCTATTGATTCACTGGCACAAGGAGCCCAAATGGCCAGATCGCAATCTCAACCTCTAGTTCAATGGAATCATTGTTGTGCTGCTAGTGGAAGCATTCCTCCGTTTAGAACTAAGACTTCTACCCCAGCAGAATCTCAAGTTGAGGGAACAAAAAGCAAAATTTTACTAGTGGATCACTAGGGGTCATAGAGAGTGGTCACTCCCATTTCCAGTGTGTAACTCCCAAACCTGTGAATCCTGGCTAGGGGAAAAATAGCACCATATGCTGATTTAGATCATATACTGCATCCTAGATGAGATTGTCCCACCCCTTCAGTATTTTGCCATCTACCTAGTGCTGTAACTGAGTCTTCAATGGTCACTCCATTATTCTGCCAAACTAGCCACTTCAGGGTGAGGGGTAACATTGCAGGACCAGTGGATTCTATGAATTTCATGAACCTGGGCCCATTTATGCACTTTATTTTCTATGAAGTGAGTTCCTTGATTAGAAATGAGGCTGTTTGGAATACTATTAAGGTGGATAAGGCATTCTGTAAGTCCAGAGATGGTAGTTTTGGCAGAGGAATTGCAGGCAGGAAAGGCAAATCCATATCCAGAGTAAGTGACTAAGAACAAAATACACTCTCTTCCATAATGGAGTGGTCCAAGGTAATCAACACACCACCCAGTTCTCCTGAGGAATGATGCCATATCAGGGGCTCAGTGCTGGTGTTTCCTGTTGGCAGATTGGGCACCCAGCAGTAGCTGAAACCACGTAAGTCTTGGTGAAGAGAAGTCCATGTTCCTGAGCCACAGGGCCACATTGTTCATGAATCCATTGGCCAATGAACAGGAGTGGCTGGGGAAAGAGGCTAACTGGTATCCATAAAATGGGCCATCCTATTCACCTGATTATTAAATTTCTCCTCTGGTGAGGTCACCCTTTAGTGAGCATTTGCGCATGAGGCACAAATATCTTCACACTTCACTCCCATTTGGAGAGGTCTGTCCATGTACCTCTCCCCCATACCTCCTTAGCATTAATTTTCCTGTATTGTTCTTTCTAAGTCCCTGACCATCCAGCCCAAACATTAGCTACAGCCCATGAAGCTGTTTAGATGCATACTTCTGGCTATCTCTCCTTCCAGACAAAATGAACAGTCAGGTGCCCTGACCAATAGCTGCACACCAGGTGCCAGGGGATGTGTTGATTTGCTCCAAAAACAGAACCACATCTGAAAGAGCACCTGCAGTTGAAGTCACCACCTGCTTAAGTTTAAGATAATCCAAGCTCCATCTGTTTTCTATACAGGTGAACTATTACAGGCTGGTTGTGCGGGGATGTGGTGGTGATCACCATCCCTGCATCTTTCAACTGATGCAAATACTGCTCGGCCAGTGAGTGATTTGCACCATTCACTGACTTTGCTGTTGATATTTACAATTTGTTTTCTAGTGCTTGGAAAATTAGTTTTCAATAGCAATCCAATGACTATGGGGCACGGGTGAGGAGGAAGAAGAGGAACTACAATCCACTGAGTGCTGGACCCTAAACATGGTATTTTCTTGCCTAATTAAAAAAAATCTTCAAAACAACTTAATTTTTATAAACAGGATTGTACAAGTAACTTGGCTAAGTTCACATAGAAAAAAATCCAGGGTAGTTGCGTGCTTCAAAGCATGCGTTCTAGAGCCAGACTGTCAGGATTTGAATCCTGGCAATAGGTAATTGCTCAAATCTCTCTGTGCCTTGATTTCCTCAGCTGTAAAATGGGGGCTACTGTGCCTACCCCAAGGTTTTCTGTAAGGATTAAAGGAGTTAATGTTTTAAAAACCTTAAAACAGTTCCTGGAACAATGCACATGTGCTCAGTAAGTATTTGCTATCCAAAGCAGATGCCCTTAGTACACTGTGGTTGTGTAATATATCATCATTGGGGGAAGCTGGGTGAAGCATACTCGAGAACATTCTGTATTGTTTTTGCAACTTGCTATGAGTCTTAAATGATTTCAAAATAAAACGTTATATCAAACAAAAGCAGATCTCTTGGATCTAAAGTCTGTACCCATCCTTAGGTGTCCTTTTCTCCATCTTTGGGAAAAGGCATTTCTTGAAAGTCCCACTGCAGGAGCTGCTCTGGCCTAGGGGCTGCAAGGTTAATCAAACAGAGAGTATTTTAGGATCCCACTGTACCATTAGAGAACAGCTTTAGCCACTTAGGTTGTAACAAATTTAACCTGCAAGGAACTGCACACTAGTAGTTGAAAAGCCTTAGAAACCTCAAAAATGAGCTACTTGTCATGTGTATAGGGCCTAAATGTCACATAAGATCCTATGTAAGTACATGGAACGTATCCTATTACCTTGCACATCACATTAAGGGAAAGAAACACTGGGAAAATATCTGGCAATATAATTTTAAGATATTAAAATGAACGATGCATCCAAACCCCCACAGATCAAGTGATTTTGCTGTTCCAGTGAGGTACAGGCAGATATTTAGAGCCAGGGATGAGGAAGAAACAAAGAATTTCCTGACTCCTCCAACTCGCAAACTTATTCATCCTTCAGAGGCTCTTGAACTCTAGGTAGTATTTCGGAGAAAATATGTTCAGGCAAAGGCTCCTACGAATAACATCTCTCCCAGCGTTCTTCTAGGGCAGTGAGAAGGTGGAGTGTCTCAAAGAGGGCCCCTGAGTGGTTTGAAACTCATATTTAAATTGCAACAAAATTTATATTTGGAAAAGAAACAAAAAAACATTTTTGTAATTCTAACTAGAAAAAGTAAAGTGGAATAAAATCTTGGCTGGGAGGGATGTGTCAAAGGAAACACTCTTTTGCACATCAATAATTCTTAGGGTGATGATTAAAATTTTCATCAAATGGTGGTGTGGGCTAAAAAAAGACAAAACTATTGAAAAGTTCAGGACTAGAAAACTCTCATTATCCTAAGAATGACATCTTATTTGCCCCACCTTTACCCTCCCTTCCCTCCACCATTGGCCAAGACAAACCAGGATGTTGGCTAAATTATTAGCAGAAGTTTTTCTTGGGCATAATTGAGGACTCAGTATTTGGAAGGGGAATTGGAGAAAATTTTTCCGTGGATGTCTGCTCTTTCACTGGCCAAATAAGTTGAGTCCACTGAGCTTCAGGGAATAGCTCAAGGTCGGTTTTGTCAACCTTGGTTACCTGAACTGTACACGACACATCAGCTCTTGCCTCCCCTCTGTGGTCTTGCTTGACCACCCTGACTGCCGGATTTGAATGTTGGCTCAACAACTTAAGCGCTGAACTGTTTTGAGTGAGACATTTAATCTCTCTGAGCCTCTTTCATCATCTATAAAATGAGAACGATGAAGAGAGTACTCCTAAGGTGGTAGTTGAAATGCTTAAATGAGATAATGCATTTAAAGTATCCAACACTTAAAAAGTCCTCAGTAGTATTAGTTATAATTATTATTATCCAGGAGTGGAATTAATTGATCCTTTGCCCTCTTTCACCTAACTCTTCCTCCTACTCCACACATATATTAATGTTTTCAGTCCTATTATGGGATCTTATGTAAATGCTTGGTCATGTTCCAAGTATAAATTTGTGGTATGTGTAGGAAGACAGAATTAACCAAGTAGAATCAGGATTAGGAAGACCTAGACATCTGCTCTGTAATTCGGCCACTGGTCAAGATGGAATCTGAGTATAAAAGGCTGGATTCCAGATGCCTCAACCTGGGGCATCTCTCTGGGTAGGAGAGGCAGTAATAAGACCTAATAACAATAATAATCCTTCACCTTGCCTACCAATTCCTTAAATTCCAAGTGCTATCCTGCTTTCTCGTGGGGATCCTAAAACATCCCTGGTTTCATAAAATGGGACCTTTGCCGCCCACCTCCCTTTCAGGTGGGATTGCTTCATTTTGTGAGAACTCAAGAGTCAGGGGTCTCCATCTTGGTAACAGATGATCAGCTTTTCCAGCAGATGATCCAGTGCCTAAAGCTCATGCCCTCCCTGAATGCCCAGCTCACATTCAGTCCTTGTGTCTCCTCTCAGCGACCTCAGCCTCTCTTGAATTGAAGCCAACTGAACTTTGTAAAAGTGTACTTACGGCTACTCACATTTACATTTCCAACTTTTTTTTCCTCTTTGGCATTTTGTTTCTATTTTTTGTGCTCCTTTTTTGGTATTTTATGTATCTTTGTAAGCCATCTGCCATCCTTTCTGGAATGAGATGGCATATAAATACATACATATATGCATATACAAAATGTATACTGATATTTGAGAAAGACATATCAAACACAAATGTCTCCCTCTAGGTCACTGGTATTCAAAAGAGTGAGGGGGAGAGGAAGGGAAAGGGAGCTATGCTTTTCAAAATATACTTGCCAGTGTTCTGTCTGAGCCCTCCTTACTTCCACTCAGGTAATATTAGAATCATGGTGGAGGGTGGATTTATATTTTGAAAAATTCTTTCAGGTGATTCTGATATACATCTTTGCCTCCCAGTCCTCTATCCATAGCTCAGAGCCACATCTCCAGGTTTTCTCAGCTCGTTTCCTGAGTTTGGTCAGAAAGCAGCCCACTCTGCCAGATTGGCTCGTCTCTCATGGTAATGCCATCCTGGAGTTGTGATGTAGTGTTATGCCTTTGGCTTTTAAAGTGGAATAATATAAG
This sequence comes from Diceros bicornis minor, assembly GCF_020826845.1. Lineage (NCBI taxonomy): Eukaryota > Metazoa > Chordata > Mammalia > Perissodactyla > Rhinocerotidae > Diceros > Diceros bicornis. Next base: position 19,721,063 of record NC_080749.1, on the reverse strand, counting down.
AAACAGATAGTTGAAGGGCATTTCTGAATCTTTTGCAAAGCCTTAGATGAGGCCGTTGTCTGTTATGTGACCAAGTGTCACCCCAATAAAGATTTCTCTTTACAATCCCTTACAATACTCAGTGCTAGAGAAAAATTTGACTCTCCAGGAAAACTTGAATTCTGCCTGTCTACAGATGAGGAGAACCGCAATGCCCATCATGCTGTCGTTCTTCCTCTGTTATCTTCCAGGGGATTCTATTCAATCCAGCAAATAGTGAATGCTAGGTGCCATGTTACGTACCGGGTTAGAAAGATCAGTAGGGCCAATTCTGGGCTCTGGGACAGCCTACGGGATGCAGGGTGAAGTACATGTTCCATTATAGCTATGCTTTCCTCAGATTCCTCTTATAATCATCTCTCCTTTCTTTCTCAGTAGTTCCTGTAAAGCTTTGTTCTCTGAATTTTTAAATGTTCTATGAATTTGTATTCATACTTGTTTTTTTCCAGTGGAAGACAGACTTTTGGAGGGGTTTTCTGTTTTGTTTGTTTGGTTTGCTGTCTTATATTTTCTATTATTCTATATCCCCTTCTCAGAGCACAGTCTCTTTATAAGAGCCTCATGTGCATGTAACCCCTCTTCCGTGGCCACAGCTGGTTGGACTGGAGGTGAATACCTGACCCAAGCTGGGCCAATCAGGTTTTTAATATTGGGAATTTGGAGTTGGAACTCTGGAAAACAAGTCAGGTGGTCTTGGGGGCTGAGGTTACCATTTTGAGGTGACTGTGGTGGAACTCATGGTAGTGAAAAGTGAGATGAGAATGATGATCTTCAGAAGGAGGAGACTGAATTAAACACCCAGAGAAAAGCTGAAATGAAAGACCACATAGAAGGAAGGAAAAATGAGTATGGGCATGAGAGGGTGAGGAAAGCATATGGGGGCATATGAAAGTTGTCTCTTGATTATTTCTATTTTCTCAGTGAAATAAAAGGCAAAGTCTTCAGCTGAGAGTAGGAATGGAAGGGAGTGGGCAACGTGAGAAGAGAGAAGAAGGTGTGAATTACTCATCATTGAGTGGGGGAGTGAACCGACTAAGGGAATGTGGTAAGAGTGACAAACAGCACTATAGGCTCACTGGAGTGACTAAATTGAGACAAGTCATCCTAGCTGTATGCTTTTTCTCTGACCACTTCTAGCTGTGTGGGTATGTAGCAGGCAGAAAATTGGATTTAATCAGGACTGGATTTTCTGCCAGGATGGTATGACAGAGGAAGAGAGGAGTAAAGGAGTTGCTTATGCCTGCGAAGGAATGATTATAGTAATGAAACATGGAATCTAATGAGGGAGGTTTAGGGTACAAGTGGACAGTGAAATGATCCTGATGTGGTCCGAGAATGTGGTATTAGGTCCAAGGATGTGGTATTAGAGTATAGAGGGGGCAAGCTCAAGAGATAAAAGCCTGTGTTTAGGGAATGGAATATTTGAAAAACAGTTTGTGAAAGGGTATGGTAAGTGGTAATGGCCAAGAATAAGGTGGGGCTGATTAGAGGCAGCATGGACAAAATAAGTGGAGATGAGAAGACGAGAAGGTCTTCCTGGAGGTATCGTCTGTGTGAATACTGAAATCATCAAATGTTGTATGAGCAGAAGAAAGGGAGAGAGACGGAAACAAAGAGGAGTCACCCAAAGACCTTTAAATGGCTCCAATAAGGAGGAACAGTAAATATAGAGCATAAGTTTCAAAGAAGCTGTGTGTGTGTGTATGTTTATACGGGAGGAATGAAGGTCTGAAAAATGGGCAATGATGAGTAAGGAGGACACCTTTTCCACTCACAGGCTCAGGGGTGCAAGAGAGGTGAGATAAATCTATGACTTGAGAGGGCTTTGGGGATGGGAGAAATTGTCTTCAGGGAAGAGCTTGGCTTCAGCCAAAGTAAGGAGAAGGAAAGATTCAGTGGTTAAGGATAGAGGGAATTTTGCTGATGACGGACCATGAGTTTCAGAGGGCACAGTGAAAGGGTTTGTAGGAATAAGAAATGGGGTTGGATTAGGGGATGTTTTGAACTTTATGGGAGTGGGGGTCCAGATGGAGAAGAAAGATCTGGGATTGTGGACATCTTGTGGTGATCTAGGTAAATAGGAATGTAAAGCTAGGTGGGAGTGGCACTGATGGTCTCCTACCGGGAGGTGGACAATCCATTGTAAGTGTAGCCTCGTTCTTAAAAGTAGATTCTCAGGCAGATGGTAGCAGTGAGGCAGGAAATCTGGGGGAAGGGGTGCTTTGTGGTGTTGCTGATGGTGGAGGCATGGCTGGGTAGGCATGGTGGGGTAGGGGTGTGGGACATAGAAGCAGGCACTTGACACACACTCGACAAATCACAGACTCCAGCTCCCATCAGAGATGGTCTCCAACAATAGTCCAGGTTTTAGTGATCACTTTCTGCATCCCTGCTATAGATCCACAAACTCTTACCCCTTATTCTGACGTCCAAACTCTGAAAACCAAAAGGTTCTATATTATACATTTAGTAGCAAAGTCTGACCTGACCTGAGCTAACAAGAGGATCTATATAAACATCATTTATCCTAAAAGTGTGAATATTCATACATTTTACCATAAAACAGTTAATGTTTTGACTATGATTACAGTTAATGAGTTTGATTATGAAATGCTGCTCCGCACCCCACTGGGAGTAATACATAATACATGGTATATGCTCTAGATTACATTTCTAAAATCAGAACAGTTCTAAAACTCATCTGACTCCAAAGGTCTTGGGTGAGAGTTTTTGGATTTATGCATCCAACCAATGTGTAAAAGCCTTTCCCAAGCCACCCTCAGGTGGGGCAGCCTCATGGGACCTGGCTCCACCTGGGAACACTGTGAAGAGCTCTGTGGGGCTCCCATGACCTGAGGGTCCTGTGGACTTGATCTGCTTATTCTCCATCCTCCCACATCTAGTGTCCCTTTCCTCTACAGGTCAAAACAAGCTGGGAAGAGAAGCAAAAATAAATGCTTTAAAAGAAGCTATCTACCCCTGTCTTTCTTCTCACTTCATTGCTAACTAACTTGGGTGTAAAAATCATCTCCTCTGGGAGAAAGTTAAGGATTTTAATTTGGGTGTTGAAATTTGTACCCACTAGAGATTCCAGGGCTGCTGGTGGCCATGGTTCCTGCCATTAGAGAAAACTGTCTTTAGAGAGCGACAGTAAAGCCAACATTTAAAGACAGCAATGGTGAGAGGCAGGACTAGAAAGCAAGTCCTGACTCTGGTCTAGTCTCAGCATCTATGATTTCCACCTTCCCATGGTTTGATAATGTGAGCCCATAAATCCCCATCCCTACTTAAGCTGAATCAAGTGGCCTGTTCGTACATGAAACAGGAGGGATGTCCTTCCAGGCAGACAGTGTAAAGTGACAAGGATGCCTGCACCTGGGGATGTTGGGCATCTTAGAAGACAGGTAGCTATTAGTACCATCGAAGTGTGTCAGCCAATAGCAAAGTCTTCACTTCTGGGTTGGGCTTCAGGATGGGACTCAAGTCCTGTGGAGAGAGGAGGGGGAGCTGACAGTCCTAGAGGAACTGGAGTCCTAAATGAGTTCCAAGTCGAGGACTCAGGATCAGGAGGCAAAGGCAGATATCTGAGTGCTCTCCTCAGCCAAGCAGGGTCTAAGGTGCTGGACCCAGAAGCCCAGGTGGGGCCTCAGGGTGGGCATCACTTGCAGGTAGTCCCTGGTGCGTAGAAATAAAGAGACAGCCTAACGGGCAGAATGTGAGTTGAAACTCAACAATGAAAGGCAGACAGCTTGTCCTACATACTAGTTGTCACTTGAAAGGCTAGGCAGAGAGGGTGGATGGGGTAATATTTATAGATAGAAAGGAGGATAAGCAGATGAGAGAGAAGAGATTCAAAGAGGGGTGAAAGAGATAGAGTCTGGCAAAATACCTGAGCTGAAGAGAAGATAGGTGTAGCTGCTTTTTATAGGTTATCTGTGGCTTAGGCTGTGAGTGTAGAGAAAGCTGCTAAAGGCGACAGTTCACTGGAGATAGCAGAAGCACAATGATCAGATCTGGGTCAGAGGATCAGGGCTGGACAGGACTCAAGGATGAGTTAGATTATTCATGTGGTAACTGTTACATTCATGGCTCCCAGGAAGCCGTGTCTCTCAGTAGTCACACTCTGTGTAGCCCCTCTCATATTGACTCTGGGCTCAACCAGGTAACTTGATTTGACCAATGAGATATCAGCAAATGTGATAAATTAGGGGCCTGATAAGCACTTGCACATTGGATCCATGCTCTTAGAATGCTCCCTCTTTGAACTCTGAGATCATCATGCGGTGAGGAAGCCCCAGTTTGCTTCATGGGCTCTCAACGTGGAGGACAACCAAGGAACTCAGCCGAGAACCAAACTCTAGGTCCCAGATATCTGGCTCTGATAGAGCAGTCTTGGTCAGACCCCCGCTTGAAGTCTCAGTTATCATGGAGCAGAAATGAGTCTACTCCATTGTGTCCACCCAAATTCCTGACTCATCGCATTGTGCACAGATAAAATGATTGTTGGTTTGGCCCACTAAGTTTGGGGGCAGTTTGTTATGCAGCAATAGATAACTGAAACAGGTGGCCTCCTGCTTACAGAGTTCCCATCTCAGGTCAGAATTGGCCCCAGAACTGGTGAGTGGGGGTGGTGGTGGAAGGCAACAACCGAGCCTGCAGGTATGTCAGATAACCTAGCTGTGAGGGTCCAAAAGCTGGAGAATTGAGCCAGGCCTGACACAGTGATCTCTGGGTTTGTAGTGGGTGTTGTTGACTATCTACTATTTTTCTTCTCCTTCCTAACAGATTTCTGTTCAAGTATGCATCCCTGCTCTAGGTGATTTGGAGAAAGGTGACCCCTGCCCCCAGGGGTAGATTCTGATTATTCTAAACTAGCATCTGGTTTAGGAAGGGGCATGTGACTCAGTTCTGGCCTATGAAGCATGAGGGTGATCCTGCATGGGAGCGTCTATGGTTTCTTGATCCTAACAAAGGGCTGAAAGACATAGTCCTTTTCCTTTCAACACTGTCACTGCCCAGATGCCTTGACCAGCTATCCCCATCATGCTACAAGCCTGTCAATGAAGCCAGCACAGGAGGAAGGGGAGGAATAAGAGAATTGCAGAGATATGGAGCCGGAACTCTAATACAATGTGCCTGGTCCCCTCCCTACCGCTGGTCTTCTCGTTATGTGATCTAATAACTTATTGTTGAAGCTTCTCTTTAAGTTCAGTTACTTGCAGCTGAAAGTATCCTAACAACAAGGCTTGTGTTGTGTTTAGTTTTTAATTTTTGGAGGTAAAATTCACAAAATGATGTGGATTATTGTTGCAAACTGAACATTCTGTAAGTAAAAATGTTCGCAAAGCACATAACATCTTCAATGGGGAGGCTTTACCTTGTGTCTATGCCTTCTCCCTACCTGATCCCCTCAGTATCAATTTCTGAAACGCCTTCCCCCGGGATATGGCAAGGAGCCAGGCTGGTAATTTTAGAGCATCACAGCCACACAGAATTATTATGGGTTATGTGTGCTCATCTTGAGCTAAGACAGACATTTGGTTCCAATTGTCAGCTTGAGACCCAAGTGGGCAATACCCATTTATCCTTGCTCCCAAGGGGCTCTGAGGAGGACACCAGATATAGATCCTTCTCATGTCCCTTCTAGCTCAGTGTCTAATAGACCTGCTGACTTTTCCCTCTGGTACCTGAAGCTTTAAAAAGATAATAAAAGACACACAGATCAATATGTGAATAACTATATCTTCCAAATATCGTAGTCTGTTTTTCTAGACATAACAAACATGTAAATTAGCCTTGGGCAAAAACAGAAGCACAGCTTATAACATCATTTCTATGTTCTGCTACGTAGAAGACTCCTTAATACTTTGCCTAATGCTTCCCTAACATATTCTCTACTTGAGTATCAAATAACTGTAAGATGGTATGTAGAAATTAGTAGTTATTTATCTGTAATTGTCTTCAGCTTCGACTGTATCTATAATAAGCCACTGTACTGAGGTCACTAAGCTCTAAATAGGTCAGAGGGTGGGTATGACTCGTATCTGTCCCCACCTCTGGGAGACCGCTCAAAGTGGTCCTTGTTGCTCACTCTGTGGTGTCTTCCCAAAGAGAGGACAGCAAGGGTGTGATTTGGAGACAGCTGAGACCTGTAATGCAGAGGAGCAGAAGTCATCGGTGGAGCATCCCTATCATTCATCACTGGGAAAACCCAGAGAGGGAAAATATGCCCTATTTTTTCTCACTACCCTTAATGGAACACAATCTCATTGCTCCAGCTCCCTTCTTAGTCAGTGCTGGAGCAAACAGTTTGGAGACATGCACAATTTGAAGCAACCTCATTAAGTTAGGATGGCAAATGTTGTAATGCATTTACCCTTTCTCCTTGGAGAAGCTGGATAAATGTCGCGAGTGGGCTTCCTAAGCAAAGACTATAACAGAGCCTTAACTAGGTTTAGAACAACAGACCAAGATCCTTTCTTATAAGAGAACCACAGACTCTACTTCCACTTGGTGTGATAGATATATTAGAGATGTGTGGGTCTGCACTAAGGTTGTAGCTCTAGGTGGGGTAGTTCTTGGGACACCTACGCCAGAGCTCTCTCCTCTGATCAGTGCTGCTGTTCCAGGAACACTCTAGGTAACTCAAGTGTTAAGTGGGTTCCATGCTGTAACCTTCATCACTTGGTTGGCACTTGCTCTTATCTTACTTCCATCCTTTCTTTTTAGTCTCAGGCCCAGCTGTCTGCAGGTTGCAAGACTTCTTCCACAGTCAACCAGAGGGTAGCTGGTCACCACATCTCCACATGCCGCCCGAGGCCAAGAGGGATGAGAAATGCTTGCAACTCCCTTTGTCCATGGAAGGAAGATGGTGCAAGAGGAGTTCTGTTCAGTTCAAGTAAGTATGTGTTGAGTAGCCCCTACTGGCTAGGCCCTCAGGGGATATAGAGATAAATAAAGCATGGCCCCTTCTCAAAAACCTCACTGTCTAGAGCAAGGGTTGGCAAACTACATCTGTGGGCTGAAGACTACTGTCTGTTTTTGTAAATAAAGTTTTATTAGAACACAACCACACTCACTCATTTACATATGGCCTATGGCTGCTTTTGCTCCACAGTGGCAGAGTTGAGTCGTTGTAACAAAGATCTTATGATCCAACAAGCCTACAATATTTATTATCTGGCCGTTTACAGAAAATATTTGCCCACCTCTGTACTGTTCAGTGATTTTTGATATATTTATAGAATTATACAACCATCACCACTATGGAATTTCAGAACATTTTCATCACCCCAGGAAAAACCTCATATTCATTAGCAGTTGGCCCCTTAGCTCCTGACAACCAGTGATCTACCATCTATCTCTATGGATTTGCCCATTCTTGACATTTCATATAAATGGAATAATGCAATATGTGGCCTTTGTGACTGGCTTCTTTTACCTGGTGTACTGTTTTCGAGGTTCATCCGTGTCGTAGCACGTGTCAGTTCTCCATTTCTTTTTATTGCCAAACAATATTCCATTGCGTGGATACACCACGTTTTGTTATCTGTCAGTTGATGGATATTTGGGTTGTTTCCACTTTTTGGCTATTGTGGGTAATGCTGCTATGCATTTGTGTACAGGTATATACCCAGGTGTGGAATTGCTGGGTCATATGATAACTATATGTTTAACATTTTGAGGATCTGGCAAACTGTTGTTTTACAATCCCAGCAGCAATGTATGAAGGTTTCAATTTCTCCATTGTTTTATTTTTTTTCCCCCTTTTCTCCCCAAAGCCCCAGTAGATAGTTGTATGTCATAGTTGCACATCCTTCTAGTTGCTCTATGTGTGACTTTGCCACAGCATGGCCTGACAAGCAGTGGGTCGGCGCACGCCTGGGATCCGAACCCCGGCCGCCAGTAGCGGAGCGTGCTCACTTAACTGCTAAGCCATGGGGCCGGCCCCCAATTTCTCCACATTCTTGCTAGCACTTGTTATTGTCTGTCTTTTTGATTCTAGCCATCCCAGTTAGTGTGAAGTGGTATCTCACTGTGGTTTTGATTTGCATTTCCCTCATGACGAATGATGTTGATCTTTTCATGTGCTTATCGGCCATTTGTACATTTTCTTTGAAGAAATGTCTATCAAATTCTTGCCCATTTTTAAGTTGGGTTGTCTTTTTATTACTGAGTTGTAAGAGTTCTTTATATATCCTGGATTCTAGTCTCTTATCAGATATATGATTTGCAAATATGTTCTCCCATTCTGTGTGTTGTCTTTTTACTTTATTGATATCCTTGGAAGTAAATAAAAAGTTTTTAATTTTGATAATGTGCCATTTATCTACTTTTTCTTTCTTCACTTATGCCTTTGGTGCCATATCTAAGAAACCATTGCCTAATCCAACATCACGAAGATTTACTCCCATGTTTTTTTCTAAGAGTGTTATAGTTTTAACTTTTGCATTTAGTTCTATCATCCACTTTGAGTTAATTTTTGTATATAGTGTGAGGTTGGAGTTCAACTTCATTCTTTTGCATGTGGCACCATTTGTTGAAAAGACTATTCTTTCCCCTACTGAGTTTTCTGTACACTCTTGTTGAAAATCAATCAACTGTAAATGTGAGAGTTTATTTCTTGATTCTCAGTTCTATTCCATTAATCTATATGCCTATCCTTTGCCAGTCGTACACTGTCTTGATTACTGAAGTTGTGTAATAGATTTTGTAATGGAGAAGTGTGAGTCCTCCAACTTTGTTCTTCCTTCTCAAGATTGTTTTGGCTTCCTTGCCTTTCCATATGAATTTTAGGATCTCCTTGTCAATTTCTGCAAAAAAGTCCCATTGAGATTTTGATAGGATTGCATTAATCTGTAGATCAGCTTGGAGAGTATTCCGGGATCAGTTTTAATCATTTTGCTTCCAAAATGTTGTGAACATGGGTCATCTGGGTAACTTGCATCAATGGTTCCCAACAGTTTTGAGCATCATGATCCCTTTATAATACAAAACATTATTGTTGATTCTTCAAAGGATAAAAATTGTACTTTTCTATTAATACTAACCTTTCGTTGCCTAGGTACACAAGGACAAAAACTATTATGGATTCAAAAATGCTTTTATGTGAATTTGTATTTTATCAATTCATAATAGAATCTATATGTAATTTAAGAAATCACAGAGCATTCTGTGGAGAAATGTTAAATACTCTGTCTTCAGCCAACAAGTGGTGTATTTATGGGGTCGTTGTACCATTTGCAAAAAACATGGTTGGCTCCCACTTTGAGAATCTCTGGTCAGCGTGCCAGTCCTTCTTTTGCAGCAGTTCCATTGTTCTGTACAGAATGCCTCAGCCACAGAAGAAGGAGGCTTGGCCAAGAGTGGCTCGAAGAACTAAATGACAAAGCAATTAGCCCACAATCAACCCAATGCTTGCAATTTGATTTTCTCGTGGGGGAAGGAAATGCCGTACTGAGCCACTGCCTCAGGCTGACCATGCTAATTTCCCCTCCTGCCTATGGAATCCTTGCTCCCAAGATGCTCTAACAAGTGAGGTAATTGGCGGTAATGCTCAGATGAACGAGTCAGCCACAAAAATACCTTAAAATTTTTCTTTGACACCTCTAATTACTAGTCTTTATAAAAATAGAAAACAAGCAAACAGAAATCTCATGAGAACATTCTAATCTTTCCTGCCACTACCACCTTTCTTTATATTTGGAACAAAGCGAAGGAATGAAAAATTGTCTTTTTTCCCCCAGTCAAGAAGCTCTATTGAAGAAAAGAATGAAGTACATTTATTGCTTACACCAGTCCAGAGAATTGTTCAGCTTTTTATTCTCTTTTACTTGGAAAGATCCATTTTGCCATATTTTAATTGAAAGATCACTGATTTTAGCGCAAGAATATCTGAGCTCAAGTCTCAAATCCTTGTCTTGCTGGTCTCAGTTTCTTTACCAATTTTAGAATTAGTAATAGTTAACTTTTGTTGTGGGAGAAACTTAAAGACAGTAAGGTAGTTTAATAATTTAAGTATTGTTTTTATTATTAGTGTACTATTTCTGCATTAATAATAATGTACCTGCCACCTCATGAGATTCCCAGACTCTTCTAGAGGGCCACCTGTTTCCAGAGAGCCATGGGTCTATGTGGGCTTCTCTTCCTTCGGGAATAAGTGGAGGCTGTGTACCTCCTCAGGAATGTGCCCAAATCATGGAAAACTCGGGAGATACCAGGTCCCAGGAGCTTCTTTCTCATGGCAGGAGTGACCAAAGGCACTGGGACAGGGGCCCATGTGAAGTGAGCTCAAGACAGCTAGGAGAGAGAGGAGAGAAAAAGTCATCTGCCAGAGAGCTGAGCACAGCACTTTTCCTCCCGTCAACTTCCAACCTGTCCATGTAGCTGACATTGCTTTCATCTTCGTGTGCCCTTTGGCTCCCTGTGTCTTCTTTCTTTTTCAGAGTGTCAATTAACATTTTCTGGGCCTGTGGCTTGGTGCAAACAATTTGCCTTTGTGGAAAATATTTTCTTTGAAAGAGTCACCAATAAAAAAAAATTCCCTCTAATTCCTCCTTGTCTTCCCTCTTCCTATGCAAGCCAGATTCCGTTCTGTGTTCATTGCCTCAGGGAGGGGTTTGAAAGGGCAGGGGAGCCTGCTAGTCACAGGCTTCATGTTTCTGTAGCCTGACCCATGAGGGAGAGTGGGTGAGGTGCTCTGGGCAGGGTGGAGGGATAACAGGAAAACGTGAAGATGGAGGAAGGGAGAGTGCCTCTGAGGGAAGGTGCTCAAGGTCAACAGAGAAGCCGTTCTTCTCCCTACTCTCCTATCCCCAGACTAGAAAACAGTCCTCTAGGCTGAGGGCTGGGCTCAGAGGGAAGAGGAGAGAGGTGGAGAGGTGACAATGAGAGCAGAAAAGGCAACAGGTCTGAGAGGGCCATTGTGCATCCTACTTCAAAGGCAGGGCCTGGGAGCCGATGAAGCTGCAAAGAATTTGGAGGTGCTGGAGAGCAGGAGGATTCTGCAATCTTCCTCTGCGGCCATAGTCCTGGTAGGCTGCAAGAGCCTAGATAGGTTATGTCTGAGCAGGATATCTCACAAGATGGGCCACAGAGAGCCTGGCTGAGAATCTTGTGTCCCATTCTGGCTCACAGACTTCACAATGGGTCATAAGTAGAACAGAGAGGTGTGACCCCAAAGGCACCACATGGACAGGAATCTCAGGATGTGGACAGGTGACTGAGGAGAAATGGGGTGAGGCAGATTTTGGCCAACACCTATGACTCGAGGACCAGGTGATGCCCTTCCCTCCGCCTATCCCCAAGGCCTTGGCACTGAGTATACTCTATTGAATCAAAAAACTACCCTGGACATAGGGAAGTGAATACCCATGGTCTGAGATTACATTTTTGCCATCGGGCAGAATAAAGGTTCAAATAAAAATTAAGTTCAGTTATAGAAAATTTTGTAATTCTTGCACGCTTGGTGGAATGAAATTCATACCCACCACACTGTTCTTTGTTATTCCTTGTATATATCCTATCTACTTGGTGTGAGTCTTTTGGACTGGATTAATTATGGTGCAACAAGTTTTATTGAGCCTACCATCTGGCTGGCCCTCTATTAGGTGTGGGCACACCCACATGACTGAGTTGTGGGCAGTGGAGGGAAGCCTTTAAAAAGGCCCCAGTGATCTCCATCTTCTGGTATCCCTGACCTTGTGAATCTTCTCCACTTAGGGATGGCCTGGACCTAGCGACTCACTTTTAGCAAACAGAATATGGCAAAAGTTATGGGATGCCACTTCCAATAAGTTACAATGAGGTTACAATAAGACTGTGACTTCCGTCTTGTTCTCTCTCTCTCATTCTCTCTTCTGGCTTGTTCTGAGGGAAGCCAGCTGCCATGTGGTGAGCTGCTTGACAAATAGGTCCATTCAGAAAGGGACTGATGTCTCTGGCCCCAGCCAGTGAGGACCTGAGTCCTGCCAACAGCCATGTAGGGGAGATGGCTTCTTCCCATGCCGGACCTTCAGATGACTTGGCCCTGGTGGATACCTTTATTGAAGCCTTGGGAGACACCCTGAACCAGAGACACCCAGCTAAGCCACCTGGATTCCTGACCCTCAGAAACTGTGAGACAATAAATATTTTCTGCTTTAAGCTGCTAAATTTGTACAGCAATAGATAACTAGTACATGGTCCTTGCCCTCCAGAAACATTTGTTTTAGCATGAAATTTCTTTGGAAAGAGCAGTTAAGATAATAAAGATTGGAGAGCTGGGCATAATGGCATGGATTCTGTTAATTAGGCTTCAGGCGGTAAGATGGGAAGGAGGGGAGACTCAGAATGCTGAAGAGGCCATAGTGACTTTTGATGTCTGTGATGGACTTCCTCTAGCCAACACATTGCCTTTAATTACACAAGTTCATTTTCTTGAAATGACAATATTCACTTAGGGGGTTGGCAGAAGTTGGAGAAAGAGCATCACACGGTTGAGATGAGAAAGCAGGGCTGTCCTGCTATTGAATTTAGCTCAGGTCAACAACTAATTTTTGGGTGCCTGCTCTGTACTCATGTGTACCTCACATACTCATACATGTTCTACCCTAGCCTCTGCTGAATAGCCCTATATAGAGGACATCTTTGCAAGGAGGGGCTGTGTCTGTGAGTGACATCCTTAGTCCTCATCCCTTCTGTGAGGTGGGGAGCTCGAAGTCAGTGACTCTCATCTGCCATCATTACAGTTGTTACAAATTTAGGTGCTACTTTATTGAAAATGGAAAGGGGTGGTGGTGTGGCTATGAAGGAGAAATTGGACAACTATCATTTCTCCTGAAAAGCCTTGACTCAGCCCAAACATTGGGAGTGGTGCAATCTTTATGATTCTGCCACCTTTAGCTGAGGATCCCTAAGCCACTATGAGGGTTTACTCTCTTCTCATCCAGAATATTGTGTTCTAAGAAAAGCAACCCTGGGCACCTAGACAATTTTCCTGCAAATTGATTTTTCCCTTGGGTATGATCATATCGGAACATTATTCCTGGTTCTCAATTTTAGGAAAGTTCAGAAGAAAAGAAGCATCAGACTGAAGGAGGACATTGAAATCAATTATAAACCGATTAGCATGGAACAATTTGCTTGTTCTTTTTCTTTTTTTCCCCTTTCTGCATTGGCAAATCCGCATGCACACTGCACTTGGGTGCAGTCAAGCTGCTACAGCCTTCTGATAGCTGCCTCAAATGTCAGGAGTCACAGAGTGTCCCAGCAGTCAGGCACCGTTTCTGCAGAAGTACCACTGAGATCTGCGGAACTTGGTGAATCTTATTGGAATACCTCGCATTTCATCTTGTCAGCCCAAGTAGCTTACTGCTTGTTGTATGCGATGTTTTAGATGTTTATGCGATGTTTAATCCATTCCTGGGCACAATGTGTATTTTGTCTGCTGAGTATTCACTCCCTGGTCCTCTGTTAACAGCACTCTGATTTTCTGGGGGGAATATCCCACTCTAGGTCCACATGATCCAGTGGAACTGATCTCAGCTCTGGCTCTGGAAGGGGGAACGAGACCTAGGCATGGGCAATCAGAGAACTGTTTCCCTTGGTTCCCATGATTGGTTTAGTAGGGACATATGACCCAGTCTAGGCAAAACATAGCCATTGAGACCTGATTCCAGGACTTTCGTTAGAAAGGTTGGGAGAAGGCATGCTCTATTTTGGGATTGGTTCTACAGGCAGCCGTCTTATGATCACAAAGGGAGTGCCTGTCAGTGAGTGGAGACAACATAGAGGAAAGAAGAAGACAGGGAGAAAAAGAGAGAGAGAGAGGACTTTTGTGGGTCACTACATTTTTCTTCATCCCTCCTTTGTTTGTTTTGTTTGGTTTAAACAAGTTTAATCTGGGTTTCTGTAATTTGCAGCTCAAAGAATCTTGACTCTATGTTACGGAGCAATCTGCCATGGGCCCTGCACTTTCTTTCTGGAAATGCCAAGAATTCAAGGCACCGACTACACTTCACTGGAGACATTTCTCAGGATTGTGTTTGTACTGAGCAACTTGAGGGGTGAGGTAACCTCTTTTACTGACAAAGAGGAGGCTTGCTTCCACTTTCTATAAAAGTGGTGAACCCCCCAAGTTCAGTGTTCCTTTCTTGCAGCACCACCCACCATGTGCGCAGGCATTCATCTAGGCCCACCTGTGCTGCCCCTGTGGGATTTAGGGGCATGAGGAACAGAAATAAACCAACAGCATCCTCAGGCTTGTTACTGGCTGCGACTACTAAAGATCTTTGTCTCTGACCCAGGAGTCTCTTGTCTTCCGCCAACATCCATGAAAAAGTAACAGAGTAGCTTATTAGCTTGAAAAGTAAGGCAAAATCTCAGACCCTTAACACTTCTTGACACTGTACAGCTCCTTTGGCTTCCCTAGGGTAGTGAGTGTTACATGGCAGCTTGGCTAGGGGCACATGCTTGACAGGAAGACAGATTGAGTTGAGTCCTGGCTCTGCCACTGACTATCTATATGGTTTTGAGCAGGTTACTTAACCTCTCTGGCCTTCTGGTTTCGCCGTTGTGGAATGGGACTAATATTTCCAACTACACAGACTTTTTGTGAAGATTCGATAAGAAAATACTTGTAATGCACTTGGCACAGAACCTGGCATAGAGGAAGCTCAGCAAGTGTTAGCTGTTTTTAACTACTTGGTAGTAGCACTTAGTACATTATATTATTTTAGAAATCACCCACATCATTGAAGATCCTGTGTGCCCCTCCTTGATCAGATCATCTCCTCTTCTTGCCTTGCCTCCAGGATACCACAATCCTAAATTTTATATTTACCATTCTTTTACAATTTGTATAGTTTTACCATGCATGTATATATTAATAAACACTACATCATTTGGTTTGCTCATTTTTGTACTTAATAAACATGGTGTTATGCTGTGTGTATTTTCTGTGGCTTGCTTTTATGCTTGGCATATGTCCCTGAGATCCACCCATGTTGATACTTGCAGTTGTAGTTCATTCATTTCCCAGGGCTGTATGGTATTCCCGTGTATAAATATGCCATGGTTTAGTCAAGGGCATCAGGCTAAGTCACAAAGAAATGGATTTGGTGAACGACTCCATCTACCTCCTTTGGCAGGCGCTTCAGACTCTGGGTGGGGGATGGGAGTCCCACCATGACTCAAGCCTTTGCTTTCAGGTCAGTTAGAGGTTTCCCAGCCCTAAGCAGGCTGACCCAGACAATGCAGGCCCCAGGGGCATTGTGGACGAGATCCTTACAAGCACAGGGGAGGAGAAGGAGAGTTGAGGGTCCAGACCTATGGATAGAAGACAGCCTGGATGCCACAGGTAGATTGCAAAGATTCCACTGGGGAAAATGTAGAAAAGACAAAACATTTTTTCATTAGGATATATAGCTGGAAATGCAGTATTGAATAAGCTGAGATCACTCTGCCTTTTCCATGCCAAAGCATGGAAAAGGTCATAAAATTTAAAATAACCTGTGTAGGCTGAGTGTGAGGAAACTGACCCTCACTTACATGACCAGCAGGGGTACAAATTAGCAAAACTTACATGGAGGGCAATCTGGCCAAATCTATAACAATTAAAAATACACCTACCTTTTGATCCAATGATTAAATTTCTAGGACTTTATCTTAAAGATGTGTAAGATTATGTATGTACGTATTTACTTATGACAGCATTATTTATGATAATAAAATATTGAAACAATTTAAATTCTACCTATAGGGCATTAGATAAAAAAATTATGGCTTATCCATCCACTGGAAAACAATGCAGCTTTTAGAGAGGATGTGGAACTCTTTAGGTACTGTTATGGTACCAAGTTTTTTTTTTTTTTTTTTTTTTTGTGAGGAGATCAGCCCTGTGCTAACATCCGCCAATCCTCCTCTTTTTTTGCTGAGGAAGACGGCCCTGGGCTAACATCTGTGCCCATCTTCCTCCACTTTATATGGGACGCCGCCACAGCATGGCCTGCCAAGCAGTGCGTCGGTGCGCGCCCGGGATCCGAACCAGCGAACCCCGGGCCGCCGCAGCGGAGCGCGCGCACTTAACCGCTTGCGCCACCGGGCCGGCCCCATGGTACCAAGTTTTATTAAATGAAAAAGCAAAGTGCAGTGGTTTAAAAAAGAAAATGTGTGTGTGTGTGTAATTGCTGTGTATGCTTAGAATATTACTGGTTATGATGGTTGCTTCTGGGGATCTGGATAGCTGGGGACAGAGATGGGAGGATATATTACCTTTTTGTGTCTTTAACATTTTGTACCATATTAAAGTATCAAAGAACCAAAGAGTAAGTGAAATGAAAATGAAAAGAGATGGGAGGCAGGAGTCAAAGAGAGGGAAGGAGAGGGAGGGAAGAAGACGCAGGTACAGGCTGGAGCTTTGAGGAGAGGCAGAGGGATTTGTCTGGAAGGGGGCTATTTGAAGATACATTGGTGAAGAGGAAATTTGAGGAGTTTTGCAGGCTGATGGGGTAGTAAATGGCCTTTTGCCAGGATGCCCTTCATCTAAGGAAATCTTTACTCTTTAATGCCACTTTTGAAGTTGGATTCTTTCTCTTTTGTTATGTGTTTTTATTTTGTTTTGCTCTTTTCAAGCAAAACTTGTAACAATAATAACAATAATCGTAAAACAGTGATAATGATAGTAACACCAATAATGAAGAATGACTATTATTTTAACATTTACAATGTGACAGACATTGACTAAGCGCTTTACAGGCATGATCTCAATTAATTCCTATATCAACTGGAATAATACTGGTGGTATTATTATTCCTATTTTATAGATGAGGAAACTGAGGCACAAAAAATTAAGTAACATATGTTCAAAATTACATAGCTAGTGATAGCA
This sequence comes from Diceros bicornis minor, assembly GCF_020826845.1. Taxonomy (NCBI): domain Eukaryota; kingdom Metazoa; phylum Chordata; class Mammalia; order Perissodactyla; family Rhinocerotidae; genus Diceros; species Diceros bicornis. Next base: position 19,704,157 of record NC_080749.1, on the reverse strand, counting down.
TTGAAATTTGTACTGTTTTGTTTACGTTCAAAGATTGTGGTTTTAACCACTTCGCTATATTCTTTTTCTAGTGAAGGAGGAATTTGTTAGAATGTGTAGTAGCACAAGCCCGTGCACGTACACACACACACATACGACATCTAACTTCAGATGTTAACTGTGTACAAATATTTATGGGCCAATTGTCATGTGGAGCTGGGATAAGAGAGTGGAGTAGATGTTATAATCTTGTTCACCCAAGAAAAATCTAGAGGTATTAACACAACAGGCAGGGTAATCATGGGGGGAATGTTGGGAAGACAGATGCCTGCAAACCGACAGCCAAGCAGGTGTTGTTGGCATTCCTATTAGACCGCTGGGAATTCCCAGAATGGGAGACTGAGGAGGAAATCAAATAGTTTGCTGACTGCACTAATTTGCAAAAGTATTTTCAAAACTCCAAGCAGATTACTCACTCTTCAGAGGCCCTCAGATTCTATGTGATATTCCAGAGGCAATGTGTTAACCCAAAAGCTCCTACGAATCACCCCAGAGCTAAGATGAGCCAAGCAGCTTCAGCTTACATGGGGGACCGAGGAGCCAGTATTTTCCCCGGATGACTAGTTCTTTTTTCTTATTGTTCCAACAAGGCTCATTCCAATGAGTTTATGAGAACAATTCAAGGCTCATTTTCTCAGCCTTTCTCCCAGAGGGAGCTGAAATAATGTCGGTGCCCTTCAATCCCATGGAGGGAGAAAGCGTATCTTTCTATTTCTCCCCATATTAAACTTGGATTTGTTTAGACGGCAAGTTTCTAGTCGGTTACTTATATTCCCACCAACGCCAACACTTTTCAACTCTGGTTTAAAAAGAAAGGATACTCCAGACTTGCGCTGTCAAATGCTGTAGCCATTAGCCTGTGTGGCTCCTGAGCATTTGAAACGTCTCGTCTGAATTGAGAGGTTCTGTAAGTGTACAATACACGTTGTATTTTGAAGACTTAGTATGAAAAAAATGTAATATATCTCAAAATTTTATATTGATGATATGTTGAAATGGTAATATAGGCAGTCTTTGCTTTGCATGGCGATGCAGAACCATAAATGTGACTGTGCAAGCCAAAACCATACAAATGATCACAATAAACAATAGGGGGAATTATGATTGTTATGTGACCTTTAAAAATTTTTGTCAAAATATTAAAAATTCTTACAGTTATAAATGTATGCAGCAATTAAAAAAGTAGTAAAACTAATTTATTTGGTACCCAGTTATTTACAATATTAGAAACATTGAGAATTAAAGTGTTTCTTTTCTTTGCAATAAACTTATCAAGAGTAGTTTGAGCAGCGGTCGCCGCCTTCTTGCTGTATAACTTACAGTATGGAGCAAGAGTCTTCTCTAACCCTTGGTGAATTATACTCCTTTCCGAGATCAGCTCCCAATATTTTATCCTTTGCTTTCTCAATGCTGTGAAATATCTGAAGGTTTCTCTGATGTGAAGTTTTTTGCTGATGTCACTTCCTCTGGGACATCTCCATCTTTTTCATCAAACCATGTTCCTCATTTAGTTTTGCCTTCACTAAGTTCCTCTGGTTGCACATCTAGAGTCTCGTGAACAGTGGAAGGGTCAGATTCCCACAGTCATCCATCTTCTCATCACACCTACTTTCAATTCCAACAATACCATTTTTTTGTGTCTTTGCTGTCCTTTTATGTCTGTTGGCCAATTCCCTCTTTAGATTATCTGTTTTTGTAAAATGTCACAGGGGTTTACCATTGAAAGACAAGAATCAACACAACTACACACTTTGCTGTCAATGTACGAAATGAATAACAGATGTGCAGTAACCAATCACCAATAGACTTTGAAAGAAATGATATAACTGGTCACTGATAATGGTGTGCACGTGTTGCTTATGTAGTCATTTGTGGACTGAAAGTCTAGCAGCAAAGTTTGTACTTTATACAATTACTCACAGTTAATATACCATAGTAACTGAAATTTGAACTATGTCATTGGAGGACTAGTATTAACTAAACAGTGGTAACTGAAATTCATGCGTATTGGAAGCATGCAAAGTAAAATCTGCCCATTTTGGATATTGAGTTAAGTAAAGTATATAATTAAAATTAATTACACCTGTTTCTTTTTACGTTCTGAAAGTGGCTAATAAAAAATTTTAAATCACACATGTGGCTTGTATTATATTTCTATTGGACAGTGCTGCTTTATACCATATGTTAATAAAAACTTTAGGAGAAAAAAAAAGGAAACGAGCAGTTGGAAAAGAACCAAACCTTGTCACAGTTTTGAAGTGACAGGAGTAGTCACAAACAAAGGAACGGTTTCAAATCTACCCAAATCGAACATGACTCTGTGGTGAAAAACAGCAAAGCTAAAATTAAAAAGAAAATAAATTGGGAAAAACATTTGCCCCAAATATGTAAGCCAAGGGCAAATTGCTGATATTATAAAATTACTCATTCAAATTTATTCTCAAAATATTAAGATCTCAGTAGATTGTAAAGTAGATGAATAGCAACTTATGAGAGGAAATTGAAATAGTAAATGAGCACTGAGAAAGGCATTCATCTTGTCTAGTTATCAAAGACATGGAAATTACTGCCAGCTTTGAGTTACAGTTAGTATCCACTTGATTAACAAAACAATTACATCACCCAACACTGTGGGGACTTGGTGATTTCATGCATCATAACTGAAGTTGCAATTAGATAAAATATTTTTAGTAAGCAATATCGTATAAACAAGAAGAGCCGTACAGATATTCCTATCTCTTTGACCTAGTAATGCCAATCCTGAGAATTGAGTCTAAGGAAATAATTTAACAAGAACAAAAAGTTACATACACAGTAAAATGTATATTGTATCATTTCCTTATAACAGCAAAAAACTGGAGCTACTCTAAGTATCTATATAAAATAGTGCATCCAACAATGACAGAATACACAGTGTTTTTCAAATGCACCTGGAACGTTTACTAGAATTTACCATATGCTGTGTCATAAAGCAACCTGCAATATATTTCAAAGGATTGAAGTCATTCAGAGTATGATCTCTGAGTATAGTGGAATTAGTCTCAAAACCCACAGCAAAAGAAAACTAGAAGAGCACTAATTGCTTTAAAATTAAGCAATAAAATTCTAAGTAATGAATCAAAGAAGGAAACACAATGGAAATTAGAAAATATTCTAAACTAAATGATAGTGATAATATGGCATATGAAAACATGTGGAAAACAGCTAAATGGTGATCAAGGAAGTAACAGCCAACCTAAAATTCTACAATCATCAAAAAAAAATACCCTTCAAATATAAAGATGAGATAAACATATCTTTAGATTAACAAAAACTGAGAGAATTCAATCAGTGCCTAGAGGAAAATTTATATTCATAAATATATAGATATATTTGAAAGAAAATAAAATGCTATAATCAATCATTCAAGTTTCCATCTTAAAACAAAATGAAACAAATATTACGACTTAGTCCAAAGAAAGGAGGGAAATAATAAAAATAAAAACACATCATAAAAATTATTTTTATAAAAATAAAAATAAAAGAAATAGAAAACAAAACATAATAAAGAAAATCAACAAAATCAAAAGTTTGCTCCTTGAAAAAAATGAATCAAATTGATAAAACTCTGGCAAGACTGATGTAAAAAAAGAGAGAGAAAAATAACTACCATCAGTAACAAATAACGAGACATTAGTATGGATCCTATAGACATTTAAAAGAAGACATTATAAATAACTTTATGCCAATTTAAATGAAATAAGTTCCTTGAAAAATATAACATTGAAACTGACACAATAAGAATAGTAATCAGAACAACACATATTTACTAAAGAAATTAAGTGTTTTATTTTAAACCTCTCCACAAAGTATACTCCTGGCCCAGATGTTTTCTTTGGTGAATTCTAGTAAATATTAAAAGAAGTAATAACTCCAATTTTATATGCAATTGGCCCTCAGTATCCACGGGTTCTGTATCTGCTTCAACCAACCACGGATTGAAAGGCCTACGATGGCTGTGTCTGGACTGAATATGTACAGACTTCTTTTTCTTGTCATTATTCCCTAAACAATACAGTATAACAACTATTTACATAGTACTTACATTGTATTAGGTATCATAAGTAATCTAGAGATGATTTAAAGTATACGGGAGGATATGCGTAGGTTATATTCAAATAGAGTCAGCCCTTCCTACCTGGGTTTCGCATTCATGGATTCAACCAACCACAGATTGATTGATTGAATCCAGGGATGTGAAACCGCAGATAGGTGGGCTGACTGTATTCATTGTACTATGCCATTTTACAGGAGGGACTTGAGCATCGTGGATTTTGGTATCCATGGGGGTTCCTGGAACCAATGCCCTGCAAATACCAAGGGATGACTGCACAGTCTTTCAGAAAATAGAAAAAGAAGGTACTCTTCCCAGTCTTTCTATGGGGCCAGCATAACCTTAATAGCCAAATTAGTTACAAAAATTATAAGAAAGGAGGGGGCCGGCCCGGTGGCACAAGCGGTTAAGTGCGCGCGCTCCGCTGCGGCGGCCCGGGGTTCGCTGGTTCGGATCCCGGGCGCGCACCGACGCACTGCTTGGTAAGCCATGCTGTGGCGGCGTCCCATATAAAGTGGAGGAAGATGGGCACCGATGTTAGCCCAGGGCCGTCTTCCTCAGCAAAAAAAAAAAAAAGAGGAGGATTGGCGGATGTTAGCTCAGGGCTGATCTCCTCACAAAAAAAAAAAAAAAAAAAAAAAAAAAAAAAAAAATTATAAGAAAGGAAAAGTACAGATCATATGTAGCATGAACATATACGTAAAAATTCTAAATAATATATTAACAAATGGAATTCAGTGATATATAAAATAGACAATGCATCACCACCAATTGAAGTTTATTCCAGGAATGCTATGAATAGCGTGCCATTAATAATGAATATAATTCACCACATTCACAGAAAAGCAGAGACATAGAAAATTATCTTAATAATTACAGAAAAAACTTTTGATAAAATACAGTATTGATTTATGATAAAAGCTCTTAGCAAACCAGGAGGAGAAGTCAATTTAATAGTGAATTATTGAAAACTTTCTTTCTGAGATTAGTAGCATGATATGGCTATCTCCTGTCACGACTTTTATTAAAAGAAAAATGGAGATCTTAACCAATGCAGTAACGCAATAAAAAGAAAGAACGGTCATAAGGTTTAGAAAAAGGAAAAATAAAACTGTCATTATTCACAGACAACAGAATTGTGTACATAGAAAACCTTTAAAAAAATCTGGAGACAAATTACCAGAATTAATAAGTGAATTATCCAGGTTGTTGGATCCAAGTCCAACATATGAAATCAATTGTATTTTTATGTACCAGCAATAAAAAAATTGCAAATGAAGTTAAAATTAAAAAGACACAATTTACATTAGCATAAATCTCCTCAAATATAGGAATATATTTATAAATGATAGATGATCAAGATCTCTATACTGAAAACTAAAAACTTTGTCAAGAGAAATTTAAAAAACCTAAATAGAGAGTTCCCCCCCCATCTTCCTGGTTTAGAAGAATTAAAACTGTTAGAATGTAAATTCTCCCCAAGTTAATTTTTAGATTAAACACAGTACTAATTAAAATCTCCACAGGTTTTGTGTAGAAATTGACAAGCTGACTCTAAAATTCATACAAGAATGTAAGAGGTCAAAAATAGTCAAGAATATCATGAAAAAAAGAAAGAAGCTGGAAGACTTACACTATCAGATGTCAAGATACTCATAAATCTATTAAAACTAAGACAGACTGGAGTTTGCATGAAGATAGATAAAAAATCAATGGAATAGAACAGAGTCCCACATCTGTACAGTTACCTAATATTTGACAAAGGTGACATTGTTGTATAGTGCAGAAAGAATGCTCTTTTTAGTAAACGAGTTGGGTCATTTGGATATCCACACAGGAAAAATTAATCTTTATCCTTACACAAATCAGTTTCTGGTGAATTATAGATTTATATATGCAAAAGATAAACAAAAGAAAAGCTTTTAGAAAAAAATTAGAGGATATCTTTATTATTTCAGGTAAAGAAAGTTTTCTTAAAAAGGGTACAAAATGTACTAGTCATAAAATGTTAACTGGGACTACATTAAAATTAGGAAGTTCCTATTCATCAAAAGACACCATTAAGAGAGTGAAAACACAAGCCACACAACATTGAATACATTGGTAATACGTATAAAAAGACTCATATTCAGAATATATAAAGAGTTAAAAATTGTTAAGAAACAGTTAACCCTTGGGCCGGTCCCGTGGCTTAGCGGTTAAGTGCGCCCGCTCTGCTGCTGGCGGCCTGGGTTCGGATCCCGGGCGCGCACAGACGCACCACTTCTCCGGCCATGCTGGGGCCACGTCCCACATGCAGCAACTAGAAGGATGTGCAGCTATGACATACAACTATCTAGTGGGGCTTTGGGGGAAAATAAATAAATAAAATTATTAAAAAAAAAAAAAAAAAGAAACAGTTAACCCAATATAAAAATAGGCAAATGACTTAAATAGTCACTTCATCAAAAAGGATATCCAAATGGCCAATGAACCTATGAAAACATGTCTAGCCTCATCAGCCATCAGAGAATGCAAATTAAAATCACAGTGAGATACCGCTACACATTCACTGGAGTAGATAAAACAAAAACAGACAATACCAAAGCTTGGTGAGGGAGTAGAGCAACTGAACTCTCATTCATCACTGGCAAATTGAGCATAAATATGTACAACTACTTTGAAAAAATGTTTGGTGGTCTCTACTAATGCTGAATATATGCATATCCTGTGAGCCAGTGATTCTATGTCTAGGTATTCACCCAATAGAAATACATACATAGTGTATCCCCAAAAATGTACAAGATGTTCATTGTACTATGTGAAATAGCTCCAAGCTGGAACAATATGTGTTCATCAACAGTAGAATGGATAAATCATTTTTGTTATATTCACACAATAAATACGATTGAGCAACGAAATTAATGACCCACTGCTACATGCAACAAAGAGTGAATCTTCGGACTTAATGTTGAGTGAAATAAGCCTGAACTCACATAAGAGTTCATATTGTGTGTTCCATTTATATGAAGCACAAAAACACAGGCCAAACGAATCTTTGGTGAGGGAAGTCAGAATGGTAGCTAACTTTGGGTGGGAGGGTACTGAGATCGAGGCTTCTGGATTGCTGGTAAATGTTTTGTTGAGTTCAGCAGCTGGCTGCTCATAAACTTTAAGAAAATTCATTAAGCTATGTTAAGATTTGTGTACTTTTTGCATGTATATTATACTTTATAAAAAAGTTTATAAAACAGAGTATGAACAGGTAAGAGCATATGTGTGCGTGTGTGTTCACCATTCAGGATTGTTGACTGTCTCTGTGCACTGCAGCAAAAGGAGAGGTACAGGAGAGAAATAGGAGATAGGGTTCGCTGACCCAATTGGGTTGACAATCTTGTTACAGTTAGGAAACCTACATAATGGTGATCCAGACAGAGTCTGCCGTGTGTTCTATGCTTTCTAGCTCAGAAAGGACTTCTCTACACATTAACTTGACTCCTTTTCACAACAACTTTTTGAAGTAAGACTTTGTTATCCCTACTTTGCCTCTCAGGAAACTCAGACTCACAGGTGTTGGGTGATATTTGCCGGGGAGCAAAGCCAAGAGTTGTAGATCCACTCATGCTCTAGCTCTGAGTCCTATTCTCTTTTATCTATACCTCAGTCAGAGAACTGGATGTTTGGATAAAAAGCGTCATGTGGAATAAATCATTTCTCACAACTTCTCTATGAAATTGACATTGTCCTCACTTGAAAGATGTGACTGAGAAATATTAAATAATCTATGAATATACAATCTAGTAAGTCACTGAGGTGTGATCTGTCTCAATCTATAGCTCATTTCTTTCTCTCAAATGTAGCTACTAGCTGCCCACGAGTGCACAAGCAATTCAGTTACAAGAACTGAGACAGCAGAAAGATCCCTGCAAGCTGGGCTGATTTGGGAGCCTTTCTGGAGGAGGCAGCACCCTTTGAGCTAGATTTAAACAGGAGACTATGGAGTGGCCAGAGCTCTGGGTTGGAGGTGGGGGTCAGGAAAGTGTTGGAAGTTTCATCAGTCAGTGAGCAGACTTGTTTGGCTGAAGCAGAGTGTTTTCAAGTTCCATGAAGTCAGGGACTGTGTCTGTTTTATGAACTGAGTTATCTCCAGAGTTTGACACATTTTAAATACTTGATTAATACCTGTTGAATGAATGAAAGCATAAATGAATTGAATGTTTAGCATCAAAATTAAGTTGAAGGTAATTGTTAATGGATGGCATAGTTCTTTCACTCCACTGATAATGCAATTTGACACATCACTTAAAACTGAGAAGTATCTAGGAAATAAGATGGTATCAGCCCAGTCTGTTGACAAATATTCAGGGAAATCAGAGCTTTCCAAGTGTGACTTTGCATTTGAGTGCTGAGGGTCTGTCAGAGCACAGGGTGGAGACAGCTTAGATTAGTACCTGCCTGGGGTCAGCATCCGAACATCATCCTAAAGGGTCCTGCCCCAACTCCTTCCATCTGGGGCTTTAGAGCCTATATCCTTCCTGTCAGGACTGGTCTTTCTTGGAAACTTCTTACTGAGCTCTCTTTTCATGAACAAAATGATTTGTTGAGATAACGATCTGCACAATGCTACAGGGTATTTCAGCCACCACCTCCTCTTTGAGGGGAAAAGCAGCATTTCAAATCACTGTTTAAGAATTTCTCTTTTTTGGTGTTGCAGGAAGGCTGCTCCTCATATAGTTTCCACCAGTGGGATGAGGAGATGATGAATCTTCTAACCTCAGTGTCTCTGATATTTACATCCATGTGCTTCTGGAAAGACGTTTCTAAGACATTGTGGTTGGTTGAATGATTGTACCCAAAAGTATTGATTAATGGACCCATGTCAGTCCTGAAAGACGTTTCTAATGGACTGCAACAAGGTTCTGTCTGTGACTTTGTCCATTTTATCATCTACTCATGAAAGTTTGAAAGCCAGACTTCAGACAGACAACTGGAACACATTAGTAATATATGTTGAATGAGAAATTATGATACAAAATTTCAATAGGCTGCAAAGATGTGCTGAAATTCAGCAAGTATAAATGATGTCATAGGTTCAGGTAGCCAATATCACAAGTACAGAATGGGACACATGAGACTACGCTGTAGTTTAAATATAAATGGAATAGGAGGTTTAATTAACTGCTAGTCAAAAAATGAAAACAAACAGTGTATTCTCTAGTGAACACTTGCAGGCCTGTCTGTCCAGCATATCTTTTCTTGAAATTGCCTTTTCACCTAATCCAAATGGTTGCAAAAAACACAAGTTACAACATGACCTGGTGGTCCCCTGGCCACACTTGATGGGTCCAGGAGTGAACATTTGACTCAAGAATGAGAATCCATCGCTGACGATTTTAAAATCTGAACTTTTAAAAAGTTCTGACTTAATAATTATTAAGTTTATATTAATTTAAAAATTATTATTTTAAAATCAGAGAATGATTCTCTCTGGAACTCTGGCTTCTAAGAGGCAACCCTTTTGATTTGTAGGCAGCCATGTCTCTATCTCCACCCCTGGAGCAGCAGAGGAATCTGGTCTGTGGAGAGAGAAACAGATGAGAGATGGAAAAAGAGACTTCTGTCTAAATTTAGGCTCCTTGGTCAGTTGTTCCCGTGGCTCCACTGCATTCTTCCTCTCTCAGTATCATTCTATTCTAGTAACCTAATAGAACCTAATGAATTCCATTTTAACTTAAGCTAATTTAGTTTCTGTCATTTGCAATAGAAAATGTCCTAAGTAATAATTCACAAACTTAAGCTCTAACTATAGTACCTGGAATAAGGGTGGGAAAACCATAAAACACTAAATCTCTAAGTAGCTCTAATCTAAGCTCTGCCCTGGCCACGTGAGTGTGGACTACTGTGGTCATTTCAAGTTTCGACTTTCTAAAGCTGACTGTCAAGAGGGAGAAGATGTGGAGGAGGAGGGTGTAGTTGTGTAGAAATGTTTAAAGAATTGTCATGTGGAAGACAGAGTAGATGTTCTATATTGCTCCAATGGGCAAAACTGATACCAGCAGTCGAAAGTTGGAGTGAAGATTTTGACTTTATAAAAATCGCCCTTCTAAGCTGTCGAGTTATCCAACAATGGAACGCATGGCTTAATGAAGGAGCAAGGTCTCTCTCAATGGGTAGGCTGGATCAGAACTTGGGTATCCACTCATTTGTTAGTTTGACAAATAGGTGGAAACTAAAGGCTGTAATTTATGGACGGCGTTCTATGTGTGAAGTGCTGTACTTGACATATGCTAAATATAAATTTACTTATTTAGTCTTCATAATGACCACACAAAATAGGTATTCCATATCCATTTTTAAAAATGTATCAAATATTGTGCATAAGGGCAGTATTTTGATAATTTTTAAATGTAAAAGATGATTTGTAGAATTACACTACTGTTAGTTTTGAGCTTTGTCATAAATATTTGTAATTTTACCATTTCATGGATATTTTAAGTTAACAAACAGTTCTCAATTTTCACTCGATTCTACAGCAAATGGTGACCCATCCAATTTTCAAGTAAGGACAAGCTATAGCACTTTCATTTCCATTGTGATTAATTCAGTTATGTTTGTCCAGTAAGCTCCCTGGAGTGTTTTCAGGACATAGTGGATAATGTCCTTTCATTTATTCCACAGTAGGGAAACTGACTTTCGTTGTCTTATTGTTCCCTAGTTGAAAGCTCAACTACTTTATCCTTCATTGGTGGATAAGATAAACAGTTACACTTTCCACTTTAATGTTGCTCATCATCCCAAAATCTTTAATATTATCTGCTCCATAAAGATTCCCAAAACCACCACTTAAGGGTCTGTTTAATGTCAGACTGAACGGATCATTTGTTTCGGAAGATAATCCAAATTTGATAACTAGCCCAACCTACCATACTCTTTAGAAAATAAGGAAATCTTATCTATCACCCTAAATTCTAAAATATGGTTTTTGAACTTTAAAACATTTTCTATAACCATCTATTTAATTTTACATTTCTTTTTTACCAGATCCTATAAAACTTCTGCCACAACACATCATTGTTGCTGGACTTTTGCTCTTTCCCTTTTCCTTCTGTGTCCCACAATCTTTTTCTTTATAAAATGTCAGTGAAAAGACTAAACATAAACATACAAAGATCACAGCTACACCAGATGCAGAGAGACTGACAGTTAATGCCAGATGCTGGAGATTCTCTTCACATTAACTATTCAGCACCAGGTGGTTGAGTTGGCTGAACAAAGGAACACGTGCTTAGGAGGGATACAAAGATGGAGCTGGAGGGACTAGTTCTCATTTGGATAAATTAAGTAGTTTAATGAAAGTAAGAAAGGTTTGAAATCAAAGTAAAAATGAAATTAAGTTAAATCATTTATTCACATTTATACAAAAGGGAAATGTTATTGCAATTTGTAAAATTCCTTTTCAAAATTAATACCCAGGACAAATGCTAGTATTTATAATATCAGCTAAAGGGAAAAATCCTTTAATTATGCTTTAGTGACAGCCTAATATTAAGTCTGTTTTTCCAACTCCCTACAGACTGGTAATAATTAACATAATCAAGTTTCTTCATGTGGGTTAAATTTGAAATAGAATTTCTTGTAAAAATATATCGTATTTCTGGTACTGAAAGATCTCATAGCTGAAATCCAGGTTGGTGTCTTTAGAACTGGCTGCAGTAAATGAACTAACCATGTAGTATGACTTTACGCAGAAACTAATGACCTCAGGAGCATTTTAAGATGTTTTCTTAGCACAAGTGAAGCAAGTCATCACAAATATGCTGTGATGTGTGTTCAAGACAGATGTTCACATATATGTGGACGATATGCTTACAGGCAGTTGAAGATTGCTGTTGCCAAAGTGGCCACTGTCTTAGCAATCAAATGAAGGCAGGATGTTAATTTTACCATAAGATGTATTAAGTATGGTGGCACTGTAATCACTTAAATTTATTTCATATAAGTTACTTTTTAAGTGTATAATAGAGATTAATGAGGAAGTAGCCTCTTAAAAATATTTTAGACAATTTAAAAAATATAGCAAACGAATAGGTCAGTACATTGAAGTCTCCTGGATGCCTCTTCTTCCTCCCTGACCCTGACCTTGCAGAAGTAACCACACTTCTGAATTTAGAATTAACCACTGCAGAATGGCTTCTTTCAAGTCCCAATAGAAAATTATTTTTATAATAAAAATAATAGAAACAAACTTTATTTCTATTATGGGTACTTTGGTAGATTTCCCATGGTTTACAACAAGAAACACGTCAATACGATTTAAGCTTTGCTCTAAGCATCCATCTTTTATATCAAAAATCTTCAGAATACTGAGATTTATTCCAAAGACCACATGTTAGTCATGATCATAAGCGGCTGAACATGGCAGAAACCAAGAGAATATAGTATGTCCAACTAGTCAAATGATAAAACTGTAGAGAAAATATTGTTGCACTCACATACACATCATATTTATCATGGTTTCACAAATATAATGATGCAAAAAATTTATACTTTAAGCATATAAAATTGAATATTTAAATTATCGGAGATAGGTTTAAAATATAATGAAAAATAAACATGTAATGGAATAGTGCAACATAGAGCAACCTTGTTTGTTACAGGATGGCTGGACAGTAACTAGTTAGTTCAATTGTTCAGAGCATGGTTCCCACTACTTGTGGTAGATTAAGTTGATTATATAAAAATCTGAGAAGCTTAAAATTTTGTTTAGTCATATCTTTTTTACCATAATATTGCAATGTAATTTTAAAGGTTACACGCTTTTACAGACTTCTAAGAAGAAAGTGCAGACCCCTTGTCCATTCTACTCTACCACCAATTCCCTCTCCCCAGAGGCAGCCGTGTTCAATCCTTTTAGCTACTTCTTCTGGAATTTATTCTGTATTTCTAAATAAAATGCTTGCACTATATTATCGCTTTCTGATGGGGTGTATTGTTTTTCTGTTGCTTCTGTAACAAATTACCACAAACTTGGTGGCTTAAACAACACAGACTTATTGTCAAACAATTCTCTAAGACAGATGTCTGACAGGGTCCCTCTTGGCTACAGTCAAGTGTCAGCTGTGTTCTTTCCTGGATGCCCTAGAGAAGAATTTATTTCCTTGATTTTTCTAGCTTTTAGAGGCCACCCACATTCCCTGGCTCGTGGGCTCCTTCAACTGTCTTCAAAGACAGCAAACTTGCATCACTGTGCTTTTCTTCTACAGTCACATCTTCCTTTGAATGACTCTCTGCCTCCCTCTTTCATTTTTAAGGACCTTTGTGATTATATTAGGCCCACTAGATAATCCAGCATAATCTTCCTGTTATAAGGTCAGTTTATTAGCAAACACAATTCCATCTAGTACCTTAATTCCCCTTTGCCAAAAACATTCACAAGTTCTGAGAATGAGGGTGTGGGCACTTGCGGGAGGAGCGCGTCTTTTGCTTAACACAAGGGGCTTGGGGGCCTCACCATCCAAAACGTAGACTTTTGCTCAATCCCCTTGTTTTGGGGCTGCTTTGTGTGGCAGCCCACCTTCTGCCATTCCTGGCGTCTCTGAGTCCTTTGGTTCAATTTCTCCTCCAGTCTTCTGCTGGTGTGAAGGAAGGCTGTAGTCTGACTGCATGTGGCTGGAGCGGGAACCCAGAGGTGCATGTACTTCTTAACCAATTCTTCTGTTTTCTATCCCATTCCACTTCCCCATGCTTAGAAGTGCCATGTTCCCACCAATTCTTGAAACTCTCTGAGGTTCTGTCTTGTGAATTGGCTGGTTTCCAGGCTTGGTTCCTGAAAGAACTTAGCTTCTTTCTGCTTTCAAGCATTTTTGCCCATGATTCTTTCCTCTCTCATTATCTTGTTGATTATGGGTAAAAAATTATTTGCTGTAATTTTAAAAGGGTTTTAGGAGAGAGTGGAGACAAACTTGTGTGTTCCATCAGCCATGTCTGGCCAGAAGTCTAGTATACTCATTTTACAGAAGACAAAGCAATATCCTAAGGATATCATGACCTGCCAATGGTCACAAAGCCAGTTAATTTGGAGCCAGAATTCCTATTTAGTCTCTTCTGATTCTTGCATTAGGAAAAGGGTGAGATGAGATGAACTTGAAGTTCTCTCCCTAATCTGAGATTTTATAGATACAATAAACCACAGTGATTCTCAAGATTTATTGTCTCTTTTACCTGAAAGGCAATTTGCTTTTTTACGTACATGTCATATAGTTCCTATGATATTATAATTAGCTCTAGAAATTTATATGTCTTTACAACTTGCTTGTGTTATAAACATAATGGTCATCTGATAAATATTAGAATGGAAGAATAATGAATGCTTAATGGCCAAACAGACTTTATCTTCGGGGTCTCCTAACCTGTAATTCTAGGAACAGTCACTGTCAGAGCTAGGGCTCAGATTAAGCCCCTGATATAACATGATGGTAACTCTATAGCAGGATTCTGTGCTTTGTGAGTCAGCAGTCTGCTCATACTGTGTTCCCAAGGCTCTTTTCTTTCATAAGCACGTTTGAGATAAGATGGCCATGGTCATCAGTATGATTATCACTTGGTAGATACAGGTGTAGGATCTAAATTTCAGGTAATTTTTCCTGCTAACACTTTCAGTGTTTGGGACCTGGGAGGCACCAGTGTTAGTGACATAGTCCTTGCAAGCTTCCTAGCCTCAGACAGGGTGGACATGGTATTAAACCTGGGCTATGACCTTAGAGGCTTTAAGAATTGAAAAGTTTCTAGTGTCAAGAGAATGAGAAGAGAAGTCATGGACTGGGAGAAAATATTTGCAAAAGACACATTTGATAAAGGACTGTTATCAAAAATATACAAAGAACTCTTAAAACTCAACAATATGAAAACAACTCAATTAAAAAATAGGCAAAAGACCCTAACAGATACCTCACCAAAGAAGATATACAGATGGCAAATAAGCATTAAGGGTTAGGATTGGAATTGGAATTGCAAGTTAAAACAACAACGAGATACCACTCCACACGTATTAGAATGGCCAGCATCTGGAAGATTGACAACACCAAATGCTGGCAAGGACGTGGAACAACAGGAACTCCCACTCATTGCTGATAGGAATGCAAAGCGATACAGCCACTTTGGGAGATAGTTTGGCAGTGTCTTACACAACTAAACATACTCTTACCACACACTCCAGCAACTGTGCTCCTTGGTATTTACCTAAATGAGATGAAAACTTATGTGTATACCAAAATCTGCACACAGATACTTATAGCAGCTTTATTCATATTTCTTAAAACTTGGAAGCAACCAAGATGTCCTTCAGTAGTGAATGGATAAAATTTGGTACATCCAGACAATAGAATATTATTCAGTGTTAAAAAGAAATGAGTTATCAAGCCATGAAAAGACATAAAAGAAACTTCAATGTATATTACTAAGTGAAAGAAGCCATCTGTAAAGGCTACACACTGTATGATTCCAACTATATGACATATTGGAAAAGGCAAAACTATGGAGACAGTAAAAAGACCAGTGGTTGCCAGGGGTTGAGGGAGAGGGAGAGATGAACAGGTAAAGCAGAGAGGATTTTTAGGGGAGTGAAACTACTCAGTATGATACCATAATGGTAGATACATGTTATTATACATTTGTGCAAACCCATAGAATGGGTGTTGAGAGACGTTTGCGTAAGTCCTCTCAGATCCAAGACCTCCCATGCTTCCAGGTAGAGGTCTCAGAAATCTTTTTGCCTGAGAGGCCCCTAACTAAATGTTTAGAGAGTCTGATTTGGTTGTTCAGACACCCTCGCTAAAGGTTTAGGGAAGGGAGAGAGGGGAGTCTGATCTAGTTGTCTGGATGCCCACTACCTGTTCCTATTTCTTGTCATAAGAAAGTAATATTTTTCAGTGGGAAGTTCCCATTTGGAAAGATCAAGTTCGCTGGAGCTCAACATGGAAAATCCATGTTAAAGGACAGCCTTTGCTGATCAGCCACCCTCCAGTATCCCAGCTGGATTTATGTGTAAAAATTACGGCCCTAGGTCCTGTAGAATCTTGTTCTCTGGACTAAGATCACCAGAGATAATTTAAAATTACATTGGCCATTAGAAGAAGTGTTCCAATTAGACAAGATCATTTCAGAAGTGCACTTAAAAGCAAAGGCTTCAAAATTCCAAAATAGCCTTATGGAAAGTTTTGTTGCAAAAAGCTAATGAAAAATGAAGATACAAGAGGCACCTAAAAGAAAAGACTATACAAAGGTCTGTTAAGTTAATGGCTTTACAGACATTCTCATATCTACCTTTGAAGGAGGTCCCCCATATGGGCTCCTTCAAGAGTTAACAAGACTTTGAGAGATTTTCTGGTAAACTGCTACATCCCATCTGCCAGAAACAAAATTTGGATTCAACTATTCTTTCGTAACTAGTGAGCTTTGTATTACCGTACTTGATTCATAGCAGTAATTTAAAGAAAATAGCTATGGTGTCTCTATGTATGTGTATCTACATATGTATGTAATATATATGATATTTTTGTACCTCTGGATGGTAGGTATAATTTCTAAAAGAGCTCTATTTAATTGGCTTAAAGTAAGTGCTTATATAAATTATTTCTAAATATAATAAAAATTAACCCAAATGAATTTTAGGATCACATGATCTAGAAAATATTCAATATTAAAGCTAATTTAAGTTATATGTCTTTAGAGTTATAAGCATTAAATATAAAACTTGTGTTCTACCTAAATTTACCAAAAGCCAAATGAATTCATGTTACCTCTGTTACAAAATTTGACAGCAAAAATCGATGGCTGACTTTGTCTAATGTATCATGAAATTTTGGTATGTAATCTAAATATAATTACTGGGAGCAAGTAAACTAATAGATATAAATAAGTTTAAAGAGTTTTTGGTGAACTTTTTAACAATGATTATGTGTTATGGTGTTATAGTCTATGTACTTAAAAATAACTTCAAAACCTTTTGGTAACTTGAAACCTTAGAATTTTGCTAAATTAAGTAAAATGATAGAAATTTATTGAATAAACAGATAATTTCCAAATAAGAAAATATTAGACATTAATTATTAAACATAGGTTTATGTACTTTTGGCTTCTTATTAAAGAAAAATTTAAAATATTTGGGCTTGTTACTAAACATGGTTTGTGTCATGCTGAGAAATTTTTTATGAGAAAACAAGTTTCTAGAATGCATTTTATAAGTCTGCTAATCCGCAGAATGCTAATGTAAAAGAGAGTTCATAGTAGCTTACTTCTTAGTTGTCACTGAAAATTAAGGCTTCTAGGAGTTAAGAATTCTAGTTATTGTATGATATTAAAGCTACTAAAAATTAATAAGGGAAACATCTCTGTATACAAGGTTAAAAAAGTAAATTGGCCCTAAAGTACTATGAAGAAAGGAAGGCATGGGACAAATTCTGAATGCAAAAAGAAAGTGATAGAAGGCTTGTGGAAGTAAAACCTTGAGAAAAGAGTTTTGTGCATGGTTAAGTTGGCTAAGATTGAAATAAATTTAATTAAATAAATAAGTTTTAATACCAAAAGTGAGCTGGTGCAAAATTAAAATTTGGTTTTCTCTCTCTTAAAAGGATCATTTTACTTTTAGTCTGCTCTTGATAAACACATTATGAAAGGTGATTTTTTTTTTGTTTTTTTTTACCTTTGAGTGTGTCTACCAAAAAGGCAAGGATGTTATATTTTATCAAAATATATTTCCTGTATTATTTTTATCAGGTCTTTAATCACAAAAGCTAAGGTTTTCTTACAGCTATTTAAATTTCTGTATTTGCCTTAAAATCTTTAATTGTTATCATGGTTAAATGGATAACTAGGCAGTGTTTCATAATGACCTATGATCCTATATGACCAGGTGTTTTAAAACCTTTTGATGTTTTTGACAAACTTCCCCCCAAATTCAAATCCTAAAGTCTTTCTTTTGACCTAAAAGGGAACTTTGAGAATTTCCAATGGACCCTGACACTTCTTAAAGAATTCATTCTCTTTTTCTACAAAGAGAGAGATATTAAACAAATTAGGTTTATTTGGTATATTAAATTACCTGGGAAGCACTGTCAAATAAGTGATGATAAACCTTCTTAGGTTATATTGTATGGGTAAATGTTATTAATATAAGTGTTTTAAAAAGTATATAACATTCCTAAAATTCTGATCTGTACTGGTTGTCAGTCATAATTCTAGTTATTATCTCAAAATGATATATGTCACAGAAATGGCCAAGTTTCTTTGTCAGTTGTCATTTTTGAGTGTTTTATTATTTGCAGACAGTTATTGTTTTATGCTGATGCTTTTACAAATATGTTTTATCTTCAGAGAAATTCATGGAAAGGACTCTGACACTCTAGAATATATGTTTCTGATAAACTTTTAGATCATAAAACTGAAGCGGATAAGAAATTACAGAATTCTAACAGAGAAACTGATGGCCTCAAAAATAAAAACTGCTAACAAAAGATCAAGAACAAATATTAATTAAATAGGACTACATGAACCAAGGAGGATGCTCTAATATTTTGTTTTTCCAGATTTAAAGAAATCTTTTCTCTTAAGCTATCAACAGTTTGATACAATATAACTTTGTGAATAAGGATGAGACATTTACTTGTTCTCCCTACCTGATCCCTCCAGAAGTCAGAAACTCTCAATGAGTATTATTATTTTCACTTATACAAATAATCAGGCCAAATTTTTAATATAAACAAATTAGTTTTACTGTAATTATCATTGGTAAAATAAATGAAGGAAATTATGGAGAGAAAAATTTGTTACTCCTTTGTAGATGTTAGATTTTAGTTCTGTTAATTGTCTTTGAGGTTTTGTTATATACCTGTAGACTGGACTCTCCTGGCCTAAGGTATTGCTTTTGGTCTTGCTGACTATTCACAATACCCTCTTTGGAAAACATGAACTGACCTCACATGGGAAGATCACCAGCAGATCAAAGTCCTTTGCTTTACAAGTTTCTGCTGATCTCTTATTGCCTTATGCTGGTATGACCAGCTACTGTAAGTCTCTAATGCCTTATACTCAAGACTATCATTAACAGGATAGAGAAGCTTTCCTGGACTCCAATTTAAAGGAATCTGTTGATCACAGTCTAGAGCCTGGTGACCAACTCGTTCAGATGACTGGAAATCCATTCCACTCTCAGACACCAAAATAAAGCCATCTCACAATAACAACTTCCAGGAAGTTGTAGCTAACATCTGTTGTAGACAGCTGTCCCAAGACCCCAGACCAGGCGTGTATATCCACCCCCACGACTATTTAATATTACCATTGTCATATTGTTCAAATGTCATTTAAGATTTTTCTGATACTGTGTTTGTTTTTCCAACTCACATCTGAATGGACACCTGATAGCACTGTCTTTTTACAATGGGCTCATTCCTTTGCTACACATAAAATCAGTCTAACAGTTGGATATGTGGGCAACTCTCCGTTTCTAGTTCATCTGGGTTACCTTGGCGGATTTCTGACCTCCAGGGCCCAGACAGGAAAGCTTTGAAACAATTTATTCTGATGGCTTAAGTATGGCCCTGCCTAATGATAAATAAGAGACTGCCTATATAACCTTGTTCCTATTCTCCGTTTTGTGCTTTCCAGATCTTTTTAGTTGATTACCCTCAGATCTGGGTTCACTTTTAAGATTGGGTCTCCATCTGGTTGTTTAAAACACTTCCACTTTGAGACCTTAACTGACCTGTAACAGGTAGCTAGCTGGACCCCTGCCCTGCACGGCCCAAGTTACTTGATTGGATAATGGAGTGCCACTAAGCTCACAAGTCCCTCTGGGGGACTAGATGGACCTGAGGCAGGCAGAAGCTACCTTGGCACCAAAATGAGACAAACACCAAATGGATCATCAATGCTGCCTGTGGCAGGTTTCTATCAAAAGAGGGAACTGTAGAATGAGATACAATCAGAAACCCCAAAAACAGAATAATCCAGAGAAAGAAAATGGACTCTGTGTGGCTAACTGGGACCTAAAAACGAAACAGAGTAAGGTGGCCATGCCAGGACCAAAGTGCAGTCACATAGTCTGTTCTCAGACAAACTTCAAGCTGTACTTGTAACCGAATGTTTCCTTCTGTATCCAGGTCTCTCCACCCAATATAGCCTCACCTTCACCCAGCAACCAATCAACACAAAACAATGGTTTTTATGTGAGGATAAGCTAGCAGAGGAACTGCTAAAATGTTCTTGTGGCTTCTGTGGTTTAAGCCTTTAAAATCCTTGCTGCGCCTTCCCCTTCTTCAGAGCATACTTTTGGTTTCCCCTGGGTACAGTGTCTCCCCGGTTTGCAAACTATTCATGCAAATACAATAAAGCTTCCCTTTGACAAAATTCCAGAGATTTCTGTCGACACATGGCTGAACTGGAGTTGCGGCTCGCTGCCACTGCCGAGTATCACAAGAGAGTATCTACTGCTAGGCTGGGAAAAGATCAAAATTCAAAATTCAAAGTATGGTTTCTAGTGAATGTGCATTGCTTTTGCACCACTGGAGAGTCAAAAAATCGTGAAGTCAAATCATTTAAGTCGGGGACAGTCTGTATATGTAAAGCACCTGGCACTCAATAAATGGTCACTCAAAGGTCAGGTGTGTCCTGAAAGCTTCTCTCATCAAGTCTCAGATAATTGCAGATAAATATTAACGTTTTGGAAAAGTATAGATAAGCAGTCTTAATGCCCATAATATTGCTCTGTGTGGGAAGTTGCTTCCACACTCCCATTTTCCATTTTGTAAAACCAGTTATCAGGGGAAAATGAAAAGCTACAGGTTGGAAAGATGTGAGCTTTGCCTGGGACTAAATGGATGGATGGCCACAATGTCTCCAACTTCAAGGTTAAAAAGCAAAATATGTTAGTCTCTTGCTTTCCTCAGGAGTCATGTTAACTGAGTTCACTAATTACTGACTTAGCTGAGACATTAGACTTAGCTTATAAGAAAAATGATTTAAACTAGTTAAAATAGAAATGGTTCCAGAAGGCCCTTGAGGAGGGAATAAAATGGTGGGCGTTTCATGGCTTTGCAACAGGCCGTTGAGCATGATGTCTTTTCTCAAGCGTGACTTTTGTGCCTCTTGAATCATGCCAGGGTGGTTAAGTACTGCTTATGCTTACACCCAAGGAGCCAATCCTCCTCCTCACAGAGAGACATGTGGTGTCTGAAGCTAGTATCTTCTTGGGGAGGTGGTGCTGCTGTGAGTGGCATGGAGGGTGGGGAGCAGGGAGCCTAGACCAGAAGTTCTCTTCACTGCACATGAGTAGGAAAAACCAAACATCAATGAAACCCTGTTGTGGGTTTGGGGGGCCGAGACCACCCAGGAGAACCCTGATGGGAGCATGTGCCGGCTGGGTGCCTCTGCCCTCGGCCACATTGCTCTGAGGGTTCCCTGCCTGGCACAGGCTCCTGTAGAAGGCTGAGGGGTCCTGACATTATGGTGGCTTCTCTCTTTCAGTTTCCTTCATGGAGTGCGGGGTACATGGGGTAGAGTGGGATGTTAGAAGCCACTGGGAAATAGAGACAGCACGAGACTTAAATCCCAGCTCAGTATTCTGCCAGGTGTGGATCTTGAGTAGATAAATAAACCACCCTATGTCGCCGCCTGACTCCACCATCTGTAAAATGGGAGGAGGAGGGCTGTGAACATTAAGTGCAGAAATATGTTTGACATGATGTCTTGTGGTGTTTCATAATTGTCTTCAAAAATTAAAATACAATTTAAAAGTTAAATGTTGGAGAAATATAGAACATGTCACAGCCAAAAAGAAACCTAGCTTTGCAGGCTTCCCATTCACAGCAGGAAGTAACACCGAGGGAATTGTTTTGATAATTACCCTAAGTCTAAAATAGTAGCACCATTTAAAAAATAAACCCTTTATTTAGATTTTACTGGCTTAAGACTGCCTTGAAAGACATTTTCATCAAACAGTGACACACTCTTCCTAAATTAATTTGACAGATTAAGTCATCGGACTGTTGGAAGAAACTATTTTTTTTTTAATCTTCTTGAACACTTGGTATCTCAATAAATAAATGAATTTCTAACTTTGGTATTTTAAATTAAGTATTTGGCTATTGTCTAGAAAAAAGTCTTTTTATATTTCCAAAAAGCCCCCTACTGTCATCTTAATTATGACACAGTATTTACTTTTGTAGGAATGCTGTTCTTCTCACAACTCACAAGATTGCACAAAGATTAATTAATGAACTCTGAATTTCTTATTTGCATACAGTTTCAGGCCACAACTATAAAGACTCAGAATATTCTTTTTCATAAATCAGCTTATTTCTGAAGAGCAGCCAAAACTGTGATCCCTTGACTATTCCAACCTTCTTTTATAGGAAATAAAGGTATGAAAAAACATTTATGCAAATATAACCTGTAGGTTTCCATATAGAGAGACAAAATCCACCACCCCACTCCTGCCCAAATAACAGTGCCCAAGAGGGGAGAGGAAATAATATTTATTGAGCACCTGCTATGGAACCAGGAAGCTCAGTTTACTCTCACAGACTCCATTCTATTTTAATCCCTACAACAAACCTAGGACACAGATATGCCTTCCCAGTTTTGTGCATCCTGCTTCCCCAACACGTCTCTCTTCCCAGTCCTTCCTCCCTGCTCCAACTCCAGGGAGAGCTGCGCTTCCCAGCATTTCCATATTATAGCACACACGGAATAGTGTAACATTTGCAAGGCAGCCTGAAACAAACAGCAGAATATTCTGGAACATTTAGACAAAGCTTGGAGAAAAAATTCACATATATAATAAGAAAAATAAATACATATATTGTAGAAGACATTAAATGCTGAATTTGTAATCCTCTTACAAATAAAAGAATTTTGAATTTTTTAACGAGAAACTTAAGCCTACTTTTGTGAACATAGCCTCATTATTTATTAGAAATGTTTACTGAGGCTTAACTTACATCCAGCAAAATACACAGATTATGTGTACACTTTGATCATTTTTGACAAGTGAACACGTATCCCTCCAGTCAAGATACAGAACATTTTTATCATCCTAAAAACTTCCTTCAGGTCTGCTCTCAGTCAATGCCTGGCCCCTACAGGCAGTCACTTGATCTGGCATCTATTACCGTAGAAAGTTTTGTCTATTCTAGGACTTCATATAAACGGAATAATATAGTATATACTCTTTTGTGTCTGGCTCCTTTTATTAAGCACAATTTTTTTGGGGGGGGGAGAAAGATTGGCCCTGAGCTAACATCTATTGTCAATCTTCCTCAATTTTTTTTGTATATGGGACACTGCCACAGCGTGGCTTGATGAGCGGTGTGTAGGTCTGCACCTGGGATCCAAACCTGTGAACGCTGGGCAGCTGAAGCACTAGGCCGGCCCCCAGGCCGGCCCCAAGCACAATGTTTTTAAGATTCATTCAGTTTGTTGCATGTATTGGTAATTTCTTAGTTTTAGTTGCTGAGAAATAGTTCATTGCATGAATATAATATAGTTTGTTTATCCAGTCTGCTGTTGATGGATACCTGTGTTGTTTCTAGTTTTTGGCTACTATGAATAAAGCTACTGTGAACATTCTTGCATGAAGCTTTTCGTGGGCGTATATTTTCATTTTCCATGGATAAATACCTAGAGTGAAGTGGCTGGGTAATGTAGTAGATGTGTGTTTAGCTTTTTATAAAACTCCCAGTTTTCCAAGGTAATTGTATCATTTTACACTCCTACTAGCAATGTAGGAGAATTTTGTTGCTTACACATCTAGGCCAATGTTTGGTGGTGTTAATGTTTTTAATTTCAGCTGTTCTGGTTGGTTTGTAGTGATATCTAATTGTTGTTTAATTTGCATTTCCTTGATAAATAATTATGCTGAACACTTTTTTCATGTGTTTGTTGGTCATTTATAAATCTTCTTTTGTGAAGTGCTTGTTTGAGCCTTTGCCCAGTTTTTATTTGGGTCATTTGTCTTTTTATTTTGAATTGTAAGAGTTCTTTATATATTCTAGATACAACTCCTTTGCCAGATGTTGTTCTTAAAATGTTTTCTCCCAGTCTGGGACTTCACGCTTTTATTTTCTTAACGGTATTTCTTTGCATGCAGAAGTTTTTAGTTTTAATGAAGTCTAATTTATCAATATTTTATTTTATGGTTACGGCTTTCTCCATTCTCTCTATGAAATTTTTACTCATACCAAGGTCATGAAAATATTCTGTTACGTTTTATTCTAGAAGATTTATAGTTTTAGCTTTTGATCTACGATTCACTTGAAATCTTTTTATGTGTGTGATGTGTATTTGGAGATTTTCTAGATTTGTACTATCCAATACAATAGCCACTGGCCATATATGGATATTTAAATTTGAATTAATTAAAATGAAATAAAATTAAAAATTTAGTTGCTAAGTCACTCCAGCCAAATTTCCAGTGCTCAATAGTCACATGTGGATAGTGACTGCCATATTGGGCTCTACAGATGTAGAACATTCCCCTCATTGCAGAAAACCCTATTGGAATATTTTATTGTTATTGATTTCTAATTTAACACTTTTGCAACCAGAGAATATGCTCTATATGATTTTGACTTTTGGAATCTATTAAGACTTGTTTCATGGCCCAGAAAACAATCTGTCTTGGTGAAGTTTCCATGTGCACTTGAGAAGATGACACAATCCTTTTTTGTGGTTGGCTGTAGTCTTCTATAACTGTCAATTAAGTTGTTATATCTTCCATGTCTTTGTTAATTTTTTTGTCTAGTTGTCCTATCAATTGCTGAGAGATAGATGCTAAATTCTTCAACAATAATTGTGGATCTATCTATACTTTTCTTTAGTTCTGTCACATTTAAAATTGTTATGTTTTCTGGATGACCTAACCCTTTTATCATTACAAAATGCCCCTCTATCTTGGTAATGCTCTTTGTCTTCAAGTCTACTTTTGTTATAAAACACGGAAATGGTAGATTTTTAATGATTGACATTTACAAGGTGTATTCTTCTCCATTTTCCCTTCTTTTACTTTCAACTTTTCTGTGTTTTTATGTTTATGTGCTTCTTGTCAACAACATAGACTTTGGTCTTGTTTTTTTAGGCCACTCTGACAATCTCTGCTTTTTAACTTGGCTCTTCAGTCCATGTCATTACTGATATATGTGGGTTTTAATTGACCATAGTGATATTCAATTTATATGGTTCCATCTGCTCTTTGTTTTTTTGTTCCTCCTTTTCTGTCTCTTTTTTTGTGTGAATTAAGTATTTTTAGGTATTCATTTTTATTTTCTGTTAGTTATTATCATTAGTTATGTCTCTTTACGTTAGTTTTTTAGTGATTGACATAGAGATTACAATATGCATCTCTAACTTGTCACATCTACAATAAAAATTATTCTACTACCTCACGAACGATGTAAGAATCTTACAACAATATATTTTAATCACCACTCTATCACCCTTTGTGCTCTTGTCATATATTTTACTCCTAAATATGCCGGAATCTCATATTACATTGTTATTATTTTTACTTTAAAAGGTCAATAATCTTTAAAAAGTGTATATTTGTCTATGTTTTAATGTCCTTTATATTTACCGACATGTTTTCTCTTTCTGGTGTTCTTCAGTCCTTCCCGAAGAACTGGGTCTCTGTCTGCTATTGTTTCCTTTCAGCCTAAATAATTTATTTTGGTATTTCTTATAGTAGAGGTTCATGTGAAACAATTTCCTTCACTTTTGCCTTTTTGAAAATATCTTCATTTTGTCTGCCTTTATTTTTGGAAAATAATTCCACTAGACCTAGAATCCTAGGTTGCTATTTTTTTTCTTTCAACATTTTAAAGATGTCGTTCCACTGTGCCCTGGTCTTCATTGTTTCCACTGAGAAGCTGTAATTTCCATTGTTGTTCCCCAGCTTTTAGGATTTTCTTTTTATGTTTGATTTTCAACAGTTTGATTATGATGTGTCTAAGGGAGCTTTTATTGCTATATCTTTGAATTTATCCTTCTTTGGGCTTGCTTGAATCTTGGCTTGATGGCTTTCGTATATTTTAGAAAATTCTAGGCCATTCAAATATTTCTCCTGCGACTCAAATTATGTGTTTATTTATATGAACATTATATACAATATATATACATACATATAATATATTACATATATGTATATATCTTGAATGCACATAGAGTTTAAGTACGAATTGGCTGATTGTCTTCAGTTTCACTGATTCCTTCCCCTGCTGTGTCCAATCTGCTAATAAACTCATTGAAAGAATTCTTTATCTCTGATACATTTTTCAGCGTTTTTTTAACATTTCAATTTGGCTCTGAAATTGTCCATCTGTTTAAACATGTTGTTCACTTTTCACTCTATCATTTTATATATTTATTATCTTTTCAAAATGCCTGTCTGATAATTCCAAAAATTCTATTTTATAGGCCTGGTTCTATTTACTGTTTTCTAATGAAGGAAGAGTCACTTTTTCATGTGTCTTGTGATTTGATTTTGACTGAATTCAGACATCATGAGTTATAAATGAATGGTAGAGTCTGAGAAGATAATAATCATATCTAGAAAAGGGTAGACCTTTTCTGTCTGGCAACCATGAGTGAGGAGGTTTGAGACACTCTGTCTGAAGTTGATCTAGGTCTGAAAGTTTTGTTGCTTCAGTTAGATCCAGTTCACTGCAGGCGTCACGTTATTTGATGGAGGGATCAGAACCTTTCCTTCCGCAGGACTTTGGATATGAGGGCCTGGGGGGATTTATCTGTTCTTTCCCGCCCTTGGCTTTAGCAGGCCTTGTTGCTTTTGCCTCATGCTAGTCTCAGCTCTCCTGCCCTCTCTCAACTAACTGCCCATAGCCCTTGCCTTGTACTCAGTGCAAGGCCTGGGGGTTTCTCTCAACGTCCTTGTTCTGCCCTTGGACTTCAGTAGGCAGGCCCTCTGCACTTGTGTTTGGGGTGAGGTGTCTTCCTCAGCTCTCTAGCCCCTCCCCCAGTAGGGAGAAGGATTTAACCTAGGAAGCCCAGGCCCATCAGTGGCTGTGGAGTTCCTCTCAGTTTTCCTTAGACTTCAGCAGGCTCGGCCCACTTGCATCTGGGAAGAGAGGGCTTGTTGTCCTCAGCACTCCAGCTCCTCCCCCAGGGGTATACAGTTGCTGCCTCATAATCAGCACCCGGGTCTGAGTGCTGGGGGATTTCCCTCAGTTCTGCTCAGACTTCAGTAGGCTCTGCACGCCTGTGCTCGGGGGTCTCTCAGCTCTCTTACCCTACCCCTAATCCTGTGAGCACTCAGTGAAGGCCCATGGAAAAGAGTAAGCGGGTAGGTGCAGACCCCCTGTGTCTGAGCTCCTGGGGATTCTAAGTCCCTTTAAAATTCCATTACATATTTAGCTGTTTTTTTTTTTCTCATCAGTGTCCTCTTCCATTCACTGTGCTGCCTAAGATAAAAGCAGCCCTCCTAGGAGGTTATCGTCACTTTTTTGATTTTGGTTCATTAGGTTTCTTTACAACCTGAACTCTCTTACAGGCTTTTAAAAAATTATAAGTTTGTGGATTATCTGGCTTGTTCTTGTTAGGGTGGGAGCAATGTTCTCTTGTGACTTTCTATATCCCAAGCTGAAGTGGAAGTCAACATAGCTTTTTCTATCGAGTTTTATGTTGAAATGGTTACAAGCAAATCCTAATTGGCTTTTTAATGTGTTCTCTGCAAATTCTCATCATCACCATTGAGAAGCAAGTTTCACACAGAGGTGATAAAAAATTTGAAATCATTTTTTATTTTTAAAACCGTTCAAACATTTGCAAGAGTTAAAGTTATATTTAAAGACTGTAATGGCACTTCCTTTTCTTTTATTGACAAATAGTATGTTAAATTTTATTTTGTAAATATGCAAACAGTTCAAATGCAAACTATTTTTTGCATATCAAGTATCTGAAAATAACAGTGAAGCTCCACTTCATAGAGCGTGCGTGGCAAAGCAGTCACAGGGAAACTAGCTGGGTTGCTAGTAAAAATATATCAGCCACAAAGCAACACTTATCTGACATGTGTGAAATAGAGATTTGGGGCTCCACTGCCTGGCTCCTGACCACCTTCACGCCAACAAGGTGCACCTTGGGCTGTGAGCCCTGCTCCGTGGGCATCTGGAATATGGACTCTAGCCGGCCCGTGGATCCCTTGTCTGTGATGGGCAGCTGAGTGCTTTGCAGCTGGCTGCTGATGTAGGGGGTCCAGATGGAACTATGCTGGGTGCCCGCTGAGAGGACCATGGGCCCACAGTTAGACCTCACCACACTTGGGTCACCCTTCAAAGAGCCCTGGAAGAGACTGCTGTGGCCAGAGGTGCCTGGCCTTGTGTTTCTGCCACTCCAGGCTTCCTTGGCTGCGCAGAGGCCTGAGAGAATCAGTATCTCACGGTCTACCTTAAACCACTGGCACACACCGGTTGGGCAGCTCAGAGCCAGAGCGTACTCACACACTGCTTCCTGGGCCCTCAGCCTCCCTTGCTCTTCTCTCACTTAATCCTGTGTTCTGAGCTCTGTTCTTATTTGTAAGATTGCCAGTTAAAATGCAGAGAAAATTTTCAGATAAACAATGGATAATGTTTTAGTATAATTATGTCTCAAATCTTGTATGGGACATACTTATACTAAAAAAATCATTCATTCTTTATCTGAAATTCTGATTTAACTAGGAGTCCTATATTTTTATTTGCTAAATCTGGAAACCCCACTCTCTTGGATATAGGAGTAATAAGGCAGACTGCTGATTATTTAATCCTTGATTAGCTATGTTGAGATGAGCAGCACACAACTTCTGTTTCCTTGTCAGCTCCACTCTCTGACAGGGTAGGGCGAGACTCAAATGAGATAATGAACGGAAATGCTGTTGGTATGTTATAAACTGCTCTACAGAGGTAAGAGACAGCATAAGGATTACAAAAATGACTGAATCTAGTTAAAATACCTGACATTAAAAGGACTTTAAAAAGTCCTTTTGCACGGCTTTCATTTCAGGCTGTGTGGCAGTCTGTGGGGGAGATAGTAGAGGGTAGTTGGGGATTCTACCTGAGGCCTCAGTTTGAATCCTGACTCTACTACTTAACTAGCTGTGGGACTCCGGACAAACTATTAGCTATTTCTATGCCTCAGTCTCCCTCTCTGTTACATGGAGATGCATTAGCCCGGAGCTTACGGAGGGCTCTGTGCGTGTACTCAGGACAGCATGGGATGGTCACAGGTGCTCAGTGATCAGCAGGTGCAGATCCCTCCTATTTTGCTAAAAGGAGGCTTTGGTGCTCCTTCCATCACATCAAACAGGAGACTGCCTCTTCTACCTTGTTATAAGCATTTCCCTAAGATACTAATAGATGTTCTGTGGGAAAAAACAGTTTCTACATCAAAAGTTTGGGAAATGCTATGCATTACATGCCCTTTTGAAGCTTCACAGTGCACATTTGCACATCAAAGCTTCTGAGACGATCCATTATAGAGAAACTTGTTCTATTTATTTACCCAGGATTTCTTAAACTTATTTGTACATGAAACATCTTTATGTGGCCCGTCTTCTAGCATTCCGTGTAACTATTTTCACCTGGCGACATCCCTGTTAAAAAAATCCTTTCCATACAAGGGAGAAAGTCGAGAGGTACTATTGTTTACAGACAAGGGAACAAGAAATGAAGGTTGTAGAATACCATTTAAAGTGGTAAAAATAATGAATAGAGGAAGTACAAAGAATGATAAAACTTTATTGAAGTTAGGGGTTGGTATGATGTAAGAGATCAGCTAAATCTTCATCTACTAAAGAGAGTCAGGAGATTTTTCTGTCAAATTAGGACACAAAGCATGAGTGACATAAACACAGTATTCGTAGATAGGTCAGAAACTACACAAACAGCTGAAAATAGGGGTTGGGGGAGCATGGGACAGAGATTGCTGCTTTTCATTACAAACGCCTCTGTAAAACCTGATTTTTCTTTTAAAAAAAATTGTGCATGTACCACTTGGACAAAAATTTACAAATAAGAAAAAAAATCTTTAAATTTTCTAAGTTTTCAGGCTCGGTTAACTCTAGACTGGGCCAACACTAGAACTGACGAAGGAATGGCTAGGGAATAGGGACCCCCCCACCCCAACCACCTCCCCAGCTCTAACAGCAAACAGAGCTGTGATCAATCACAGCTAGCTGGCTGGAACTTCACGCACTGCTGTCTCCTTGCCCTCTTTCAATTTTGTGCTTGCTTTAATAATCTTCCCTCCCTCCCTCCCTCCTTTTCTTTTTCACATTTCACGCCGTCCTGCAGTTCTATATTGCAATGTAAGATTAAAAAGAAACTAAGAAGCCTAGGGCAACTGGCTGATTGGTGAATTCAACTACCGTACTATCTAGACGATATTATGACTATTTTTCCTCCTGGCAACTCCACATATGTCTGCTCCTTTATGGCATTTTTTAGCAAAAAGAGTCTGAAAATTCACTAATAGTCTTAAGAATTTCAAGATGCAGCAAGCTTTAGAAATGGGATCCAGATGCATTGTCTAAGCCCCCTTAAATCACCGAAGCAAATCAAGGTGGCCTAACTGGCTGATTAAATGATTAATCCTGCCTGGATTTAATTTCTGGCTTTTTGGAATTCAGCTATGGTCTAGATTAAAGCATTAGTGTTTTACCCAGAAACATGAATTTGGTTTCTCCTTGGTTTACATGTGCAGCTCCCATTAGGTACCAATTCTCCTCCATCAAAACTCAGCTCAAGTGGCCGGCCCGGTGGCATAGTGGTTAAGTTTGCACACTTTGCTTTGGTGGCCCAGGGTTTGCAGGTTTGGATCCTGGGCGTGCACCTGCACACTGTTCATCAAGACATGCTGTGGTGGCATCCCATATACAAAGTAGAGGAAGATTGGCACGGATGTTAGCTCAGGGATCATCTTCCTCAAGCACAAAGGGAAGATCGGCAACAGATATTAGCTTAGGGACAATCTTCCTCACCAAAAAAAAAAACCCCAAAAAAACTCAGCTCGAAATTCACCTCCTTTCTGAAACCCATTTCCTCCCTTCCTTCTCAGATGCTTTTACTCAGAGTTGCCCACAAGGTCTCATACACATCTTTGTGCCAACACCTCCTATGCTGTACTACAATCTCTTTACCTGTCTACCCTCACCTTACTAAAAGGTATGTTTCAGACACGCAGATGGTGTGTATAATCCCCTCCCCTTGATGGTGGGCAGGACCTGTAAATATGATGGGCTATCACTCCACTGGTCAGGTTACACGGCATTTGTATGGCAAATGTGCTGGGATAGTCTCTCCATGATTACCTTATATTACGTAGGACCGTCACAGCAGATGGCAGGGACACAGCATGACCAATATCTTGATTTTAGCCCATTGACGTGGATTTTGGACTTCTGATCTCCAGAAATGTAAAATAGTAAATTTGTGTTAAGTCACTAAGTGTTGGTAATTTGTTACAGCAGCAACAGGAAACGGATACAGATTTCAACCCCAGCCCCTTTCTGTATGATCTTGGTGACCATCAATCACCGTGCTCACCGTCCTTCTTCCCCAAAGAGAAGACACACATGACCCAGATTTTCTATGCTGGAATTTAAATTTTAGGTGAACTGAGACTAGGCTCAGAATGGAAAGCAGTTGCAGCTAAATCATCTCAGTGCAACGCCCAGAATAAGGCTCTTAAATGAATTTCAACAGCTGAGATCCCTGCAGGCCCAGCCTTCCCAAGGCTGACCATTCTGATTACCCTTTGAGCCAGTTAGAGCCCCAGGATCTTTATAAATTCCTTTTTTTTTTTTGGCTTAAATTAGCCAAATGCAATTTCTTTTGCTTGCAACCAAAAACTCTACTAGCTATCATTTGATCAGCACTTACTATCTTTTCCCCAAAACATTTTCCTTGCCTTGACTTCCCCTTCCAGGTATTGTGCTTTGTCTTTAATTACATTTTAATTCTTTATGATAATTAACTCTTTAATTCTTTATGATAATTAACTCTTTACACTTCAACTCTTTACAACAACTCTTACAGTAATTCTAGGATTAGCTATTCTTAGACCTGTTTCACTGAAGGAAAACAGACA
This sequence comes from Diceros bicornis minor, assembly GCF_020826845.1. Lineage (NCBI taxonomy): Eukaryota > Metazoa > Chordata > Mammalia > Perissodactyla > Rhinocerotidae > Diceros > Diceros bicornis. The sequence goes on along the minus strand of NC_080749.1, from coordinate 19,671,918 downwards.
CAAAAGGTTAACTTGCCCAATGGCTATTTCATGGCAGCACCCGAATTCAAACAAGGGTCTCTTATTTTCAAACATCCATTTGCCCAGAGAGAGAGAGAGAATTGACATATAACATATTAGATTCAGGTGTACAACATAATGATTCAATATTTGTATATACTGCGAAATGATCACAGTAAGTCTAGTTAACATCTGTCACCTCACATAGTTATAATTTTTTTCTTATTATGAGAACTTTTAAGATCTACTTTTGTAGCAACTTTCAAATATACAACAGTGTTATTAACTATAGTCACCATGCTGTACGTTACATCCCCAAGACTTATTTAGTTTATAACTGAAAGTTTGTACCTTTTGACCCCCTTCACCCGTCCAGCAGGCTATATTGCTTTAAAATAAGCAATGTCTGTCAAAGAAAGTTGAAAGGCATTCCTTACAGAGAGAACAGAATCTAAGGTTAAGGGCAAGGAATAGGCTCTGTAGCTGTTGTAGATATAGAAGCTAAGGGAGGAGACTATTGTCAGAAAGGAGGAAAATTCCTGGCTAGAGGAATTAAGCAATCAACCAATGTTGGTTGTTACTCCCAGTATTGTGTTCTGTGCTGTGGTGTTTGGACAAAATATTAAGCAAAAGAATTATGAGAAACAGAAGACATGATTCCTGTTCCCATGGGTCTCAGCAATCTACTTTTGATGATAAGACCAATAGTGGCAAAGAAAAGGGCTGCTGGGAGGATTACAAGAGATAATGTAAGGAAATCTCTCAGCATGGTGTTCAGCAAATAATGAGGCTAAATAAATATTTACTCTAATCCCAGGACTGACCAAGTCCTCTGTTGAGGGAGAGATGGTAGTGCCTCCTTTAGAGATGGTAGTGCCTCCACCTGAGATTTGCCCCAGCTTGCAGCCTTGATCCAAGGTTGGTTGGTTTGTTTGCCTGTCTGAAGGAAGTCTTTTTTCTCCTTTTTCAGTTCCTTGGAGGGCTTTTCACTTTAGGCTCCCACATATCACCACTAATGTCTGTCGGATAATGTGGCAGGATGGCGTTTACTTCGCCTACTTCCCCTATTCCCTTCCTTCCCAAATTGGGTGGCCAGAAGACCATCTTTGATGAAAAGGAGAAAATATGGGTAAAATAATGCATCAGAGCTATATTTTTAGCAACATTAGCTAGAGAAAGGCTAATTGTCTTCAATGATTCCCACTGAGGCTGGATTATTTTCAACCCGATATCCTCCAAAAGGAATGGAAGGGCCTAAAATCTTCCTCTCCAGTGCCATCTAGGGGAAACTGTTACAGTCAGAGTCAGAGGAAGAGGTGCGGGCTGGTGGAAGGCCACAGATAAAAAGACCAAAAGAGACAAAGGCGAGAACTGAGAGTGGAACAGAGGGGAGGTGGACTGAGGCAACAAGAGAGGACAAGTCAATTCCTTCATTCATTCTCTGGGTATTTACAGGCATCTACTATATCTCAGGGAATGTGCTCATGGGAAAAGGAGGCTTCTGCCCTCAAGGAACTCACAGTGACAGTGAAGTGTGGACAATAAACTAATGAACAAATGGATAAACTAGATGATTTCAGAAAGTGATAAGTCCTAGGACAAAGATAAAAGAGGATGATATAATGGAGAGTGCCTGGGGATGAGAGTGGAGGAAGCAATATTGGCTAAGTAGGCCTGGGAAGTTCTCTCTGAAATGGTGATAGTTAAGCTGAGATCTGAATGATGAGAAGGCAGCATGTGGAGATGAAAAGACAGAACATTCCAGGAAAAAAAATAAAACTATGAGTCAACATGTAGGTGCAGAGCAAGACTGGTCCAGGTAAAAAGAAGAGAAAGTTCAAAGTCTTGGAGGTCATGCACCAGCTATGGTCAAGCAATGGGAAGTAGACCATGGGGCTGGAACCTTGGGGCAGAGCTGTTCCTGCTCTATCCTTTGGGGCATAAATATAGGCATGATTGATTGTCCAGTGTGAAATTTTTGTCAGATAGTGGATTCTACCAGTCCACCTTTTCAAAGTCAAGGGGAAGGGGAGAGATAATGATGCAACTTTTATAGATAAGGAACCCTAGGCACAGAGTCGTGAGATGATCCTCCCAGAGAAACAGAGTAAATGAGCAGCTGAGCCGGGGCTAGAACCCAATGCGTCTCCATCACAGCCATGTACTCTCTCCCATAAGCCACAGAGATGTTCTCTGGATCCAGCTCTTGGGCTGCCTGCTTTCAAAGAAGTTTCTCTCTTTTCTTCACTCTTTCTGCTATGTCTTAAAGAAACCTTGAATGATATCATTCTTAGTTAATATTAACCTTTGTTATTTGGCAATCCCATAAATTTCCTTTCTACCTTTCTTCCCCTATGAAGTCAAGCCTCCCTCCCTCCACTTGGTTTATTCAGCTGCTGACCCGCCTCAGCAGGCCTCTAGAGACAGGGCCTTCCTTGCCAGAAGGGAACACAGCTATTTCAATGTCTAAGAGCAAGAGAGGTAGGCTTTTAATCACTGTCTCTTACCAAGTGCCCTGGAGCACGGGGGTGGCAGGGCTCTAGCTCTTATCCCTCCCTCTGCTTATTCTAACATTCCGACTCACCCGAGATCAGACATTGCAGGGATTCTTGAACTTCATAGAAGGTACCAGAATTCTGTGTGGAGCCTGGTAAGAATTCCAGGGCCCTACAGTCAGAGACTGATTCAGAGGATCTGGGATGGGACCCAGGAATATGCATTTTAAAAGACATCTCCATAAATTTGTTTTCTCGAAATAAAATTAAATCTGATCCTGCTGACAGAAATAGCCTGACTTCATCTTTTAATTAACACATGTAAAAATACATGTGTTACTATAAGTTTCAGAAGTACAGTCATGTGCTGCATAACGACATTTTGGTTGACGATGAACCACATACATGACAGTGGTCCCATAAGATTAGTACCATACAGCCTAGGTGTATAGTAGGCTGTACCATCTAGGTTTGTGTAAGTACACTCTATGATGTTCACACAATGACGAAATTGTGTAACGACGCATTTCTCAGAACATATCCCATTGTTAAGTGATTGTATTATTTAATATTTCTTGAATATAATTTGAATTTAATATTGAGTAAATATTACATATTATTAAAACTACTGAGAGATAATTTAAAGGATGCATATGGTAAAAAATTTTAAAATGATGTAGATATAATTAATTTACCCACTTGATAGTAAGTTGTAAAAACAACTAAAACCTCAAATTGCTGTTTCTCATTTATTTATTAAAAAACAATCTAACTCAGTCTCAGGTAGTATTGGGGATGCCTTCCTTCCCCAATGACCCAGAGGTCACAGGATCAAGAAGGTCTAGATAATGTCTGAAGGGAGGTGAAGGCCTCTAATATCCTGTCTGCCACGGGCGCCCCTGAAGGCTATATTTTCTAAATTCAAGATGTCCCTTGAATCCAAGATTGCTGCTGCTTTCTGGCTGGACTTGGGGTCTGGTCTTGGGGGAAGGAGGAGGGGAGGGCTGGGAACCCTAGTGCCAAGTGTCCAGCCTCTCTGGGTGACCAAGCAGTTATTCCCTCCACCCCATGTGGTACGTTCCTCTGGAGGATTCCACAGAGCAGCGTGGGGGTCAACACTACTGAGGGAACCCTCAGAACTCCTCTCCTTCCCAGTCAGGGAACCACTCATGAATCTGCATTTACAATAAGTCCTCCCAAGGAATTCTGATCTAGGTGGTCCTTGGAGCAATTTCCAGTAATGCTGCCTTAGGGAATACATCCTCAATTCATGCATTCATGCATTCATTTATTCATTCATTCAGCAAGCGTTTATTGACTTCAACTCTGTATCAGGCACTGTTCTAGACACTGAAGAAAGAACAGCGATCAAAACAGTCAGAGGTTCCTGCCCTCGTGGACCCGACATTTCTCCATCATTAGGCAGACAGTAAACAAGTTAACAAAGAGATACACGTGATGTAGTGTCAGGTGGTGATGGGAAAGGGATGCAGGGTAAAGGGAAGAAGGTCGGGGTGCTTCTCTAAAAGGGTGATCGGGTCTCCTGGAGAAGAGGTCATCTGGGGCAACTGTGGAGGAAGGGAGGCTGTTCTCCAGGGACGGGGGTCCTGAGCAGAGATACTAGCTATCGCACAGGCCGGAGGCTAGGGTGTGCTTGGTGCCTCTGAAGCACAGTGGGGAGGCCACTGCGGCTGGAGCAGAATAGGGGAGGCAAGAGTGGGAGTTACACGGCTAGGTGGGGTCAGTCAGGAGGCTAACTCCAGGGGAAGGATTTCGATTTTACTGGATTTTGAAGGATGAAGTCTTTGGATGCTGGCTATGACCACCACAGTGCACGCAGCTGGTGCCGTGCCCGGAGCCCCTGGGACTGCTTTTATTTGCTCTGTGTGTCCGTCCCCCAGCTTCTGTGTGCCTTCAGAGGCTGCCCAAACACGCTGGACCCATGACCCCAGAGGGAACTGGAAGAGCCAGAATAGCCTGAAGAGCGTAAGGCCTTCCTGGGAGGCGTGGCACCCAGCCGTTGCTGACTGGCTTCCTTGTCAAGTCCGCCTCCTCCCCTTCCCCATCCTGCCGTCTGCTCCCACTGTCTCACTGAAGTTTTGTCAAGTCTTTGGTTCAAGTTCTGCTTCCGGGTGAGCCCACCCCACAACAACCCCCAGGTGGCTAACACCCAGTCAGCCCTCTGTCAGACCGTGTCCCCTCGTCCCCTGTGGAGAGCTGGCTGGCAGCCTTGAGCAGTGATTCTGTGTAATTCCCACTTGCCTCCTCGGCAAAGCATCTGATCTTGATGGAGATGCAGATGGAGATGCAGATAAAGCCTTTGGCTTTATCTTCCTGACACTTCTGAGTTTTAGCATCTCCCCATCACGGGGAGTTCAGAGTGCAATTCCGGGGAGACAGCTGGGGCTGAGCAGACCTTCCCAACCAAGAGAGTTGCGGTCTTGGCTCTGGCCCTTGCTGGCTGGGTGGCCTTGGGCGAGGCGCCTGTGCCATGTGGGCTTGCGCTTCCTCACATGGGAATCGGTGATAATCAAGCCACCTGGCCAGGTGGTTGGGCCGGTTAAATGCCACAAAGCACACGCAGTGCCTGGCACCCAGCAGTTGCTCAACAAATGCATAACCTTCCTTTCCTGCACCTCCCTTAGATATTGAAACCCTCCTCCCTTTCTTCAAGGCTGAAGGAAGTCTTTTAAAAATAATTACAACAATAGCAAACATATATTGCATATTTACTAATATTCCAGGAAGACTGCTAAATGCTTTGCACATGTGTGCTGAGCTCTCTTATGTTGTCTGTGGTGTACTTTAAACCTTTGAGCCAGATAATGTATTCGTGTGTGTGTGTGTGTGTGTGTGTGTGTGTGTGTATGACTGTGGTTAAGCAATCACCCAGGTGCAGCTGGCATTGTAGTGTGGACTGAATGCAAGAGTGGTCAGCTAGCTCTGCAATCAGGGAGGCTCTCCAGAGGGCTAACTCAGGCTTCGGCCATCTGCATCTCCATCAAGATCAGATGCTTTGCCTATTCGCTTAGAGAATGTCAGAAGTGCTTCCTTACTGGTGAGATTAGTGGCATGGTAACTGTTAGAAGTGGGTTTCAATGGGGAAATAAAGATCTTCGAGATATTTGGGCTGGATAAAATATTTTAGAAATGCTCTCTTCCCTTGCATGAGTTGGGTATAAAGATCCAGGTCCTGAATCCTTAGAGATAACTCAGGAGGGCTAAATCCCTAATCTGTCTGGTGACCAGCCATGGGCAAGGAGGAAGATTCTGGTGCCTGAAGCCAGTTGTAACATGAACAGAATCCTGCTTCAGCAGTCACGATGTGTCTGCCTTGAGGGAATCTATGTGGAATGGAGGTTGGAGCATTAAGGGACCGAGAACTGGAGGTTTGTGGAGCTTGCAGACAGACACTGTGTGTACTCTTGGGTTCGCTTGCTAATAAATTCTCTATGTGTGGCCAGATTTTGGAATTTCCTTCCTTTTCAACCTGGTGGTTAGCTTGTAGAGGAAGAGTGGGCCAACTCTCCCCCACCTCAACCTTCCTAGGTTACCCATATTTACCTAAAGGAACCTAAGAAATGTGCGATACAAAATTGGCTTAGGTCAGTTCACAATAAATCCTACAAGGGAGGTATCGCTGTTAGAGGAGTCAAGCAACTTGTCCATGGTCGCCAGCAAGTGGCAGAAGCAGGGTCCAAGCCATGCTTTTCATGTAGAGTCGACTCTCTTGATCACTATGCTGTTCTGCCACCAGAACAGCCCTCTGTTACCCATACCTCCTCCATTTCTCTCCAAGGATAGGCAACCTTGGCATGATTGATATTTGGGCTGGATAATTCTTTTGTTTGTTTATTTTTAATTTTTTGTTTATTGCAATAACATTGGTTTATAACATTGTATAAATTTCAGGTGTACATCATTATACTTCTATTTCTGCATAGATTACGTCATGTTCACCACCCAAATACTAATTACAACCCATCACCACCAACATGTGCTGAATTATCCCTTTCGTCCTCCTCCCTCCCCCCTTCCCCTCTGGTAACCACCAATCCAATCTCTGTCTCTATGTGTTTGTTTATTGTTGTTATTATCTACTACTTAATGAAGGAAATCATACAATATTTGACCTTCTCCATCTGACTTTTTTCACTTTGCATAATACCCTCAATGTCCATCCATGTTGTCACAAATGGCTGGATTTCATCGTTTCTTATCGCTGAGAGTATTCCATTGTGTATATATACCACATCTTCTTTATCCATTTGTCCCTTGATGGGCACTTAGCTTGCTTCCAAGTCTTGGCTATTGTGAATAACGCTGCAATGAACACAGGGGTGCACGTATCTTTACGCATTGGTGTTTTCAAGTTCTTTGGATAAATACCCAACAGTGGAATAGCTGGATCATATGGTAGTTCTATCCTTGATTTTTTGAGGAATCTCCACAGTGTTTTCCATAGTGGCTGTACCAGTTTGCACTCCCACCAGCAGTGTATGAGAGTTCCCTTCTCTCCACATCCTCTCCAAAACATGCTGTTTCCTGTCTTGTTAATTACAGCCGTTCTAATGGGCGTGAGGTGATATCTCATTGTAGTTTTGATTTGCATTTCCCTGATAGTTAATGATTTTGAACATCTTTTCATGTGTCTGTTGGCCACCTGTATATCTTCTTTGGAGAAATGTCTGTTCAGGTCTTTTGCCCATTTTTTAATTGGGTTGTTAGTTTTTTTGTTGTTGAGATGCATGAGTTCTTTATATATTTTGGAGATTAAGCCCTTATCAGATGTATGGTTTGCAAATATCTTCTCCCAATTGTTAGGTTGTCTTTTCGTTTTGTTGATGGTTTCCTTTGCTGTGCAGAAGATTTTTAGTTTGATGTAGTCCCATTTGTTTATTTTTTCTATTGTTTCTCTTGCCTGGTCAGACATGGTTCTTGAAAATATGTTGCTAAGACTGATGTCGAAGAGCGTACTGCATATGTTTTCTTCTAGAAGTTTCATAGTTTCAGGTCTTACAGTCAAGTCTTTAATCCATTTGGAGTTAATTTTTGTGTATGGTGTAAGGTAAGGGTCTACTTTCATTTTTTCGCCTGTGGCTATGCAGTTTTCCCAACACCATTTGTTGAAGAGACTTTCTTTTCTCCATTGTATGTTCTTGGCTCCTCGTCAAAGATTAGCTGCCCATAGATGTGTGGGTTTATTTCTGGGCTTTCGATTCTATTCCATTGATCTGTGTGTCTGTTTTTGTGCCAGTACCATGCTGTTTTGGTTACTATAGCTTTGTAGTATATTTTGAAATCAGGGAGTGTGATACCTCCAGCTTTGTTCTTTTTTCTCAGGATTCCTTTAGCTATTCAGGGTCTTTTGTTGTTCCATATAAATTTTAGGATTCTTTGTTCTATTTCTGTGAAAAATGTTGTTGGAACTTTGATAGGGATTGCATTTAATCTATAGATTGCTTTAGGAAATATGGACATCTTAACTATGTTAATTCTTCCAATCCAAGAGCACGGAATATCTTTCCATTTCTTTGTGCCTTCTTCAATTTCTTTCAGCAATGTTTTATAGTTTTCGGTGTGTAGATCTTTCACCTCTTTGGTTAAGTTTATTCCTAGGTATTTTATTCTTTTTGTTGCAATTGTAAATGGGATGGTATTCTTAATTTCTCTTTCTGCTACTTTGTTGTTAGTGTATAGAAATGCAACTGATTTTTGTATGTTGATTTTGTATCCTGCAACTTTACCGTATTCATTTATTACTTCTAAAAGTTTTTTAGTGGATTCTTTAGGGTTTTCTATATATAAAATCATGTCATCTGCAAATAGTGAGAGTTTCACTTCTTCCTTTCCAATTTGGATCCCTTTTATTTCTTTTTCTTGCCTGATTGCTCTGGCTAGGACTTCCAGTACTATGTTAAATAGGAGTGGTTACAGTGGGCATCCTTGTCTGGTTCCTGTTCTTAGAGGGATAGCTTTCAGTTTTTCACCATTGAGGATGATATTAGCTGTGAGTTTGTCATATATGGCCTTTATTATGTTGAGGTACTTTCCTTCTATACCCATTTTATTCAGAGTTTTTATCATAAATGGATGCTGTATCTTGTCAAATGCTTTCTCAGCATCTATTGAGATGATCATGTGATTTTTATTCTTCATTTTATTAATGTGGTGTATCACGTTGATTGATTTGCAAATGTTGACCCATCCCTGCATACCTGGAATAAATCCCACTTGATCATGGTGTATAGTCTTTTTAACATATTGTTGTATGCGATTTGCTAGTATTTTGTTGAGGATTTTTGCGTCAATGTTCATCAGTGATATTGGCCTGTAATTTTCTTTTTTTTTGTGTTGTCCTTGTCTGGTTTTGGTATCAGGGTAATGTCGGCTTCATAGAATGAGTTAGGGAGCTTCCCCCCCTCCTCAATTTTTTGGAATAGTGTGAGAAGGATAGATATTAAGTCTTCTTTGAATGTCTGGTAGAATTCACCAGGGAAGCCATCTGGTCCTGGGCTTTTATTTTTGGGGAGGTTTTGATTACAGTTTCGATCTCCTTACCGGTGATTGGTCTATTTAAATTCTCTACTTCTTCTTGATCCAGTTTTGGAAGGTTGTATGATTCTAAGAATTTATCCATTTCTTCCAGGTTGTCAAATTGGTTGGCATATAGCTTTTCATAGTTCTCTTATAATCTTTTGTATTTCTGAGGTGTCTGTTGTAATTTCTCCTCTTTCATTTCTGATTTTACTTATTTGTGCCTTCTCTCTTTTTTTCTTGGTAAGTCTAGCTAAAGGTTTGTCAATTTTGTTTATCTTTTCAAAGAACCAGCTCTTGGTTTTATTAATTTTTTCTATTGTTTTTTAGTCTCTATTTCATTTATTTCTGCTCTGATTTTTATTATTTCCCTTCTTCTACTGATTTTGGGCTTTGTTTGTTCTTCTTTTTCCAGTTCCTTTAGGTGCATTGTTAGATTGTTTATTTGAGATTTTTCTTGTTTGTTGAGATAGGCCTGTATCGCTATAAATTTCCCTCTTAGAACCGCTTTTGCTGTATCCCATAAATTCTGGCATGTCGTATTTTCATTTTCATTTGTCTCTATGTATTTTTTGATTTCTCCTTTGATTTCTTCATTGACCCAGTTGTTGTTCAGTAGCATTTTGTTTAATCTCCACGTATTTGTGGCTTTTCTGATTTTCTTCCTATAGTTGATTTCTAGTTTCATACCGTTATGGTCAGAAAAGATGCTTGGTATTATTTCAATCTTCTTAAATTTATGGAGACTTGTTTTGTGGCCTAATATGTGATCAATCCTGGAGAATGTTCCACGTGCATTTGAAAAGAACGTGTATTCTTCGGTTTTTGGATGGAATGCTCTGTATATATCTACTAGTTCCATCTGTTCTAGTGTATCATTTAAGGCCAATGTTTCCTTATTGATCTTCTGTTTGGATGATCTATCCGTTGGTGTAAGTGGAGTGTTAAGTCCTCTACTATTATTGTGTTACTGTCTATTTCTCTTTTTATGTCTGTTAATAATTGCTTTATATATTTAGGTGCACCTACATTGGGTGCATAGATATTTACAAGTGTTATATCCTCTTGTGGGATTGTTCCCTTGATCATTATGTAATGCCCTTCTTTGTCTCTTTTTACAGTTTTTGTTTTAAAGTCTATTTTGTCTGATATGAGTACTGCTACCCCAGCTTTCTTTTCATTGCCATTTGCATGGAGTATCTTTTTCCATCCCTTAACTTTCAGTTTGTGAGTGTCTTTAGGTCTGAAGTTTGTCTCTTGTATGCAGCATATATATGGTCTTGTTTTTTTTATCCAATCAGCCACCCGATGCCTTTTAATTGGAGCATTTAGTCCATTGACGTTTAAAATAGCTATTGGTAAGTATGTACTTACTGCCATTTTTTAACTTTTTTTCCTCAGTGTTTTAGTAGTCCTTCTCTGTTCCTTTCTCCTTCTATACGGAATTGACGGTCTCTTTAGTTTGACCTCTGTCTGAAAGCTCTACTGTTTAACTCCCCTCCTTCCTCATTTTATGTTTTTGGTATCATATCTAACCTCTTTTTTGTGCATTTGTATCCAGTACCCTCTTATCATGGAAATAGATAATTTTTCCTATTTGTGGTCTTCTCTTTTCCCCTTAAATAAGTTCCTTTAACATTTCTTGTAGCACTGGTTTCTTGGTGACAAACTCCTTTAATTTTTGCTTGTCTGGGAAATTTTTGATCTCTCCTTCCATTTTGAATGATAACCTTGCTGGGTAGAGTATTCTTGGCTGCAAGTTTTTTCCTTTTAGCACTTTAAATATATCATGCCACTCTCTTCTAGCCTGTAAGGTTTCTGCTGAGAAGTCAGCTGATAGCATTATGGGGTTTCCTTTGTATGTAACTTATCTTTCTCTTGTGGCTTTTAGGATTCTCTCTTTAATTCTGGACATTTTGATTATGATGTGTCTTGCTGTGGGCCTCTTTGGGTTTATCTTGTTTGGGGCTCTCTGTGCTTCCTGTCCCTGGATGTCTGTTTCCTTCCTTAGGTTAGGGAAGTTTTCCTCTATTATTTCTTGAAATAGATTCTCTGCCCCTTTGTCTCGCTCTTCTCCTTCTGGGACACCTATAACACAGATGTTAGTGTGCTTGATGTTGTCCCAGAGGTCCCTTAGACTGTCCTCACTCTTTTTAATTCTTTTCTCTTTTACCGGTTCAGCTTGGGTAATTTCTCCTAGTCTTTCGTCCAGCTCACAGATCCATTCTTCTGTATCCTCTACTCTGCTTTTGAGTCCCTCTAGTGAATTTTTCATTTCCAGTATTGTATTCTTCATTTCTGATTGTTTCTTTTTTATATCTTCCATTTATTTGTTGACATTCTCACTGAGATCATCTATTCTTCTCCCCAGATCAGTGAGCATCCTTAACACTCTTTGTTTGAACTCTCTGTCAGGTAGGTTGCTCATTTCTGTTTCACTTAGTTCCTTTTCTAGGGCTTTGTCCTGTTCTCTTACTTGGAAGGTATTCCTTTGCCTCCTCATTTTGCCTCTTTCCCTGTGGTTGTGTTTATGTATTAGGTAGGTCAGCTATGTCTCCTACTCTTGGATAGGTGACATTATATAAGTGATGCCTTAGGAGGCCTGCAGTGTGCTTCCCTCAGTTCTCAGTGTTCCAGGGGTGACCCCTATGTGGGCTATGTGTGTCCTTCTGTTGTGGCCTGTTTGCTCTCCCTGTAGGCGCCCAGGGAGGCTGAGTTATGCTCCTGGCCAGCTGTTGTAATGCTCAGCTGCTTGTAGTTGTTGTGGGCCCTTCAGTCTCTTTATCAGGTGTGGGGAGCCCCAGCACAGTTGGCTGCAAGTTCTAATACCACATTTGTGTTGCATTATTTCTTTTAAGTGAGTAGGCCCCCAGCGTGGCAGGTTGTTAGGCTCAGGGGCTTACAATTGCTATAAGCCTCCAGCCTTTAGGTCTCTTGTCAGCTCTCTGAGGATTGCAGCTGGGTGGGGCTGGCCTCAGGCACGGGAGCACCCAATTGTTTTAGGCTTTGGAAGGTGGGGCGAACCCCCTATGTGGATCTTTGAGAAGCACAAGTCTTCTGCAGCTGACAAGCCCTGCTGCCCACAGGTCCACACACACAGTCAACACGGTCCTGCCCCGTGTGTGTGCCCCAACCTCTCGAAGTGGACCCAGTCTCTCCACGGCGGGAGCCCCACACACTCCACCACTGCCCCACACTCTCTACCCACTCCTCGTGCACGCTCTGCCCCAGTGAAGTGGGCTCAGTTGCCAGGCTGCAGAGAATCCAGTCACCAATCTATGCAGGTCCACAAGTTGCCTGAGGGCTTGTTGTTTGGTGGGTCCAGTCTCTAGGGTGGTCTGCCTGTCCTGGCTAAGCTGGATTAAATCGGTGCTCTAGTGGGTGGGGCTGACCTGGGCTAGCAGGCCCCAGGGAGAACTCTAATGGCATCTGTGTCAGCACGCCCACACCAGGCCACAACAATGGCCGCTGCCAATGTCCCAGTCCCTGGAGAGGTCTCACCCCTCACCGAGATGCACTCAGGGCCTATCAGGTGAGTCTCTTTTCACCAAAGCACTGTGCACCTTTCTTTCTGGTGATTTTAGGTTGTTTTCTGAAACGGGTGAGTTTGCGCGTGGGCCCTTTAAGTGCCGGTTTTAGTTTTTTTGTGAACCAGCTTTTCTGGGGGTATTCCCCAATGTTTTAGTAGCAGGCAAAGTCAGATATTATGCCACTCGTCTCGATTGTGCTGGGTCCACAAAATGCCCACAGCGGGGGCGCTCCCCAGCTCAGGGCCCCGCTCCTCCAGGGAGGGCTGCGGACCTCTGGGCTGCTCCCTGCCGTGAGGTGCTGCGGCTCGTGAAAGCAGCGTTTTTCCTCTCCAGAAGGAAGTTTCTGCCTCTTCCATTAGGATTGTCATTTGTTGCAGGACTTCCTCTCATCCAGTTTTCAGTTCTGACTCAGGGGTAATTGTTCCATGAGTAGTTGTAAATTGGCTGTGCATGCAGGAGGAGGTGAGTTCAGAGTCTGCTTATGCCGCCATCTTGACTTCTCTCTGGGCTGGATAATTCTTTGTTGTGGGCTGTCCTGTGCATCGCAGGATATTTGGCAGCAACCTTGGCCTCTACCCACTAGCTGCCAGTAGCATTCTCTAGCCTCGTTGTGACAATCAAAAATGTCTTCAATCATTGCCAAATGTTCCCTGGGGAGCAAAGTTGCTCCTGGTTGAGAAGCACTGGCGTAGATCTTACCTCCTTGGCAAAATGCTACCTCTTCTTAAAAAAAAATAGCTATGTTTTACTGAGTGCTTACTATGTGTCAGGCACTGTGTCTAGAGCTTCACCTGTGGATTTGGTATCATTAACCACAACATCAGTCAGGGGGATAAGATATGTTTATTACAGCTGTTTCAGGTAAAAGTATGAGGAGTTGACTCAACATTATGCAACAAGGTATCCAAGACCTTTATTGGACTGGAGATGCCCAGGTGCATGTGTACCTGTGGCGAATAGACCTAAGCTGATTGGGCCTTGCACAGTCATGAGGCAGTTTTTGGCAGACATCCGTAATACCTCACTGCTAGAGGTAGGTGAGCTCCATTGGCCCCGATAGATGGAATATACAAGGCACAATGGCCAGGCCACATGTGACAATATGCCTCTGACCCACAACTTCTGCAGCAACCAGTCCAGAATGGTCAGGACTTGGTCAATGACTACCAACTTCCCTATTTCTTTTTCCTCCGCTTCCAACTCAGGACCAACCAGAGAAAGCCAAATATGCTCCTCAAACTAATCAGACGAGATTCCCAGCTTCTAGTTAGCCTACCTACAGCTTCCTCATGCCAACAACCTGTAAACAGGGTATACCTGAAGCCTTCCTTTTTTCCCTATAGAGCTTTCCCACTCGTATGCCTGGCACGAGTGATGGCGGCTGACTCCCTCGCTATAGCAAGCTCTGAATCAGTGGCCTTGTGTGTTCACTTTTAGTTGGGCTTTTTCATGTGCTAACAGTCCCTGGAGGGTGGATTCCTGATGAGGGCCCTTCAAAAGGTGAGGAATAGCAGGCCCTAAAGCAGAGGTTCTTAATCAGTTCTGTGCCCTGGAACCCTTTGGCCGACTAGTAAAACCCATGATCCCTTCCCAAGGTAATGTTTACAAATAGTGTTTATAAATGGAGGAAACCAATTATATTGAAATACAGTTGTCAAAACTTTGAAAACCAAATATATATGATACAATAATATGTGCTTCTTTATTAATGTATTAAATATTAAGGTCTGGTGGCAGGTCTCAGGCCTTACCACAATTTTGGAGAAGCGATGAGCATAAATGATATTTCAAAATATCTGCAACAGTTGTAATGTGAAATGCAAATATCTGTAATTTCTATTGGTTACAAAGTCACAGGAACTTCTGTGGTTATCTGCATTCATATTTAAAGGAAATGCTAAATTTTAGTTAGAGATTAGTGAAAATAAAGATGTAATTTCCTCCCATCCAAATTCATGAAATCCCCCAAATTCTATCTGTGGGCCTCACCATGAGAAGCTTGCTAAGTGTAAAGCTAAACACTCATAGAGCACTCTGTCCACACTGAAGCGAGTTATAATATGCCACTGTTCCATGATGTTTCTTCATCTTCTTCCCACCACTTCTGGAAGACGAGCTCCAGGGAAGCAGGAATTGTGTTGTGAACAGTGCCTGGCAGTTAGCAGGTGTTCAGTTATTATTTATTGGATAATTATTTACAGGATAAGATGGAGACAGCAAAGTGATCTGTCCTGAATAGGCCTCACCCACCCAGGTGGTCCCTGGATGAGGTGCTGGACACTGACAAGGTCCAGGCCTCCCTGGGAACAGAGGAGGGCTATTGGCACAGCCCCAGGCAGGTGAGGGGTGGGGGCTCACCCAGGGCTCTGAACACTCTACCAAGTGGTCCCAAGACTTCTAGGCCCGGTGCACTCTTTCTGTTCTTTCAGGACAGTGGGTCCTCTCTTCTGGAACCTTCCTCCAGAATCATCATGTAGCTCCTGTCCCCCAGCCCTCCCTGTCCTTCACTTCTTCTGTGTGGGTGCTCAAGACTTCCTTTTGTCCTGTCTTCCAAGAGAGTCCTTCCTTCCCTTTTCACTCCCTCCTCATCCCCAGGCCTTCTCTTTTCTATCTGTTAATCTATAATTCTCTCCTCCCTTCACAAGAAAACTTGACAGCTGATTAACTCCAGAGCCTTGGTCCTTAAGAACCCCAAGATGGTACTGATAACATTGTTTTCTTGAGTGCTGAGAGGGCTTCATTTTCAAACACCCCCCAAGTAGGGTAGGGGTATTATTTGCAGAGAAAGAGAAAGAGAGACAGTGATGGTGCTCAGGGTAAGCTACCCCAGGAAGCACCACTCTGGTATGAGGATTATTTCGAGCTGAAGACAATAAGGACTCAGAGAACTCAGGAAGAATATTTGAGTTTCCCCTCCCAAACTGCCTAAAGAATTTAAAACAAAAGATCTGTTTCAGGAAGGAGTTATTATCATGACTGCTATAAAGATAATGTAGGATAGAGGTTACAATAGAAAAGGCACCAACAAGCCCATCTTATCGGAAGTTCTGTCTCTCTAGCCACATGCTCTGGATGGCCCTGCGAGGAGTTACCAGACAATCATTTACAAGGGAAGTCTCCATTTGTAAAGGTATCTCCCTCTCTGTATTGGGAAGAGGGGGGATGACCTCATTTCTAGAGACTTATCAATGTAGAAGGTGAGGCCTTAAAACTGCATAATAAATCTTACTCTTGTTTACAGTGCTTTACTGATAATCTCCTGTAACTGACACCCCCACCCCCAACATCCTCCTTGTCTTTGGTTGAACATGGTATTTAAGACGAGAATTTCTGCTATTGTGTTGAGAAACGCAGTGTCCCTGCTTTCTCCCATGTATACATGTTATTAAACTTGGTATTATTTTCTCCTGCTAACCTGTCTTGTTAATTATTTGGCCAGCCATAAGAACCTTAAGGAAAAGGGCAGAGGGAGATTCCCTCTCTTCCCCCGACAACAGAGTGAAACAGGGACAGAGAGAGAAGAGAGAGAGATTGAGAAAGAGGTGTGAAAACCCTCTGATGTTCACAGTCTCACCTCATCAATCTTGTGTCACATCATTCTCACAACCACTCTGTAAAGTATATATTTTCAGCCCCATTTTAGTACGAAGGAAACTAAAGAGACAAGAGGTTAGGTAATGTGCCTGATGCCACACAGCTGGTAATTAATAGAAGAGATGGGATCTAGTTCTCCCTGACTCCCAAGCCCACACCCTGAATTATAGGCTCTTTGCCTGTCCCAGCCAGGCACTGAGTGGACAGGGATGGAGAAACTTGCCTTAGGATTGTGCTTCTCAAACTACCTGTCGGGGGGCCAGTCCATTTTCAGTCTGTTTCAAATCAATATGTGGATTTACTGTGCAGGACTAGTTCACATCTCTTGCCACAAATGACTCATTAGCAAGTTTGCAACATCCCAACTGGTCCAACTCTGTTGAACTGATCACAGCCTTGGATGTCACGGCAATGTCAAATTGCTCTACAAATTTCTAATGCTCACTCTCATTTTTTATACTTATCTCCTCATGGACTAGTAGCAAACAGTTCACAGATGGGCAGCGCTCTGCGGACCACACTCGGAGTAGCAGTGGTGCAGGACATGGCTCTTGCTTGGTAGTCAGGCCTCCAGCAGGGCTCTGAGGTTAGGGATGTGGCACTGCCCAGTGAACCCTCCTTCCTCCACTAAGCAGTAATAATCTCTAGGTATTTTACAACTCAGAGACTGCACAGCTGGCTTTCGATAAATAACTTGACAATGTCTTCATTTGCAGGGAAGAATATCTAGCATTCCTTTGAGATGCTAAATGAAATATTTTCCAAGTTTCTTTTGCTCTGCGTGTGATGTTAATGATAGTGTATTTACGGCTGTTGTGTGTTTTGGCTAAGAGGCAGTTGAATCATTTAAGAGCTGCCGTTTCAACAAGCACTTGTTAAAGTGTTTGGACATCCTCACTGTCGGTGATTGTGCCTATAATTTTTCCTTTCTTGGAGCACCCCCGGGGATTTCTGTGTGCTCCTGGTAAACAGATGTATTTAAATAGTCTGCATTCTCAGGATTATGATTTTTCACTGAAATATAAGCGCACGGATTTGCTTTTCTTTTTATCACCATTCGATTAGAAACGAAGAAACGTTTTCCAATCCGTTTCTTTGATCCTTGGCTTATTTCCTTGTGGGCAGCTTTGCCTTCCCATTTCCACAGCTCATCTCTAGAAGCCACCCCGCTGAGCGGAAGCCACCCCGGCTTGCTGGCTTTTGCGTCTCGGACACATTTTATTGTTGCCACCTAGTGGCCAAATAGGTTGATTGCAGGTCCTGGAATTGAGACAAATGTTTGCAGGTAAACCTGGGCTCACATTGTTTAAGGAACACCCCAAACGTTTGAGAAACGGAGGCACCTTGAGGCAATGGCCAAGGAAATGGCCATCTAGAGAAGTCTGGATTTTTTTTCCCCCAAAGAAGACCCTACTTAGAGCACCTTTTGGAGAGCCTGTCAGGTTTGGACTTGAACGCCGGATCTGAGGCTTGCAAGCTGGGTGACATAGAGCAAATTTAGCCTCTGTTGGCCTGGCTTACTTATCTATAAAAAGGAGATAGTAATGATATGGTGGTGAGAACTGAATAAAAGAATATATTTCTAGTGTGTGTCACGGTAGCTAGCATGTGTTAACAGCTCATTAGTTAAAACGGCCATTACCATTATTCTTTAGTGCCTGGTACATAGCAGCCACTTCATAAGTGGTTGTTATAGTAATAATAACCAAGTCCAAATTATCAGTCAATTAGCAAATATTTATCAATTAGCCTTTTATGCATTCAAATCTGTGTGTTGAATCTGGCACTGAACAGAATACGTGGGGATGTTGATGGATTCTTTGCCTCTTAAGGGCTTAGGATCTGCCTGGATGGAGAAACACAGCCAACAGCATGGTGGTTCTGTGTGGCACAGGGGTGGGGGAGGAGGCTACGGAGGAGGAGGATGGGTGGGGGAGGTGGGGGTTGGCTGGGAAAGGGGAAGTGAGCGCTGGGCGGGGCCTGGTGGAAGGAAGGAAAGGAAAAGAGTGTGTGGTGTTAGTGAATACCCGGTAGGAAAGTGCAAGGAGTGCTTGATGGCTACTATGCAGGGGGCTGGGAGTCGGGGCAGGAGTCTATGTAAGGGCAGTAGGCAAGTGACTACCAAAGAGAATGAGTCGTTCTGTGCCACCTGATGCACTAGTTTCCCGCGGCTGCTGGAGCAGATTACCGTAACCTGGCTGGCTTAGAGCAGAAATGTGTTCTCTCACAGTTCTGGAGGTTAGAAGTCTGAAATCAGGGAGTCAGCAGGGCTATGTTCCCTCCAGTTTCCAGGGGAGAATCCGTTCCTCGCCTCCTCCAGCTTCCACGCGTTCTTTGGCTGTGGCGGTATTATTCCACTCCCCGCCTCTGTGGTTACATGGCTCTCTCCTCTGGGAGGGTTTCTTCTTGCCTCTCTTACAAGGACACCTGTGATGGCCTTTGGGGTCCATTGGATAATCCAGGGCAACCTCCTCATCTCAAAATCCCTAAATTAAGCACATCTGCAAAGACCCTTGCTCTGAACAAGGTCAGGTTTACAAGTTCCGGGTATGAGGGCTTGACATCTTCCGGGCCATTATTCCACCCACTGCATCTTTTTAAAAACTTTCTCCTCTAGTCTGAGTTTTCTGGGCTTCCTGTTCTTTTCTGGTCCTCTTTTCCTTAAATTCATTTTTCTGTGTTTCTCATTCTCCTCCACTATACTTTTTGTTTTCTCTCTCTTTTTCTTTTCTCTGGTCGGAGTTGGGGTGGTACCAAAGTTTACCAGGAAAGGAGTTCTTAGGTATGCTAGGCCTTTGGTGATGTGTACCCCCTGCTGATGACTCTACTCCCCGCCTCTTCCCTCCCTCCTGCCCTCCCTCCCGTCCTCCTTCCTTCCTCACTCTTTGGCTGTTACTCCTCCGGGCCGTTGCACATGCTGTTTCCTCTTCCTGCAATGCCTTCTTCCCCACTCCATACCACCAGCCCTTTGCCTTGTTATCATCTACTCATCCTCCACTCCTACCCAGCACCAGCACAACCTCTTCCAGGAAGTCTTCCCTGAGGAGTTTTTCTAAGGAATCCCATGGCATCCTGGGCTTTTTCTGCTTTGTGTCTACTGAGTTGTGGCAGGCGTCTCTGTTCAATATCATCTCTTAGGGACCCAGGCTGACAGCAGGTTTATCTCAATGCTTGCTTCCACCATTGCACTGCTTCCTAAAGCTTCCACCTAGAAATGGCACACATAAGCTCTGCTCACATTTTATTGACCAAAGCAAGACAATGGCCATGCCTAACTCTAAAGGGGTGGGGAAGTGCAGTCATACCTATGGCCAGGAGAAGACCTGGAAACATTGGGTGGACCTGGACACAGATGACCAGCACAACAGATGAGGCTGCTGTAGAGTTTAAGTCCAAGCTAAGAGGACAGAGTCTCTGTCCAGGTCACCCCAGGCTCAGCCTATTTGAGTATACAGGGATTTGCACAGACTTCTTCATAATTCAGGACAGTTGCAGAAAGAGGGAGGGCACGGAAGTAGCTGTCCACGCTTGCCCTCAAATTCACCTGTTCAGCTCCCGGGCAGTGGGGTGGGGTAAGGGCAGGAGAAATCTGCCTACAGACTTAAAAGAATGGGCAGAGGAGTCGGAGTTTCACAGACATGTTCAAGAGACATGCTTCATTTCCCCTGAGCCTCTCTCTGCTGGAGGGGTTCACATGACCAGGGAGAAGGCAACTTTGTGCTGACCCAGCCTCTGCACACCTCCCCCGGAAGTTCCAAAAGTGTGTAGCAACAAAAGTCTGTTACAACCCAACAGAGTGGGCTCAGGAGGAGGGCCTGGGGTCTCCCCAGCTCCCCAGTCAGGAGAAGCTGCCTGCAGACGCCAGACAGGAAGATTGGGGGCTCCCTCCAGGGGCTGCTCCGATGGCTCCCTAGCTCTGCCTCTTCCTTCTCACTGACAAGAAAGTGCCACGGTGGATTTGGTGCAGGAAGTACAGTTTCTCTAGCGGCAGAAATGAGCTCCACTCTAAGGAAACTCCACACACAAAACTCGAGATAACTTAGGGAGTGGCTCTTTGCCTATGAAAGGGTTCTTTGACGTAGAAAAAGGATTTGTCATGAAATTTAAGATACTTGAAATATGATCTGAGCTACAAAATTCAGTTTGTATACTACATGACAGGGACACATGTCTTTCATATCGAAAGCTTATCTGCATATTGGAAGCTGAAGAATAAGGAGCTATGAAAATAAAAAAAAAAAATTAATAGAAACTGTCTCTCAAGAGGAAAAACTCCTGGACGTTGGATCCTGTAGACGTAGTATCAAACCCTGTCTCAGCCACTTACTAAACGTCAGGGCGTCCTAGGGAGGATGCGCATCTAAGTTTCTTCAATGGCCACGAAACCACGTCCTGCAGGGGCCACTAAGGAGCTCACAGGCACGTAGCTCTAACGCAGCACTGGGCGCTGAGTTGGCTCTGGGAAAGTCTATTTTTCCCCTGTCCCCCGAGAAGCTGATGGGGATAGTATCCTCATGATGTTTACAGGCTGTGTGTGTGTGTGTGTGTGTGAGTGTGTTTGTGTATCTAAACAGACTTGTCCATCTTCAGGCTGCAGAGGGAGCAGGGTAAGAGGCTGGGTTTCCGCCTGCAGGAGTCCTCCATCTTTAGTTCACAGCCCACGGCTGGAAGAAATCAAAGAGAGAGCAATTGCTTAGGATTCTCTTCAAGTTGCCGCTAAGAGGGTCCCGGGTTTTTCTCTCATGATGTCAGATGGAGGAAAAGGACACATGAGGCAGAAACGTTAGTGGTTTGAAAAACCCCTAATATTTCTTTTCCAGACAGCTCCACTTGAGATTAGACTTTCTCCGCAAAGCTGACCAAGCTTCCCTGTTCTAGGCCAGATGGGTGGGGGGGAAGGTGACTAGAAGTAGCACAGGCTTCTGCTGCTCCCTCCTCCAGGATCCCGGGGGACCCGGCCCTCATCTGACCACATCCCGTCCTTCCCTGGAGGAAAGACAGGGAAACCAGTGGCAGAGTTCTGGGACACTCGAAGATCAGTCTCTGCCAGTGGGGCATGAATGTGTTTCCTCCTCCTCCTCTTTCTCCTCTTCTTCCTCTTCCTCTTCTTTATTTTTATTATCACTATTTTTTTTTACAGAGATCAATATTCCCTTCTACGAACTTTTTCATCCTTTGGATTCGGATGCACTGATTTTTCCTGTCCCCTCTCCTACCTCTCTGATTGTCTCTGCTCAGTCTCCTTTGGGGACTGACCCACTCATTCATGAAGTGTGGAGGCCCCTCTATTTTCCCTTCACACTTTCTCTTCTCTCCCCAGGTAATATGATCTTCTCCTGTAGTTTCAGGAGATGCCACCTCAAGACTCCTAAACCCATATTTTTGGATGAGACCTATGTCTAGATGCCAAATGTGCATCCTCACTGGGTTGTCCCACTGACACCTTCAGTTCTACGTGCCTTGGACTGAATCTCTTCCTGCGTGCACCTACCCAGTTGCTCATGCCAGAGACCTGCATGTCATATTTCACTGCTTTCTCTCCATCAATCCTCATAGACAGTCAATGACTGTTTTCATACTTCTGTCTCTTCTTGTTGTCATTTCCCTAGTTCAGGATCCAACATCTATTGCCTGCATCATATAACGGGTCTTTTGCCTTCCATCTTGATCTGCTCCGATATATTCTCTGTAGAACCACCAAGGTCTCTTGTCTAAAAATGCAGATTGAGACATTTCTTTACTTAAAAGATTTCAGTGGCTCCCATGACCCACAGGATAAGCTCCACTTTCCCAGTAAGGCAAGGAAGGTGCTCCGAGGTCCAGTCCCACTCTCCCTGCCCTGGCTTTATTTCCCTCCACTGCCGCATTGCATCAACATCAGCTGTCTTTTGATTCCCCAAGCAGACTGTGTTGCTTCAAACCTCTGTTTTGAGTTTCTGGAAAATCCTTTCTTCTGCTGTACACTTGGTTAACTCAAATGCATCCTTTGATTTTTATTTTTTCTCTATAGAGTTGTCTCTGACTTTCCAAACTAAATTAATCATTCCCCTCCTGGGCAATTGCTGTAGCTCATACCATTGCACCTCTATTGTTGCATTTGAAATTGCCTTTTATGAGTTCATCTTTCCTATTAGACTGTGAGAGCTTGAGGGCAGGAATGGAGTCGTATTCATCTTTGTATCATCAACTTCTGGCCCAAGGCTGTATTGTCAATATTAAATAGATACTGTGGTTCAGACCTCGGGTGTTTCACAGGAGGCTTTCTGTGCATTTCATAGGGAGAGATACAGGAAAATCATCTGTCCAACCCTCATGTGCCTCTCCCGCATGGCTCTGAACACTGCCTTACTATCTGAGAGCTGCTCAGGATCCCTACGCCTCCCCCTCACCATGACATCCCTTTCCGGTTTACCAACTTTCTGAACGCTTCTTTCTTCCCAAACTGTGCTCCGTTTGCTTTAGAATATGACAGATAAACTAATCTGGGCTAATTTGGACAAAGGTATCCGTGGCTGATAGTGAGATAAGTAATAACTACAGGCAGTTTACATTTACATAGTATAACTGCTTCTCGGGTTATTTATGTTTTAGTAAAAATAGTTTTTTTTAGAAACTTGGAATTCTAGAATGCGTATTCCTAATATAAAAAGTGTTGTTATCCATATGATTACAGAAGAAAAATCTTAAATAATTGCTGAACTCTAGCTAAATGTTTCTTCCGGCATGAGATGTCAGTTTCTTAAGAAAACCTTCTAAAATTCCTAAAGAAAATTAGGAAAAACTGTCAGAAGTTAGAGTCAGTACATTTGTTTAACTACCTGCTTCAGCTTCAAGCAGTGTCAACCGAGGCCCTTCTTTCTTATTATAGTTTTGTTCAGATCTCACCCTCTTCTATGTGTCTTAACTAATTTATGCCCATCACAATAGTTCCATTCACCTGTTAGAGACTGGATTAAAGGTCAGCACATGACTCATTTCTGGCAATCAAAAGGGGGCAGGTGGTGTCTGTAGGATAGTCTTTTGAGAAATATTTTGTTATTTTACTCTTCTACTGGACACGGTCATATCCGCATGGATATCTGCCGTTGTGGCAGCCACAGAGACGGGTTATGAAAGGGTCAAGTCAACATGAGAATCACAGGGCAGACACATGGAAGTGACCTGGTTCCTCTGTGACGTCACAGCTGCTGAATTAACCTACCCAGAGCCTCTCTGCATTGGGAATTCTTGCAATGGGAGTAAATCCATCTTCCATCTTGTTTACTCCAGTGGTTCTTTGAAAAGATCAATAAAATTGACAAACCTTTATCTGGGCAGATGGAGGACAAAAAGAGAGACAACTCAAATTAATAAAATCAGAAATGAAAGAGGGGACTTCACTATTGACCTTATAGAAGTAAAAGTATTATAAAGCATGAACAATTGCGTGCCAACAAATTAGAAAACTATGATGAGATGGACAAATTCCTAGAAAGAATAAAACTGCCAAAACTGACTCAAGAAGAAACAGAACATCTGAATAGACTTATAACAAATAATGAGATTGAATTAGTTATCAAAAAAATTCTCAAAAAGACAAGTCCAGGACCAGGTGGCTTCACTGGTGAATTCTACCAAATATTTAAAGGGGAATTAACAACAAATTTTCACAAAGTCTTCCAAAAAATTGAAGAGGAAGGAATATTTCTCAATTCATCTTAAAACAAGATGAAGACAACATACGAAAACTATAGATTAATATCCGTTATGAATATAGACTAAAAATCCTCTACAAAATACTAGTAAACCAAGCCAGTAATATAAGAATAATCATACACCATGACTAACTGAGATTTTTCCCAAGAATGCAAGGTTTGTTCGAGATACAAATATTAATCAATGCAATACAATATTAATAGAATAAAGGACAAAAATACATGATCATCTCAATAGATGCAGAAAAAGCATTTGACAAAATTCAACATTCCTTTATGTTAAAAACACTCAACAAAGTAGGAATTGAAGGGAACTTCCCCAATCTGAAAAAGGGCATCAATGAAAACCCTACAGCCAACATCATACTTAATATTTAAAAACTGAAATCATTCCCCCTTGATAAAGAACAAGACAAGGATGTCTGCTCTCACCACTGCTATTCAACCTTGTACCAAAGGTTCTAACCAGAGCAATTAGGCAAGAAAAAGAAATGAAAAGCATCTAGATTGGAAAGGAAAAAAAATCTCTATTTGCAGATGACATGATTTTTATATATAAATGACATCTTAAGGAATTCACACCAAAAAAAATTATCAGAGCTAATAAATGAGTCCAGCAAGGTTGCAGGATATATGGTCAATATCAGAAGTCAACTATGATACTGTACACTGGCAATAAATAATCCCAAAATGAAATTAAGAAAACAATTCTGTTTACTATAGCATCAAAAAGAATAAAGTCCTTAGGAATAAATTTAACAAAAGAAGTGTAAAAATTCTACATTCAAGACTACGGGAGAACGTATTTGCAAATCATACATCTGACAATGGACTTATATTCAGAATATATAAAGAACTTTTACAACTCAACAATAAAATGACAAATAGCGATTAAAAAATTGGCAAAAGATTTGAATAGACATTTCTCCAGAGAAGATATACAAATATCCAATAAACACATGAAAAGATGTTGGACATCATGAGTCATTAGGGAAATGCAAATAAATTTACAATAAGATACCGCTTCACCCACATGAGGACGGCCGGAATAAAAAACACAGACAATAACACATGTTGGCAAGGATGAGGAAAAATTGGAACTCGCATACATTGTGGTGGGAATGTAAAATAGTGCAGCCTCTCTGGAAAGCAGTTTGGCAGTTTCTCAAAATGTTAAACTTTGAGTTGTCATATGACCCAGAATTCCACTCCTAAGTATATACCCAAAAGAACTGAAAACATATATCCACATAAAAACTGCACATGAATGTTCATGGCAGCATTATACATAAAAGCACAAAAGTGGAAACAACTCAGATGTCTATCAACTAGTGAATGGATTAAAAAAAATGTAGTATCCATACAATAGCATATTATTCAGCCAAAAAAAGGAATCAAGTACTGATCCAAGCTACAACATGGATGCACCTTGAAAATAGTATACTAAGAGAAAGAAGCCAGTCACAAAAGGCCACATAATATATGAATCTATTTATATGAAATATCCAGAATAGGCAGATCTACAGAGATGAAGGATAGATTAGTGGTTGCCAAGGGCTAGGGTGTGGGGATAATAGAGTGTGACTGATAATAAGCACAGGCTTTCTTTTTGGGGTGATGTAAATGTTCTGGAATTAGATAATGGTGATAGTTGCACAATTTTATGAATATACCAAAAAGCGCTGAATTGTACACTTTAAAAGGCTGAATTTTGTGGGTATGTCTATTACATCTTAATAAAATCTTATATTAAAAAAGAAAGAGCAGGAATAGGTTATTGGTAGGGTGTCTCTTTCAGATTCCCCTTTCCTAGTCCTTCCAAAGAACTGAACTCTGTTAATAGAGATGTCATTGACCCAGTCTATGACTGTCTTTGACCCTGGATCTTAATGGAAGGATCATTGGCTTTAACATAATTGTCGTTGGCTATTACTTTTATGGTAGTGAAATGTATTTTTTTTTAAATTGAAGTATAATACAGTCAGAAAACTATACCAACTCTAAGTATACAATGTGAACCTACCTATTTAACAATTAACCAGGTCAAGAGAAAGAATATTTCCAGCATCCTAAAAGCACCCTTTGTGTAACTGCTCATTCAATGACTGCTCTATTCTCCCTAAATATAACTACCATCCTGATTTCTAACGCTATAGATCAGTTTTACCCAGTTTTGAATTTTTATAAATGAAGTCAAACGTTATGTATTCTTTCCTTTCTGACTTATCTTGCACAATGTTGTGTATGTGAGATTCATCCATGTTGCTGCATGCAACTACAGTTAAGCATTTTTTCTTTTTTTTTGCTGTATTGAATTCATTGTATACATATACTACAACAAAGTTTTAAAATGTTTTCTGCTGTTGAGGAACATTTGGCTTGTCCTCAGTTTGGGACTATTATGAATAATGATGCTGTGAACTTTCCTGTACGTAAACTTTGGTGCACATAAGCATGCATTTCCTTTTTTTTTTTTAATTTTATTTTAACTTTATATTCTTATCTATACTTGGTTTTGTCAGGCTTTTTAATTTTAGCCATGTTAAAGGTTAGACAGTGGTACCTTACTGTAGTTTTAATATACATTTCCTTTAATGAATCTGGGACATTTTCCTTTTTTTTTTTTTTATTGTGGTAAGAATAAGAGTGGCACTTAACAAGAGATCTACCCTCTTAATTTTTAAAATATACAATACAGCATTGTTAACTATAGGCACCATGTTATGTAGAAGATCTACAGAACTTATTCATTTTGCGTAACTGAAACTTTATACTCATTGAATAGCAACTCCTATTCCCCCTCCCCCCAGACCCTGGCAACCACCATTCTACCCTCTGTGTCCATCAGTTTGACTATATTAGATATAGAAATGGAATCATGCAATATTTGTCCTTCTGTGACCGGTTTATTTCCCTTAGCATAATGTCCTCAAGGTTTATCCATGTTGTCACATATGGCAGGACTTCCTCTTTCAAAAGACTGAATAACTTTCTATTGTATGTTATACGCCATGTGTTCTTTATCCACTCATCTGTCAATGGACATTCAGGTTGTTTCCACATCTAGGCTATTGTGAATAATGCTGCAATGAACATGGGAGTGCAAGTATCGCTTTGAGATTCTGGTTTTAACTGTTTTGGATAAATACACAGAAGTGGAATTGCTAGATCATGTGGTAGCTCTATTGTTAATATTTTGAGGAACCTCCATAGTTTTCCATAGTGGCTATACCATTTTACATTCCCACCAACAGTGAACAAGGGTTGCAATTTCTCTACATTCTCGCCAATAATCATATATATAATATAAAAAATTATATTCTATATTACATATAGAATATTGTATTATATTATATATACTATATAGTATATAATATATATGTATATATAATAGCCATCCTAACAGGTGTGAAGTGATATCTCACTGTGGTTTTGATTTGCATTTCCCTGATGATTAGTGATGTTGAGTACCTTTTTGTATGCCAAAGAAAATATATAAATGGGTACATTTTCATATGTTTTTTGGCCATTTGGATATTCATTTTTGTGAAGTACTCATTCTAATATCTTGCCTATTTCCATATTGGGTTGTCTTTTTCTTATTTATTGGTAGGAGTTCTTTATACAGTCTTGATATGTGTCCCTTTTAGTTACATGTATGGTAAAAATCTCCCATTTTGTGGCTTATCTTTTCACACTCATAATGGAGTCTTGACGAATAGTTATTTCTAATTTAGTCTAATTTATCATCTTGTCCTTTATGGTTGGATTTTGTGTCCTTTTCAGAAATCTGTACTTACTCAAAGATCATAAAGATATTCTACTATTTATTATCTTTTAAAAGATTGTTTTACATTTAACATTTAGATGTACAATTCGTCTGGAATTGATTATTTTGCATCGTATGAGGTAGGGATTGGGTTTTATTTTTTTGTTTTGTTTTTTTGCTGAGGAAGATTCGCCCTGAGCTAATGTCTGTGCCAATCTTCCTCTATTTTGTATGTGGGTCCCTACTAGTGCATGTGACGGGTGGTGTAGGTCTGTGCCGGGAACCGAACCCAGGCAGCTGAAGCGGAGCGCGCTGAACTTAACCACTAGGCCACGGGGCTGACCCCAGCTGTTATTTTTTTATATATAGATATCTAATTGGTCAGCAATACCTAATGACAAGAGCGTCTTTTCCCCAATGCTGTCAGTGCCACACTTGTCATAAATCAAGTGTCCATACTGCAGAGGTCTCTTTCTGGGCTTTCTCTTCAATTCCATTTATCTGTTTGTGTTTTCTTGCACCAATACAACATTGATTTAATTACTATAGCTTTATTATAAGTCCTGACATTTTTTAGAACAAATATTTCCTTTTTGTTTTTCTTTGAATTTGTCTTGAATATTCTTGGTACTTTACACTGCCATATCAATTGTAGGACCAGTTTGTCAGATTGCACACACACACACACACACATACACACACACACACACGTCCTGCTGAAATGTTGATCGGGATCGTGTCAAATCTACAGGTCAGTATGAGAAGAATTGACACATTTACAATATTAAAGCTTCCAACTCAGAAACACAGTATTTATGTCAATTTATTTCTGTTCTATTTATTTTCTCTCAATAATGCTTTCGAGTTTTCTGTGTAGAGATAATGCACATCTTCTGTCAGATTTATTTCCTAGGCATTTGATTGTTTCAATGTTATTGTAAATAGTATAATTAAAACATTTTTTATTTTCTAACTCTTTGTTCCTAGTATGTAGAAATACAATTTGTTTTTGTATACTGACCTTTTATCCAGCATAATTTCTAAGCCAAGTTATTAATCTAATAATTTATCTGTAGTTTATTTTGTGTTTCTATGTGCACAATTATATTTTATGCAAATAATGGCAGTTTTCTTTCTTTCTAATCTTTTTTCTTGCCCTATTAGACTGGGCAGAACCTCCAGTACAATGTTGAATAGGAGTTAATAAGTTCCATTCTTGTTTCATTCTCAATTTCAGAGGGAAAGCCTCCCACATTTCATCATTAAGCATGATACGTGCTTTTTGATTATTATAGATCCCATTTATCAGATTAGGAAGTTCACTTCTATTCCGAGTTTGCCAAGATTTTATTATGAATGAGTATTGAATCTTATCGATCTTTTTCCTACACCTATTGAACAAAATCATCTAATTTTTCTTTTCCTATAAATGGAATGAATCACTTTGAGCTTCAAAAGTTAAACTGCCCTTGCGTTTCTGGAATTAACTTTTTCACAATGTATTATCTTTTTCATCTATTGCTGGATTCTTTTTGATAGTATTTAGTTTAGTGTTTTTGAATGCTGGTTCTGTGTTTGGGTAAGAGTAAGTTTGATATGAGTAAGTTTGGTATGTAATTTTCCTTTCTTGTAATGTCCCTTGTCAGGTTTTGGTACCAAGGTTATGCTGGTCTCATAAAATGAGCTAGGAAGCTCTCTCCATTAAAAAAAAAAATCTCTGAGAAGGTTTATGAAAGACTGATGATATTTCTTTCTTAGTGACACTTGCTTCTGGGAAAATCTGCATCTTCCATGAAGTCTGAGGGAGAGGAGTCAGCTCTTGCTAGATATTCCCTCAACTAGACTCAGATCCTATAGTATTTGGCAGGTGTGCTTCATTCTTTATGCTTTGGGAATGTGCTTGTTTCCTTTATTTAAAATGGTGTTATTTTATTTCTCTATCTTGTTTCTTTTTTGTGGTTTTAATGGAGTTGTAAGAAGAGAGTACAGCAAAAATATTTCTATTCTTCCATCTCTCAGTGAAAATCCTTCTTCTCTATTTTAATATGGGAATCTTTGCTTTAAGTCCAAGTAACGAATCTTTCTCTTTGGAAATTTCAGACACTTAAGATGAGAGAATGGAGGGACTGTTTTTAGAGAAAAATGGTTTTTAAGAAAGAGAGGCACCATGGCATACTGAAGAACACTGGATGGGGAGATAGCAGGCCTGGTATCTGACTAGATTCCCCCTGTTACTACCTTTTGAGGCACTTAACTTCTTTGAGCTTTAGTTTCTTTTTGTGTAAAACAAAGAGAATGACACTAGCCTTGCCAAGCTCATAGGATTAGTGGGAAGATCAAATGGGATAAACAATTTTATCCTATTTGTAAAATGCTATAGAAATATAGTATATTATTTTCATGCCTTCACATTGAGCGCCCTGGAAAGCTGTCAGGGAATATGAAACAAAAGGATATCATGGCGACTGTTGCCTTTTTATTCCATCTTAATGAATATCCCCCAGCTACTCTGCAGTCACAGAGGAGTCACATTAATACGGAACTTGTATAATTCATAAACTGCTACAGCAGCCTGGAAAGGCTTTAATCAGTTGTCTTCACTCAATTATTTTAAAACCTCGATAACGGTCAAATAAGCTGCATGGCAGTTTAATTAATTTGCATTAAGCCCAAAGGTCGTGAATGAGTGGTGAGTTTATGAACACGAAGTCTAAGGGCTCCGCAGGAGCATGTCGAGCCTGAATGAGTATCTGGGCTGGTTCCCATTGGTTCCTCCCAGGTCAAGCTCTGTGTGTGTGTGTGAATGTGTGTGTTGCATTCACACAATTTCTTTCTCTCTTTCTTACATTAGAATTGGCCTTGAAGCCTCTGAAAATGAGCTCACTTGCTGTCACTTGCTAGAGGAAAGCTTTGGAATTATCTGTGAATTCCAGTTGCCTGTACTCTCGTTGCTCTAGTTTCTATGGTTAATAGAGAGCTGGCTGCATGTTATTTTTATTTTTGTGGAGGAGAGTTGGTGCTTTTTACTCCCTGCCCATCATACTGGTTTGGTAATCAGCATATTTCAATGCAAAAATCCCACTGGGTGATGATGGCATTCCTGAATCGTTTCAATCCGTGCTGTATGCTGCACTGCGTTGTCCCTGCTCAGGGGCGTGGCTGCTCATTCCCAACCTGGGAGGCTGCCCTCTCAGGCATGGTTCCGGGCAGGATTTATTACCCACACTACCATTTCCCATCCCATCATGAGATGTTTATGCCCAGATGGTCAGGAGGGCAAAGAGGAAGGAAGAGGAAGTGGGTCAGTAGAGTCATTCATCGGACTCATTTTACTGGTCTTCTATTTTCTATCAAACACAGCCACCAATTCTGTGGTATGTTGCAATGGCAGCACCAGCAAATGAGTTCAGGGGGTAATAACACATTGTATATATCCCAAGTTGTGAAGATTGAATGATATGCTGTGTGTGAAGCTGGTACAGGAGAGTCTGGCATGTAGTAAAAAGAGTGGTTGTTTATTGAATATTTCCTAAGCTTTCCCTAAAAAAGCTGTTTGTTTTTTACCTTAGGGGAAAACGATTACTCCACAGCTTCAAACGCGTCTTACCACTTCAGAAAACACAAGCACAGCTGGAAAAGAAACAGCTTGATGCAGAAGGAGGAGATCTTTATTATTTAAGTCAATCGTTATTTGAATGGCCACTGGGTGTCAGGCTTCCAGGCAGAGAATGGAGAGTGAGCAAGAGTGGACGCCACTCTTGCCCTCATGGAGCGTGCAGTCTAGTGGTACAGATCAACATGATTACACACTGCCACAAATAGCTGAGATGACAGGAAAATAAATTTACTGGGTGCTGTGATGGTGTCTGACAGGAGACAGCTTCCCTGAGCAAGGAATATTTGGGTTGAGCTCTATAGGATGGGTCCTATGTCCCAGAAAGTGTCTCCTGGGATCAAAGAGGAAAGAGCAGAAGACAATTAACCATTCATTCAATACCTTAGTATTTGAGGCACTCCATTAGCAACTGGTAGGAGATGCAAATGTGACTAAGATGATTTCTTCTTTTGGAGACTGGCAGCGGGGCTAACTGGAGGGGTAAGTATAGTACAAAACAAATGCCAAGGCAGATGCTATAATGCAGTCAACTCAAATGGGGGCGAGGAGATGGGGTTCAGAAGAGACAAAGATCTGTCCTGTTAGAAAGGTTGGGAAGGCCTTGTTGAGAGTAGACTTTAGAATGGACTTTGGAGACGGGCAGGATGGGTTGGAGCCACCTGCTCCAACTTGGCCATATGGGCTCAGAGAGTGAGCACCAAAACTGACCCCACCCTGCTCCAAGGAGGAGACCCCTGTCCATGTTACCTGGTCCTGTGTAAACCCAATATTGCTCTATAGTCTCATGGTGGTGGTGGGAGGGTAGATGTGAGGATGGAGCCCACCAAAGGCTGAAATTTAATGTTTCTCCAGCCAGGTGGTAGAGCTTACAACTAATTTAATTTGGTTTAGAGAAAGAATGAAGTGATCTTGGTTGTTCTTAGGGTTCTAGTGTAAAAGTCGTACTTCTCGTGAATGGTTCCTACCCTCAGGGAACTTCCTGTCAGGAGGGTAGGTGGATAAAAATGTGTTAATATTTGCCAGAGTGCAATTAGTGCCATAGGTGAGGCATCTTAAAGGACATCCAGAAGAAAGGCCTCTCACAGTTGGTAGAACCAGGAAAGTCTTAGAGTATGAAGTGATATTTGGAAGAGCTCATTGAGGACAGGTGGGATTTCATAGAGGGGAGGGAAGGGAAGGGCATTCCAACTAGAAAAAAGAGTTTGAACAAAGGCTTATGAAACATGAGTCTTGTTCTGGGGACAGAGATGAATCTAGTACTTCTAGGGCAGACTGACAGAAAAACTTTGCCTTCCCCTGGCTCACGATCTGATCATTCCCTACGGGGACAAGTCCCCATTGAGAATTATATTTTCTTTGTATTCTCCCAGATCGGGGATGTTTTATCAAGCTATACCTCATATAGTTTGTATTATAAAGACCAATACAAATAGTTATTATTTGAAATACAGTGAAATATTGGATATGCTTTTTATAAACTACAAAGGACATTTCAGGACCCTATCTTTAGACTAATTCACTGCCAATCCTCCTCCTCATTTGAAAATCGTTGGATTTGACTACAGCTTAAGATGTGGGTGGGCAGCCATGGGAATTAGGCCTGGGAGTTCAGTACTAAGCAGTTAATGCTGAGTAGACACAGGAGAAATCCATCAGATTAGAGGGCTCTGATCAGAGAAGGATGGACTTAATCAAGGAAGACTTTTTGGGAGGGGTACTATGAACAAGGCATTGGAGAGCATAAAGAAAACTTTGTGGAGGGATGGTAGGGTAGGGGAAATGAATGTCTACTTAGTGCTATGTTGCTGAATGAATGAATGAATGAATGCAAGGTGATATGAAATTATGCAGGTGAAAGATCCCACGGACAGAATGAGTCACCGAGGGACAGGTTCTCCAAAAATGAGTGAGTCACAAAAATGCATGGCTCACGTTTGGAACTCTATAGATTGACAGCAAATAGAGAAAAAAGTTATTATTGCTACTGTCACATGAAAAGTTTTTCTTGGGGCCAATTGAAATTGAATGCAGCCATCAGACGGGCTACCTGGAGTCAGCAGGAGCGGTTGTGTGACTGAAGTGTACCACGGGAATTGTATCTATTATCAGTTGAAAATCAGAGACCTCTTCCTTTCATGTGAAATAACCCCAGAAAATCTCCTGGGCCTTCAGCAAATTAACTGTGAGCAAAATTCAGGCAGAAAATAGAGGCGATGGTCAGGCTGTGGTGTGAGCTGTTTAACCCAGGGTGTGGAATTGGATTTAATTCAGCAGAAAGTGATGTTCAGGGTGAGAAGCCCTCTGGATGCACTCCCAGGACTGAAGGCGAGTCAGTAACCTCGGTGGCCTGGCTGCCCAGTGACGACAGGCTGGAGTCCTCTCTGCAAAGGCACGCGGCAGCAGGAGGGAGGGGCGGGGAGGAGAAGCAAGCTCATTAGTGTTTGGAGGGAGCAGAAGCTTGTTGTATCTGAGCTGCAGGGCTTCATGCCTGGAAGCCAAGCACAGAGAGGCCAGCTTGGAGGCTGGTTTTCATTGTGTGCATGTAGTCGTGGAACTTTGTAGCGGCTCTTGCACAAGAGTTCTGCTACCATATTAAAAGAGAAGGCAAAGCACAGTAATTTTCTAGAAGGTCAGAAATCTGGTCAGCTCCCTTTTCCTTGCCCAGGTTCTGAATGCTTTGAGAACTAAGACAAAGAAGAGATAGGTGACACCAGGATGGAGGGCGTGACTTTAGGTGTGTTAGTGCCCCTGTTCGTGCCCCCAGAATTAGGCACACTCATCCCTCACCAGAAACTGGTGGTGCTTGACAAGGCAGCCCCCTTCCTCCACATGCTGCAGAGACCCTCCCCTGGAGGAGTGCCAGAAACCGTCTGCTCCCCAAGGGCGGCTCATTTCCTACAAGAGAGAAGTGGGGAGCTGGGACAGCACCTCCAGTTGTTCTCAAATTTATCCATCTGCCCCTTGAATGGAAAAGAGGCAGACATGTGGTCCCCAGCAGAGTGGGGAAACAATGCTTGCCTGTAGCATCTGGCTGAACCAAGTAGATTTCCTGGTTCATTCAGGAACTGACTCAGAACTCAGAGGGTCGAAGTTCCCTCCACTCCTCCTCTCCCCCAGCGCTTGTTGACCTACTATGGGTTTTAAGTCAGTTGGCCTCTCTGGGACTTTATGGTAAGAAAGGTAGCTGCAGTTCTAGTTTTCTTGAAAAAGCATCCAAAACTGTTTCAGAGGTTGAATCTATTCTATTCAGTGACTTGCCCGCAAATCTACTGGATACTGGGAGCTGACCATAAACCTGTGAGCAGAATTGGTTACATCATCCGCAGGGCTCAGGGGAAAAAGAAAATGCAGGTTCCTGGTTTTAAAATTAAGAACTGTAAGACAGCAACAGCAGAGCACTGATCCAAGTTCGGATCCTATCAGTATGGGGCCTTGTGTGACTGCACAACTCGCACATCCGTGAAGCCAGCCCTCTGTGCTGACAGATATTATTTATGGTCTCTGGACTATTTCCTTCTCTGCCTGCTCTCCAGTTGGGAGCATCTCCCTCCCTCCCTCTCTTCCTCTCGCTCTCTCTCTCTCTCTCACACGCACCAGCCTTAAATGTAATTGATATATAACATGTATAAGAGAAATTGTACTTATCAGAAGTACATAGCTTGATCGGTTTTCACAAAATAAACACATCCAGGTAACCAGCCTCCAGATCCATTAACAGAACATTACCAGAATCTCAGAAACCCCTTTGTGTTCTTTCTAACCACTACCTCATTTCTTTTGTGATCAGCTTCTTTCATTCAATTATCTTTGTGAGATTTATCCATGTTGTTGTATGAGCTAAGTTCACTCATTCATTTACATTGCTGTATTTTAAGTCATTGTATTTATTCATTCAAGTTATTTATTCCTTCTACAGTTGGTGAACCTTTGGGTTGTTTCTAGTATTTGGCTATTACAATCAGTGCAGCTGTGACCATTCCAGTGTCTCTCTCCTGGTGCCTGTGTGCACTTGTTGTGTTGGAATTGCTGGCTCATAGAGTAATATGTTAAACTTTACCGTTAGTGGTGTTTTCTCAAAGCGATTGACCAATTTGCCCTCCTATTAGTAGTATATGAGAGTTCCATTTGTTTAATATTCTTGCCAACATTGGTTTTGTCTTCTGTTAAAACTGTTTTTATTTTGGCCATTCTGGTTTGAGATTTACAGAAAAATTGATCAATGTGTCTAATTTCCAAAAGAACTGAAAGATTCTTATACTTGTCCATAAAACATGCCTATCACAGTTTTTCTCTGCATAGTGGCTTCATTCTCTTGCACCATTTTTTTTCTCCATATAGTGGCGAATATAGCCACAGCAAATTCTATTGCTGTTAGAATTTGGGAAAGGAGTACCCTTCAGACTAGAGGAGTCAAGAAAGACTTTATGGAAGTGATGGAATTTGAGTTAGATTTTTGAGGAACATGGAAAAGGTGAGGAGGAGGGGGGAAGGGATTTTCAAGGGGATTAAGGTAGATGGAGGGGTCACATCAAAGCTGCTCTGGTTGCAGTGGCAGATTCTGCTAGGGAGTGATGGCTGGTGTGGTGGAGGGGTAGCAGGGCCAGAGTGTGCAGATGAGTCTCAGTGTGGCTAAGAGAAACCAGTGTGGCTACCACTGGTTTGCTTGTGTCTAGTTTAGGAAAATTAACCTGGCCAAGGACCATTCAAGGGAACCAAAGGGGAAAGGCTGGAGGCTAGTCAGGACAGGAGGAAGGGATGATGGACGGCCTGGATTAGGGTTCCCGGGAGTGTCAGAAGACCAATAAGGAGTTAGACTTATTTGGAAGGAAGAATTGATGGTCCTTGGCCATGCTCCTTGTTCCCATGCCATTGTCATGTGCTGCACTTGGATGCTTGATTAGCCTGCTCACGGAGAGGCACTACCCTGTGTCACTGTTTCACTCCTTCCCGCCCCACCTGCAGTGGGGAAGCACCACCGCAAAGATACGCGTATTAGGCATAGCGCATGAAACCACTGCCTAACTAACAAAATTGTGGTAGTGCCTACTGGGCCTAAATTTAGAAAAGTGTTACGGGATAAAAGTACTTTGGTGTCTTTCAGCTGATTTCATGATTTCTCATGATGGAAAGGAAGGTTTCTTTTATTTATTTATTTATTTTTGTAAGAATATGGAGCTTATTTTGGTAGTTTGGAGCCTCAAAATACATTGAATATATTTTCACATTTGCACCTATGGCATGAGATAGGCTATTTTATAGAGCTCTTTGTCTCTATGGTTGCAAGTGATGTCTTCCTGTTCAGGTCTGCTTGAAAAGTTGCAAGTTACCACATCAATTTCTTTCTCATTTTAATACTTGCATATTATCCCATTTGTATATGAAGCTGACCGTCTCTCTACAAAGATGTATGTAGTCTCTTAAATATTTAAAAAATATCTCATTCTGCCCCGTCCCCAAATGCCTATTTCAAGATGCAGAAGATATGTACCTAACTCTCTCTTTTGTGTCCAGATGATATGAGAACATGTGTAGAACCTGCTTTCAATGGTTTGTGCTGAAGGGAGGTGGTAGCGGTGGTTGAATGATCAGGGGTCTCCAGTCTTTGCTGGGATGAGTCCTTCTGCTCCTCTCCTGAAGCCACAAGGTTGTCGTTGTTGATGTGTGTGGGCATCTGTGCATATGGGCATCTTCAAGAAAGTCTGTCATGGGTAAGTGTTTGGGGAGTAGTGTGCTGAAAGAGGGATCCAATTGGTCACTGGATAGGAAGGGTTGTACATTTCTACAGTGACGGTTTTATGCCCTTTTCCCCACCATGAGCCTCAAGACAAACCACTTACACTCACTGGGCCTCAGTTTCCAACTGTCCAGTAGGAAGTTAAGGCCCCCTGTCCTTCTCTCCTATCAGCCGTATTGTGAGCATCACACATACGTGAAAGGTCTTTATAATGTAAAGAATTTTTGATATTAACAAATAAACAAACACTCCAGAGATCCTTCAGACATTCCCCATGAGTCATGTAGACTTGGACCATTCGACTTTGAAGAATTAGAAAGACAGAAAGAGAGAGTATTTATTACCAGTCCTCATTTAGGCAGACTGTTTATCCTGTTTATCTAAAATAAGAGCCAATAGTCTGGAGTGGTTTTGATTGGGTCTAAATATTTCTCCACATTTGAATGGGCTCCAAAGCCCTGTGCCAGCACTTGGGCCAGAACATCTGCATGTTCTGAAGGAGAGCAAGTTTATTGTGAGTGCAATGGCTCTGTTTCAGCTAGAGACAGGCAATGGTGTCATCGTCCCCTCCCCACTAGCTGTACCCATCCAGCTGCCTCCCGCTGCTCTGAGCTGATGGTGGGTGTCGAGCCCTGGAATTAAGTCCGTTTGGGAAGCACGATTCTGCTTTTAGTAACTCAGGCCACTCTGTCTGGATATCCTAACTCTGGGGAGATAGCCTTTGCTTAGGAACTGTTGCTGCTTTGGGAGAGAAGAATTACCATAGCTAATATTTACTGAGAGCTTATTATGCACCAGGCACCATTCTAAGCACAGTCCTTGTGTTAACTCATTTAATCCTTATAATACTTGGGGTAGGTACTGTTGCTGTTCCCATTCTACAAATAAGGAAATGGAGGCATGGAGAGGCTTAGTAACCTAAGTTCACTCTGTGAGTAAGTGACAACATGGGTGATAGTCAAAAAATATAACTACTGGGATGATCTAGGCAATGGCTAATCAGAGGCAAGGCTGTGAGCACTCAGAACAGATGCTGCCTGTACAAATACCACTGGCTGAGCATCATCCCAAGTGGGGATTCAAACCAGGCAGTCTGGCTGCAGGGTCCGCATTCTCCCCACTCCTCTGTGTTGTGTCTTTGCTTTCATAGTGCCTGGCACAGAGTAGATGCTCAATAAACAGTGCGCTAAATTCAAGTGCTCTGTTGTCTAACTGCTCCCGTGTGTGTGTGTGTGTGTGTGGGGGGGGGGGGTGTTCCTGTAATTTCTATCTCTTGTCCCTCCCCTTGGCACATAGGACAATGCCCAGAACACAGTTGTGCTCTTGTGGAACCATTCATAAGAGGTCTTCTAGTCTCTGCTCCAGGATACCCCTTATCCCTCCCTCTCCTTTAGATCCAGTGCTCACTCACCTCCCTCCAGCCTCCCCCCAAAAACAAATAATCCATTACTCCCCATGCCCATACATCCGACAGTTTTTCTGTAGCTCTCTCTCAAATTGTTCTGTACCATGTGATGACTTCCCTGAAGGCATTGCAAATTTGTAGTTCTCAAGAGGTGGCCCAGGCTGGTCCTGGAGGAGTGGGGCAGGGGGATAGGCCCACGCAAGGGTTGAATGACCAACCCTAGTAGGTCCTTCAAGTTCCCAACTATCTTTTTTTTTTTTTTAAAGATTTTATCTATTTATTTATTTATTTATTTTTTTTTTCCCTCCAAAGCCCCAGTAGACAGTTGTGTGTCATAGCTGCACATCCTTCCAGTTGCTGTATGCGGGACGCGGCCTCAGCATGGCCAGAGAAGCAGCGCGTCGGTGCGAGCCCGGGATCCGAACCCGGGTCGCCAGCAGTGGAGCGCGCTTACTCAACCACTAAGCCACGGGGCCAGCCCCCAACTATCTTTTGAGGAGAGAAATAGAATCTCTACGGGGGAATTTCTCCACAGATTAAAAACCAACACTGAGTTTCTGATTCAGTAGGTCTGGGATGAAGCCTGAGAATTTGCATTTCTAACAAATTTCCAGGTGATGGCTGATGCTGCTTCTGGTCTGGGTACCACATCTTGAGACCACTGCACTACATTATTCCTCTGTCTCTAGAGCCACCTTTCTGCTACTTCAGGCCAAACTCTCATAGATGAATTTTGCCTGGGAGATTGGACGGTCTCCTGGCCCAAGGCCCAGGGCCTGTTCTAGTCCTTTCTCAGCAGCCTTGGCCACGTGCTCACTACGGGCACTTGCGAGAAGAGTTAGTCCTGACCAAAGTCCCAACATCCAGCCTTGCTGGCCCGAAACCAAGGGCTGGTCAAAGTGTAGTATGATGTGGTTTGGTGGTGGCCGTGGGCAGCCAGAAGTACGTGTGATCTATGTCCCCCAGTGGGGACTTGTCAACCACCAACTCCACATGCCTGGAATTGTCCCATTGGGACCCTGATGTTCGAAAGGCACAAAAGGTCACCTAGTGAAAATTCCCGCTCTTACCCCACCCCCCCGCCATCAAGTTTTTCTCCTCAGACAGTCAGTGTTACCTCGTCTCTGAAATCTCCATCCTCTCCAGGTAGATTACAGCTTTCGCCTCTGGGGTCCCCGAGCATTGTGTGCACATCTTTACCACCACCTTTGTGGCACTGATTTAGACTGTGAGCAGCTGGAGGGCATATCTCTGTGTATTGTTGATCCTTGTGAAAGTGCAGGACACACCGTCGGCACTCTCTGAATGTTGGATAAATGAAAACAAAAGCAATGATTAGAAACACAACATCGCACAACAGAGGTAACATCGTCTGGCTTTGGAGTCATCAGACCTGACTGCAGGTTCTCATTTAGCCATTTGTTAATCATGTCACCTTGGATAGGAATTACTTAACCTAGTTCATTCTCAGTTTTCTTTTTTTTATTTTTATTTATTTGTTGTTTTGCTGGGGAAGGGTAGCTCTAAGCTAACATCTCTTGCCAATCTTCCTCTTTTTTGCTGAGGAAGATTCACCCTGAGCTAACATCTGTTGCCAATTTCCTCTATTTTGTATGTGGGTTGCCACCCCAGCATGGCCATGAGTGGTGTCAGTCCGTGCCTGGGAACCGAACTGGTGCTGCCAAAGTGAAGCGTGCTGAGCTTAACCACTAAGCCACTGGGGCTGGCCCCATTCTCAGTTTTCTAATCTGCAAAATGGGTACAACAATACCTTCCTCATAGGGCTGTTGTGGTATTAAGATAATACATATAAATCTCCTATCACTGTGCCTGGCACACAGTAGGTGCTCAGGCAATGGTATTTACTAGTGAAAGCACCACGTGCTGGACAGATGAGGGGTGGGTGGGCGAGGATAAGCAAAGAAAGAGGAGTCCTGGGGCCCTTATCTTTCAGGGTTTTACCCAATATCGTCTTTCAGCCTGAGGCATTGAAGTGGGATAAAGAGACTTTAGAGGGTAGATGTGTTCTGTCTCAAGGGACAGAGCCAAGGAGAATGGGAATAGACAAGAAGACAGACACAGCAGACACCTCACTGCCTGTCTGGTCTTTGTTTCCATTTCTGTGTTTGCTTTTAGTGGTGTTAATTCGCTCTCTGCCCCCTTTCTCAGACTCCCTTTCTGTCTGTCTATCAGTTGATCTGAGTCCTGCAAAAGGTAGAGGCAATGACAGTAAAACCTGAATAGGACTGTTCTGAGAACTATGACATCATGGACTGTGTTTAATAGATATTTGAGAATAACGATGCTTACTATAACACGTGCTAGGTCAGGGCTATGAGAAAGCGTTCCT
Source organism: Diceros bicornis minor (assembly GCF_020826845.1). Lineage (NCBI taxonomy): Eukaryota > Metazoa > Chordata > Mammalia > Perissodactyla > Rhinocerotidae > Diceros > Diceros bicornis. The sequence continues at coordinate 19,631,194 of NC_080749.1, read as the reverse complement.
TGTTCAGTCCTCCTCTGAGCTGTTGTTGGTTTTCGTGTTAGCTAGCCTCCCTTCGGTACTGTGGGAGGATACACCACATGATGTGTTAGGCATTATGAGTTCCAGTAGTACTGGTATCACATCCAGTTCCCCCCCCTTCCAGGCATATGGAAGACAAGCTCCCTTGCAGTTGGGCAGGGCCACGTGCTTAGTTCTGCGTCACTTGTGAGCGGACGCAGTGGAAGGCCCACGCACCTCTCTCCGTCTGTCTTTTCTAGGGCATGTGATCCTGCAGCAGGCTTTGTTTTAGGGGCAGAGCTGCAAGATTAAAACAACCTGGACCCCTGAGCTGCAACATGAGAAAAGCTGCCTTAAAGGGGCACTTGCTTCACCCAGAATCCTTTGTGGCATTAAGCCACTGAAATGTGGGGGCTGTTTGTTACTGTAAGATAACCTAGCTTATTCAAACACAAAAACCAATGAGCAAGCACTATAAGTCTTGCACACTTTGTCCATCCTCAGTAGGTTATACATGGCACTCCACTGGTGCTTTTAGTATAATAGCCCAGGCACATCAGTTTATAATTGTCTTGATAATTATATTTCTGGCCTGAAGCTTCCCCTCTCCCTCTTCCCCAAATTTTGGTGGAATCATATTAGCTTTTCAGATGAGACCTAGATGCCATCCTGGTTAGACCAAACCTATCCCTATCCCATTGAAAAGTGTTCATACTTTACTCATGGTGAGGAAAGAGTACCAACTACTTGTAAACAGAATAGGATTTCTGGATGGACCATTTATTGTTAAAGTCTAGAGAAATACATGAGCCAATAATTAATGTCTTCGTCCATTTTCATTCTTTCTTGTTTGTGTGGCCCCAAGTAAGGGGAGGCAGCATGGGGTAGATGTGTAGATCAGGGATCGTGGAATTGGGTTACTAGGGGAGGCTCGAGTGGGATCAGCAGTGTTTCTGAATGTGATTATATGTCCTGGGTCATTGGTGCACAACTCTAGGAGATACCGTTCCTATTTTGAGTTATGAAAATGGGGCCTTCCATGCTCAAGGAACACAGTGTCGACTGCACAGCATGGCAGACCCTGAACGGGTGCTGTCTGTGCTTTGGTTTCCTCGTGGTGAAATGGGGCTATTACCTACTTCCCAGGCCTTTGGACAAGATACAATACTTTGTACTTTTCTGTATAGTTTTACTTTTTCTTTTTTACCGTGGGTAATATAATTTCTAAAAAACCCAATAAGGACTCCAAAAGAACCCAGGATCAGAGACATGGCTGAAATAAAAATTCTGGCTGATGAAACATCATATAAAACTCTCAGGGGTGTATCAGGATAGACAAGGCCAGAGGACTAGCCTTGTCCACCTGACTACCTCCCCGGGACCAGATCTGCCTCCTGGTTATTTCTGCAAAGTTTTGTTAAAACACAGTCAGCCTCATGCGTCTTACTTCATGTTTGTGGCTGTTCTCACAGTACGACAGCAGAGTTGAATAGTTGTGACAGGAGTGGATGACACACAAAGCCTAACACATGCATGATTTGGTCCTTTACAGCAAAGACTAGACCATGGTTCTCAAACTTGACCATGCTTCTTAGAATCACCTGGTGAACGTATTAAAATACATATTTCTGGCTCCGCCTCAGAGTTTCTAATTCAATAGGCCTGGGGTGGAGCCTGTGAATCTGTTTTTCTATCAAGTTCCACCCAGGTGATGCTGATGTTGCTCATCTGGGGACCACATTTTGAGAACCATAGGACTAGGGATTATGGTTGGCAAGATGTACTGATGAGATGAATTCTAACAGAATAGAGTGGGCACCAGCTGTGCATGGGGCTGTTCTCCACCTTTCAGAACAGGGTAGAAGGAAGAGAAGCTCCAGGTGTCTCTTTCTCTAAGATTCTTTGGCTTGGTTAAACAACAACAAAAAGTTGATATCCCAGGGCTACGCAGAATGTACTAGCACTATAGTTATTGAGTTTATACTGTACACGTATTTGTGGAACTCCGTGAATAAGGTTGGCTACAAAATAACCCCTCTACTTGTGAGTATGTGGGAGTCCTGCAAATATGCTGCACCTAAGGCCAAATGCTCCTGAAGTACAGTAAGCAGGTACCAACCTGTAGCTGAAAATTACTGAATTCCAGATGAACACGTTGTAATTCATACAGTATCAGTTCTTTCTGATGGGTGTCAATTACTGAGTTCTGGGAACTAGTCTTGGGGAGACAAAGCCAAGCAATGATCATCAGGCTTTTTTTTTTTTTTTTTCCACTTACCCATCCTTGCCTCCATATCTCCTATGGGGCATTAGTTGATTGGTGTAAGGATTGTTACAGAAGAAGCCACTTGGCGTAAAAGGGAAAGATGGTAGGTGGAGGCGTCAGACCCAGAGTAGGGATATGGAGTGGAGGTTGCCAACAAGAGTCCTTGTTTTGAAAATTCAGCTGTAAAGGAAGAAGGCTGGAGTCTTCTTACCTGTGAGGCTTCAGGATTTGCATTTCATGACTGAGATCCTGTTTTTGTTGCTTGCTCCGGAAAATTCTCTTCACAGAGTCACACAGCTAGGAGGATGGAATGAAAGGGGAGGTTTCTGGTCCCTACTGTCCGATACAAATCGGACTTGGTTCTCTTTCAGTCTGGGCTTGCGATCTTTAGGAAGAAGCTCTTGAGAGACAGCCAAGGAAGGCTGGAATTCACCGAGAGCCCCTTTCCCTCCACCCACTCCAGACGCTACTCTCCTCATCATCTCTTCAATATGTGGTCTTCCAGACTTAGAGAAAACACAGCTGTTATGATGTCTCCACAGGGACTCACCATTGCAGCACATTTCTGCTTGAAATTGGCCCAGTCACTATGGTCACGCATGAAACGTGATGGCAATTAGGAGCCTGGCTGACTAACTGTCCAAGGATGATGAATCTGGGAGGAAGGTTTGGAAGCAAAACTCCTGAGGACTCCTTTTTCTGTCCAGCCAAGGGACACTTCTTGCTTTGGGACTTGTCTCTTCCCACGCAGCCTGGGAGGCCCTAGAAGAAGGGGGAGACTCTGACAAACTAAGAGGGGCAACTTAGATGTCTGGTTATTACAGGGTCTCTGCTTCCTCCCTTGTCTCCCTGGCGGACTCCTTCTTATCCTGTGGCTTCAGCTTTAAGACCATCTTCCCCATCTTCCCTGAGAAGTCTTTCCTAACCTCCCCATTAGAGCTGGTCTCTTCCCTTGAGCTTCCAGAATACATCTCGATCATGGCACTTTTCACATTGCTTGAATTACCTGGTTACATGTCTGTTTTTGCCTTTGAACCATATGCTGCTTTATTTTACTTATTTAAAAACACTTAGTATGTCTTAACTCTTCTGAGTGCTTGACGAATACTAACTCATTTAATCTTTGTTTCTTGTTATCGTTTTTTTCCTAGCTTTATTGAGATATAATCAACATATAACATTCTGTAAGTTTAAAGTGTACAATGTGAGGGTTTGATACACATACATGTTGCAAAACAATTACCATAATAAGGTTGGTTAACACCTCCATCACCTCACATAACTACCTTTTTTGTGTGTGTGCTGAGAACATTTAAGATTTACTCTCTTAGCAACTTTCATTATATAATGCAGTACTGTTAACTATAGTCATCATGCTGTATGTTCAATTCTCAGAACTTACTCACCTAACTGGAAGTTTGTACCTTTTGACCAATATCTCCCCATTTCCCCCACCCCTAGCCCTTGTCAATCTCCATTCTACTCTCTGTTTCTATGAGTTCAGCTTTTATAGACTCCACATATAAACAAGATCATTCACTATTTGTCTTTCTCTGACTTATTTCACTTAGCATAATGCCCTCAAGGTCCATCCACGTTGTTTCAAATAGCAGAGTTTCCTTCTTTCTCATGGCTAAATAACATTCCATTGTATATATATACCATGTCTCCCTTATCCACTTATCTGTTGTCAGACACTTAAGTTGTTTCCATGTCTTGGCTATTGTGAATAACGCTGCAATGACTATGGGGATGCAGACATCTCTTTGAAGACAGTGATTTCAATTCCTTTGAATGTATACTCAGAAGTGGAATTTCTGGATCGTGTGGTAGTTCTATTTTTAATTTTTTGAGAAACCTCCATCCTGTTTTACAAAGTGGCTGTGCTATGGAATATTTATATTCCCGCCCACAGTGCACAAGGGTTCCCTTTTCTCCGCATCCTCACCAGCATTTATCTCTTGTCTTTTTGAGACTAGCCATTCTAACAGGTGTGAGGTGATAGCTCATTGTGGTTTTAATTTGCATTTTTCCCTGATGATCAGTGATGTTGAGCACCTTTTCATGTACCTGTTGGTTATTTGTATGTCTTCTCTGGAAAAATGTCTTTTTGGGTCCTCTGTCCATTTTTAAGTTGAATTAGATGTTTTTTTGCTATTAAGTTGTATGAGTTTAGTATATATTTTTGATATTAACCCTTTATCAGATATGAGGTTTGTCAATATTTTCTTCCATTCTGTAGGTTGCTTTTCATTTTGTTGGTTTTTTCTTTTGCTTTTCAGAAGCTTTTTAATTTGATGTAGGCCCACTTGTTTATTTTTTCTTTTGTTGCCTTTGCTTTTGATGTCACATCCAAAAAATCATTGCCAAAACCAGCATCAAGGAGCTTTTCTCTATGTTTTTTTCTAGGAGTTTTATGGTTTCAGGTCTTACATTTGTCTTCAATTCATTTTGTGTCAATTTTGTGAGTAGTGTAACATAAGATCCAATTGAATTCTTTTGCATGTTAATATAGAGTTTTCCCAACACTATTTATTGAAGATACTATTCTTTCCCCATTGAGTATTTCTGGTTCCCCTGACAAATATTAGTTGACTAGAATGTGAGGGTTTGTTTCTGGGCTCTTGATTCTGTTCCATTCATTAGTCTATGTGTATATTTTTATGCTAGTACCATACTGTTTTGATTACTATGGCTTTATAGTACTGTTTGAAATCAGGAAGTGTGATGCCTCCAGCTTTGTTCCACTTTCTTAGGATTGCTTTGGCTATTTTGAGTCTTTTGTGGTTCCATACAAATTTTAGAATTGTATTTCTATTTCTGTGAAAAATGTCATTGGAATTTTGATAGGGATTGCATTGAATCTATAAATGGTTTTGGGTAGCATGGACATTTTACCAAGATTAATTCTTCTAGTCCATGAACACGGTCTCACTTTTCCCCATGGGAAGAATCATGAACAGAGAAGATCTGTCTTGGCACTGAGCTGTGCCATCTTGGGGGAGGGGTGACACAGGTAAAGTGAAACTGTTCCTCTTATCCTCTTCAATGTGTCCAGTCTTGTATTGTTTTCTTTTTCCCTCTAACAGTGTGCTGGAACTTCTCTGCTATAATCCCGGGCTTCTACAAAGGCCGTCTTATCTGTGGGTGATTGTCAAAATCAGTGTTCTTTGGGGGGAAGACAGTAGAAAACTTTTATTTTGCCATGTTGATGATGTCATTCTTTTTATTTAATCTTCATAACGACACCAAGAGGTAGGTATTATTATTATGCCTATTTTGCAGATGAGAAAACTGAGTCACAAAGAAGTTATATAATTGCCTATGACCACAGATTTCATAAGTAGCAGAGCTGGTGTTCACAACTAAGCAGTCTGGCTCCAGAGTCATAACCACCGTGCTATGCCACTTCCCCTTAAGGGTACCGTTTATGTTTTATTCATCTTTTATTTCTAGGTTCTAACACTGGGCCTGGCACAAAGTGAAACTTTAACAAATGTTTTTGAAAGAAAGAATATAGTCTTTATCTGTTAGGAGGACAGAGAAATTAATAAAGTTTTGGAGTCAATACATACGTATTCCATTTAATAGACTCTACACTGTACTAATTTATTATATTATTTGTCTCTGAACTTATTTTGTTAAGAAAATGATGTATGTGTATGTGTATAAAAAATTTTGTGTAGTTTACAGTTATGCATTTTCCCCAGTGTTCTGAGTACTCTTGTATACTTTTACTCAAAAGCAGTGAGTGGAGAAAGTGTTCTGCACATTCTTCAGCAATGAGAGCTGGCACCTATAATGCAAACCCTCTGTGCAAGGAGCCCTCTACCCTCTCTTTCTTGAGTCGAGTGCATTATACAAAGAGGGTTGTTAATTCCTCTGTGGGCTCCCTTTCTGCCATTTATTTTGTATTCTAGTAAGTCATCTTAATCCACAGTTACTGACAAAAAAATGTGTAACTTAAGGGCCTTAAAGGAACACAAGCAGAGGATCAAGCTGGATCTTAAGACAGGCCACGTTGTTCCCTAGACCTGGCAGTGTCAACCACTGGCACCGTTCTGGAGCATCCTATTCTGTAAGCGGCTCTTCATCCAGGAGAAATCAGAGGACCACTTCCACTGCCTCCAAGAACAAAGGAAAGGACCATGAACAAAAATACCCAGGGCCAGACCTGGTTGGTTTGACAGATCCAGACACCTCAGTAGCCGACACAACGTAAAAGGGCAGGGGCAGCCAGTGTAGACCAGCGGGCTGTGTTTGGATTCCCCAGCATTCCAAGGCCTCCACAAGCCTGGTCTCCACCCTTCCAGCTTGACTTCACTGTGGACAAACCTGGGCTTCCTTGGAAGTTTGTGCTGCCGAGCTCTTTAACTCTCGAGAAAAGAACCGTGCATTAGAGTGTGAAGTCACTGAGGACAGCTTCACACTCTTTCTGGGGGCCATGCTTTGGCAGAGTCTGACCTGAGCCCCATAAGCATCTATCACTAAATGACAGCCAACACTTTTTCCCCAAGCGGCTACATTTGCCACGTTGGGGACGTGCAGTTCTCAGATAAGTACATAACTTTCTAAATCTCATTTTCTTTTATTACTATGCATTTTATGTTATATATCATTGTTATTAATCTGCTTATTATTTGTATTCTAGTTTAAATAATCAAGAAAACTCATAATTCTTAGTAATATATAGTAAGTTAGGATTTCAGGAACACATCTCCATTGGGACTGTTATACAATGTCCCTCTACTGCCCAGATTCAGTTAGATCTCCAGTTTTCAGAATGTATTCACAGCATTAAATGCTATATGCCATGCATTGTGCTAAGTGTTAAGCTTTTTACATATTTTATCTCATTCAATTGCCAAGATTCAAACTTAGGAACTGCAAAGTTGAAGTTGCAACCATAAGATAAAATCTAGGTATTAGCCAAACAACTCATGAACTCCTCTGTGTGGGCTTAGAATTGGTAGGCAAAAACTGAGTGCTTATTTAGTGCCCAACACTCCTACTGAGTATCTGCAATAGTACTGATGAAGCAAATGAGAAAAAATTCTTCCTTCCTCCCTCCATGACTGGCTAGGTAGTTGGTTATTCAGTAATAACTGTCCAATATCATTTAGGGCTTTCATTCAGCAGCAAAGATCAGATATCCAAAAAATAGTAGTGTATTCCAATGAAGGGTTTTATTTCTCTCATGTAATGTGAAATCTGGATATAGTCAGTTCGGGACTGGAAGGACAGCTCTATAATGTCGTGAGAGACAAAGGCTTCTGCAATGTTTCTGCTCCATCATCCTTAGTGTATGTTTGTCTCATGGCCACAAGATGGCTGCCATCCTCCAGCCATCTCATTTGCATTTCTGGCAGGTAGAAGAGAATGGGCAAGGGACATGGCAGATGAGTCAGCTTCCCTTTAATGGAGCTTCCCAGCATTCTCACCTATTAAATTCCTCTGGCTTCTCATTGGCCAGATTTGTGTCACATATTCACCCCTAAATGCAAAGGTGGCTGAGAAAATTAGTTATGTTTTTGAGAGGGACGTGTGAGCCTGCCATGCATCTTTGAGCTTTGGTTTACAGTTTCCAGCTTATATAGTCACTCCAGTAACTCTCAGAGTCAGGTCAGGGCTGGTGCAGTCATAGGCAGACTCATAGCTGCCTACATGTTGTGGATCAAGGAACACGTGGAAGGCTCAGAGGCCAAGTCATACAGCCAGGTAGTGGCAGAAGCTGGAAACGGTGTCTTTGGGCCTCTCAAGACCTTTCCACTCTTATCACACTTCACCTGAGAGCTCAAACTCCCATAAACTCACTGAGCATCTGAGTGGATGGCCCCAGGACCACTGAAGGTTCTTCCTAGGACCACATGACCTTCAAATGGCCAGTAGGACATTTACATTCCTAGAGTGCCACGTAAGAATGGAAAATGTCCAGAGGGTGCTTTTTACTTCCCCCCCCTGGACAAATACAAAATAGATCATTCTGGAGACCATCGAGTCATTTTCTATCTTTGCTACTATCTTAGACTGGGGTTGGAATATGGGTGGAGGGAAAGTCCTTTATATTCACAGACACAATTTTAGGACAGAAAAAAGAATTGAAGCACATGTATGGTTATAGAACTTAAATAATTTTTGAGGTGATGTAAACAACACGATAACCAGATTTTAGACAAAATTTAATAAAATCATGAATGACAGAGTCAAATAAATAAAATTTTATCCCATCTTTGGAGCCAACTCTATCCAGGAGCTCTACACTCGTTAACACATTTAATCCAGGTAACACCCCTCCAAGGCGTTGGTCATTGCCCTTGTACAGCTGAGGACACTAAGTTTTAACAGGTGAGCAACTTGCCCTGGGACACACAGGTGGCCTGAGTTTGAGCTCCCTCCTGATCTTGTATTCTTCCCACCTCATTATGCAAACCTCATAACGGGCTGCTAACTTTTTTAGTGCGAATAGGAATAGGTCCCCGCCCCCCCCAGTATCACAATGTTTATTGATAGATACAGGTACATAAAATCAGGGCGTGCACATAATTTGACAAGTTAAGTAGCCTTAATTTCAATACTATAGTAAGAGGGATCAATTCAATCCCTTAACATTTGTTTCACATCCACCGAAAACACTTCAAGGGCATTAATGATCTCTCAAAACTGATCGGTTTTTGCAAGTAAATCACGTTTCTTTTGAAAAGGTTTGTACACTTGCCCAGGCTCAAGGATATTAAAATCTAGCACATCAAGCCCATTGCTGGAGGTAGAAATGCAGACAATATGCTATTACACATGATTTGAAGTATTCTCTCTTTGCTGGGAGTCGTCTGGGAAATCTGCCCTCTCACCATGTATGAAGTTTTCCAGGAGATGGCACCAGAGAGCTTAGAATCAGTTCCAGGGCAAGCTAAGCCGGATTACAGTGAACCAAACAGCTCAGGTGCCTGTCAGAGGGAGGAATCTCAGCAGATACCTCCGCACCACGAGCAGTTAAGCATTCTCCGTCTCTTCAGGGACCTCTAGGCTGGTTCTGAGGCGGCCGAGACGTCCGGCCCCCTGAGGATCAAGACGACGTGAGACGTGAGAGGTGTTTAAGAGGTGGGCAGACCCTTTAAAGGTGAGGCTGGCATGTGTAAGTGGAGAGCTTGGCTGCTGAATAGTTGGAAAGAAACAACACAGCCATCAACTTCATTCTGTAAGGATATAGACCCCCGCGTGAAGTCTCCCCAGCAATGTCGTCCTGTATCACCTAAATTTAGTCTATACAAAGAAAAGAAGGATGTCTAGAGCCTATAAAAGCCACAGGACAGTGAACACCTCTCAGCTTCAAGTGGTTCTCGAGACAAAACTGGAGGAAAAAAGAGAAGAAAATAAAAAAACGTTCAACTCCAAAACAATTTTTTTTGTCAAGTTACATTAAGGTATATTCTCTAAAATGGCTATCAGCAAAAATACAGGTGGCTTGCTCACCATTAGCCCTCCCTGCCATTAGGTTGAGAGCAGCCAGCCACACGCAGCATAGGCGGGGCCGTGTCAGCCCCGACTCTGGGCTTCCCCGAGCTGCCTGGCGATGTCAACTACCTGCCTTTATTTCTGGAGCCCTTTCAGTTGCAATTTCCACATCCATAAGTCAGCTTTCACCTGGGGCCTCGAGTCCCTTGGGATTTACCCGGTGGCCCAAAGTTAAGTCTCCCTCCCTCAGGTGTTTCTATTCCTCTCTATTGTACGTGTTTTGAATTTGGCATGGGTGCACGATTTTTAGATGTGTTTAAAATGTTACTGAAATGATAGCACCTTGAAGCCATGCAGAGAATTTAGAGATCTTTAAAGCAGTTCAATTCAGAAATAGGCAAACAGGTCATTTTGACAGTGTTCTCTTTTAAGCTACTGTTCGCCTTAGCAAGCCCATATGTATACATGCGTTTGATGCTCAGAGCTGTATGTTCCCTATGCCCTTGCTACTCAAAGTGTGGTCCATGGACCAGCAGCATCAACATCACCAGGGAGCTTGTTAGACATGCACCATTTTGGGCCTCACCCCAGACCTACTGCATCAGAATCTGCCTTTTAACAAGATCCTCAGGGGATTTGTATGTTGTGAGTCTCAGAAATACACAATATGAGACTCTTTTTAAAGTTAACTCCAAAGACCAATAGTCCAATAGGGTAGGGAGGACCACAGAGCTGGGCCCTGCCTCCTGGGGTGGGTAATATTATTATTAATCACCAGAAACTATATTTTCTGTCACGTTGTCCCATTTGGGGAGAGAAAAGAGGCAGGTTGATGGATATCAGCACATTTCATTTGATCATAACAGGCAGGGGCTACAAGTGCTATCTGTGCCATTTTAGGCCATGAGGTATAGATTAGTGACATATAGAGAAAGATAGCTCTTCTGACAAGCAAGTAGTGGGCAGAGTGTCCCGGAGGGAGAGGTGGCAGGAAAGGGCAAGACAACAGTGGGGTCTCAGCACAGACACATGAATTCAGGCAGCCAAAGACCACCTGGAATTTTCAGTATCTCCTTAGATGAGAGAGAGGTGAACAGTCCGAGCTGGGGACACCCACCCTTTTCAGGCAAAACCCAGGGGTACCAAGGGATTTCCCATGGCCAAGGGCACCAGGTGTTGCCTCAGACTGTGCCCAGGGACTGTCGCCGGGGACCCTTTGCTAAATGAAGCAATTTGGCCGGCTGGGTTAGGTGGCTGACGGAGACAGCATGCAGGTGCACAGCCCTCACAGTTAAAAGATTTTTGTGACCACTGAATAAGGATATTGGTGGACCAAAGGGGCTGTTCCCATTCTTTTCTGACCATCACAAATGCCAGTCATGTAGCTGAGGCAGATCAGTATCTGCTCTATGCTAGTCTTACAAGTGCTTTTAAGTAGGAGCCAGCTTTTGGCTGAAATGAAGACAAATTCCTTCTCTCTATTAAATTCTCAGAGTAGTGCAATGGATATAATCCAATCTGGTTTTTCTTCTTTTAAAATAAGAGCAATATGAATTGCCACTGTTAAGGAAGTAATTGGAGTAAGGGGGTGGTGCCACTCACCAGAAAGGCACAGTCCACCTAGATTGGGTGGAGGGCGTGCAGGTGAGTGGTGTTTGGGTGGAAGTAATGACCCATTCCTTTCTCATATGCACATGCTTCATTAGAAGTCAGACTTCCCAGTCAGAGCATGCTTCATTTCCTGACCTACCACTGAGCCTCCAAGGCCACCCAAGTCCTTGGAATTTTGTCTTGGCGCAAGGGGAGGAAAGAGTATCTCTCTTCCTTGTTGGCTTCTTTGTTCCCCTGGGGGCCTCAGTTGCTCATTAGGCTCCAGTTTCTATCTGCAGGATGTTACCCAGAGAGAAATATAATCCTGAAAGAAATAGCAGCACGCCACTCTAGGCCTCTGCCTGGCAGGTTGGGCCCTGAAATTAGGTCATAATCCCAAATCTAGAAGTTAAGGTCCCAGACAGTCTGAGTCTCCTCTGTGAGGCTGAGTTTCCCATGCACAATTTGATACTTCAGAAGCCAGCCAGACATCACTTCTGGTTTTCTCTCCTCTTGCAGTGTTGGTCCCTGTAGGACTTTGCTGTGATTCTGTCTCTGCAGCCTGATTGGTTGGCTCATCTAGTTCTCTGGACTTGGGTTTGGGAATCTGAACCACTGGGTGCCTGGAATCTGGCCAGCTATACTCAATGTGTCTTTTTATTCTGAGGTTTTGACATCGGGACCTTGCTGACCCTCCCAAGGTTAGCCAATTCCTAGAGATGGTAAAGGACCCACCTGGGAGGGCACCTTTCATATGCAAACCAACCAACCCAGAACCCACCTCACACCCCCTCCTCCAATAGGCTTTTACATTCTGGGCCCTGTCCTCCTGCCCTAATCACCCCAGGGCTATGTACTAGACACTGGGGATAGCCTCTATGCCCCAGAGCCTGCTGAAAGTATTCAAACTAGCTAGTCGTTGCCTCAAGGTTACCTTGCCTCACCAGTTCCTTCCCATGGAAACCACAATGAAGGCTCTTGCCCACATTTTCTCCTCCCTCCCTCTGCCTCCTGGCTGACCCTGATGCTTCCCTGTGTGGCCCTGCATGGTGTGCTGGGCCTCCTGTTTCTAGGGAACTATGGGTATAAAAACTTCTTCCTTCATGACAGTCATTTCCATGTCTGTGTGTCTTACCAGACCTCATTAAAACAATCTGGGGTATATTTTAAAACACCAGCCCTCCAGCCTCTGGATTGAGATTGGATCATGCTCCTTGAACCCACAGTCCGTGGTTCTTCCTGTACTGGTCAGCCTGTACTGACTTCCTGCCTTCCAACTTGGAATTACTACCCCCTACCCAATGGTTGGTCATTTTTTCTTGTCATCTTGTTAGATGTCCTAGGACCAGCCACATCTGAAAATTGGGAATACGACTATAGTGCCCACTTCGGACGCTGCGCCTGACTCACTGAGATGCATTTTCTTGAATCGGTGCTGTTATTTCTGTGGGGTGGATTCCAGGAGTAAAACTGCTAAGCTGGGAGATATGTATGCAGTTAATTTTGATAGATGTTTCCAGATAGCTTTACAAAAAGGCTGTCATAATTCACATTTCCACCAGCAAGGTGTGAAATGAACCCTTTCCCTGCAAGCCCCTGGGGATCTTGGCCTTCCTGGACTCTAATCCCCCCAGCATTCCAAGTGGTGAACACTCTCTCTTGCCGAAGGGCGTGGGGCTCCCAAAGGGGTGGGGTGGGGCCATTGGCAGCTCACAGGTGTCAAACTCGCCTAGGAACCCAGGCAGACTGGTGGAGGGAGGATGTCTCCCACTGGTCTGCCCATGGTGGCCGCTGGTTCTCTGACCTGAAATCACACAGGTGACATTGTTGATAGTCCCCTTCCCTGTTGGCTGGGCCTCCCAGGCTCGGGCCACTCCATTGGAGGAGCAGTTAGTGCTTTAGAATCAATTTAAAGGAGAAGGAGGGGAGGGGTTCCTTCTCAGATGATTTCTGCTACGTTTGGTTTTGTGATTAGCTGAATATCAGGATTTTATGGTTCATTTGTCCTTTTCTGTCTTTCTCATCCATTTTGACTTCCAGGCCAAGCCTGGTCTTGGTGGCAATTAGCTGCCGTGGGTGTGGGATTTCCTGGTGGGACTCAAGACACAAGGCCTTGCTGCTTACTCCTCAAGACCACACCAGCGACTTCTTTCTATGTTCTAGGGTTCCCGTTAAAAGACATTTTTTATTTTTTAGAAAATTGCACAATTATTATTTTACAGGGAAAAATACAGCTAATCAAGGAAAAATATTATTTAATATCTCACTCAACAGAAATAACAATTACTAACATTTTAGGTGGGTTGTTTTCCAGACCTTTTTCATGGAAAAAATATTATTTTTTGTTTGTAACCTGCATATTTCAACCTAAAAAACAACCATGTGTGCCATTCCTCATCAGTATAACAGTTTACGGCAGCACTTTCCACGGATGCGTAAGTATTTTGTCATGCCTTACATTGTTTAACCAATTGCCTATTGTTGGTCGATTTTCCCAGATTTTTGCTATTGTAATAAGTTCTATAATAAACAGCTTTGCACATATGTCTGTATAATGGTCCAATTATATTTTTAGGCAAAATGCCTAGAAATGAGATTATAAAATTAAAGCATAGTCGCTTTCTAAGGGCTTTTGAGTTGAATTGTACTTCAGAAAATGTGTACCAATTTACTCTCTCCCAAGAGGTATTTGAGTAACTATTTCCCCAAACTCTCCTTAATAGTTGAGAATTATTTTTTTCATTGTGGCTAATTTGATATGTGCATTTAATATATTTACCAATAAGGGCAATACACCTCTATCCTCACTTCTGTTAAGCCCCTGTCCTTCACCACCTTACCATCTAACAGGAAGGGTTGAGAATTTGGGGTCTGCAGTCAGAAAGACCAGGTTTATAGGACCCTGCACAGGTCACTTAATTCCCTTAAGTCTCAGTTTCCTCAACTCTAAAATGGGCACAATAAAAAAACTTTCCATCACTGGGTTGTTGAGGGTTTAAATGCAATGATGTAGGGAAAGTACTTAGAGGGTGCTTGGCATACAATTCACTTTCAATACACATCTATCTTTCTAGAGAGTCCTCAAGATGTCACCTGGTCTGTCTGCTGCCTTAAGCAAACCCGCACTCAAGCCATAGTGACCCCTCTTTAAAGAAGCAAGACCCCGAGAAGAGATACGGGCATGCATTTGAGCATTGCTTACCAACAAGAAGCTCTATGCACAAGGTAGGTTCTGCTTGTAATAATGTAGGAGCAGGTATATGCACCCATGTGTGAGTTCTCTCTCTTTCGCATCACACACACACACGTGCGTGCACAAAATCAGTAAGATTTCAATTTGGTCAATAATTTATGAGGCACATGGTAAGAGCAGTATAAATGTTTCTTCACTAAATAGAAGAACGTTTGCCCAGTGTGCACACGTACTGGCTGGCTGTGTTCTCACTGAAGAGTTGGCTCCTAATCCTGAGGGGGATGGGAGTGTAGCAGCCATACAGGAAGTAAGATTGGGGGAGAGGACCCACAAGTTGGGGTCTCTGTACAATGCAAGTGGAGAATGCTGGAGAGGGAGCTCTGGTTTGCCCGTTACAGAAATAGAGGAGGAGTGAATGGAGACACACATCCACGTGCTGTCTTTCAATGAAAGAAGAAGGGCAGAAAAGGGGGAAATTTAATACAGAGTTTCTTTGAAGGAGTGCTGCCAGTTTGACGAGGGTCAAATGACTGGATCAAACATCTATCTCGTCTTATCTCCCTTCTTGTCACTCCAACCCCAGTATCATCTCAGGAAGATGACCCCCCAAAGAAACTTGAGACTGAAGTCCAGGTGAGATCAGAGAGTCATGGGTTGGCCTCCTGACTCACCACGTGAGACTGGTTGGAAAGCCAGGGGGCCATGCAGCCATCATCACCCTCCCCATTTAGGGGGACAGCGGCGGTATCCTTGGGCCCAGGTGAGGCCTCAAGCAAAGGAGAAGTTGGGTCCCTGAAGAACTTTAAGCAGGAATGTCCCTCGTCACTGAAGTCAGCTTCAGGCTGGCTGTTTGGACCAGAGTCAGGGCTCTGGAGGAAGCAAAGCAGGACTCGAATGAGGGCTGTGGCTCTCTCCTGTGCAGCTGGGGCCTCCTGCCGGACCTCCTGTCACCCTGGTCTGCCTGGGGTGAGGGAGTGTTTTGGAACCTACCTCCCCCAGGCAGTGCTGGCCCCCAGAGGGGTTGTGTTTGTCTGGCAGAGTATGTTTTAAAAATTCAAATTGGGATGACTTGGAAGTGAGCGGTGGGAGCTACCTTCACTCTCTCAGCCGTCTCCTGTCATCTGATCCACTGCCTGGTTCCCAGGGGACTTGCCTGGCTCCTGTGCGCCTTCAATTGGAAGAGATCCTGACTCTTGTGTAATTCTCACTGAGTGGCAGCCGAGCTCGCCCTAAGCACAAGATGTGGCCTCTGTCTCTCTTTTTAGTCCCTACACCCAGCAGGGTCCGGTTCTTTGTTTCTGCCCCCAGCCTGAGGCAACTCACACTCTCCACCTTGGTCTCCAACTATGGGTGGACTCTGAGTCCGGATCACTCAGGCACCTGCTGTTCTTCCCAGAAAGACCTCAAGAATTCCCTGTTGTCTGGGTTATCTTACCCCCGAGCCCCAGCCCTTGGGCAGGAGCTCCACATAGAGGAACATCTGCCTGAACTAAGACCCCCTTCAAGACACCCCTTTGGGTCACTGCTTGTGGATGCCCCTCAGGGTCCTGTCTGAAAGCAAGATCGGCTCTCCTGGCCCCTGTTCCACTGTTCCAGCCTCTCCCTTCCCACTGGCCACACTGTGAAGCGCAAGCAAGTCTAGAACCCTCACCATGACTTCATGCCTTTATTCAGAACTTGGTGGTTCACAGTTTACACTCGACTCTAGGAGCTTTGGTTATCTGACTCAGCCTGCAGTAGGTGAAAAACAATGAATTATAAAGCAGGGCGAAAGGTGTCCAGGAGGAAAAGGGACAGTTGACAAGGTGGCAGAAGTCAAGACCACTGAAAAACTTCTGTATTGAGTCATAAGCCGTGTGGGCCCAGCTGAGCGGCTGCCTGGAGCCCTGCGGATGGGCTGTCACTGCGAGCCTACCGGTCAGTGAAGGCCGAGGGGTCTGTTCTCGCAGGAGCCCGTGGGCAGGGGATGCTTGTTGCCTGGGCAGGTGGTGGTGCACCACACTAAGCGGGGCATGGAGCTTAGACCTTCACCCTGTGTCTGTCACAGATACATCAGACAAAACTCCCAATTCCTTGTGGTGGGGAGAAATCAGCCCCTCTGTGTCTGGTGGAGGCCACTTTGAAAACCGAGAATGATGCCAAGCACATAGTAGGCTTTCAGTAGGCACATTCCTATGTGCCTTTCGGTTCCCATTGAGCTTGTTTAGTATGGACTTGGACTTGGGGCATGGGAAGCTGGGCTGTACACAGCAAACTTTTAGGTTTATAGTTACTCATCTCTATTTTGTAAGATCCTTTGTAAGATGCATCTGGATTTCAAAGATGCTAAAATGGGAAAAAAATGTGCATCTTAGAATTGATGACATACATTACTGGTTTAGGAAATTCTTGTCTTTAGAAGATCTACACTGCTCATCAGTGTGTTAATAGCTCCAAGATGTCCTGTAGTAAAGGTACCTGCTTAACTCTGAGTGAGCTCTTTTCTCCCAGACTTAATCAGAGTGCCCTCTCTGTGTGGTTCCTGTAGCAATCTTTGGAACTTGTTTTCTATGAGACATATTTTAGGTCACCTTAAGTCACTTAGAAAAGTTTAAATTGTGTTCAGTATACTTTCTTCATTGACCTCAGTTCTGTGATATGATACATTTTAGAAAGATTTCCATTAAAAATGCTTAAAGAAATGTCACTTTTAGCTTCAGATTTGCATAAGTGCTTCAGGGAGCTTGGGGACGCTCCGGCCTGCTTTAGGGGCTGATTTGCATAAGGGACCCTAGGTTTTGGGGAAATTGCTGTCAGGCCTTTCCACATTTAAATTAAGACTGTGCCCTTCAGAAGGGGTGATGGAGAATGTGCACAATCCCTGACCCACCAAGAGCCAGAAGTACCTCCTATCCCACTCTCCTCCCAGATGCAGGTGACTGGTACCCAGCTAAGAAAGCCCAGGTCCCTCACCTCAAGATGGGACGCACTCTGCTGTGTAATGTCCACCCCAGAGCTCCCTACAGGACCAGGCTGAGGCTGGGACTTTCCCTCAAATTGCACCCTTGCCCAATTTCTTCTTCATCCTTATCTTCCTTCCCCTACTCCCTTACCAGGTTTTCCTGGGGACACTTCCTTAAGAAAGCACTGGCATGTGAATTCTTGTCTCAGAGCCTGCCTCCAGGGACCCTAACCCCAGACAGGTACCTAAAAAATTAATAACACTTAAATATTTTAAACATTCAGTTTTTATTAAAGTTTCTTCAGTGTTTCATTATTTCTTTTAATAGTTTGCTTGTTTAATCAGGATCCAAATAGGGTCCACACATCTCAATCGGGTGACATTTTAAATCCCTTTCAATCTTTAGGTTCCCTTTCTTTTTTTTCCCATTGTAGTGTTTAGTTTTGTTTTGTTTTTGAGTAACCAGGCTGCTTGTCTCAAGAGTTTTCCACAGTCTGGATTTGAATGCTGGCATTCTCTTAGTGTTGTTTAACATGTTCATCTGTCCTCGTTATTCCTGTAAATTGGTAGTTGCCTCTAGAGGGGGGATCAGATACAGATTTGATTTTTTGGCAAGACTTCTTTGTAGGTGTTGTGTTCTTCCATTAACAAGTGTGTAATTTCTGGTTGTTTTTCTCTTTGTGACGTTGGCATCCATTGATACTTAATACTCAGATACATTAATACATTGGGGGTTGCCAAATGGTGATATTTGAATTCCGTTATTTCCTCTGCATTGGCTGGAATAGTCTGAGAAACTTCCTCCTTTCAACTATTTGGATACCTTGAAGTACAGTTTGTATAGGGTATTCGAAGAAGAAATGTTCGATTCTATCCTTTACCTAGTTTCAAAATAATGAGTTGGTTTCCTGACATCCTTGAAAGTTTTCTAATCTTATGAGATTTTTTTTTTGTATCATGATGAGCTCAGGGATTTATCTATATAGCATGTTTTTCAATCCATTGCAGTTATGTGGATTTTTAAATGTTAATGTTATTCTACTATATATTTTGCCTTGTAATTTCCTGTTTAAAAAACTCAGAAGTATGTCTTGCAGATCTTTTCACGCTTACATGTAAAGATCTACTTCATTCTTTTTCATTGCTACTGAGTAGGACACAATTATACATTCTTAGGGTTTACATTAGACTCTCCCCTATTAGGCTAAGCCTTCTGTATACATTATTTCAAGTAGTCTTTAAGCCACTCCTATGATAGAAGTATAGAATTTTTATTTTTTGGATGAAGAAATGGAACCGGAGGTTACCCAGCTTGGAAGTGGTGACCCGGGACTTGAGCCCAGCTCTGTTTGACCTCAGAATGCCTGCTCCTGACCCCTGAGTCTCTGACTGGGCCAACTGACCTGCTTTTCTGTTCCAAGTGAGTGGCTCACCATCCCCTCTTCCCTCTGAGGCCCATCTTCCTCTGCACTGTGGGCGGAACTTCCTGCCTCCTCAGGAATCCCGCTCCAATCAATTATCCCTCTTGTGTGCACACATCTGCCTCTCAAGTGGAGCCTTTCCTTCAGCAGTGAAACGTGCTGGAGTCTCCTCCATCCTGAGAAAACAAACACCCTCCCCCTGACCCCATGTGCCCTTTAAGCACGGCCCACCTCGCCCTCCCACAGCTGCTGTTTATTTGATCACATCGGGTGAGAGCAGGGCAGCCTGTGGACTGGCTCTGCCTGGGCTCCCTGCGTGACCTCTGCTTCTTTGTACCTGCTGGAGGGACCATCGCAGCCCACCCACTGCGGTTAGCTCTGTCTCTGCAGAGTCCTAAACCTCTCCCACCTGCCCTCCTTTGTGTCTGTCCTGAGAAGCAGGTACATTTTGGAAAATCAAACGTGGCCTTTGCACTCCTCGCTTGGAGATGTTGAGAAAGTAGAAGTTGCAGGAGAAAAATCTTGATTTGAAGATGGGTATTCTTTTCATAGCAAGGGAATATCTCTTTTCACATCCTGAATACTCATTCTTTCTTCATGGATTCTTCCTTGGCATGCTCAGCCTTCATTAATATTTCTGTTTCTGCACAACTAGTACCAGTTCTCTGCATATTCTGCTTTGCATTATTAGCTATGTTTGAATAAATACATTTGTAAAATCTTTGAGAGCTGGTAAGTCTTCTAGTCTTTGATTCCCTCACAATTAACCTAGCCCACGAACTACCCTGCTCACGCTGGGCACTCAGTAGTTGTTGGATGATGGTCTAATTCATTGTTCTTATCAGCCTTTGGGGACAAATGAACTATAATAATAGACAATCCAGACAACACAGGCTTTAGGCTCTATTTCCTGATATAAGACATCAGACTGTGGTATTATCCCTGGGCAATGTCTTACGTGCGCTCCCCTGAAAAGCTTGTTTCTTATATCCTACTGTCAGAGGTATCTGTCTGAGAATTTTGTGGTGTTTCTATATTCAGAGAGCATCACTGTTGCCACCACAGCTGAATTATGGGGTTTCCTGGTGTTCATCCTTTTCAGTATTAAGTAATAGGGCTGGGAAGAGCATCTCAGAAGTGATGGCGTTTCTTTTGCCTACCAAGATTCACTTATACCTTTTGGGAATATATTTTCCTTGGGAAACCATACCATACCCATAATCTGTCCACGTAGTTTGAGTAGGGCTGATTCTCCCACTTCCCACTCAAATTTGGGTGTTGGGCACATGAAGTCAGGCAAATGAAGCTCAAGATACAGGGAAGATACTTTAGGTTCAAAGTAATAGAAAATGTACACAGGCTGGTTTGAGCAAAATGAGGAACCAATTGGCTCACACAGCTGTCAATCCAGGAGGTGGTCAGCCATCAGGCACACTGGGTCCAGGGGCTCACATGACGTCATCAGGCACACTGGGTCCAGGGGCTCACATGATGTCATCAGGCCTGGATCCAGGGGCTCACACGACGTCATCAGGCACACTGGATCCAGGGGCTCACACGACGTCATCAGGCACACTGGGTCCAGGGGCTCACATGATGTCATCAGGCCTGGATCCAGGGGCTCACACGACGTCATCAGGCACACTGGGTCCTGGGGCTCACACGACGTCATCAGGCACACTGGATCCAGGGGCTCACACGACGTCATCAGGCACACTGGATCCAGGGGCTCACACGACGTCATCAGGCACACTGGGTCCAGGGGCTCACATGATGTCATCAGGCCTGGATCCAGGGGCTCACACGACGTCATCAGGCACACTGGGTCCTGGGGCTCACACGACGTCATCAGGCACACTGGATCCAGGGGCTCACACGACGTCATCAGGCACACTGGATCCAGGGGCTCACACGACGTCATCAGGCACACTGGATCCAGGGGCTCACACGACGTCATCAGGCACACTGGGTCCAGGGGCTCACACGACGTCATCAGGCACACTGGATCCAGGGGCTCACACGACGTCATCAGGCACACTGGGTCCAGGGGCTCACACGACGTCATCAGGCCTGGATCCGTCTCAATTTCTCTACTCCACTCTACTCTGTGTTGACTTCTTTCTTGGAAAGACTCTCTTTTTATTGCAGCCTACTAGTTCCAGTCCTACATTCTTGAAACTCCAATTCCAGCAGACGTTCCTGGTCAGGGCTTTAAGAAAGGCTAGGGAAACAAATGTTCAGCTAGACATATTGATACGCCTACCAATATCTGGGTTCTTTTAATAAGAAAGAGGTGAGGAATAGATCCTAGCTACTCAGCAAACACATGCCTGTTCTCCCTCAACTCGCTTAGCATGAGTTCTTTGCCAGGAGGCTCCTCACACTTATTGAAAAAGGCTCCAGGAGGCCTCCCTAGCCAGGCTGTCAGGCCTATTTCAATCCCAGCTAAAAGCCATTCTGATCCCCTCCATATTTGACAAAAGTGGACTCATTTGACAAGAACAAAGGCTAAATTAGAAATACCAGGGTTGTAACTTACTTGCTATGTAAAATGGTATAATAAATATTACTGCAGTGGCCGGCCTGGTGGCACAGTGGTTTTAAGTTTGCATGCTCTGCTTCAGCAGCCCAGGGTTCAGGGGTTCAGATGCCGGGCGCAGACCTATGCACCGCTTATCAAGCCATGTTGTGGCAGGCATCCCATGTGTAAATTCGAGGAAGATGGGCACGGACGTTTGCTCAGGGCCAATCTTCCTCAGCAAAAAGAGGAAGATTGGCAATAGATGTTAGCTCAGGGCTAATCTTCCTTTTCAAAAAAAAAATAAATAAATAAATAAAAAATATTACTCCAGATGGCACCATAAAAATAAAAGATATAAAGACCTAATGCAGTGCCTAGCAAATGGTTGGCATAAAATGAATGTTCATTTCCTTCTCCCTCTCTCTCTAGCATATTGGTGCCCACCCTCCTCCCTTTTCCCCTTTGTGTCTGTAGGAAAGGTCATTGCAATATGTGTTGGACATTTCAGCTCTTTGGTTCATGACCCAGAAAGCCCAGAGAAGGATCTCAAAGAACACGCCAATGCCCAATACCCGAGGAAGCCAGAACTGTCACATACCTTTGTTTTAATTCAATTCACAAGTTGTTCAGCCAGAAAACTTGAATCTATAGCAAACCAGGCCCAATTAGTTCCGGCGCTTGCTTCATGGATCTGCTTGTTATCCTGTGATAACGTGATCAATACTGCCTGCTTGGCATGGAGTAGAGGTTCCATGAAATGCAGAGAAACGCAAGAGGTCATCCAGTCTTCAGCGTGACAAAGGGAACTTATCTTAGTTTTCTGTAGTAGAATCTGTTCTCCATGCAGGTAGGGAAGATGACTGCCTACGTGGTGTAGTTTGGTAAGATCAGTGACAAAGACCTCTTCTGAGTCTTTACTTTTTCCTTCTTGAGAGATTATATGTGAAAGTGGAAGGAGCACTCAACTGGAATTCATAATATGGGTTTGAATTTTGATTCCATCACTGACTAAGTATATGATCCTGGGCAAATTATTCAACGTCTCTAATCTTCCATCCTTCCCGGTAAAATGGGTTGTTGTGAAAATCAAAGAAGAAAACTTCTGTGAAAGGATATGGCAAATAGTAGGCTTTTCAGTTAATGCATGTTTCTTCTCCTGCCAAAAGAATAAGAGCATCTACTATGGTGTTTTCAATATGCTAGATCTCATTCTCATAGTGAAATGATAAAGTGTGGGTAGAATCCCCAGTTATGGTTGAGAACATTGAAACCCTGAAAGATTCAATAACCTGCCCCAAATCTCAGACTGGTTAAGTGCTGGAGCCAAAATTGTACCCAGGTTTGTTTTATTCCAGATCTTTCTATTTACCGACAGATTGCTTACCAGATAGCACTTTTACTATTCCATGCCTAAAATCTCATTACTCTATTTGCCAAATTTTCATTTTAATAGGAAGTAAAGTCTTAAACTAAATGAAAAGCCTTCATAGTGGCATTTCATGCATCAACAAATTAAGGAGATTAATCAATCAAAGTTAATTTGATCTATAAGACATTGGCACTATTGTAAACCCACTCTGACCAGAGATGTATCCCTGGGGAAGTATGAGTCTACACAGCTTCCCTTGCCCCTCAGGCCTTTCTGAGGAGTCCACTCCTTTCCCCTCCTCTTTTCTTCTGCAGGCCTCTGGCACATGGCCTACTCTTCCTTTATGAAATCCCAGCTGAGAATGCAACATTTTTTTCTCTCTCATCCTATTGCCTTCAAAACAGTACAAAATCCTTTTTGATTTCTCTATGCCATAGAGAAACAAAAAAAAGGTTAATCCAAAGGTGAACTACTTGATAAATCATATAATTATAGGACCTCCCCACCCCCAAAGCTATGGTGGGCATCGTCCCTACTGACATGTAAAGAGTGCTTGTCTCAGTTCTCTAGTCTCCTTCTCAGGCACCTCCTTGGGAGCATCCAGCTTGGTTTACATTTTTCTTATTCTCTTCGCCCTCCTCTTCTCTAGGAAGGGAATATCTCCCGGCTTCACTCAGATCAGTACCATTTGGTGGGCAAGAGCTCAGGCATGGCCTCCTACACACCGGGTTTGCCTCTCAGCTCTGCCGCTTGTGTGACTTCGGGCACTTTACCCCTCTGTGCCTCAGGCTCCTCCTTCCCCAAATGTGGATGGTAGCCGCATCTCCTCGTGGAGTTGTTATGAAGCTCAAATAAGAACACACATGAGCAGTGCTCAGCACAGTGCCAGGCACAGGGGAAGCAATCAGTAAGTGTTAGCTAGTAATGATAACCACCATCCTGTGGAAAAATCCAAGCAAATGTCTCCAATATTTTACTGTTTTTGGTGGGGAACTACAACAAAAAGAGAACTAGCCAACCCAGACCCCAGAGTTCAGAATCAATCACTCTTTTGCATCTTCATGACACAGGGAAAGAATCATATTCAAAAAGATAAATCATTTCATTCATGGAAGGAATGCACACTAGTCAGAGATCCAATGACTGATTGAAAGACTAAAGGTGAGTCCTGTGAAGAGACTGAGGACATAATATATTGCCACAATGTCATTGGGTAAATTATCTTGTTTTTTTTAAAGGAAGTCGGCAGACAGTGGAGTGAAAGATTTGTCTAGATTTTTTCCTCTGCTTTTTCTTCTTTGATCTGAGATCAACGGGGCTGTTCTTTGAAGAGCTGGTTTCTGATGCTGCTGATGAGCTGCAGGTGGCTTTTCTGAGCAGTCATGTGATCATTTATCGTCCTCCATTACATATTTTGCCAACTCCAAGGTGGAAGTTTTGAAGTCTTTTTGGCTGATTTCTGAATGCAAAATGTGACAGGTACATTCTAGGTCTTTATTTGGGGCCATAGGATGGCCCTGCCTGCTTTAAGCATGGACCCACTCAGATATCTATCAAAACATTTAGGACTGCTAATGGGGACGACGCAGACCACCCCAGAGGTCACCCAAACACAGAGAATCATTTACAAATGAACAGCTGTGTTCTCTACACAAAGTGACTGTGTGGGCAGAGACAAAAAAGCATAAATTTTCAAAATTTCCCTGGTGAGTGGGATGCTGTTTTTGTGATTCCTGTAAACCATTCAGAGAACGATTTTTTCCCATATTTGTCATACACTTTAGTAGGAAAGAATCAAGGAAAATCAATGAAATTGTTTTTATTTTTTTCGTGGGAATCTTAGGTACTACTTGAATTTGCTAACACAAGAGTTCTGGACTTGAAATTTCTTGAGATAATCCTTTAAGTTAATTATTCAGTAATTTAAATCATTTACTTTAAGATTTTTTAGATTAAAATTACTTTTATATTTTCCCAACCCAACATTTCCATTTACTCTGAGCTCAAACTGATGTTACTGAATTATCATCGACTGCTAAATATTTTTTGAGATCAGCTCTATCCAACAGAACTTTCTGTGAGGATGGAAATGTCCACTCTCTGTGTTGTCTATAGCAACTAACCACATGTGGAACTGGATTTTAAATTTTATTTAATTTTAATTAATTAAAATTTAAATTTCAATAGCATATGTGGCAGTTAGCTACCTTATTGGACAGAGCAGGTTTGGACCATTCTGTGGGAGGGATGTCAGAGGACCAAGGTGTTCTGAGCTTCGCTGAGGTCACATTGAAGAAAGTCATGTCCACGCTGGGTCATGAGAACCAGTGTTGCAGTGTGCCCACTGGCTCCCATCTTTCCAGCCCCACCCAGGTCTCACAGTCATAAAGCCTTTCCTGGACTCCCTGGTGCAATGCACCTCCCTTCTGGGTACCTGTGAGTCATCCGTGCCCCTCTCCTGGCATTCTGTGTGTGCTGCCCTGCATAGCTAGCTTTCACCCTGTAGGTCAACACTCTCTGTCCCCCAGACTGTAAGAGCGTGGCACCATTGAGCTACTGGAAGGTCTTGTCCCAACACAGGGAGAAGAACCCACCTACGCAAAAACAAAGCAGAAAGACCGTTAGCCAAGGCTTGTGAAATTCATCCTGAATTCACCTTGACCAATTCTGCCCCATTGGCCCTCCTCACTTTGCCTTCATTTCCACTTGGTTTTTGTGAACCCCTTATTTTCTTTCTCCGTTTTCCTGTTTCTCCAAGTAATGTCCCCTGGTTTTGACCCTCCCACTCAGTTCCCACGTTAGGACCTCCCTCTAGTTTCGGGTACCTTGTGAGTTTCCCACTGTGCTTCCCGGGAACTGGCCTCATGGGGGTGAACACAGGCGTCCTCCTGAGGTCTGAGCCCTGGCCAGATCCTTCCGAGGTGCCTGGGCTCTGGGGTTGTCTGTCTCCTCCATGAGGTAGGGCGCATAAATACTTGCTGATTGTTTGATATTAACAAAGACCTATTTTAAAAAGATATTTCTGTTTTGTTTTGTTTTGAATTGCTTCTCAGTTACTTTGAAAAAGCAAAACCAAAAACAAATGACAACATGGGGATTTAAGCTGTCCATCCAATCTGTGTTCTCTCCATTACTTGTGACCTGCAGTGAGGTTCCTGAGCCGTGGTATCTCTATATCCAGCAATAGTGTAGCATTTTGTGGGAAAGGTAAATGGTAAGATAAACTGTCCCATTCATTTGTCTTCAGTGTACGGGCAGTGTTGCCCCAAGGGAGTGAGATTTTCCATTGTGAAAGGTGGGAAGCAGGTTCCTGGAGGTGAGAGGAGCTTTGCTAGGTTGGAAGGGTGAGCGTATCCTAGGGCTGTATTTTATCAAGGCATGTGACCAGATGGTAAATGCTTTCCACATCGATGGAAAAGTGCTATCAGAGGCTTCCCTGGGCAATTCTAAATCAGGGAGAAAAGTTTTCTAAAATGTAGGCAGCATTCAATCCTTCCTTTGAATGAAGTGCTCAGTCGTAAGGCACTAGAAGATCTTTTACAAATATATGTATGTACACATATGTAGAGATGTATGTACTCATAAAGATATCTAGTGGAGTATCGGATTGCTCTTATCACACTCAGAAGTGCAGAAAAATGTGTTTTTCTTATTTTGCCTGTTACTGATATGATTTCCCTTATGAAGTCCCTTCCTCCCAGAGGTGGGGAGTCCCAGAAGGGACTTAATTTAGTCCAATCTGGTAATCTTAGCCTGAGTCAATAGTTTGAACGGTCTCCCTAGGTCATTTAATTTCTTTGGGGTAAATGACGCCTTTCCAATTTTTGCCCCTCCTTGCCTCTTTCCCTTCTCTTGAACAACACGATCCCTGGTGAGTGGAGGGAGGGGTAGGGCTTAGGTGACCTGAGGGCAATGGAGGGAAGATGGGGACCCTTGCATCCACAGGGCATCTTATGGGGTCTTCTTGGCCTCTGGTACAGTAAGGCAGGACTGAGATGTATGAGACTGGTGCCACTGATGAGGAACACTTGAGGTTGTCCAGATGGTTTGATGTGCTGGCGTTCATGCTGCAGACATTGGCTTCTACCTTTTGTATCTTGTTTTCAAGTTCCAACCCCCCTTTAGGGACCCCAGGCTTCTTCAGGGCCTCTCTGGACTTGCAGCACCTCCAAGACCCCCACTAGGGCCTCGGGGCCCTACATGCCATGCCGAGGGACACACAAAGCCAACTCCTGCTCCTCGTGCTGGGACATCCCACCCAACAATGGCACGAGGGTCTGTTGGGGGGTGTCTTAGTCAACTCGGGCTGCTATAACAAAATTCCAAAGACCGGGCGGCTTAAACAACAGAAATTTATTCCCTCACAGTTCTGGAGGCTGGAAGTCCCAGATCAAGGTGCTGGTAGGATTGGTTTCTGGTGAAGTCCTCTCTCATTGGTTTGTAGATGGCTGCTTTCTCACTGTGTCCTCATGTGACATTTTCTCTGTGTGCGCACATCCCTGGGGTCTCTTCCTCTTCTTTTAAGGACACCAATTCTATTGGATTAGGGCCCCACCCTATAACCTCATTGAACTTTAGTTACCCCCTTAAAAACCCTAACACTAAAAATTGTCACATTGGATGTTAGGGCTTCAACATATGAATTTGTTTTTTTGGGGGGGGGAGGGACACATTGAGTTCATATAGGGGGAATTCTTTGGAGGCTTGTGGGTTTCTTCTACTGCACCGTGGGAGCTGCTACTTGGCTGCTGTCTTGCTCCTGGCCTCCTCCCTACCTATCTGGATGTTTCTAAACTGCTTGCCCCTTCCAGAGAAGTAAGAAAAATGAAGACCTTACCATCCTTGTCTCTCTCCCTCCTCCTTCCCACAACCACTGAAAAAATTCTGTCATCTGGGTCTTCCAGTCTTCATTGTTGATAGGCTACAAAAATCTAGGTACTCCTTTCTATCTGAATAATGCTGGGCTTTCAAGTTTCTTGTCAGACCAAAATCCATTGTGACTTTGCTCTATTGGGAGCCAAACCCCCACTGAAGCGCTGAGACCCATGGAAGCCCCAGGGACAAGGAAAATCACAGGGTGAGAAATATATTTGAAATTATCTAAAAAAATCTTCCCATACCCACATTATATTTATGCACAAACACACAACACACACCATGCCATCTCTTTTGCTTCCCTCAAATTCGATGGAATTATTTGTGTGAATGTTAACAATTATCAGTGTATGTAAATAATTAGTGATATTTTAATAATTATAAGAATGTCATGTTCTGTAACTATAATATTGCAAATCCTGATAGCAAGGGTATCCTAAAGAAGTTTGTTAAATTTGCTCCTGGGCCCTCACCTTTCCTCCAGGTACCTCCAAGTGAACTGGTCCATGTGCCAGAGCAGGCAGCTTCCGTGGCTCTTACAGATCTCCAGATGGCAATGGAGCTCCGTAGCCAGGCTATGGTACTCCCTCGCCTTTACCCATGCTGTTCTCGGGGCCCAGGCCTGCTGATGCTTCCACCTCTCGACCTGACATTTAAAAAGAAATGTACAGCATTTGTGGTTTAAATAGTAACACACCTACGTGGTTCAAAATGCAAAACAGTAAAAGGCTTCCTCCCACCTGGCCTCCATCCCCCATCCCCCTCATCCTCCTACTCTGCCCCAAATAGGTACCCATTTTTATTATTTTTAGTGTGTCTATGAAGTTTAAAAAGCAAATATGAATACATATTTTTATCTTTCCTGCTTTCACATAGAAAAGGTAATATAGAATACATATTGTTCTGTACCTTTTTTTCACTTAATTTTTTGGAAATTTTTTCATATTAGTACATAGCACCACATTTTTCTTCTTTTTTAAAAAATGTCTGTGTAGTATTCCATTCTTTGGCTGTACCATAAACTATTTTTAACTCATCTTCTCTTGAGAAACATTGGATTATTTCCAATCTTTTTCTGGGATAAACAAAACTCCAATGAATAAACTTATATATGTATTATTTTGTACCTACCTGTGTAGGTATATCTATAAGAAATTCCAAGAAGTAGGATCGATGGGACAAAATCTATATTCTTCGGTGGTTTTGCTAGCTGCGGCCGAGTTGCCTTCCTTAGAGGTTGCACCAGTGTGCCCTCTCAGCAGTAACTTCTGAGATGCAGACTCGATCCCATCATTCATTTATTAAATAACTTTTCTGGTCTTCAGTGTGACAGGCATGGAGCTAAGTCTGATGGAGGCAGCAGGCCTGTCAGGGGCCTCACCCTCCCCAGCCTCCTCCTCATGCACCAGCACTGGATTCAGAGACCTCCAGGTTTGGTCTTTCGGATGAAAGTGCCCCCATGTGAGTGGGGTGTAGAGCCTTCCAAAGGCGTGCTGGTATGAAGTTGAGGGGATACACTCTGAACCTCCCCAGCTGAGCCCTCGCAGTGACTTCTTGTCTGTTTACTTGCTCCTGATGGCTTTTGACCCTGACTGCCCATCTAATCTGCTTGGGGTCTCCTGGGGACCATTCCAACTGCAGTGCTGTGCCATTGCTCAGCCCTGGTATCTTCTCCTCAGAGAGGGAGCTGTTCAACCTTCAAGTCTGAGTGTCTCAGGCAGGAGGGCCAGGGAGGAACCTGGAAAACAGAGTCTGAGCAACACACGCGGAATAAGTTTCCTGGCTGTTGTTACCTTAGGTTGTTGAAGCTGCCTCATGCATGGCTGAGCTCGTCCTCCAGGTCTTTGCTTCACCACTGGAGTAGGAGTCCTGAACTGATGTGAAGATAAGCACGTGAAGACCTTGGGCTGGGGGTGCCTGGGGAGAAGCAGAGAGCACGGGTACACTTGAAGGCTCCAAAAACTTGCCTCCATGCAGGAATCCTGAGCCCAGGAACCCAGAACATTTATTTGCAATGGAAGCTATAAACCTAAATTTTTAATCTAAATTCAACAATATTAAAATGTTGGCAACCGATTCATATTAAAATAACACCACTACCCATGATAATAGCTTTAGGGACTACAAATAGCACATCCAAGAGTAGAGTTTGGTCTATGGGCTACCAGTTTGCACCTCTGCCTTAGTTTGGTGTCTTGCTTCTCAGTGATGTCCCAGCCTTTCCATTTCCTCAGTCCCGGACCCACTGCAAGCCTGGAGACCAGATGCTCGGCTGCCATTCAGACTTGCTGCCTCCTGAAGGCACTTCTTGTTAATATTATTGGCTCGCAACAACTCTTCTTGCACAATTCTCTCTTCTATAAAATCTTGACCGATTTTAAAGTCATCAAATTGCAACAAAAATTTTGTGACTCCCAGGAATGTTTATCTGGGAAAGCCAGTGCTCCCGCTATCCCTACCTTGTCTGTTTGCACTGGGGCTTGAATGCTCCTCTGGGGTGAAGAAGGGCTTCTCCCATTTGCATTCATGAAAGTACAAAGATTGCTTCTCACAAGTAAGATCAACACCATCTTACACGTCTCTAGCCATCTTCCCCACTGCTTCCAGAGCCTGAAGCAGTCTCATGTTGAGTCACAGCCTCACCTTGGTTCTTTCTAGAGCAGTCTTCCTTTGCTTGATTCATACCTCTCCTCTTAGTTCCTCCTTGGAGCAGTGTCTCCTTTTCTTCTGGGAGGTAGAGCCCAGCCATGGAAAGAATATATTGATTCTGCTGCCTGTGTTGTCTCTCCAAGCCTCGATTTCCTCAGCTGTAAAATGGGGTCCATAACAGTGCCCTCTTAACTTCACAGAGCAGTAGTAAGAATCAAATTGCTATATGTGGAAACGCTCTGTAAAACTGCAAAGTGTTGCAAAGTGTATATCGGGTTTTTTTCTTCCTTATTTTTATTTATCACATAAGAGCATTACAGCTATAAAAAAGGAAACACTGAAGACATAAAAAAGGGCCTACAATCTCACTATGCTAACCCATGCAGTTATTATTTTCTGGGATTTTGTATTCTCTTCCAGTTCTTACCCACATAAAAACAATCAGAGGGTGATCCTGAGCTGAATCACTTCTCCCTCTGGGATGCTCTCTGCCCTTCTGTTCTCCAGCATATGGGAGGGGAGCGAACCAATCCCCGTGGAGGATGCCGGGTGAGTGATTTACCACTGAGCATTTTTAAAGAGATCAGACATTTTATGCAGCATGAGCAGCCAAATGCAGAGTTCACCTAACACCCAACAGATATAAGACAAAGAAGTAAACACTCAAAAAAAGACTTATTCACAGTGATGCCTTATTGTTCAGAGTATTTCATAGTTTTTAAAGGGTTTTCATGTGTATTATCTCCTTCTATCCTTTTAACAGTGCTGGGAGGTGGATAAGGTAGAGCAGACATATTTATTCCTATTTTTGTAGCTGAGAACAAGAAGCCCAAAAAGGCTACGTGATTTGCTCAAAATTAAGGATAATTTGTGCTAGGGTTGGGCTGGGAAACTGGATTTGATAAACTCTTCTTATTTTCAAATTTCTGTTGATTTAATTCTTTGTTTATAGTCTCTGAACTCAGTGACCACGTACTAGCATTTCTTTTATATTAATCCTGTCATCATACGTCTTACATAATATACCTCAACAAATACTCACAGATTTTTTGATTAATAAAATATGCATGGAAGCCCCATGTATGGTTATCTGAACATTATAACAGCTGTAAGATATAACTTACTGTAACCCTTTCTAATGTACTCCAGTGAGCTACAAATCTTGATGCTTTGCATTTGCTTTGGAAAAGCGGGTCACAGACTGAGATCAAATAGTTCAATTGGTGTTACACTAGTGTCCTACTTTGTATGTTATTGTAACTACTTACAATAATTACTTTCTTTACAATGACTACTTTTTTCAAATGGTTGTTTTGTGTAACTACTTTCACATCTATTATTTTATAGGGTCCTCACTGCATCTCTATGAGGTGGTCAGGACAGCTATGAAACCCAAATACATTTAGGGTCACCTTCCACTTGAATATCCATATAAGAGGGCTCATGTCTCCCTTCTGTGCGGTGTAGGCAGGCCCACCTCATGGTTCCATGAACTTCCAGGGGAGACAAGCTTGGGGCTGGGGATGGAGAGATGATGAGCTCTGTTCGGGGCCCTTGTGAGGGAGGTTTACAGCTCCCTGGTCAGCCTGGGCTGCTGCTGTCTGCTTCAGGATGCTGCCTGATCCACAGGAGCGCTCTGCCTCCTCTCCCTGTTGTCCCATCAGCAGCCTTTCTTCATCCTCGCAATTCATTACTCATACCAGATTGTTACGTGTTGCAGACTTTATTGAAGTTTTGGGAAGAATGGAAGGTAATTACACCACCGGTAGAAAACTACTTCAAATTCCACTCAGATGTCCTTGTTCATAGAAATCTGCTAAGCACTTTTCACCACAGGGAATTTCTTATTCACCTGCTGCCATATTGTAGGAGCCTTCTCACTTCCCCCATGGTCCCCATCTTTCCTTTCTCTCACTTCTGGTGGCTCTCTACCACTTTATGCTGGGCTCAAATTTTCTCTCACTATTTGCAGAACAATTTTTTTCTCCGTTTTTTTTAACCTTCTCTTTTCAGCCCATGCTCTGAAGGGTCTCACCTTTTATTTTCAAAGAAGCTCATTAAGGTATTTTCCTAAATAAAGAACTATCTCCCCAGATTTGAATCCCTAATTATACAAAAGTGGCTGCAGCTGGTTCTTATGTTTGGCACAGATTTTTTTCTTTTCCTTTTCATGAATATTTATTTCCATTTTGCAGGTGAGGAAACTGAGGCTCTGAGCCCTGAATGGCTGTACAAGCACCAGAGCTACAGAGCTGCCAAGTGGTGGAGCTAAGATCCTGTTCTGAGGTTTTTCCACTCTACCCTTCTATTTTTCAAGAGACTTCAATGTTAATAGTGTTTGCTGTAATGATATCAAGCCGTATCTTAATTTACTTTTCTCCATTTTAAGTGGTTACCTCAAAGAACACTTTGCATTGACTTTCTACTGCTCAGAATTCGAGCAAAATGTCAATGCTAAGGAGCAACAAACATCATGGCTGCTGTGAACACGACCAAGTCAGGCTGTTTATATTGCTTGTAAAAATAATTGTCTCATTAATCTTCACCTCAACCACCTAGTCCTG
Organism: Diceros bicornis minor; assembly: GCF_020826845.1. NCBI lineage: Eukaryota > Metazoa > Chordata > Mammalia > Perissodactyla > Rhinocerotidae > Diceros > Diceros bicornis. Next base: position 19,598,356 of record NC_080749.1, on the reverse strand, counting down.
TTGCCAAGGTCAAGTTAAAGCTACAGGTGAATTATAAATATGTCATCATGCACACAAAACACATTCCCACGCCAGTGCTGCTTGAAATGGCAATGAGTGTTGAGGGGTCAGAAGCTGGAGATGAGAAAGACAGAGGTCCACCCTCTGTGAACACGCAAAATGGACCAACTCTTCGTAACACCAGAAACATGTTGGGAATGTTAACTGGGCAGGGAAAAGCCTTCCCAGCAAGGGAGGTCTAATTTCCTGAGGAATTCAATTCTACCAAATCTACTCAGTGTTGAATTAAATGGTAAGCTTTTACTTCCTTCTGGGCAAACATTTCTTTTTTAGCGGTCATCCTGTTCTCACAGAGGCAGTGACTTAAATGCAAGAGAATCCACACAGACAAGAGTTGTGCTTCAATGCACAAATTACATCACTGGATAATAACTGGAAAAGAATGTGTCATGACAGGTCATTGATTTATGAGCTAAGGGCAGGAGAAGGAAATGAAGAAAAGGGTCCTTAGAGGTTGATTATATATTTTTAGGAAAGAGGATCAAATGTCTGTGTTGATTTGGTTTTCTTATTCAACAGTTATTTACTGGGCCAGGTATAGTGGTAGATACAGGAGAAACAAGAGTGAACACAACGCTGAGCCTGCTTTAAGGAGGTGACAGTGAATAGGTGAATAGATGATGACTGCCCAGATGCGACAGGTGCTGTGGGAGCACAGAGAAGCACAGTCTAGATGGTTAGAGAGAGCTTTGAGGAAGTAAGCCAGTATCGGAAGAATGAGAAGCGTTTGTCCTGCAGAGAGAGAGGTGAAAGTGATTATTCCAAGCTAATGGGACAGCAAAATTTGGAGGTTGGAATAGTGGTGACTAAGAGCAAGGAAGAGAGAGGAAGAGAGAAAACGTGGGTTAGTTTTGGACAGGTTGAGATTGAGGTGTTTTGGAGCATCTAAGCCGAGACGCTCAGGAAAAAAGTGGAGCAGATTTGGGGTGAAAATGTAGGCTGGCGAGTCATGACCACTCAGCCAGGGAAGCACTGGGAGTTAAAGCAAGCACCCAGGGGGTGTCGTGTAGACTGAGATGAAGAGGACCCTGAGGAACTCCAACATTTAAGAGACCACAGAAGAAGTGAAGCCCCCGAAGGAGACTGGGCAAGCAGGTCACAGAGGTGGGAAGGAAGTATTTGTTTTTCACTGGGGGGATGGGTGCTGCATTGTCGTGGTAAGGACCTTCAGACTGGCTAACCAAGACGTCACCTCAGCTCCTGAGACAGACAGACCTGTTATGATGGGCGCCTGCCACACACAGCATGTCTGCTAGCCAGATTCATCTTGAGGGCTGCTAGTTTGAGACCCCTGTACTAAAGCAATTTGTTAATTTTACAGATGAAGAAATTGACAACCAGAGTTGTTCAGTGACTTGCCTGATGACGTACCTTTGGTTATTGGCTATTGTCAAAGCAGAGGGAAAACATAGTCCAGTCCAGCGCTCTTTCTCATATACCACACTGCTTCAGTTTTGAGCAAATTCTGTGCTAGGTTTTAGGTATTGTTGGGGAGTACAAGATGCTCATTTATCTGTAAGGGTCAAGTCATTAAAACTCTCCATGCTGTACTTAGGAAATGATAGTTTTCATGCACCACTTTCTATTTCTTTTGTAAGCAGAGGACAGTGTGCTAGCTCATCCTCCAAATGATACAGATGGTATCCTCATTTCCCAGATTCAGAAAGCAATGAGGCAGAACATTCTAGAGACTACCAGAAACCACAGCTGGAATCCCTTGATAACATAAGACCTCAAAATTGGAAAGAGAGTAACATTTTATCCAACTCCACTAGCACCTTTGGGGTATCTGCTATGAGCCTAGCGCTGTGCAAAAAGTGTTTTTCATTTCTTTTCATGTGAATGCTAGAGGTAGAAGGTAACCAGGTGCTTAATACTAGTGCAGAAATAATACCAAACTTATCGCTCACATCCTGAGAAACACCTTAAAACTTTCTTCATAAGTGACCGCAGCAACTTTGAAGTAAATAACAAGCGACTTTCTCTCAAAGCTTGCCCAGCGTAGCAGGGCCCCGTCCATCCTCTGAGGGAGGGGCAGGTGACCAGGGCATTGACCACCTGGAAAAACATGAATGGCTGTAGTAAATTCCTTCATTCTTTGAAGGTTGGATAACAAAGGTTTCATTGTGTGGAGTTGCTAGACCTGGCTCTCCTTACAAAAATCCTTCATGAGTCTGGATATCCCTTTGGCCTCAGGCAGCTCAAGATCAGGCCTCCCACTGCCCTGGGCACAGGAGGCAAAGCACTTTTGTCTTTCCCTGTGTTCGCTCTTCCTCTCTGATTTCTGTCTGCTTTTCTTGGAGTTGGGCTTGGGCAAAGGTAACCTGTGAAGTTGTGGAGAAACCTCATTTAGAACTGAGTGTGTAAATAGCAGCCATCTCTTATTTTCTTATGTATATCTGAAAATTTCCTTCCTTCCTCTCTGCTCCCTCCCCCATTCCTTCCTTCCTCTCTTCCTCCTTCCCTCCCTCCCTTTCCTTGCTTCTCTCTTTCTGCTTCTATTTCTGGCTTCTCTTTTCTTGCTTCTTTTTTCACTTCCTATGCTTATTTCCCTTATCTTGTTTCCCATTTTCACTTCCCATTCCTCACTTCTCTTTTCTTGTTTTCCTTTTCTCACTTTGACTCTTGCTTCCCTTTTCTTACTTCCCTTATCTTGCTTCTCTAGTCTTGCTTGCCTTTCTTGTTTCCTTTTTTGCCTCCTTTTCTACATCCCTTTTCTCATTTCTCCTCTGTCGATCCCCTTTTCTTCCTTCCTCATTTGGCTTGCCCTTTCTTACCTCCCCTTTCTGCTACCCTATTCTCACTTCTTTTTTTTGCTATCCTTTTCTCTCTTCCCTTGTCTTGCTTCCTTATCCTATCTTCCAATTTCTTGCTTTCCTTTTCTCCATTCCCACTTCTTGCTTCTTCCTTGACTTCCATATTCTATCTCCCTTTTCTCACTTCCCTTTTCACTTATCTTTTCTTGCTCCTATTTTCTGGCTTCCATGTACTCATTTCCCTTTTCTCGCTTCTCATTTGCTCTTCTTCTTTTTCACTTCCCTTCCTTGGTTCCATTTTCTTGCTTCCTTTTTTCTTCCCTTTTCTCATTTCCCTTCTCTCAGTTCTTTCTTCTTGCCATGCTGTTCTCGTTTCCTTTTCTCACTACCCTTTTCTTGCCTCCTTTTGTTCTTGCCTTTTCTTGTTCCTCCCTTCTTACTGCTCTATTTTGCTTGCCTTTTATTGCTTCCACTTTTACTTCCCTTTTCTCACTTCCCTATTCTACTTCCCTATTGTTGCTTCCATTATTCTCCTTTCTTTCCTTGCTTCTTGTTTCTTACTTTCCTTTTCTTGCTCTTTTTTTTTGGCTTCTCTTTCCTTGCTTCCCTTTCCTACTTCTTTAATTTGTGTCTCCTTTCTTTTTTTAAATCAATTAATTACTTGACTTTTTTTTTTTTTTTGGAGGGAAAGATTCTCTCTAAGCTAACATCTGTGCCAATCTTCTTCCTTTTTTCTTCCTTTTTCCCCCCCAACGCCCCGGTACATAGCTGTGTATAGTTGTAAGTTCTTCTGGTTCTTCTGTGTGAGCCGCCACCATAGCATGGCTACTGACAGATGAGTAGTGTGGTTCCGTGCCCGGGGACCAAACCCCAGCCGCCGAAGCAGAGTGCACTGAACTTTAACCACTAGGCCATCAGAGTTGGCTTTGCTTCTCCTTTCTTGCATTGCTTTTCTCACTTCCATGTTATTATTTTCGTTTTCTCATTTCTCTCTTTTCTTTTGATTCCCGTTTCTTGCTTTGATTTCTTGCTACTCTTTTTCTTTTCTTTTCTTACTTCCCTGTTATGCTTCACTTTTATTGCCTTCTATTTCTCATTTCCCTTTTCTCCCTTCCCTTTTCTTGCTTCCCTATTTGCTCTCTTTTGTCGCTTTTTTCTCTCTTCCTTTTCTTGCCTCCCTTTTCTCATTTCCTTTTTCTCAATTCCATTTTATTCTTTCTCTTTTCTTACCTCCACTTTTTTGCATCCCTTCACTTCCCCTTTTTTTAACTTCCTTTTTCTCCCTTCTCATTTTTTCTTACTTTTTCTTGCTTCCCTTCTTTTTGCTGAGGAAGACTGGCCCTGAGCTAACATCTGTTGCCAATCTTCCTTTTTTGTTGTTGTTTGAGGAAGATTAGCCCTGAGCTAACGTCCATGCCAATCTTCCTCTGTTTTGTATGTGGGTCGCCACCACAGCATGGCTGATGAGTGGTGTAGGTACATGCCCGGGATCCGAACCTGTGGAAGCGGAGTGTGTGGACCTTAACCACTATACTGCAAGGCCCCTGCTCTCTTTCTTACTTCCATATTTTGTTTTCCTTTTATTTGTTGTCTTTTCTCGCTTCCCTTTAGAACTTCCCCTTTTCACTTCCCAATTCTTGATTTCCTTTTCTTGCTTCTCTTTTTCTGCTTCCCCTTTCTTGCTTTTTTTCCCTTCTCTTGCTTCGCCTTCTTACTTCTTTGTAATGCTTCCCCTTCATTGCCTCCATTTTCACTTCCCTTTCCCTGCTTCCCTTTTGTCATTTCCCTTTCTTTCTTCCCCATTTTGCTTCCCATTTCTTGTCTGCTTTTTCTTTCTTCTCTTTCCTTGCTTCTCATTTCTTGCCTCTAATTTTCTTGCTCCCTTTCCTCCCTTTTATTTTCTTTTTTCCCCTTGCTTCCCCTTCTTGCTTCTCTAATTTTCTTCCCTTTTCTCACTTGCTTTTTCTTTCTTCTTATTTCTTGCTTCCCTTTTCTTGCATCCCTTTCTTACATCCACAGTTTGCTTCCCTCTTCCTGCTTGTCTTGATTCACTTACTTTTATTGCTTCCCTTTTCTTGTCTCTCTGTCCTGATTCCCCTTTCATGCTTCCCTTTCTAGCATCCTTTCTCTTGTATTCCCTTTTCTTGCATCCCCTTTTCTTGCGTCTCTAGTCTTCCTTCCCTATTTTGCTCCTCTCTTCTCACTTCCCTATTCTTCTTTCCCTTTTCTCACTTCCCGCCCTCACTTGTCTTTTCTCACCTCTGTTTCTAGAGTCCCATTTCTCACTGGCCTCTTTTCTTGTCCTTTTACTAATGTCCCCTCCTTGGCTCCTTTTTCTTGTTTTGTTTTCCTTGTTTCTCTTTTCTTGTTTCCTATTCTTATTTCCCTATTTTGCTTCCCTCTTCTTGCTTCTCTTTTCTGGTTTCCCTTTCGTATTTCCCTTTTCTCGCTTCCCTACTCTTGTTTATTTTTCTGCTTCCATTTTTTTGATTCACTTTTCTTGTGCCCCTTTTTTGTTTTCCTTTCTTTCTTCCCTATTTTATTTCCATATTTTGGTTCTCTTTTCTTGCTTATATTTTTTGCTTCCCTTTTATCACTTCCCTTTTGCTGTGTCCTTTTTCTTGCTTCCATTTTCTTCCTTCCTCTTTCTTGTTTTCGTTATTTTGCTTTCTTTTCCTTACTTCCCTTTCCTACCTCCCTATTTTGCTTCTCTTTTCTTGCTTCCTTTTTTGTTTCCCCTTTCTCACTTTCCATTCTCACTTCCTTTTTCTCACTACTCTTCTCAATTCCTTTTCTCGCCTCATTTTTCTCACTTCCCTTTTTTGCTTCCACTTTTGACTCCGCTCCTCGCCTCCCTTTAGTCATTTGTTTTTTCTTATCCCTTCCTCAATTCCCTTGTCTTGGTTTCCTTCCTTGCTTCCCTTTCGCACTTTCTTTTTCTTGATTCTTTTTTTTTTGTTTTCCCGTTTTCAGTTATCTTTTCTCACTTCCCTTTTCTTACCTCTCTTCTACCCTCTGTGTTTTTGCTCCTGCTGACTTGCTTCTGTTTCTTACTTTCCTATTTTGTTTTTCTTTCTTGCTTCTCTTTCCTTTTCTTGCTTCCCTCATCTCATTTCCCATTCTCACTTCCATTTTCTCTCTTCCCTATTTCACTTCTTTTTTCTTGATTTCCTTTTTTTGCTTTCTGTTTTCTTGCATCTTTTATCTCACTTTTCTCTCCTTGCTTCCAGTTTCTTGCTTCCTTTTCTGCTTCTCTTCTCTCTCATGTTTTCTCATTTCCTTTTTCTCACTTTCCTTTTTCACTTCAATTTTCTTCTTCTTCTTTTTTTTTTTGCTGAGGAAGATTCACCCTGAGCTAGCATCTGTGCCAATCTTCCTCTATTTTGTATGTATGTGGGTTGCCGCCTCAGCATGGCCTCCAACGAGTGCTGTAGGTCCAAATCCAGGCCACCGAAGCAGAGCGCACCAAGCTTAACCACTAAACCATGGGGCTGGCCTGAATTTTCTTATTTTCCTTGCTTGCTTCTCTTTTCTTACTTGCCTTTCTAGTTTCCCTCTTCTTGCCTCCCTTTTAGAATTTCCTTTTCCTCGCTTTTCTTTCTTGCTTCTATTTTTTCTTCTCCCTTCTTGCTTACTTGCTTAATTCTCTATTTTCCTTACCTTTTCTTGCTTCCATTTTAACTTCCCTTCCTCACTCCCTTTGTCTTGCTTCCCTTTTCTTCATTCCCCTTTCTTGTTTCCTGTTTGTTGCTTTTCCTTCTTTCTTTCCCTTTTTGTTTCCCTCTCCCTTCCCTTTTTCTTACTTCCATTCCATCCTCTGTTTTTCTTGCCTCTCTTTTCATTCTTTCCTTTTCTTGCTCAGCATTCACGCTTCCATTTCCTGTTTTCCTTTCTTTCCTTTTTTCCTTTTCTCTTTCTTTCTTCCCTTTTCCTCTAGCCTTTCTTTCTTTCCCTCTTTTTGTCTGTTTTCTTTCTTCTGCTTTTTTCTTTCCTTGTTTCCTCTTCTTTCTTTTTTTCTTTTATTTTCTTCTTCCTTTTTCTTTCTTTCCTTGCTTCCTTCTTCTCTTATCTCCTTCTTTCCTTCTCTCTCTGTCTTTCCTCCCTTCTCCTTCCTCCTTTTCATCCTCCTCCTCCTCTTCTTCTTCTTCATCTTCCCCAGTATACGAGCTCTGATAACTATGGAGTTCAGAGTGGTATTACTGGAAGAGCATCCACGTCCTAGTAAGCTAGACTGGCACTCAACTCCTGCTTCCCCTGCCTTTTCACTGTGTGAACCCCCGCAGATCACGCATCTCTCTGAGCACAGTGTCCTCATCTTAGGGGATCTAGTTGTTGGTTGACTGACCCTGTCTTTGTGTCCAAGTCAAATTGCCTTGAACCTCATTCATTGTGCAGTGAGGGGGCCTCATCTCTCCAGATTTTAGGTGCGAGGCTTGCTTTGGCTTCCCCAGTGGACTCTGCGCTGTGTGCCTGCTGCATAGTTCAAAAGATGGGTCTTTTTACAGCCCTATGCTTTCTCTCTAGTCTGAAGTGCAGCAGCACACATGTGGAACCCCATTCACTTTCCTGGCTTCCTTCTGTAAATATCTCTTGCACAATGTTTCTGTTTGTAGGAGACTGTACTTACAAATTGGGGCCAACAAGGGTTTAACATCTCCATGCTGCTGTTTGGGTTTCATCTCTCTCCAAAGCAGAGGAGGCAAACTTGTGGCCAAGAAGCTAAATCTGGCCAGAAACAAAGGCAGTCCACAGACATATTGTTTAGCTGACCCAGTGTTGTACACAAACTTTTTAATTAGTTCTAGCATTCGAAACTCAGGAGATTTCATATGATGACTTGGCTTTCTGGCTGCTCTTCAGAAACGGAGGATCAGGTCATGCTGGGTTCTCATTTTGACATGACTGGGTGCAGCTGAGTATCATCTGCTCCCTTGACGGAGCCTGGCTGTCCAGTTCACCACACTCTCTCCAGCCTCTTCCCTCACTCTCTCACCTGCCTGGTGCCTGAAGGCACTGGGGGGAGAGGGGATGGTCTCTTTAATAATGCATCTCCAAAGCATCTTATTTATGATCCAAATCATTTAAGATCCACATAACACTTCTTTCCTGGCATATTACCACCCTTGAAGCAATGAACTCGGGAGAGACTATATCTTCTTAAATGGAGAGGAGGTAAAGAGTTTATCAGGAGAAAAAAATTATTAGGAAAACACTCCATTTTCCCCTGAACTATCTCTTGAAATAACAACATCAAACATCATCACCTTGAAATAACAACATTTTCCTGTTATCCCCGTATCTTATCAGGGTAAAGCGTTGTTTGGGGTGGATAGAAAGTCAGGTAGGTAAAGTTCTTAAAGTACTTAAAAAAATTTTTTTTTAAAAATATTTACTTTTGTTAATTTAAATATTCTTTTATCTTGGTTCGCTCTAAATATAAGGCATGTTAAATCCTTGTTTGCTGCCTTCAACTAGTTAGTCAAAATTTTCTCATAATAACTTTTCTCACATTTTATTTTTTATTGATATTTTAATGGTTTTTAACATTGTGAAATTTTGGGTTGTACATTTTTGTTTGTCCATCACCATATATATGACTCCCTTCACCCCTTGTGCCCGCCCCCCACCCCCACTGCCCCTGGTAACCACAGTACAGTTTTCTCTGTCCATGTGTTGGTTTATATTCCACATATGAGTGAGATCATACAGTGTTTGTCTTTCTCTTTCTGGCTTATTTCACTTAACATAATATGCTCCAGGCCCATCTATGTTGTTGCAAATGGGACGATTTTGTGTTTTTTTATGACTGAGTAGTATTCCATTGTATATATATACCACATTTTCTTAATCCAATTGTCAGCAACTTGGGTTGCTTCCACTTCTTGGCTATGGTGAATAATGCTGCAATGAACATAGGGATGCATAAGCCTCTTTGGATTGTTGATTTCAGGTTCGTTGGATAGATTCCCAGTAGTGGGATGGCTGGGTCATAGGGCATCTCTATTTTTAATTCTTTGAGGAATCTCCATACCATTTTCCATAGAGGCTGCACCAGTTTGCATTCCCACCAGCTGTGTATGAGCGTTCCTTTTTCTCCACATCCTCTCCAACACTTGTTGTTTTTTGTCTTGGTGATTATAGCCATTCTAACGGGCGTGAGGTGATATCTTAGTGTTGTTTTGATTTGCATTTCCCTGATGATTAGTGATGTTGAACACATTTTCATGTGCCTATTGGCCATCTGTATATCTTCTTTGGAGAAATTGTTCATTTCCTCTGCCCATTTTTTGATCGGGTTGTTTGTTTTTTTGTTGTTCAGTTGTGTGAGTTCTTTATATATTATGGAAATCAACCCCTTGTCGGATGTATGTTTTGCAAATATTCTCTCCCAGCTGGTGGGTTGTCTGTTCATCTTGATTCTGGTTTCGTTTGTCTTATAGAAGCTCTTTAATCTGATAAAGCCCCACTTGTTTATTTTTTCTTTAGTTTCCCTAGTCTGGGTAGGCATGTCATCCAAAAAGATTCTTTTATGACCAATGTCAAATACTGTGCTGCCTATATTTTCTTCTATGAGTTTTATAGTTTCAGGTCTCACCTTCAAGTCTTTGATCCATTTTGAGTTAAGTTTTGTGAATGGCGATAGCAGATGGTCCACTTTCATTCTTTTGCATGTGGCTGTCCAGTTTTCCCAACACCATTTATTGAGAGACTTTCCTTTCTCCATTGTATCTTCTTAGCACCTTTGTCAAAAATTAGCTGTCTGTATATGTGTGGTTTTATTTCTGGGCTTTCAATTCTGTTCCATTGATCTGTGTGTCGGTTTTTGTACCACTACCATGCTGTTTTGATTACTATTGCTTTGTAGTATGTTTTGAAGTCAGGGATTGTGATGCCTCCTGCTTTGTTCTTTTTTCTTAGAATTGCTTTAGCTATTTGGGGTCTTTTGTTGCCCCATATAAATTTTAGTATTCATTTTCTATTTCTGTGAAGGATGTCATTGGGATTCTGATTGGGATTGCATTGAATCTGTAGATTGCTTTAGGTAATATAGACATTTTAACTATGTTTTATTCTTCCAATCCACATGCATGGGATATCTTTCCATTTCTTTATGTCATCATGGATTTCTTTCAATAATGTCTTGTAGTTCTCATTGTATAGGTCCTTCACCTCCTTGGTAAGATTTATTCCTAGGTATTTTATTCTTTTTGATGCAATTGTAAATGGTATTATCTTTTTGAGCTCTCTTTCTGTTAGTTCATTATTAGCATACAGAAATGCAACTGATTTTTGCAGATTGATTTTGTACCCTGCAACTTTGCTGTAGTTGTTGATTATTTCTAATAGTTTTCCAACAGATTCTTTAGGGTTTTCTATATATAAAATCATGTCATCTGCAAATAGTGAGAGTTTCACTTCTTCGTTACCTATTTGGATTCCTTTTATTCCTTTTTCTTGCCTAATTGCTCTGGCCAAAACCTCCAGTACTATGTTGAACAGGAGTGGTGAGAGTGGGCAGCCCTGCCTCGTTCCTGTTCTCAGAGGAATGGCTTTCAGTCTTTCCTCGTTGAGTATGATGTTGGCTGTGGGTTTGTCTTAAATAGCCTTTATTATGTTGAGGTACTTTCCTTCTATTCCCATTTTATTGAGAGTTTTTATCATAAATGGATGTTGTATCTTGTCAAATGCCTTCTCTGCGTCTATTGAGATAATCATGTGGTTTTTCTTCTTTGTTTTGTTGATGTGATGTATCACGTTGATTGATTTGCGGATGTTGAACCATCCCTGCGTCCCTGGTATAAATCCCACTTGATCATGGTGTATGATCTTTTTAATGTACTGTTGTATTCAGTTTGCCAATCTTTTGTTGAGGATTTTTGCATCTATGATCATCAGCGATATTGGCCTGTAATTTTCTTTCTTTGTATTGTCTTTGTCTGGCTTTGGTATCAGGGTGATGTTGGCCTTGTAGAATGATTTAGGAAGTGTTCCATCTTCCTCTATTTTTTGGAATAGTTTGAGAAGGATGGGTATTAAATCTTCTTTGAATGCTTGGTAAAATTCACTGGAGAAGCCATCTGGTCCTGGACTTTTATTTTTTGGGAGGTTTTTGATTACTATTTCAATCTCTTTACTTGTGATTGGTCTATTCAGATTCTCCATTTCTTCTTGGTTCAGTTTTGGGAGGTTGTATGAGTCTAAGAATTTATCCATTTCTTCTAGATTGTCCAATTTGTTGGCATATAATTTCTCATAGTATTCTCTTATAATCCTCTGTATTTCTATGGTATCCATTGTAATTTCTCCACTTTCATTTCTAATTTTATTTACTTGAACCTTTTCTCTTTATTTCTTAGTAAGCCTGGCTAAAGGTTTGTCGATTTTGTTTATCTTCTCAAAGAACCAACTCTTTGTTTCATTAATCCATTCCACTGTTTTTTTGGTCTCAATTTCATTTATTTCTGCTCTGATTTTTATTATTTCTCTCCTTCTGCTGACTTTGGGCTTTGTTCTTTTTCTAGTTCTGTTAGGTGTAATTTAAGTTTGCCTATTTGGGCTTTTTCTTGTTTGTTAAGGTAAGCTTGTATCGCTATGAGTTTCCCTCTCAGGACCGCTTTTGCTGCATCCCATATGGTTTGATATGGCATATTTTCATTTTCGCTTGTTTCCAGATAGTTTTTAATTTCTCCTTTAATTTCATCAATGATCCATTGGTTGTTCAGTAGCATGTTGTTTAATCTCCACATTTTTCTCACTTTCCCAGTTTTTTTTTTCATGGTTCATTTCCAGTTTCATAGCATTATGGTCTGAAAAGATGCTTGTTATGATTTCAATCTTCTTAAATTTATTGAGGCTTGCTTTGTTTCCCAACAGATGGTTTATCCTTGAGAATGTTCCATGTGCGCTTGAGAAGAATGTGTAGTTAGCTGTTTTTGGATGGAGTGCTCTGTATATGTCTACTAGGTCCATCTCGTCCAGTTTTTCATTTAAGTCTACTATTTCTTTCTTTTTTTTTTTTGTGAAGAAGATCAGCCCTGAGCTAACATCCATGCTAATCCTCCTCTTTTTGCTGAGGAAGACCGGCTCTCAGCTAACATCTTTTGCCAATCCTCCTCCCTTTTCTTTTCCCCAAAGTCCCAGTAGATAGTTGTATGTCATAGCTGCACATCCTTCTAGTTGCTGTATGTGGGATGTGGCCTCAGCATGGCCAGAGAAGTGGTGCGTCGGTGCGCCCTGGGGATCCAAACCCAGCTGAGCTGCAGGGTCTGGTTTGCGGGGAGGGGGGGGCTCTCTCTTTTGCCCTCTGGGTCCCTCGCGTGGGGGTTTCTCGTTAGCCCCTCATTATCCGCTCTCTGGGGTGCTCAGATGTTGATGGTAGCCCTGTGGCTCTTCTGAGTCCTCTGTGTGGGAGTTTCCCACTGGCTGAGAGAGCCCGAAGAGCTACGGTTTCCCCGCCAAGGGCCGCCCCTCCCCCCTCTCTGGGAGCCACGAGGACCGAGATCGCTGATCTGATAGGGAGGGAGAGGAGTTCTCCTTACCTCTCCCCACTTCCTCCGGGGGCCCAGCATGTTCCACTCTCAGATGTGCGGCAGTATGGATCTTTCCGATCTAGCTTTTCACTGTCTGGAATTCCGTTGTTGGTCTGTGACTGTTCCTTTTGTTGTATCTTATCGGGGGAAGAGTTCAAGGGAAGGCTCACTCCGCCATGACACTGACGTCCCTCTTTCTCACATTTTTTGAAGTTAGGATTTTCCTTTGTCGTGTGTATCCTGATAGTCACATCACACAAGTACAACTGGTCCTTCCTTGGCTACCCTATATCAAATTGAACCCCTGGAGCTCTCTGTCCTTCTTTCATTCGCCTTCTGTCCCCTTCTCCATAGCACTTACCACCACCTCACGTGATATATCTTGTACTTTATTGTGTATCTCTCTCCATTAGATACAAAACCAACAAATGCAGGATGTTTTGCTGTTTTGTTCACTACTGGATCCCAGTGCAGTCTTCAGTAAGGATTTGTGAAATAAGTGAATCCCGGGCCAGGAAGGGAGCTTGTCTCTCCCTGTCTCTGCCACAGAAGAACCACTCAGCTCTCTCCGTCAGGGTTCCAGCAGGAGACACCCAGCTCTTCAAGCTGTGATGTGTGGAGACCCTAAATGAAGGGACACTGTTTACAAAGGTGTGCTCGGAGCTGAAGCTGATGAGGATTAACACGGTATAATGTGGGACTAGCAACAGCTATACCACCCCTACAGCAGAAGGGACAAGGGGAGGGAGCTGCTCCCAGATCCTAAAGGAGAGCTACCTGCAGAGGGCGGCTGGACAGAAGTGTGCCTTTGGAAGAGGACTCAGACAACCTGAGGATGGGCTCTGGTCTCCTGCCCTCACCTCGAAGTTAATCAAACCCAGTGGAATCAGAAGACAAAAGAGCCCACTGCTGTGTCCATAAAGGCAGCCCCCAGGCACAGAGTCTGATGCAGAGTATCGAGGGAAAATCTGGAAGGATTAACGGAAAGCAGCCAGCATAAAAGCTCTCTTGCTGTGCTCCCTGAAGAATCTGTTCTTTGTCAAGCATACCTGTGCTTAGCAACCAGCAGAAGGAACTGTTGGGATGCTAGAAGCAGGGCCTCCTGGTTCTAGGTGCAGTCAGTCAGGAGACAGTTAAGTAACCAAAACTCAGAGTGCATGAGCTTGATGGCTCTCCAAAGTCTATGTGAACAGCAAATTTGGGGGGTGATCTAGAAGCTGACAGGCAAGGGTAAAGAGAGAGACCGATAACCTGGAAGGCATCAGCAGCATGAGGTTCCAGAACAGGGGAATCCATGGGCTTCTCTGGTCACCAGCCTGCCCACAAGCTGATGGCAGGGCAGCTTCAGTGGTTATTGCACGGCTCTTCCCTGGCGCTTCTCTGTCTTCAGTCAGCCTGTGGTTTTCTGCCCTGTGGTGGCTGGAAGGCGGAGCTGTGAACATGAAGGAGGGGCTGGCAAATGTGTTTATGACTGAAAATCTGTGGAGAGAAAAAGGTTTCTCTGTGTGGGGGGAGGGGGTTAGGGATTCACACGAGGGGACCCTCCCTTGATTGAGAAGTGGGTTTGGTCCTCTCAGTTCACTGTCCCTCACTTCATAGCACCTAAGTCACTTTTTCTGTCAATAACATTCTCAGGCCTGTGCCTCTTTCCTGCCTCAAGGTAGAATTAATTGTTCCTTCATCTTTGATGCCTATGCTCTTGGTGCATTTTATGTTAGGGCATTTTTCACATTGCTGCATAACTGGCTGTTAGTGGGTCAGCTTCCTCCTTTACACACATATATGCACATTCACACACACACCCACACATACGCACACACCCGTGCCTTCTTTGAGGGCTTTGCTTGTCTCTGTATTCCCATACATAGTGCCTGGAACATGGAAGACATCAGTAAATGTTGCATGAATAAGTGACTGAATGAGAGTTGACTCACCTAGGATTGCCTCCCTCTCTGTCCACCGTGTTCTAGTTCTTACCTGTCTCCTCCCTGTCATGAAAGCTTACCTATATGTTGCACTGTTTCTTCAATGTCCTGGTAGGTGCCTGGCTAAGTAATTTGATTTTCCAAACCACGGCAATGCAATGCTGTGTGCGAGGGGTTATATGTTTCCCCACCTGGCAGTTTTGCAGACAAATGTCTTCATTTCTTAATCTAGATGGAGTTATTTCCCCATCTGCCTTCCTCAGCAATCCAGTTGTTTTGTAGCATTTCTGGTCAAGTGCACTTTTAGTTGTCTCTTAAGTGACATGCCACAGTGAGCCGCCTACATTGCCTCATTTGGTGCATCTTGATTTTACTCCTTTTCAATCTGATTATCCATCTTCCCTTTTCTCCCACCTTTCTTATCCCTGCACGATTTCCCAAGCCATAGCAGGTGCCTGGGACATGACAATTTTCTGCTGAGCTTCTCTTCTTGTGGCTGGGTGAGTGGAGGCAGCTGTTGCTTACCCTCCTGAAGACATTGTGTTACCACCCAACGTGGGGCCTTCTGCCCGCGACAAGACATGCCAATAGTCAAGAGGCAAGGTGGTAGGAGAAAAAGGACTTTTTTACTACAGCTTGCTAGCAAGAGGGAAGATGGCTGATTAATGTCTGAAAAAAACCATCTTAAGGGTCACAAAGTCTTACAGCAGTTATATAGGCTGATGGGTTATGGGGGAGGGGGTTAGGAATATTGACCTTCTGGTGTTACAGACTGGGAGTTGTCACACCAGATCTTTCAGTTTTCACTGATGATGGCTATCAGCATAGACTCTGTGGGGGTCATCACATTCCTAAGGAACTCAAAAGAACAAAGTTATCATGTTATTGCAGCTGGGAGGTACATGCAAAAGGAGGGGTCGTAAAATAAACATAACAGTTAGATCTCCTGGAAGGTGCGTATCCAGCTGGGCTAGTTAGTCAGAGGTGGTTCAAAGTTACAGTAGGGTTTCTTTTCTACAACATGGCTTCCCTCATGTCAACCTTGTCTTGAGCCGGTATCAATTGGAAGAGGTCTTCTGGCATCTCTGAAGGTGGCATGAGAGAGGTCAATGTATATTTGTGCATGTGTATTAAGCCTAACCTACTCCTGTTCTAAAAATTTGAATGTGACCGAAGGAGTGAGCTCAGCATATGAACAAAATAAATGAAGTTAATTCTTTTCTTTCTAAAATGGTATCAAATTTGGTGTCCATCTGAATTGGATTCATTTTGCAGATGTTTGCATTCACCCAATTAACCAGCATTCTACCACCTGACAGCTGATGATTCAGAATTTGCTGATTGGAGACTGCTTATGGTTACAGAAATTTTAATCCTTTCACCATGGATAACAGGTAGCTTCTCTGCTCATGTATGAGCCCCCACAGGAGCCATCAGCCCTACAAATGCTGCATTTTTGACAAGCCATTTTTGCACATATAGGATTAAATTATTGCACAGGGGAAAGAAAAGAACTAGTGATGGAAATGTTGAAGGCTCCAGGAACGGGGAAAACAAGGTCATAGCAGCTGCTTTTTCTTTCTGGAACACTACAGGAATCCCTATAAGTTTGCTGGTTTAGGGAAACGATTCTGACATCAGATCATTTTCCTAAAACTGCCTTATTCAAAGACCACAAGACTGAAGTTTGAACCAAAAGAAGAGTAAGATAGAGTCAGGGCTCCAGAAAATTCTTAGGGAGTTGAAATCCTCCTCTGGTTCTCATGGCACCTTATTGCTGAAGCACCTAGTATCTTCTAAAGTCTGGGTTTCTTGATGACAGGGATTAGATTTCATTCATCATGGTAACTTGCCTCCTACATAGCAGGTGCTCACAGTCCTTAGTTAGGAGCACAGTGACGAAGCGTGTAGGTGAGGGCACTGACACACTAGCATTTTTAAGACACTCTTCTAATGCAAAAGAGAGTGAGGTAAAAGATGCAGGACAGCACAGCAGAGAGAAACACCACAAGAGAAGGGGAGTCTGGGCTGCCTGAGAGTTTACATGCGAGTGTAAGCCAGTGTGTGGCTGAGCCCAATAGAGCTTGGCAGGCCATGCTGGCCTGGTGGTGTCAGGCTTTAGAAACTTGTTGAGTGTGGGACGATACAGCAAGGATGGCTGCAACCCTAACCTAAGCCAAAAGCATCACTTGTGTGCATAGAACATGGTTAGATATCCAAGAGCATCATCAAAGCAAATGACCACTGACCTGTGAGGGACCGCTGTTCATTCTGCGACTGTATTCGAAGTGATGGTGGCAGTGGGCAAATCAGGCCTTATAGTTCTCTCTCTACTTGACATTTGAAGTCACATTGACCCATTGGGTCTGAAAAAGGCTCCAGGATCCCAAAGAATCATAGTAAATGTTGGCCTTAAGAAGAAGCATTTGGATTTCCTATTGGTAAGAATAGACTGGTGTTCCAGTGATTAACTTGAAAAAACAAAAAGAAGCTTTTTTCTCCCCAAGTTGGTGTGGCCAGACATAAATTTTCATACATAAAGTCTGAAGTATCTGTGGAACATCAAGGTGGCGGTTCCAGAAGACAGAAATATGGGCCTAAAATACAAGGAGAAGTTGGGGGTGGAAATATAAGTTTGGAAATCATCAGCATACAGATAAGACTGTCTTATCTTTATTTAAATATTCCAGTACCAATATAACAGGGTTGAAAATTACTATTTGTTAAATGAACAAATTGATGAATAAGTGAATGAGTCAAGTTCTAACTACAAAGTAGTATAATTAATTTTTAAAAGCAAATATGCAGGGACTTTTACGTCCAGATTTTTCTCTACTTCACAAAGTGATCATCTTGGATTTATTCCCACAATATTTTTATTGCCCAGGGCAGTTTCAAGCTCCTGTAGGAATTAATTGCATTCAGAGCACATGCTTTTACTTATCTTCAGTGGTGGTGGCTTTTTATCCTTTGAGGATGAGTATGATTTCTGGAAACAACCAAAAGTAATTTGTAGCCACATTTGGTGAATATTTGGGGAATAGAAGAGATAATGCAATTTTGGTCATTAAAAATTTTAAATTCTAAAGTAATAAAATTTATTGTCTAGTTTTGAAGTCAGTTTTAAAATAGCAGCACTAAAATGTTTGAGCTTCAAACCAGAGCCTTCCATGGTGATTACTTTGAAGTCCAATATTGTATTGATTTTAGTAGAGAAACCTAAAATAAAAGACTATATATATATATATTTTTTTTAAACATAAAGTTTAGGTCTTTAGTGTAGGCTGAAAGAATGCTTTCTTTACTTTTGTTCTTTCTCATTGGAATTCACCTTCTCTCTCTTATTTTTTCCAAATCCACTTAGCATTCCTTGGGTCATAACAGCCGTGGCGTTTAAAACACCCAATGAGAGAGACAAGTACTCCTAACAATAGCCTAGACTCTGAGAACCAGTAAGTGGCCACGGATGTGGTTGACACCTCAATGACTCTATATTACTCTTCTTTGGGTTCAAACCTTTAGGTTTGTGGTCTTTGAACAAGACAGGTTTAGGAAAATACAGAAGGAGATAGAAGCCATTAGATTCTTCTATCTTTTGTCATAGTATCTGAGCCCTGACTGGATCTGACTGGGATGAAACTAAGTCTTTGGTTGGATGGATTCTGTGGCATTAAATTTTCATTAATAGGATGACTCCAATATTGGAGGGATGGTAGAAAACACTAACCAGTGTTAGTGGTATACTCAGGAGACCTGGTTTCTAGTGCTGCCCATATTAATAATATTACTATTACTACTACTATCACTGATGCTGCTGCCACCATTATTACTACTTCTATATTTAAGATTTGCACAAAAATTTTTATATACTTTATCTCAATTAATCTTCACAACAATTCTGTGAGGTAGGAAGACATCAACAGAGTCATTTTCAGGCACTTAAAGTGAGCACAAAGTAAACTTTCAAGTATTCAATCAAGAATGACATTGGGCAAGTCCCTTTTAAGCCTTGGGGCTGGACTATCTAGGATCTACTTACATTATAAATTTCATGCTTTATTCTTTGAATAAGGTATAGTATATCATTATGCATCAGAGTGTAGGTCTGTATTTCGTTTGTTCCTCAGAAACAGGGGATCATGGGAAAACACTGCCCCATGGTAAGAGTTATAATATGTGCAACAAGCAAGTTACATAAAATTGAATACTTAAGGAAAAAATAAAATCATGAAAGTGTTTATTTTGAGCATATTTTAGTCTGACTACTTTTCCCTCTAGGCTGGGTAGAACCATTACTCTTATCTGAGAAGTTGCTATAGAAACCAATTTGTACTGTTCTCTCTTTGCCACAGTAGTTTTCTCAGGCACACTCTATCTCTCAAAAATCTTAACAGCAGTGAAACAGACATTAAACCCTAGAGGATTAAAAAATAGGATTTGTATTTCTTCTCTCCACCCTCACCCTCCTCCCTCCGAAGGCACACCTATTGACAAACTGGTAGCTCACCAATTCCACCAACAATGGTCTATTTCCCACCACAGACGGATGCTGACAGAGGCTGCCGTGCTGAGGAAGGGAGGGCTGTGACTGCCAGTCTGTGGGTCTCCTGCTAACTACAGTCCCACCTGCAGTGGACACAGGTGCTCTGTCCTGGTTTGAAGGATGAGAGCTACTCATTGCACTTGGAGGAACATAAGAAACACAGAATTACTGTTCATCCACATCTAAATCAAGCAGGTGGCAGAAATGGGGATGAGAAAGAGGCATGTTTTATTCTTAGGGTTCTGAATTCACTGACGAAATAGGCATTAGGGAAACATGGGAAGGATCTGGAAGCACTGTGTTTTAATCTCCTGGGTGAATTTTCATTATGATCCGATGAGAGCAGTGTCACATCAAGTCTCTTCTCCGTCATAGGCTAATGGGGTATTCTACACAAGTGTTCTTGTTACTATTGCTCTCTAAAAATTATCTCTAAACTTAGTGATGTAAACTGGCAACAATTTTATTTTGCTCACCAAATTGTGAGTCAGAAATTCAAGACGTTTCTGGTTTAGATCTCACTTGGGATCTCTCATGTGGTTATAGCCAAGGGTTGGCTGGGGCTGCTGTCATCTGAAGGCTCAGCTGGGCTGGATGTTCAAGATGACTCAGTGACAGGGTGGTGTTTAATGCTGGCTGTGGGCTGGTCATTCAGTCATGGCTGTTGATTGAAGGCCTACATGTGACCTTTTCAGAATGGTTGAAATCCAACAGTCTGGCAACCAGACTGTTGGATTTCTTGCATGGTGGCCAACTTCCCCCAGAGTAAGCATCCCAAGAGAAGCAGGTATAAGCTGCACACCCTTTGATGACCCAGCCTCAGAAGTCATAGATCACCACTTCGGCCATACTCTATTTGTTGTAGCAGTTATAAGCCTACAAACACACAAGGAGAAAGGGACATAGACCCCAACTCTTGGTGAGAGGGCTGTCAAAGAATTTGTGGCCATTTTATAAACCTTCAAAATAACTGAGTTTTCTGGAAAACCACTGCAGACATCAAGTGCCAAACTTTCTAAGCTTAACTCTTTCTTGATATCTCAGGATCTTCACTAAGAGCATCTGTTGGATTCCCAAGGGGAAGGGGAGGGAAATCCCAACTCACCAGGTCTCGGGATGACGCGGGCCCACAGACACAGAAGACCGAACTTGATGCAAACGCAAGAGGTTTATTGAGCGGAGCTCCGGGTCGACTCGTGTCCCTCGCAGGAGACAGAGGGGTCGACCCCGAGCCTTAGGGGGCAAGTTCTTTTATAGGATTTGGGAGCATAAAGCGGGAAAAGGTTGGCGCGGTTTTACATGATTGGTTAATTCAAAACATTCAGACAGTTACATTTTATGGCGCGAATTGCTACGGCGTGAAACAGCTATCAAGGTGCACACACATGTCCCCACCTGGCCCCCCTCCACCCCGACCCTCCCAAACTTATCCCTCTGTAGCACTCCCTTGTTCTCAATTTTCTCTGAACAGTTTAGGGTGAGTCTTCCGCGAACAGAGTCAGTTGGGATCGATAGACTCTATTCATAGAAGACTCGCCCCAACTGCCCCTTAAGGTGTTAACATATTAAATTTTTAACATAATTTACATCCTTCACATCCATTAATTCACTGTGTGGAAATAAGTGTTATCCCCAGGGCGTATTGAATAGAATAAGATTTTTTTTAAAAAAAAACTACCTTTTGCTGAGTGCTTCCTCTGTTCCAAGTGTTTTACGCGTTTTATCTTAGTTCATTTCTGCAATAATCTAATGATAGGTACACACAGCGTGAGCTGCATTTAAAGGTGAGGAAGCTGGGGCTCAGAGTCAAATTGCCCGAAGACACGTAGCCAATAAGCTTCGGAGGTGGGTTACCGGCTCTGGAGTGCTGGATTGCAGAATCCAGATATTTTGTTGGGGGGGGTGAGGGTGTTCTTCCAAAATTCCTTTTGGGGAACCTAGGGGCCTCCTCAGGCCCAGGCCCTTCTTCATGCTCTCCTCTTTGTCTAAGGACAGCCACTTTCCTTCCTTCTGTGATGAAGCCACCACTTACCCTGCACCTTGGAATTCTTTTCCATGAAAAACTGATTAATGGAGATGTCTGTCTCCTTAATTTTCCCTCTACCTTTTAGTGCTGCCCCAAAGACAAACTCAGAAGCCCTTTTTGCTTTAAGAGTTTGCTGCTGATTGGCATAGAAAAGATGGACAGAAGACAACAGCAGTTTCACTGGGGAAATCACAAGCTTTGTATAGTCCACCTAAGTTTTGGTCTCTGGCCTAAAGTTCTTGACTGCTTTGTTACCATAGCTGGTAGGTCTGAGGGTTGCTGCACTTGCTTATAAAGAAGGCTGCATTTCTATTCATTATACCCAGATGGAGACTGACGTCCAGCCTGCACCTTCCCAGGCTATTACTAAGAATCCTTCCTGGTGTTGTCTCATGGGACCTGGGAATAAGTCCTGCTGGCTCATGTCTTCCACTCCAGCCTCCTCATCCTGCTGCTTGGCTGTGCCTCTGCTGCTGATGGCCCTGGCTGGTGCCCTCTGCTGCCACCACCAATCCTGCTTCAGATAGGGGGCAGGGGGCAGAGAGACGTCACTGCTTTCCCCGTTACCACTCTTTTCCAAGCAAGGGACAGGTCCTTCTCTGGATTCCCTACTGCACAGCCAAGGCCAGGCTACTTTTGATAGTAATAAGTTGGAGGTTTAAGTACACAAGAAGGGTCATGCACTTTGATAATAACTAGAAACGCTTACCAGATGAGAGCCCTCTCAGAGGGTCAGCAAACAGAAACTCTCTTCCTGCTACGCGGCAGGGCCCTGCTTGGCCTGTCTCCTGGCATGCCTCCTACACTAGGGGCCCTTCACTGGGAGTGCTCTGGGGTATCTGCACTTTAAAGTTCTGGTCCCAACAGCCCTGAAGACCAGAGAGCAGAAAAAAGATTTCCTCTTCCCGGAGGCTAAGTACCATTCTAGGAGACTGCATTTCCTGCCATAGGATTGACTTCTTTCTAGGAAGATTGATGGTAGGAATACTTACTTCCCTTAGGGGTAAGCCATCTCCACTCTTTTTTGGCTTCTCATCATGTTTTATTCTTGGCCTATTTCTGAGGTTTGGAGAGTGTCAGTTTGGGGATAAGAGATACTTGCATGACTGAGACGATGAAAGAAGGATCTGCCTCCATTCTCATCACCCACCTCCAGACTATGCAAGGGAGAGCTAGGACTTCACAAGGAGGGAGCTGTCAGTGTGCCTTGTATGTTGTCTGCATCTTGACTGAGGAGGAGAGGGGATGGGGCAGGTGGATACTGGGCTTTCCCTCACCTTATGGCAAGCTTTAAGAAATCTAATTGGAGAGCTTGCTATACATTTCTTGGAACAAGGGCATAAAAGGACAGGCACCTAACTCACACTCAATAAAGCTTAGAGTTGTACCCTGAGAGTAAAAGTCAAGGGGAGCTTGGAAACCCCCTGCAATCTGGTGGGGCAAGGATGTGTGCGTATGTGTTTTCTGTGGGCCAAATGTGGATCCTTTGAAAGGGAAGCAGGCATCAGTCTTCTTTTAAAGGATCCTACTCAAGGGGACCATCTGGAAAGGTGAGGTGACCACCAATAGAAGGAAGAACCATAGAGAATGAGGAGCGGAGGAGAACATCAGAGGTGGATAGCCAGAAGACACATCATTTGTGGTGGAGGAACTGCATGTGGGAACTCCAGCCTCCAGCATGTAATTGCTTCTCTGAAGAGCCCCCGAATGCCTCATGAGAGATTTGGCACTTTTACTATGCGGCACATCTAGAAGGCTCAACGACCATCATCGCTGTGCTAGCCATGTAGGATGATGCTTTCTTCTTTTTCTCCCAAGCTCAGGCCAACCCAGGAGTGCCCAGAAATCTCAGCTAGTGAGTAAGGAAGGAGGTGATGGGAGAACAGTAAACTTCTTACCAAGTATCCCCTCCCTACTTCTGGCTTCTAAGTCTGGAGCAGGGGGCAAGACAAACCAGGAGGGAAGAAGTTCTGAATAGGATGAAAATTGAAATTTTAATATTATGCCAAAGAAAAATTAAAAAGGTAATACTGAAGTGAACATTATAATACCGGGAAGAAGGAGACTAATCATCATATTCTGAGTGGGTCTTAAAAAGCTACGGATTCCCAAAACCAACAACGTATTAAAAAAATTACACACCACAACCAAGTGGGATTTATTCCAGGTATGCAAGACTAGTTCAATGTTTGAAACTGAATATCAGTTATTGTAATCCACCACATCTGCAGGCTAAAGAGAAAAAATCATACGATGATATCAATTGATGCAGAAAAAGCATTTGACAAAATCCAACACCCATTCATCATAAAAACTCTCAGCAAACTAGGAATAGAGGGGAACTTTCTCTATTTGATTAAAACCTCAGCTAACATCTTACTTAATGGTGAGAAACTGGATACTGTCCTTCTAAAAATGGGAAAAATGCAGGGCTGGCCTGGTGGCATAGTGGTTCGCTTGCTCCGCTACGGCAGCCTAGCGTTCGTGGGTTCGGATCCTGGGTGCGGACCTATACACTGCTCATTAAGCTATGCTGTGGTGGCATCCCACATACGAAATAGAGGAAGATTGGCACGGCTGTTAGCTTAGGGACAATCTTCCTCAAGCAAAAAGAGGAAGATTGGCAATAGATGTTAGCTCAGGGCCAGTCTTTCTCACAAAAATAAATAAATAAATAAAAGAGAACAAGGCAATGATGTCCCCTCTCACCACTCCTATTCAACCATACTGCAAGTTGTAGCTGGTGAATTAAGACAAGAAAAGGAAATCAAAGGTATAAATATTGGGAAGAAAGAAATAAAACTGCTTTGCTCACAGTTGACATGATTGGCTATGTAGAAAATCCCAGAGTCAACAAAATCTCCAGGAATTAATAAGCAATTATAGCAAGGGTCAGAGGATACAAAGTCAATTAGTTTCCTATATGCCAGCAATGAACAATTGGAATTTGAAATTAAAATGACACAATATATTTGCATTAGTGTCAAAAAAGGAAATATTCAGGTATAAATCTAACAAAATATGTAGAAAACTGTAAAACTCTGATAAAAAATCAAAGAAGATCTAAATAAATATTCTGTGCTCATAGACTGGAAGACTCACTAATGTTAAGATGTTGATTCTTCCCAAATTTATCTATAGATTCAATGCAATTTTAGTCAAAATCCCAGAAAGGTTTTTTGCAGATATTGACAAACTGATTCTAAAGTTTATATGGGAAGGTAAAAGACCAAAAATAGCCAACACAATACTAAAGAACAAAATTGGAAGACTGACGCTACCTGACTTCAAGACTTGCTATACGGCTATAGTAATCAACAAAGCATAGTATTAGAGAAAGAACAGACACATTGATCAACGGAAAAGAACAGAGAGCCCAGAAGTAGACCCATGCGAATATAGTCAACTGACATTTGACCAAGGAGCAAACGCATTCAATGGAGAAAGGATGGTCTTTTTGACAAATGATGCTAGAAAAATTGGACAACCATACACACAAAAACAATAAATATAGACACAGGCATCATACTTTTCTTAACTCAAAACGAATCATAGGACTAAATGTAAAATGCAAAGCTGTAAAACTCCTAGAAGATAATAGGAGAAAATCTGGGTGACTCTGGGTTTGGCATCAAATTTTTTTTTTTTTTTTAAAGATTTTATTTATTCATTTTTTTCCCCCCAAAGCCCCAGTAGATAGCTGTATGTCATAGGTTCACATCCTTCTAGTTGCTGTACGTGGGACTCGGCCTTGGGTTGGACGGAGAAGTGGTGCCTTGGGGCGTGCCCGGGATCCGAACCCGGGCCGCCAGCATCAGAGCGCGCGCACTTAACCGCTAAGCCACAGAGCCGGCCCGGCATCAAATTTTTTGATATGATACCAAAGCATGATCCATGAAAGAAAAAATGTTATACTTTATTAAAATTAAAAAGTTTGCTTTGTTTCTAAGACATTGTTAAGAAAACAAAAAGACGAATTATAAACTGGGAGAAAATATTTGCAAAACACCTATCTGAGAAAGGACTTGTACCCAAAATATATGAAGAATTCTTATACCCAACCTCATTTGTCATTAGGGAATTGCAAATTAAAACAACAATAAGATACCACCACACACCTATTAGAATGACTAAAATCCAGAAAACTGACAATACCAAATGCTGGTGAGGATGTGGAGCAATAAGAACTCTCATTCATTGCTGATGGGAATGCAAAATGGAACAGCTACATTGCAAGATAATTTGGCAGCTTCTTACAAAGCTAAACGTAGTCTTACCATACAATTCAGCAATCATGCTCCTAGGTATTGACTCAGTTGAGTTGAAAACTTAGGTTTACATAAACACCTGCAAGCAAATGTTTATAGCATCTTCATTCATAATTGCCCCAAACTGGAAGCAATCAAGATGTCCTTCAACAAGTGAATGGAGAAATAAACTGTGGTACATCCATAAAATAGGATATTATTCAGCGGTAAGAAATGAGCAATCAAGTGACAAAAAGATAGGGAAAATTTTTTTATTTAGGTCACATTGGTTTATAACATATAAATTTCAGATATGCATCATTATATTTTGACTTCTGCATAGACTGCATTGTGTTCACTGTTAAAAGCCTAGTTTCTATCCATCACCATACATATGTGCATCTTTACCCCTTTTGCCCTCCCCCCACCCCCTTCCCCTCTGGTAACCACCAATCTGTTCTCTGTATCTATTTGTTTGTTTATCTTCCATACATGAGTGAGGTCATATGGTAACTGTCTTTCTCTGTCTGACTTATTTTGCTTAGCATAATGCCCTCAGGGTTCATTCATGTTGTTGCAAATGGTACAATTTCATCTTTTTTTATGGCTGAGTAGTATTCATTCATACATATGTACCACATCTTCTTTATCCACTCATCCACTGATGGGCACTTAGGTTGCTTCCAAGTCTTGGCTATTGTGAATAATGCTGCAATGAATATAGGGGTGCATATATTGTTTTTGAATTAGTATTTTCATGTTCTTTGGATAAACACCCAGAAGTGGAATAGTGGGATCATGTGGTATTTCTATCTTTAATTTTTTGAGGAATCTCCATACTGTTTTCCATAGTGGCTGCACCAGTTTGCCTTCCCACCAGCAGTATATGAGGGTTCCCTTTCTCTACATTCTCTTCAACACTTGTTAATTCTTGTCTTTTTGTTAATAGCCATTCTGACAGGTGTGAGGTGATATCTCATTGGAGTTTTGATTTGCATTTCAATAGGGGAAATCTTACATGCATATTGCTAAGTCAAAGAAGCCAGTCTGAAAGGCTACAAACTGTATGATTCCAACTACATGACACTCTGGAAAAGGCAAAACTAAAGAGACTGCAAAAAGATCAGTGATTGCCAGAGGAAAGTGGGAGAGGGAAGAATAAGTGAAGTACAGGGGATTTTTGGGGGGTTGAAATATTCTGTATGATACCGTAATATTGGATATGATATTATGCATTTGTCAAAACCCATCGAAATATATAGCACAAAGAGTGAACCTTAGTGTTCACAAATTAAAAACTAGTTTAGAAAGTCAGGGAATTCCAGGAAAAAATGTATACTGTAGCAGCAGAATCTAATTGTATTACAAGTGCATAAAATAACACACTGAAGGGGACGGGGGAAAGGTGCTGACCTAAGAAGGTTGGAAATTAATGGATTCTGTAAGATTAATGACAAAAGGAACTGCACCTAAGAGATATATTCTGGTTGATAAAGTTGTTTTCCACAAGCTTAACAATTCTGATATTGCTACACATGTACACTGAAATTGAACAATTAAGCAAATGGATGGTGGTTGGTGGGATCAATGTTCGTTTGTCACTGTTGGAGTGAAAATTTACAGATAAGCAAGGGGAAGAGGTTAGAATGATCCATGTGGGGTAGTCAAAATGTACAAACTCATCATTATAAAATAAATAAGTCCTGGGGATGTAATGTACAGCATGGTGACTATAGTTAATAATACTATATTGTATATTTCAAAGTTGCTAACAGAGTAAATCTTAAAAGTTCTCATCACAAGGAAAAAAATTGTAACTATCTGTGATGATGAATGTTAACTAGACTTATTGTGCTGATTATTTCACAGTATATACAAATATTAATTTATTATGTTGTACACCCGAAAATAAGATAATATTATCTGTCAATTATACCTCAATAAAAAAATTAAAAAAAAGAATGATTCATGTGGATTAGAGTTGGAAATATCAGTAAGAACTAATGTTTAACTTAATGTAGCTATAGATAGTTACATATAGAAATATTTATAGATAGTAGTATACACACATATATTTCTTTGCTCAGTCCACTGAGAAGGCCTAACAGTAATGACACCCCAGTAGCAATGAGCACACCTAGTGCCCTGATCTTTGTTTCTAATATCATTCTCCAATAAGAAGAACCAGGGCTCCCAGGACTGGGACAGAAAATATACAAGATGAACCTGGAGCATCTTGTAGTACCAGAAAGTAAGGAAGTGCACAAACAAAAAATAAAATAAAACAATAACTCATTGGTGGGATATGTCAAAGGGACATAGACGTGAACTGAAAGAGCTCCCGATGGCCAAAGCTGGAAAAATTTGAGTAACAAAATAAAGAAAGATTGGATCATAACTCAAAGTATAATATATATGTCCATGAGCCCAAAAATCATTGATTGCATTAATAAATGGGGAGAAGAGACCATTCTCCTATGCAGAAGAATTCCAAATAAATTGTGTAGGTATTCCACCCTACAGGAGCACAACACCCCACTCCTCATCTGTGGGCCATGCATAGTGACTTCCTTTCAAAGAGTACAAGATGGAAAAAGAAAAGAAAGGAGTAACTTTACAGTGTAGGAACCTGGCAAACACTACCTCAGCCAGGTAATGAAGGTCAACATCAACAGTCATGACTCAAGTTGGTAGTAGCATGTACTCTTGATATTATGTTTTGAAAAAGGCGCTTTACCTCTGTGATCTTCCTCCCCAAACCCCGTAATCTCAGTCTAATCATGAGAAAACATCACACAGATTCCAATACAGAAACATCCTACAAAATTCCTGACCAGTACTTCTAAAACTGTCAAAGTCATCAAAAACAAGGAAAGTCTGAAAAACTGCACAGCCAAAAGGAGCCTAAGGAGATACAACTACTAAATGTAATGTGGTATCCTGGATGGGATCCAGGAATAGAAAAAGAGCCTTAGGAAAAACTGGGAAAATTTGAGTAAAGTATGGACTTTAGTTAACAATAATACATCCTTATTACCTCATTCGTTGTAGCAAATGTACATACTAAGATAAGATGTTAATAATAGGAGAAACTGGGAGCAGGAGCTGTCTGGGAACTCTCTGTACTCTCTGCTCAATTTCTCTGTAAATCTAAAACTTTTCTAAAAAGTAAAGTCTAGTGATTAAAAAATAAAGCTAAGGATTCTATATGTATTTATGGTCTTATTCCAGCTGTGAGGAAGAACAAGTCAACATAGCTTCAAGTTAGGAGACCTGAGTTCAAGCTCTTGTTTGCCATTAACTCTTGTGTGACCTTGTGGTGGTCATTAAATCTTCTTAGAGCTCAGTTTATTTGTCTATAAAATGGTGATAATACTATTGTATTGATCAGCGTTCTTCAGAGAAAGAGAATCAATAGGATGTACTATCTATCTATAGATAGATACATATATACATCCATATATATGGTACATTCTATTGGTTGTGTATATGTACATTGGTTGTATAATATACCATATTATAAGGAATTGACTCACAGGATTATGGAGGCTGACAAGTCCCAAGTTCTTCAGGGTGAATCGGCAAGATGGAGACCCAGGAGAGTCAACGGCGTAGTTCCCTTCTGAGGGTTAGAAGGCTCAAAATGTAAGAGGAACCAATGTTTCAGTCCAAGTCCAAAGGCAAGAAAAAGCCCATGTCCCAGTTTGAAAGTAGTCAAGCAGGAGGGATTCTCTCTCACTTAGGAGAGAGGCAGCCTTTCCGATCTATTCAGGCCTTCAACTGATTGGCCGAGGCCCACCCACATTAGGGAGAATAATCTGCTTTACTCAGTCTATAGATTTAAATGTTAACCTCATCCAAAAATACTCTGAAAGAAACACCCAGAATAATGTTTGACCAAATGTCTGGACACTCTGTGACCCAGTCAAGTTGACACAAAAAATTAACCATCACAACTGTCTTCTCACATAGACCTTTGTTATGAGAATCAAACAGGATAATTAACGTTGTAGCACTTTGTAAAAACACAAAGTGCCTAGTTTTGAATGACTGTTGGGTATAATGGACAACTACTTCTTTATTATTCCAAATCTGTTCCATTAATATGTTTTAGAAATTTTAGATATTTTAATATAGTCACTCCTTTGTTTTTATGGTGCTGTCTCATACTATCTTCCCACATCCTATATGTGAAGAACAGCCTGACGTACCCATGAATCACTAGGCCTTCAGCCCTCCCTGCCCTGCCTAGGTCTCTCTCCGTCTCTCTGCTTCTGCTCACATTGTTTTCATCTCAGTTTTCGTTCTTTCTGGTTCAAAACCTGTGCTTTGCTCTTGAGTTCCTGCTTGCTCTTGCCCTTGGTGCATCATGACCGACACTTCTGTTTACCCACTTTGGGATCGTCCACACAGTCCATGGACTCAGTTCCTAGTCACCATCTGGCTCCCCCTGCTCCCTGTCCATTTCATATTATTTCTTGTGGGTCAATCTCTCATCAGTGTCCTCCTCACTGCTCGAATACCTGCACTTGCTCTTTTTATTTTGGCAGAGGTCTATTCTGTCCTTTTCCTGCTAAAGGGCCAACAGGAGAACAAGGAAGAAAAGGACACATCTGATCACTTGGCCTCTCTGGAACCATGCTGCTCTGATGCTGCTGGATGATGCCGGGTGTACTGGGTCCCTCATGCCCTCAGGCTCTCTTAGGACCCTCTGGATCTGAGTATACAGGAGTCACTCTGACATCCTGGCTGGACACACAAGTGAGGGAGCTACTCTGCTTCCAAGTCAGAAGTCTGCTCATTTCTGATGTCATTACAAAATAATTTCCTTTCCATTGGCTGCTCTGGTTTTCAGGAAGGAAAAAATTGTTACCCTAAAGGACTGACATTTGTGACTCTTCCCCTCAGATTGCATACTTAAGAATGTTCCCATGCTTGCTTCATTCGGGTCTCAGCAGGATCCTGGGACTAGTGGGTCTAACACTGGAGACGAACAGCATAACTAACGTTAGGGTCTAATCAGTAACCAGCTTCCCCAGTGGCTGTGCCTCCAAGTCTTTCCTTTAAGCTTGGGAGTCCAGCTCACTTTAGACCCGGGCCAGCTGCTCACGTCTCTCCTAGAAGCTGCTAGGCATGCAAATGAGAACTCTTTCAAAAAAATAGTTCTATGGCTTTTATGGGCCTCCACTCTTATCGCAGACAGGAAATGCTTATCTCTGAGTCTTGTATAATTCAAATGAGAGAGCTGCATAATGTGGCTCTCTCTTTTAAATTACAGGGAATCAGTGGTCCGTCCTTCTGAAAGGTCTCCCTTCGCCTGACTGAAAATGATTCAAACTGGCGAATGTCTAACGATGCTTGTTGCTAACAGCACTCTCAGCGTCCTGACCAGGCAGGGCAGCCAGCAGGAGCCTCGGACGTTTCAGATGTTTTTGCCCCTTCAGATCTCCTGGAGGTTTCTACATTAATTAGTCTATTCCTAACATTCACATCAGATAAATATCAGGGAGAAACACTTTGGTAAAAAGAGGGTTTTGAAATTGTTGCCACTGAATAAGAAAATTAGATTGAAAATGTCCCCTTGTTATCATTTATGGATGAACCAGACTCTTTATGCAAAGAAGATTACAAGGATGGCTGCCTTTCCTCAGGATATTTCTCAGCCTGAAGACTAGCTATCAATTTGCAGGGTTTTAAAAAAGTCTATGATTGTGGCTAGGTTGCTGATTTGTTTTTTTGTGCTGTGCCTTCTGGAAGGATCATGACTTGGCTATACTTGTAAAACAGTTAGTTCTCAGGAAGCTCCACGTTATTCCAACTGTTTTATGTACGAAAGTTGGTTACAAAGCACAGTTGCTAGTCATATTTGGAGGAACCGAATTTTATTAATTTATTAATTATTATAATTTATTTAATTTATTAATTTTCAAGTCATTACTGCAAGTCTGTATATGGAATGTCACCTAGTGACTACCCATTTCCAGGAGCTCCATTATGGAGAAGGTCTCTGATATGGGTTAAGGAGAAAATCCATGCTCAGGGGTGTGTATGAAGCTCTCTCTCTAGGGGAAGAACTTTTAGGGAGAGCAGGAGGAAAGGAAATCTACATGAAACCGTGTGGGACAAATGCCTCTTTTTTTAAAAACCGAGATATAATTGACATTTAATCATATAACATTATATGATTTTCAGGTGTACAACATAATAATTCAATATTTGTAAATATTGGAAAATGATCATCACAATAAGTCTAGTTAACATTCATCACCACCCATAGTTACAATTTTGTTTTTCTTGTGATGAGAACCTTGAAGATCTACTCTCTTAAGCAAATGCTTTCTTGGTATTCTCTTTCTTAGGATGCATTCCAGTGCGCATCAGCCCTCGGAAAGCTGAGAAAGAGCTGAGGTGGGGCCTACAGGGAAGCAGGTGTGGGGTAGACTTCTGAGGCCCGCCTGCCTGCCTCTAGTCTAGGTAAACCGGCCCCTCCTCATGTCTCACAGGCCTGGGCAGCTCACCAGGTAGATATCCTGTTGAGTTTTGGCCCCAAAGCCCTGGCTATGTTTACAAAGCAGGTATTTGCCTGGGAAGCCTTAGGCCCTTAGAGAGAAATCGCCTCTGGCTGTGGTAGGTGATTAATGAAAGCTTAGAAATGTCAGAATCCTGGACCTCAACCAGGGCGGCTTACTATTTAAGATCTCCTCATAAGGTGCCATATGTTCACTGAGTTATGGGATAAGATTTTGATGCTGAGGTATAAAGTGTGGGTTGAAGTTCACATTTGCTGGTTTCCCACTTTACCACACATCACTCACAGTTGCCCTTCCTCCTGTATCTCTGCACAACCTTTTGATCCTCACATTGGTTGGAAGTATTTGGTCTATACACCTTGACATGTTGACAGAAACATTTTTCATATTTAAAACTCATGACGTATTACACAGGTTGTCTAAGTGCCATGTTTAGGAGCTCAGCGATTTCAAATGAAGGGTTACTTAGTGGCGAGTGGAGACACACAGTCTACCCCGTGGAGTGGCCGCAAGTACCTAATGCTATATTGGGTGTCACTAGTATATTAAGTACTATGAGCTATTACTTAATCCAATCCCACGTTTCCCGTGCTTAAGGAAGTGAGACAGGGAAACAAATCTGGGGAACTAATTATTCAAAGAGTACATATGTTGAAAACAATTTACTGAAAATAGTAAATGAAAAAGTAGATTTGAAGATAGTAAATTGAGATCTTAAATGATTGATTCATGGCATCACGGAGTCATCAGGGGCGTTCAGGAGGAAAAGGTTATAAATAGGGTATCTGCCATATTTCCTTCACGGTGTCCTGTGGGTCCTTTGCTGGGCAGGATGGACCATGGGTCTGACCATTTCATTTTGTATTTTGAGTCTTAATGCTGTACCCCGAGAGGTAAGAAGATGTATTAGTGACTAGGAGAAGACGTGCACAATGCGACGCTCTCAAGTGCCATTGCGGACAAAGGTGCCAGTTCTTCTCCCATGGTTCTTACAAACAACCTAGTGGTTAACTCAGATTTTGTTTTTTTCTTTGGCCTCTGTAGGAGGCGCTGGTAACAAGTGTGACTCCCTAGAAGAGCAACAGAGCAGAGGAGGAGGAGGAGAAAGAAACGGATATTAGGTGATTCACTTCTGGATCCTTTGAAATATTGACAGCATGTTGCATCCATGTCCTTTTGCATGGTAGAAACAAGGCTGACTTCATGTAGATGAGCCTCAAAAAACCTTCCTCAGACTCAGGCAGCCATCCTTATGCAGTTGTGCTCTGCTATGTAGCTTTGAAGACTTACTTCTAGCCAGGGCAAGGGACACCAATTTCTTCTCTTGCTCCTAAAATCCATGAATCCTTCGATCTCATTTGTTCCTGTTACTTTCTGAGCCCACATCTTGTTCAGAACACCTGCTACCCAGCTATCTACCATGACTGTTCTTGGTGTTGCTCATCTTGACATCTGGAACGATGGAATTCAGCTTTTGCCGCCTCAGCTATGAGTTATCACAGACGTGGACTGGTTGAGATGGCTGTTCTGGAGCCTGGCCACAGGCTGGTCCTCATTTCCGGGCTACTTGGCTGTACTTGGAAAATGAGACCATTTTCCACTACTTTATTCCCAGCGATTGGTCTGAAAATATGGTAGATGTGGAAGACTTGGTTGCTGTAGAATTTCAATTTCCGCTTTTTAATGTAAGTGACACAGCTGTGGGGTAGGATTAGCTATTGGAATTTTATGGCATATGAGGTTTGAGAAGTCAAGGGAAGGGAGTAGGAAACACAAAATAATTAACTACATATTCATCCTCTTATCTTTGTCCTCAGTGGGTATGTAAGTAAGGTAGGCATCTCCATTCAGTGTTGTAGGAACCAGGTTCCAGTCCAGCTGCTGTCCTGTCTTGGCTTGTGCTTCCAGCAGGTCACTCACCCTTTCTGGGCCCCAGTTTCATTTTCTATCAGTGGGGACTTTGAGCTGGACCTTAGGATTTTAGCTTGGGGAACCACTGTCAAGGAGCTCGTTGAACCCGCTCAAATTGGATGCATAATTATGGGTGTATTTTGGGGAGGGAGAGTGTCCAAAACTTTCACCCACTTCTAAAGGGTCTGTGGCCAGAACAATATCATGAACTACTGTATTAGATGGTCTCCATGGCCCTTTCCAACCTGGAGTTCCAGGATTCTAGAACAGGACAACAAAGAGAAGTGGATGTCAGGCACGGTTCATGCCCACCGCCTGTTATGGAGCTTCATCTAACTACCTCCGTCCACACTGACCTCTGCCTCCTTTAATCTCTTATACACTTGAGTTAAACCCTGTTATTCACTTATTTACTCATTCATCAAATATTTACTAGAATACCAATTAACAAATATTGACTGAGCACCTACTATGTGTCAGACATTATCAAATGAAGCCAAATGCGGCAGTCACACTCAATGAGCCAAAAAGCATACACTTGCAGTACCACTGGGACCAGCGGGTTTTAATTTTGGCTGAATATTAGAACCATTGGGGAATCATTAGAGCTCTCATGCCCAGGTCCCGGTCTAAACCCCTTAAATCAAAATTCCTGGGGGTTGGGACCCAGACAGCAGGATTTTTGAAAAGTTGCCCCAGCTGATTTCAAAATGTAAACAAGGCTGCAAATTGTTGATTGGGATGGTGATCCCTGCCCCAGAAATGACATGATTGGGTTACAAAAGGACAAAGAACGTTATTTAGGGAACCCATATGTGATTGTTTATAAATGTCGGATGTGCAAATGTTTCCCAGTGCATTTGAGATAAAATCCAAACCATGGCTACAAGTCCTTAGATGACCTGGCCCCATCCACATTTATTCATTCATTCAACAATATTTATTATACATCCAATTTGTGCCAGCCAATGACCTAGGCAACAAGAATAGAATGATGACAAGTTAGATAAATTTTTTGTTCTTTGGAGCTTACATTCTGATGAAAGAGACAAACAGTTAACATGTAAACACGATATATCAATGAGAGAGTCTCCAGTAGCGATAAGGCTTGTGTACAAAACAAGTCAGGATAGTGGACCTGGGAGTGACAGGGTGGTGGAGGGTTAATCTAGGTTGATTGGTCAGGGACGGTCTCTCTGAAGAGATCAACTTGTACCTGAGGCTTCAAGGCTTAAGGGGAGCCAGCCTTGTGGTGGGGGAAAGGACTGTAGGCAGAGAGAATAGCATGTGCAAAGGTCCTAGGCCTAGAATAAGGTGGAAAAGGGGAGAGATGGGGATGAGGTCTGAAGGTGGGCGAAAGCCAGACGATTTAGGGCCCTGAAGGCATGGTTTGGATTTCTTTTTAAATGCCGTGAGGAGAACTTGCATTAAAGCTCCGTTTTATAATCGAGCAATTATTAAGTATTATTATTGAGTACAGGCAGTCCTTGCTTTGCACAGTACTGCATGACCAAATCTCAGTTACCATAGATTCTCACAAAGCAAGGACACGGTTCCCATGTGTACAAGTTTCACCTAACAAGGTACCAGGCAAAGGGAGGATGGCCTGTGTGTTGCATGGCTCTCTAATTATTTTTACACAAGTCTTGTTATCTTAATTTAATTGTGAGATCACTTGGGCAGGGTGAAGAGACCTTGAGCTATTGTATTACTGGTCTCAACCATTCTCTTCCTCTATGTGACTAGCCTATGCCACCCATGGGAGAAGTAGACAGTTTCACAGAATTGACTTCGGGCTTGACCACATGACTTGCTTTGGCCATTGGCATGTGAGTGGACTGGACATTTGTGTGTTCAAGTGGAGGAAGTAAATGTGTGCTCTGCTCAGCTTTTCTCTATTGCTCTTAAATTCCTGCCTACTGCATGTCCCAGAGAGGAGCTCCTCCTTCATCCTGGTCCTACAAGGAGAAGACACACATTGCTGAGCTGAGTGGAGCCCAGCCATGCCCAGCAGAGCTGATCAGAGTCACGGTCAATCCCTAGCCGTTCAGCAATGTGGGCAAGACATAAACAATTATTGTAGTAAGCCACTAGGAAATGGAGGTTGTCTGTTACTGCAGCAAAAACTGACTAATACAGTCTAGGAGGTACTGAAAACACAGTACTCATGAAATAGTCATGAAATATTTTCAGGCTGATTAAATTTGATGGAGAGCATGGACTCTGGAGCTAGTCTGCATGGGTTTAAATCCCAACTCTGACACTCACTATCTGTGAGGACATGGGCAAGTTACTCAATCTCTCTGTGCCTCAGTTTCTCCACTTGTAAAATGGGGATAATAGTAGTACCTACCTCAAAAGTTTTCTGTGAGAATTAAATTAGTTTACATACGTTAGTTTATATTTACTAATATATATAGTGCTAGAATTGTGCCATGATGTGCTGTGTTTGCTATTATTCAATATTTATCTTAGTTTCATTTTGACAATATAGTAATCTTCATTATAAATTTTTTGAGTTTTTCTTAATTTTATGTGTTATTTAAAGTGACTTCTTACCAACCGTAGTTCATTTTGTCAGATCAATTTTGGGTTATGTACTTAAGAGCTTCCCCCTGCTTTTAGTATTCCCCTGTATTCAGTGGACCTGTTTTTTATTCTCCTCTTCCAGGTCAAAGATGAAAATGTTCAGCAGAACCATATTTTTGCTATACATATCTGGTTACTTTACCAGGTAGCAAAGCACTTTTATTAAGTGGAAAATAATTAAAAAAGAAAACAGGGTGAAATGAAATGTCAAGCAATTGAGGACATTCCAGTATCGGAAATTGGGAATGCATGATGGGGGAAGAGATGCTAATTTTCATAAAATTGATGGACACTCGCTTAAAACCAAGGAGCAAAACCAAGAATCAAACATACATTTTCATCTTGGAGAAAAATCAAAAGCTCTGAAAGGCAGTAAGTCTGTGAGTACGGAGAGTTGCTTTCATTTCTCTTTCTTGCTCATTGGTGATGCCTATTCATTTAAGATTCATTATATAATATACACCTTTTTCTACAGCTCACTGTGTCTCAATTAAACTTTAGCAGCCCACCGCAAAGCCTAACGGAAGCTGAAGGTTTTCATTTTATTCCATCATCTTTACTAGGCACCAAACCTAAGCCACCGGTCAGTGCTTTATACTCGCTTCCTGAATAGACATCTGTTACCTAGAACTTCTTCTCCAGTTTCCCAGAGTTTTCAAAACATTCACTGCCCCTTGAAACACTTTTAAATCCAAAAATATAGACCTTTCAGCCAGAACTGATATTGCCACAAAGCAACCATTCATCGCCTGGGTTTTTATTTTTGAAACACCAGCAGACAACGGATTTGAACAGAAATGGGAAATTCCTCCAACTTAACCGGGTTTAGCTCTGTGATGTGTTGTCATTTAATAGGTATATTTAGTAGCACAGAGTTCTGCCTGGGCATCAGAAGCCCTGAGACCAGAGGGAGAGTCATTACTGAGATTTTGTTGCTACAGATCATCTTTGGGTATGCTGACGATAATATAGAAATAATAATAAAACTAGAAACAAGACAGAGTTATTGAGAGGCAGTATGATAGACTGGGAAGCTCATGGACTCAAGGAACAGGTTATCTGTGCTGTGGTTCCATGTTTTTACATAAGCATGTCCTTATGTAGGTATCTAGGTCGCAACTTCCTCAACCGTAAGTATCCCAAGTATCCTTTGAGTAAACAGAAAATTTTTTTTTCTCCTGTAGGATCCAATTCAGAATGGCACTTTGCATTTTGTTATCATATTTCTTTAGGCTTATTTAACATGAAATTTAAATAATCTTTCCTTGACTTTGATGATCTTGACAATTTGAGGAACACAGAGAGTTTATTTTATAGAATGTCTTTCAATCTTTCAATTTATTTCTAATGTTTCCTCATGATTAGACTCAGGTTTTCATTTTTGGCCCGACTACCTGGTCCCACACCATTTTGTCACCAGCAACTCACTAGATGTAAGCCTCCTGAGGGCCGGGACCTTGTCTGTTTTGTCCACCCCTATTTTCAGTGCCTAGTACATCGCCTGGCACCTAGAAGGCACTGAGGTTGGTTGAAGTAAAGTGATGTTTTTGTACTGATGCAGTGATCTCGTGGGGTTTCAAGTTCTTGAAGGTGGAACTCCACGAGAATTGAGAAACTGAGGCAGCATGGGGGAGCAGTCCCTTTCTGTCAGCTTATCTATGCCTCTCTGTGCATTTGCTATTTTCTCTCCTTTCTCCTCATAGCTGCCTCCTAACGTTTATTTGCACGACTCTGAATATTTCCCCAAATTTGCCTCATGACTCCCATAAATTGGTTACCACAGCTTGCTGCCCTGTTGTCTCTGTCGCTCAACTCTCAAGTCCTGAAGACTCTGATTAGCTGAGCCCATCTGTTGGAAGTCATAGGTAACTGGCCATCCTGTGATGTTCTGTCGAGTGACCACGCTTGGTCCAGTCAGCTGTGGCTGGGGTGGGTAGAAAGTCCACGTGGGAGAACACATGGCTCTTTGGGGGAGCGGGGCGTTAGATAGAACAGCTTCCCTTAGAAGGGTGTATGAGCCAGGGGGCAGACAAGCAATGACTGGCATGTCAGTCAGGGCCCCAGCAAGAAAAACGGCACCAATTGAGGAGAGTTTCATAAAGGGACTATTTCAAAGGCATGAGCAAGGTGTAGGGAAGCCAGAGTGTGTAGCCCAGGACCTGGGGCTGGAAAGCCTGAAGGGATGAGGCACGGGGAGTTACCAGAACTCAGAGACAGCGAGCGCTCCTGGAGCTGTTACCTTCCGCAGGTAGAGGGAGGGATCTGCTTGCAATGACTCTGCTGGGCAAGGGCAGGGGCATAGTTAGATGCCCTGACCTCTCTCTCCTCCCCTCTTCTGCTCTCCTGCCATGGTTCCCACTAGCCAAACCCAGCTGGAAGCCAAACAGCAAGGAAACCATTTGGTTCTGTCCATATAATCAACCTGCCAGGGCAGGGAAGTGGTGAAGACAGGCAGAGTGGATATGATGGGCGAAATAAGATATCTAGCATGAAGGGCATCACAGTTTAAGAAGACAATAAAAGGCAAGGATGCTGGGGCAAAGGATTTTCACCAAGTTACCCAGAGGCAGGACTCACAGCAGAACTCAAGTCTCTCATTATGCAGGGACTTTTTGAAAAGCGTTAGGGGAATATTTTGTTGAAAATAGGTCTCTGATATATGTATATGTTAAGAACTTATTCTAAGTTGGATTATGGTGGATATAATGGGAGTGTCCTTAGATATATATAGTCAAATGTTAAACAGGTTTTCACAGGCCACTCCGTCTCAAATAGTGTGCTCTAAACACCTGGAGTTGCTACCGTTATAGTCACACTTTTGATTTAAGGCAAAAAAATCCTTCCATAAAAAAAATGTGCGTATGGTACATATGTGTATGTTTGAATGCATATATGTGAATATATATATTTATATATGGATTTGTGTATATGTATACATACATTTGCATATATGTATGTGTGTGAACACACACATATATGGATTAACCATGGACACTTTAGTAAGAGTTAATTTAACATTCCTGTTAAATGAAAAGACCTCAAGAAAATTGAAAATGAGCCTGGGCAAGCAGGCAGTGGTGGAGAGATGTAATGGGAGTCGTCTGAGGTCCTGCACTTGGAGAGAAGACCTACCAGAGAAGGAGAGAGCCTACCAGAGGAAGGGAGGTAATGACACACAGGGCTCCCTTTAGAATTTCCCTTGGGGCCTATTCTGGTAGGAACCTTTACCTAAACAGCTGGAAATGGAGCAGGCCTAGCAGTATACCTTCAATCAGGTTGTCCTTCTCACCTAAAAATCATTTCATTTTCCTTTCCTTGTCCAATGCCCACCCTGCCTGTGGCACAGCTCAAACCCATGCCAGGGATCCCCGCCACTCCAGCTCCCCCACATTTATGTAAATTCCCCGCATATTCTCTGTGCCAGGCGCTGTGCTGCATATATGAATAGTTATTACCTTTCATCCTCATAACCCTCTTGTGAGGACGAGATTCATGGTTCTATGCTTGAAACAAGGAAAGTGAGGCCAGCCCCAGCCAGCTAGCGGTGGAGCAATATAGTCCCGGGCTTTGTGATTCCACCACCAGGTTCCCAACGCCACGCTACCTGGCTTATTAGCGTGCATTGAAAGTAAATCCTCTTCACTATTATTGTACATATATTGCTAGTTTACAAACGCTTTGAGGAGAAGAACGACTTGTTCTCTTCTTCGGTGTCTCTCACAGCATGTAGCATGTTGCTAAGCAGAGACTAGGCACCAAATAACCGTGGACTGATTGAAAGGGCCCTTCATCTGCTGTGTACACAGGCATCTCCCCACCCCACCACCACTCTCACCACCATCAGATTCGAAAAGATGAGGTTTGAATGCAACATTCCCTGCTCTCTCACAAAGAGGAACAGGTCACTCTACCCAGAAATGATAAGCGAAATGGCATTTGAGAATGGACTTGGAGCTCTCTGGCCTTCCTGTTTGAGGGCATTGCTGATGATCACGGCTCTTTGAAGCTGGAGGTGTGGTATCAGAATGACCACCACCTTAGTGTGGTCTCTACCTTCTTTTAGTTCCCATGGCCACTGCTCTAATTCAGGCCTTTAGTTCATTGGGACTGGACCATTCCACACACTCCTAAATGATCACCCTCCCTTCTGTCTGTCCTGCCATCCTACATAATGCTTCAGGCATAATCTTGAATATGTCACTCCTTGGCCTACAATTCTTCAGTTCTTCCCCTTTCACAGAAGAATGTATACCCTCTTCAGCACCACCTGGAAGGTCCCCACCATCTGGCCACACCAAACTTTCCCACTGCACCTTCAGAAACCCAATCAGTTCATGGATAGGAAGACTCGATACTGTCAAGCTATTACTTCTTCCCAACTTGATCTGCAGATTCAGTGCAATCCCAATCAAAATCCTCGCAAGTTATTTTGTGGATGTTAACAAACTGATTCTAAAATTTACATGGAGAGGCAAAAGACCCAGAATAGCCAACACAATATTGAAGGAGAGGAACAAAGTTGGAGGATTGACACTATCTGACTTCAAGACTTACTAGAAACCCATCAGATTGCTTTTGGCTCCCAAGACTTGTCCTGTGTTTCCTTGCTTCCCTCACCTTTGCTCACATATAGTGGGCTGAATGGCACCCCCCAAAAGATATAACCACATCCTAATCCCCGGAACCTGTGAATGTTACCTAATTTTGAAGAAGAGTCTTTGCAGGTGTAATTAAGTTAAGGATTTTGAGATAAGGAGATCATCCTGCATTGTCTGGTGAGCCCTAACTCCAATGGCAAGTGTCCTTATAAAAGTGAAGCCCAGGGAGATTTGACAGACAGAAGAGGAGGAGGTGATATGACCACAGAGGTAGAGATTGAAGTGATGTGACCAGGGATCAAGGAGTGCTGACAGACACTAGAAGCTGGAAAAGGCAAAGAATGGATTCTCTCTCTGAGCTTCCAGAAGGAGTGTGGCTCTGCTCACACCTTGATTTCAGATGTCTGGCCTCCAGAACAGTGATAGAATAAATTTCTGTTGTTTTAAGTCATCCAGTTTCTGGTTAATTTGTTACAGTAGACACAAGGAACTAATACATTGAATCTCACTTACTAGCTGAAACCTTAATGGCCCAGCTCACTTGTGCCTTCCTCCAAAAAGCCTTCTCCGAGCTCTCAAGCTGATAGTTGTCTCTTCTTTACATTTGGGTAACAATTTGTGCCTCTCTCACAGGGGTGAAGCCAACAGTCTTGCCATCCAGCTGCGATAAAAATCCTACCTCTACCTCTTGTTACCTGTGGATAGATAGATGGGAGCACACCCTCTTTCAACCTGTTTCCTTGCCTATAAAATGGGTATGATAATAATACCAATTTCACAGAGTTTTTGGATATATATATCAGTGCTGTAATATATGTAATATGCTGGCATAGAATGAACACTCAACACTGGTAACTATTATTATTAATTATTATTATCACCATGGCCTTTTATACATCTTTCCATGCCATAATAGTTATTTGACCAACCTGCCTTCTCCCCTACTGGACCACATTCCTCTTGATGGCAAGGATCGAGACTTGCTCAACTTTGTTCCCCCCAAAAAGCCTACCATGAGTTCTTGCAGGTGGTCAGTCTCCAACAAGTGTTGAATAAATTTGAATTTGCAAAAACAACGGTGTCTCTTGGTCTTGTCTTGTCATCTGTAGGATGGAGAGGAAACTGTACTGAAGTCGCCTTCAAGGCCTCCTCCAGCTCCAGCCCATGTTGCAACATCAAGGATGCTCTGTTGGTCATGGTACAGCGTGACTGTGTGCGTGCGTGTGTGTGTGCACGCGCGTGCATGTGGGAGGGGAGATAAACAGGAAACCAGACAGCCCGAACAGAATAAAATCTGCAAAGTGGACTGTGGGCTCTTGGACGCTGCTGTGCTGTTCTTCTTTGTCCTAACTCTGGAGATGGTATGCGACTTCAGGAAGTAACTCTTTTTTTCTGAATTTGAAAATTAGTGCTTTTCTTGAACATTATTATTCAGAGAACATACTCTGGACTTGAATTGCTTTAGTTCAAATCCCACATCTGCCTCTTACTATCTGTGTGGCCCTGGGAGAGTGAGTGAGCCGCTCTCTGCCTCCATTTCCTCATCAGTAAAATGGGACTTCCAGGGTTGTTGGGCAGATTTAATAAGTTATTACAGGTACTAAGAACTTGGCACCTGATAAGCATTCGATAAATGTTAGCTATCACTGTCACCAACATCACCACCACCAGCCACCATCATCATCACCATCATCACCACCACCACCATCGTCACCATCATCATCATCACTCTAAATCTATGTTTCCTGAGAACTGAGCAAGGTCAACATTATTTTTTGTTCATAAATTGGTTTTTGTTCATGAATCTACCATATCTTGTTGTGAGGGCCTGCTTTCTCCTTTCTCCATTCTTAATTGCCTTTTCCTCAGCAACTCCCAACCTACACCATTAGGACTGCTCTATAATTGGAAAGAAAGCCTTAATAAAGGGTGGGCAGATAGGAGAGATTCTTGTAACTAAGAATTTGCTGCTTATTAGATGTCTTAACATCGTATATCTCAATGGAAGAGAACAGTAAAGTTTTTCCGCTCCTGGGCTCAGCTGCAGACAAACAACTAGTTGCAAAAGCTAGCTGGCAGCAACCTGATTCAAGGCTCCTGGTCTACCCAAACCTACCACTAGATAGCGCTGTGCCCCTAGTTTTAGATTCTTCATTATTGGTTTGGTTTAGAAGAAGGAAAGCAGCTCACAAGATACAAAGAGGTTCCTCAACAGGATTACTTGGTGTGAAAAAGTACCTCCAAGGATTAAATTAAGAGCTTTTAGAAACAGTTGGTGGATGGAACAATTTAAAGCTTTTTGTTTTTTCTTAATTCCCAGTAAGATGATTAGCCAGCAAGCAGAAAATTGGTGAAATTCCTCTGAAAAGGGTGAAGTTGCTGCATTAGTTCTCTTAATGACATAGCAATCATTTTCTTCATCCACCCTCCCTACCCCTTCTAATCCTGAAATATAATTTTCCCACCTGGGCAAATGGAACTTTGAACTTATTTTTCAAAATGGCTATTAAGTGCAACTAACAAAATAGTGTGGATTAGATTAATACCTAAATAGCTGAACTGAATTAAGCAATTAAAGATACTTCCCTTCATGATTCCATTTTTGGATATGGGGATTTTAGTCAGAAAGAGCACCTGGAATTTGCGAATGAGGAGATCATATATGTGAAAGTAATTTGTAAAATAGAAAGTGTAAACTATTAAAACTATTTTAAATTACATTTGTCTCATTGAACACGTGGGAATTGTTTATTGAATTGTTATTTTGATAATTGCCAGATAAAATTGTGTTTAGGTGAGAAAATAACCACAATGGGAGAGAAAGAGAGTATGAGGAGAGACAGAGAATGAATTAACAGTATCTCCAAATGAATTAGACATTTTGGAGCAGAGAAATGTGAAAGCAGACACAAAGCAAGGGTGAGTCTCTGATTTCTGCTCTTGAGAATTTACAATGTAAGGGGAGAAATAAAACAATACCATCTATAAGGAGTTATTTGGTAAGACATACAGAAGCAAATGTCAATTAATTTAGGGCAAAGTATAACATGTACCTATTGCTAGTAGGCTGCATATTGACCTGATTAAAAGGAAAAAGGAAACTTAATGATGGAAAGTTTCGCAGTATGAATGGATTTCAAGTTTTTTAAAATGGAAGAGAGAGACATGGTTTGGTGAAGCCAAGGAGGATGGAATTTTAGAAGGAATTTGTGTGTTGGGGACAAACATGGTGCGACCAAAGATTCAGTAATGAAAGGAAGACAGATGGGAAGAGATGTCCTGTTGAAATTATTGAGTATCCACAGTAGATTCTAACTGTAGGGTGAAATCTATCCTTCTTTCAGCATGCCAACTCACCTTTGGAATTAGGAGTATTGCTCACCACTGAGGAAATCTCAGTAGAGTGTTGGTTTTCAGCTCTCATTCCTCCCACCTAACCCTCTCTTCTTAAAAGCATGATGCCGTACACACAGGAGGCCTCACTCAAGATTGAGGAATTAGTTGAGTTCTCAATGACTTTGTAAAATAGATTTTCTTTAAAAATGAGATTCAGGGTAATTGTAAAATAGATTTTCTTTAAAAATGAGATTCAGGGTAACTTTTTTTTTTTCCAAATTCTTTCCCCTCCAGGTTGTTTGCGTTTAAGAAATCAACGTGAAGTGTCTCTACACAATTGAGAACCGGGGGTTGAGGCACATTTAATATTTGAAATAAAGTATAGAAGAGGCATCATTGGAGAGTCAGAGCAAAGAAGATGACGCAAAACAAAGGTGAATATCATATTTATAAAAAGCTGTGCTAGGTATTAACAACGTCTTTATTTAAATGCCTTCTAACAACATCCATAGGAAAACACTCATCTTAGCATTGGATCAAATGTTGCATTTTTATGTCCTTCAGATCCATAACCTTATAAAACTTGTATTTATTGGGCACTTACTATGTACAGTTCAAGGCCCTTTTCTTTTACCAAAGAGCAAAAGAGATACAAAGATCCTTGAATAAGCTCTTCAATATTTTTATTATTACGTAATTACTTTGTTTTCTTTTTTCCTTTTTAGGGGTGGAGAAATATAGAAAACTGGTTGTAAGAAAGGCATGATTGTAAAAATTTTTAAAGTGTATTTAGGTGCTCA
Organism: Diceros bicornis minor; assembly: GCF_020826845.1. Lineage (NCBI taxonomy): Eukaryota > Metazoa > Chordata > Mammalia > Perissodactyla > Rhinocerotidae > Diceros > Diceros bicornis. The sequence continues at coordinate 19,553,505 of NC_080749.1, read as the reverse complement.
TTAAAGGTATCCAATGACATCACTGCCAAATGAGTCAGCCCATAACTGGGGCGTGTTTCCTACAGCATCTCAAGGCTGCATATAGTCCTTTACTGGCCTCCTGGGTGCTGTCTGCGGCCTGTCTCCTTAAACTGGCAGTGCCCAGGGGGCTGTCAGAGGCAGCAGTGGTGGCAAATGCTGCTTTACATTTGGCTGCTGTTTTGAGTGTGACTGCTAGTGGATTTTAAGTGTTCTAATTAATTTCACTTTTTAATCGTGCAAGCTTTCAGGGTTTCTGAAATGAAGGGCAATAGTTTTGGAAGAGGAAAATCTTTTTTCACTGTCTGTTCAAGTCTGGGTGGTTTTATCTGTGGGTCAGATGCACGTTGTCTTTAGGAGGTGCTAAGGGAAGGGATCTGGCGCCTCACTTCTGAGCCACAGAGGGAAGGGTATTGGATTTGTGGTACAGTCTAAAGTCAGGAACAAAAGGCTGAATAATCAAACACGCGAGCAATCTAGAAGCAGGGCTGAGGGTTGTCAAGAACATTGGAATTGGTGATTCTGGGAAAGCAGCCTGAATGGCAGGAAGGGGTCAGGACCTCTGGAGGTCAGCACCCGGGGCACCCAGGAAAGCTCATGGCCCAGACCCAAGGTCTGGAGTAGTATGGGGACCCGGAATCAGATCAGCTGACAGAGAGCTCCTGTGGGCCTCCAGCATCTGCTGGACCTGGTCCCCTTGGCTGGCAGGTCAATTCCTGCTTTTGCCTTCCTGCTACCTGCCATCCCTAAGACCCACTCTTCACTGAGGCAGAGGCTCACAGACGTGGAGAAGGCTGAAAGCAATAGCTGCTTCCCGATGCCTAAGGCTTGATGCAGGCATGCTCTGCCTGGGACATCATCCTCCTCCATGCTTCTCAAACACCTACCAATGCTCCTGGACTCAGTTTCCACGTTTCCTCTTCTAGGCAGTTTACATGGGTGGGTCCCTTGCCTCTGTGCATCTACAGTGGCCGTGGCACATTCTGCTGTAATGCCTCACTTGCCTCACTACGCTTAGACTGCCTCCAGGACAGGCACCCCCAGACCTGGCGTGGTGCTTGGTGCAAAGGAGATGCTCAATGTTTGCTGAGAACGTGCCAGGGGTCGAAATCGGTTTATTTTGATACCACCTTCACAATTTCTGCTATGTCTGAGGACCCCTTATAATTTAATTTAGCATTTTTTTAATCAAATTGGTTTTCGATCAAACTGCTTTTTAAAAACCTAGCTTTGTTGTGAGCACTAATATCTGTGAAATGATAAGCTTGCTATGCTGGCAATAATTTTTCTAATGTACTTTAAAATGAATGCATAAAAATTAAAGCAAAAGGTTCCATTGGTTTGCTCGTTGTGCACACCACTTATGCTGAATGCACGTGCTCCAGGGCACCTACGCTAGCCCCAAATGAACAAATTCCCTGCTGCTGCCCCTGCTGACAGCATTCCCATCGCTTTGTGACTGCCACACATGCCATGGACCCTGTCACCTCTTACTGCCCAGCTGTTTGCTTTAGCTGCCCTCAGTCCCACAGGCCTCGCCTGCCTTCCTCTGTCTGAAACAAATCCAGCCAGCCTCCTTTTCCTGCCTGGCCTTGCTCTCTGCAGGGCCATGCTTGCCTATGTGAGCGGTGGATTTTAATCTGTGACAAGGTATTAAAGGTTAATAGGGTGAGACAAATGAATGTCAACCATGGGCTCCAGGAAATGGAATTTTTAGGCATAAGTGGCAGATTCTTAAAGGAAGAAATTTGCAGTAGAGGGACTTTTTGGCATCCTCGTTACCTCTATACAACCATCCTTAGGTGAGATATGTCTTGATTCTAATTGAAAATTATTTATTATATAATGGTAACCTTTCCAACTTCAAGATTAAACCATCCTAGCTTCCCTGGCTTTTTGGTCCATTAATTATTTTGTATCCCTTTTCTCTGAATTCCTCTTGTTTTCCTTCCTGAGTTTTTCTTGCCAGAGGGGAGGTAGCAAAATGATGAGCGACGTCAGGGGAAATAAAGGACTCTGTGCGTGGGTTTGTGAGTGTGATTGTGCTTGTTTCCTGGGCACACGTCTCCGTGTACAAGACACACACTCAACTGCTCTATAAACCCTGGTGCCACAAAGGCTAATAGGGTGAGCATTTCTTCTGGGGTCATTAGAGCAAGTGCACATCCTGCCTCTGTGAGGTCCTAGCTCAGTGACTTTGAGTAAACCATTGACCTCTTCTCCTTAGCTTTCTCATCTGTAGAGGAGGGATAATGATATTTTCCAGGTCCTTATTCTCTCAGGGTTATGGTGAGGGGTAAGACAGTGTACATTGTTGTGCCCGTGTCAGCATCATCTCAGAGTCCCTGACACAGAGCCTGGATCCGGTTGTGCTGTAAATGTTGGCTGACTCACCCAGGGGCAACTAGTCTTTCCTGTCTCACACTGAGGTCCATCCTACAGGGATGGTGCTTTTGTGGATGCTTCAAACACTATGTGACATCCAGGGGAAGATGTCAAACATTCTAAAATGCTATAGAATAATTGTACATTACACGTAGATGTAGTGCAGTGACCCTGACTATAATATTTCTCTTATCTTTTAAATTGGGTGAACTGAACCTGTAATGTTTATCCATTGCATTCTAAGGTCTCCTTGTTTTGGCTCCACTGCTTTAAAAAGTCTGTAGGGCAGGCCCTGAGCCAAATCATGGGCAGTGTCTGCCAGGATTGTCTGAAAGCCCAGTATGCGCCTTCTGGGCCAAGAGTGGTTTTTGGCCCAGGGAGGCCACAACACCTCATATCCAGCAGGGAGGGCAACCCACTGCCCATAAAACTCAATGGAAAAGAACAAAAAGAGACATTGAAGTCAGAGTAACTCAGGGGGAGTTTCAATGGAGTCTGGCAGATAGAGGCTCACGTTCTGGACTCTTCGGTCACTTTGTTGCCTCCAATCCCAGAGGTGACGTTCCCAGGTACCCAGTGACCTCATTTTGCTCTGAGAGACACAGATAGGTATCACAGGACTCTCATCTGACCAGATCTGAATGGTAGCCTCTGTTTAAAGACAGATGTCTGACAGGACCAGCCAGGATGATATAGGATGTCAGGGGAGCCCTGACAAGGACAGGGGGGCCACTCAAACAGTGCTTTCCTCTGTGCCAGCTGGAACCAGTCTGAGGTGTCCAGAGGCTCATTTCACAAGCTTCTTATTCCCCCTTTCCCCACCCCAAAGCAGAATGATGTAATTGTGATAAATAACCGCAATGAGCATCCTGGCCTGCATAAATCCATTCTTGTTATTTGTGCTTAGTTTGAAACCTTTGTCATCACAGATCACGCCTAATCCAAATACATGCCTAAACTTTGTTCTTGACCTGCGATGTTATTAGTGAATTATGTTGGTTTGAGAAGAGGGTAATATATTGTTTGCAGGCCAGTCAGCTGGAGGAGGGAGCGCTGGGTGTTCCCATAGGACCTGAATGAAAACATGATGTCTAATATTTCAGCAAGTGCCCTGCCCCCCGCAACCATTGCAAAACCCTGCCATTAGGATTGCTACTGGAATCTTGGCACATTCTTTCTGCCTTGTTGCTGGGAATCATTTGTAAAGTTATGTTGTGGCAATGTACTAGAAGGATACGAATTATGTCCAACTCTGATATTTCTTTCACAGGGGGGACTGTGTGTTAGTAACCAACTTAGAGCCTATCATAAAAATCAATTTATTTCTCTCTGTGACTTAAGAATGGAATTTCTTTTGGAAAAAGTCACACATTTTGATTCCAGTTGACCCTCCTCTAGCCTAGAGATAGACCAGAAACCATCAGTCTGAAAGATATTTTCAGGCTCATTTCTTGGCTTGAGTTTATAGAAAGAATTGAATGAGTAGGGAAGGCAGAATGAGTGTGCTTTGAAGAAGTATTAAATCTGACTTAATGCAAGGGGTTTAATTACTTAAAATGGCTATTGTCCTTTTCTAATTAAAAATTTGTGGGGGGGCTAGATAACTCTTGAACGTGGTAAAAACTTCAAACAGTTTCAAAAGTCAGACAGAGTAAAGCTGAACCTGACACCCCTCACCCTCAACCCTGCAGTGTCCCTGCCCCAGGCAGCCAATCTTACCTGTTTCTTTCTTGTCATCGCAGACATGGTCTCTGCATATGAACGCGTTAGAATGCAAGTCCGGTGTCCCACATTTTGTCTTGTTCACTACTGTATCTCCAGCTTCCAGAATGGTGCCGGGCACAGAGGAGGGGCTCATTAAGTACTTGTTGAATGAATAAATGGATAAGCAGGAGTGAAAGCACACACACGTGCACGATTGGTAGTGTGCTATTTACACTGCTCTGCACTTTGTCTTTTCATTTCATATATCTTACAGCTCTACCCATAGAGTTGCCTAGTATTTCCTTGTAGGAATGTATATAGTCTATTTCTACCAGTCCACTAATAAAGGGAATGTAGGTTGTATAAATTTCTTCTCTATTGAAAAAAAATTTGCAATAATATCTCCCTATCTATGTCTTCATGTACATTTTTAATTTATCCATAAGATAAATTTCTGGTTAGGCTCTGACATATCTGTAAAATAAAATTCTTGGCATTATTTGATCAAAGTCTATGCATATGACATGGCTACTTTCTAAGTAACTAGCCAGCATAAACTCTAAGGAGAGTTTTCTGTTTTCCTTGGTAATGCAAAACTTTTCTCTGCTGTTCCCTTTGCCTGGAACCCTCTTCTCATGCTCCTTAGCTGGAAAATTCCAAGTTAGCTTTTCTGAACCTCCCAAATGTCACTACTTCTATGGAAATCTTCATATCACATTAAATTATTGTTTATTTATGCACATGTTTCCCTAATTAGACTGAAAATTCCTTGATGACTAGGGCTGTGTCTTATTTCATTTCTATATTCCCAACGACTGGCACAACACCTGCCATATTGTAGGTACTGATGAAAATTTGTTTAATGGTGAACATGAGAGTGAATTTTAGAAAGTCAGTGTGGAGAGCAAAATAATAAGTATTCTTCAAGGCTGAGACTTTGGCAATGGTGGAAAGAGGAGACTAATTTGAAGTTAGTACTGTGAGACTCAAAAATAAGACTGAAAGGCGAAGTGAGCCTTGGATTCAGCCAGGCCAGAGGAGCACCTATGTGGTCAGCTTAGCTGGGGCTTGGGAGTCAAGTGCATAGCCTATCGGTAGATTAAAGTTAGGCAACTGGCCTGAAACTTTATATCTGCAGATATAAAGAAAAAACAAGATGAGTCCAAACCCGGGAAGTTAATTTGAGCAGAAAGATGGGATGAAAACAGGGTGAGAAATGAAGGTGAGTTGTCAGGGCTCCAGGAAGGGTTATCTCTAAGGACCAAGTGCAGTGGCTTGGGTTCAAGTCTGGTCCTTTCAGCCAGAAGAAACATAGTCATATTTAAACTATTTCAAGGAAGTGGCTGCTTTTAGAAAGGAAACTTATAGGGCAGTAAATGGAGCAGAGCTCTCCTAGGAGCGAAGAAAGTTTAGTTAGTTATCTATTGCTATGTAACAAATTACCCCCAAATGTAGTAGTTTAAAACAATAAACATTTATGTCTCATAGTTTCATGGGTGGCACTGGCCCAGGGTCTCTTATAAAGTTGCAATCCACCAGTCGTCTCAAGGTACATTTTCTTCCAAGCTGACTCACATGGTTGTTGGCAAGCCTTGGTTCCTTACTGGCTTTTGCCTGAAAACCTCTGTTCTTCCAGGCAAGCCTCTCCACGGGTTGCCTGAGTGTCCTCATGACATGGCAGCTGGCCTCTCTCAGAGTGAGTCATCCAAGATAGAGAGCCCAGGACAGAAGCCACAGTCTTTTATAACCTAATCCCAGTCTTAAAAACCTAACAGTCTTTTATAATCTAATCCCCAAAGTGACATACCATCACTTCTGCCAAATTCTATTATCACACATACCAATCCTGTGGGAGGAGACTTCACAAGGGTGTGAATGCTGGGAGGTGGAGATCGTTGGGTGCCATCTTGAAGGCTGGCTACCAGAGCAATGAACTGCACAACATCCAGACCTCAGTGGAACTACAACGGGAAGACTATATGGTACCTAATCTCCTTTGTTATTGACTCCTGTAGGAGCTGTGTGGTCTCTCCCTCATGGCATCGCTGGTACTTTCTGCACATCTATTCCATCCTCTAGTTTTACTTATTGACTTCTTCTCCTTATTCCATCAGTTGGTTTACACATGATCCTACAAGGGCTCTCTGGTCTGACCCTATTCATGCTCATGTAACTTTATTTCTTCCTCCTAACTGCTTAGTGCCTTGGTTACCGAATTCTACATTTCCACAACAGTAATCTGATTGTTCCAGTTCATCTTTTTATATCAAATAATAGGTAGGGTGTCAGCCTCTAGTGGAAAAACACTTGGGTTAAATGCCCACCTCCTAGCCATCAGCCATTCTTAGAAGCTCGGATTACATGGTTCTCAACAGGAACTCTGAGACATGAATATCTAAGGTTGGGGCCAAGTCTCCTAGAAGCCTTGTAGGCAAACACTGACCAACATCTTTAGTGATTAAGAATAAAGACTCTGGATCCTGCCAAAGTAGGGCCTCAATCTTGGTCCCCAACTTACTAGTCGTGTTTCCACAGGTAAGGTACATGCCATCTCTGTAAAATGGATGTAATACTAACAGTGCAGTACTTATAGCATTGTCATGAAAATTAAATCAGATTATGCATTTAACATATTTGGCACAGCGCTGGGAATATAATAACTTAATTCAATAAATGCTAGCTGTCATTTCTATTGATTTGCTTACTTTGGGTGATGTTTTTGGAGGCCAATGGATGGAGGAAGAGGAGATGTTTCTGTCAGTTTCATTCATTAATTCATTCTTTCAACAAATATTTATTGATAATTCTCCTTCCCTTCTGTTGGAATTTTCTTTTTGGTTATAGCATAAGCATTGAAATTGTACCTACTGTTGACTCATTATCACATTATTCACAAAAGCTCTTTGAAACTTTTCTCTTTTTACAAATTCTCACAGGTGCCCAGTTCCCCTGCAACCTTCTCTCACTTTTCATAGATAACATCTTGTTTCCTTTAACAAGAAGAAGTAATAGTAGGTAATGGAAAGAATCCTGGACTTGGCACAGGAAGACATGGATTTGAATCTTGGCTCTGCCTCTGACTGGTTGGCAAGTTACTTGTCTTCCCTGAACTGGTTTTCTCCTCTATAAAATGGTTATAATAAAACTTACCTCACCTCACATTGGAAGCCATAGGGTGTGGTGGTTAAGAACACAGACTCTGAAGCCAGATCATCAGGTTCAAGTTACAGATCTCCTTTTCACAAGCTGACCTTGCACAAGTTACCTAACCTCTTGGTGCCTTGGTTTCTTCATCTATAAAATGGGGTGATAATAGCAGCACTATGCCCATTGGGTTGGGTTGGGAGGGTTCAATGAGCTGATATAAGTAAAACACTTAGAACCACCTGGCAATGGTAATTGCTGCATAGTGTTATCTATTTTTGTATAGTTTTGCTCATGGCTCTAAGATCCAGTAATAATAACATTTCACTATCTCCATCAGACACAGGAGTAAAACAAAGAACAACATTCAGAGGTTGGAAGTCAGGAGTTCCTCATTTTCTCCATGTCTCTCCCAGGAATGTTTTGCATCATAGTCTCTTTTTTCTTGAAATGGTAAAAAAAAAAAATGTCCTTCTATGCTGCTGCTACCTGTTTCTATCCCTTTATCACCAACTTCATGAAAAGGCAGCCACAGTTACATTTCCTTCTTCAACGACTTCTGACTCCATCAACCCTCTAGAAGTGTGGCTTCTAGCCTCCTGCCCACCTTCACTCACTTTTCTTCTATGCTGGAGCAGCTTCCTTGTAGGGAACCGAGGGCCTCCTGTTCTGGCGTAGTTCCATCTTCATCCTTCTGAGTATCCATCTGGAATTCTGCCCTATATCCACCTCCTTTTTATAAAGTTTGGATCACTCTCTTCTCGTCTCTTTCTTTATTTTTAACATGCTTTTCTTTTGTTGTATCCTCTTAGAACCCAAGTCCGTCCTCAATAGCCTTCTCATTGAATGCTCCTCTCGCCTTACAAATCTATCCTCTCCAATGGCTTAAATTTTCATCTCTGTGAAGGGGGCTTCCAATATGTAGCTCTGACGCCAACTTTTCTTTCTGAGCTCAAGTGCTTTGAGTTTTAAACTCAATATGCCTGAAACAAAATGCATCATCCACCTTTCAATCTGAGGTCTCATACCTCCTTACTTTTATAAATGGCATCACCTTTGCCTTGGTCACCCAAAGTTCAGAGTCATCCATTCATTGTTCATCTACCTATTTCAATATCGATTGTGTGACAAGCATTGTGCTAGGCATGAAGAATGCAAACACGCATCTGACACAGTCCTTGGGCTAGGGAGAGAGAGAGGTTGTGGTGGGAGAATTCGCTGAGTGTGGACAGGGTTCTGAGGAGAGAGTGCTCGGTATGCCTGTGGAGGATTGGTACTCAGGAAAGGCTGCAAGGAGGAGGTGAAGCTTGACCAGAATGTTACAGGTGAGAAGGTTTTCTAAAAGTGGTAGGTAAAAAGGAAAGTTTGAACCAACACACGAGAAATAACCAAGAGCTGTCAGGACCCAAGCATCTTCCCTGCCAGACCCTCTGCCAGGGCTGGGTTACCCTGTAGGCCTACATGGATATGTCTCTGGCATTTGTCTTGGCCTCTCTTTCCCCAGTTCCTTATTCAATTGCTTTGTTATTGTTTTGATTTTACTGGTAACCTTTTATTATGAAACATTTAAAACACATACCAAAGTAGATGCTGTAATAAACTCCCGTGCACCCATCACAGTTTCAACAATAATCAACTCTATACTCCCACCTAGATCCTTCCCATCTGTATTATATTGAAGAAAATCTCACACATTATATCATTTTATCCATAAAGCTTCCTAAAAGATAATGAACTTTTAAGAAACATAACCACAATATATTATTTACAGCTCAAAGAGAAATTAACAATAGTTTCTTAATATTATCATATACTCAAATCTCATAAATGGTTTTATTTTTCACAGTTTGTTTCTATCAGGATTCATATAAAGTCCACGTTTGTGATTGGTCAACAACATGTTTAAGTGTTTTTTTGTGTGTGTGTGAGGAAGACCAGTCCTGAGCTAACATCCAATGCCAATCCTCTTCTTTTTTTGCTGAGGAAGACTGGCCCTGGGCTATCACCTGTGCCCATCTTCCTCTACTTTATATGGGACGCCGCCACAGCATGGCTTGACAAGTGGTGCGTCAGTGCGCGCCTGGGATCCAAACCGGCGAACCCTGGGCCGCTGCAGCGGAGGGCGCGCACTTAACCGCTTGCGCCACCAGGCTGGCCCAACACCATGTTTAAGGGTTTTTTAGTCTGTAGCTTCTCCATCCATCTCTTTTTTTTCTTTCTCTGCAATTTATTTGTTGAAGAAACCGGGTCGTTTGTCCTTGGATTTTTCCCATGATCTGGATCTTGCTAAATTGTATCCCTGTGATGTCATTCGATATGTTCCTGTGTCCCTTGTATTTCCTATAATTTGATTGGTAGATCTACAGTTTTGATTTATAGGTATTATTGGCAAGACCACCTTATAGTGGCATAGGAGGCACATAACATCTGTCTGTCTTTTAACAGTCACTGGTGCTTAGAACCATTCATTCATAAGAAGTGGCAAAAGGGTGATATTCTGTCTCTCCTTATTCATTTATCAGCAGGAATACTTCTGTGAGAGTAAACTTCCCTTCATTTAACGTGTGGGTTCCCTGTGGTACATTTCATGTAGGAAAGACAAGAAAAATGCATGATTCTTTCCCTTACGTACCAGTTGATTTCCCAGCATCTTCCAATAGTGAGCAATTAATGTTTTTCTTTTAAACATCATTATGAGATCATGGATTTAATAGACGTGGTATGTTTCAATCTCCTTCAGTTATGTTTGCCCTGTGGTAGCTTCTCTAAGTTGACTCCAAGTTGTTTTTACACAACCCAATAGCCTTGATACCTTCTTTGTTATCTGACATAAGATACTCCAGACCCATCTTGTATATCTCCTACCCCAGACTTGGAGCCAGTCACATCTCCAAGGACTCCTGGTTTCTTGTAGTGAGAAATGTATTTCAAGACCACAGTTTGGATACTAGGTTCTCCACTGCTTTTGGTCTCAACTGCTATAGCAAACTTGACCCACCAGCTTCTGATTCCTACATACTTCACAACTGTGCTGTATTTTTGCTGCCAGATCCTCCTCAAGCCCGGAACTAGTCAAGTCCTGTTCCATGTAGCCATTTCACTGAACCACCTCCCTGATCCATCCGGTCCCTCAGCCGGGCATTCCAAATGTGCTTCCCAGCCTGGTCCAACCTGGTTCCTAGCCGAAACCCTGCTTCTCTCCTGTGTACCCTGCCACACGCCAGCCAAACTGACCCACTAGCTACTTCATGACCCTGCCTCCTATTTTCTCACCTCTATACTGTTGTTCATGCTATGTGTTCACCTGGGCCACCCTTCCTCTGTATCTCTGTTTACATGGCTGATTCCAAGTCTGGGACAGGAAATGTACAAGACCTCCCTTAAATGTCACCTCTGCTTTGGGGGCTGGCCTCATCACCTCATAATGAAAGTTCTTTCTCTGAACGCCTGTGGCTCTGTCTCATGGCATCAGACTTATACATATCCCCAATGGGACTATGAATTCCTAGAAGCCTGGGAGCCTGGCTTATTTATTCTTTAAATTCCCAGCGCTAAGCATTTTGCCCTGACACATAGCAGATACTCCAATACATGTCTATGGAATGAAAGAATACTTGAATGACTAAATGAATTCCTTATGTTCTGCTTGGTGTTATGGTTATTAGGTTGCTATCTTGTTCTCATCTACTTTCAGTCTCACTGGACCACAATCTCCTTAAAGGCAGAGATGGAACTTCCCTACCTTGTCTCTCTTTTAGCCCCTAACACAATGCCTAGCTTAAGAGTAGCCGCTCACTGCATACTGGCTGAGTTCAATTTATGGCAAAAAAGAGGAATTTAAATCCAAAGACTCAATCTCTTGTCTCAGCCCACAAAGATTTGAGCTTTTGACCTGTTCTTTTCTGCCTTAGAGCAGAGGATTTCGGAGCCAAAGGGAAGGCACAATTCCATTTGCCCAGTTTTGCCACTATGCAGTTCGGGATAGGCCAGCTTAATATTGCAATTCTTTTTTTCCTTCTTGCTTTTCTTTTCTTTCTCTCTGAGGCATCCTGTGTGATTGAGGCTCTTCTAAGCTCACTGCAGAGGCTCAGCGTGGCAGTAAAAAAGCTTCCCAGAAAACAGTCCAAGAACAAACAACCAGTGACCCCGGGGATGATAGCACAAAAATGCTATTGACAAAAGATGGGCAGAGAGAGGTTGCCTTTATTTGGACAGAGTGAGGAAAAGAACTCAAAGTGAGTCTGCTAGCCAAGCACACCCTGGGTGTTCTCTTGCTCTTTTGGGGAGAGTCGCATGCCTGTAATATCTGGAGCTAGGGAAGGGGTCCAGAACTCTCAGCAGCTACCAAAAGGCCTTCTGATTGCAGACATGGAGATGGATGATACTACCTGGACCAGGTCACCCACCCAGGTGGCCAGAGTTGGGGCTTGGACCCATAGGCTGAATTTTCAGGCCTGTGCTCTTTTGCCACACCAATCTCCCTTTTCTTTTTTGAGGAAGCCCAGGGTTGCTTTTTATTTTTCCTAAGGAAATGTAGAGGCCAGCTGGATATCATGGAGCCTGGGTGTCCTGAGACCTACTTTTTTTTAAAATTTTTTTAATTTTTAATTTTTTTGTGAGGAAGATCAGCCCTGAGCTAACATCCATGCTAATCCTCCTCTTTTTTTTTTTTTTGTGAGGAAGATCAGCCCTGAGCTAACATCCATGCTAATCCTCCTCTTTTTTTTTTTTTTTTTGTGAGGAAGATCAGCCCTGAGCTAACATCCATGCTAATCCTCCTCTTTTTGCTGAGGAAGACTGGCTCTGAGCTAACATCTATTGTCAATCCTCCTCCTTTTTCCCCCGAAAGCCCTCGTAGACAGTTGTATGTCATAGCTGCACATCCTTCTAGTTGCTGTATGTGGGATGTGGCCTCAGCATGGCCAGAGAAGCGGTGCGTCGGTGCACGCCCGGGATCCGAACCCCGGGCCGCCAGTAGCGGAGGGCACGCACTTAACCGCTAAGCCACGGGGCGGCCTCCGAGACCTGTTTTTTAATTCCTGTTCTTTCAGTAACTAGCTGCAAGACACCACTCCTCTGGCCATTCTTTTCCCCAGTCTCTTTATATACCAAATATCTGGTCTCAGTTATCCCCAAAGTCCTTTCTAGTTCTAAATATTTTTTGTTAAATTCCCGACTTTCCTGCTGTTGGAAATTCTGCTGATTAAAGTAATTTCTAAAGAGGCCTTTAGAACATTGTGGCTGATGATTTCGAAGAATTCATCAGCTCTGGAATTCTCAGCTCTGATTTTCAGGACTATTCTTAAAATGTAGAATTTTGAACACAAAGAGAAGGTTTCCCAAACAACAATACATGGCCTAAATCCTTGTTTTCCTGACCAACCTATGAAAGCTCTGCCCTTTTAGCTTCCTCTTACTCTCCCAGATGTAGAGAGCACTCATTTGTGCTAAGGGTATTCCAGTTACCCATATGAAGAGAAAGATGTCTGGCCACCCAGGGCTAATATGAACAAATAAGCTATCTCCTGGACTCCTTGAGTATTCAATTCAGCAGACTGAGGCTGTTATTACACAGAGAACTTTGGGAATTTCCATTTCCTAAATGCCTCCTCTGTGCTAGGCATGGAACTGAATGCCTTATGTACAATCTCTAATTTAATTCTCACATCAATTCTGTGACGTAGTTATCATTATTTTCCGCAATTTACTCATGAAACTAGTAGAGAGAAGGTGCTCACTAAAATGTTATTATGAAGAAGAAAAAAGAGAGGATTGGGGGAGGAGGAACAACAGGCTTAAAGAGAAGTAATTTGCTCAAAACCTCACAGAATACCATGCTCTGAAACCAGATTTGTCCTGTTGCAATTCTAGTATTTTATTTCCTCCTAATTGTTATGTTCAGAAAGGCCTGTGAATGTCTCCCTTCTTCTACTTAGCATTTTCTGGATTAAGTCACTGAAGGGCTGTGTGAAAATGCAAATGTTTCCTGTGAGAAGAATGAGATGGGAAGCCTTTGTCTGTCTTTTCTGCCTCAGGAGGGATTACTTGATCAGACTAGCTTCACCTTCCAGCAGGATTTGAGGCAAAGGCACCCAGAACGGGCACGTTTTGAGAATGGACCAGAAGAAGGGTGAGCAGCTCAGACACCTAGAGAAGCACGTAATAAGGGTAACATCTCATCCTTGCAGGGAGAGTGACCTGAAAAAAGGTATGACAGGTCCTAAGCCATTTCTGCTCGCCTGTGTCCCACTCAGGGTTATATCTTAATCCTTTGTTGTTAATAAGCTGTTAATAACGTGGCTCATCTCCACTAAATGATAAAACCTAACTGCTGATTAGAGAATCACACTTTTGATTGACATGGCTAGGCCTTGCTCTAGGACTCCTCTCCCCTCTGTTTGCTGCTGACTATAACCTGATCTTTACCAGTGCCAAAGTCCCCCTTAGAATAAGTAGATACAGTCATTGTATCTTAGATCATGGAGTGGAAGGCCACATTCAAAAAGCCACGTTAACCATTGTTGCTCAATGGTGTGGGCCAGCATTTGTGGGTTCAGTTTTAGTGTGAATAGGTCAACATTGTCTTCGTGACTCTGGGCTATCCTTTCAACCCCAACCAGCCAGCTTGCAACACCATGAGGTGTATGTGGGACCAGAATGCTAATGACTCAAGACAACTCTTTGTCTCCGTGGGTGAAGTCATTTGTTTCACACGCTCCTCTGACAGAGACTCTCCACCCCACATTCCTCCCGCACTGGGAAAGAAATGTTTTCTTTCTTAAAGAGAAAACTGAGATGGCCTAGGGTAGCGCTGGAAGCAGTTGAGGGGCTGCCTCCACTCTTCTCACACCTCCCTCCCGACCAAGTACCAAGTACCACCTCCTCACTGGCTTCATCTTAGGCAGGGCCAGGAGGTGGTGCGACTTCCTCTTAAACACTTTGGCCCAAGCATGCACAAAACTCTTTTACTTCAAACCTTTTCATGCAACTGAAACAAGGTTTGCAATGATTTGAATAGAAGGCAAAGGACAGCTGAAGACCATGTCCTTCCTGCTCCAATCTGGTCCCTGCTGCACTGCACACCCAAGGACCTCCACCCAGCTGTGGGTCAGGCCAATGGAAGGAGCTCCATTTCAGCAGCTCTGCCTTGGTCTGCACTGAGTTCAGCTGATGATTCCTTTCGGACTTTGCTGCCACCGTGTCCCTGTGGTGGGTATTCCAGCAATGACATCCAATCTCTTCAGGTTTTATCTGTCCTAGACTACCTCCCAGAAGCCGACATTCAGCCCATTTTTACTGATGTCCTTTGAAACTGCACCAGCCCTCAGCTCTGGCCCTGATATGACCTTCTAGAACTGGGTTCACTTATGGTCTCACATTTCCACACATCCCTGCGCTCCTGTGTTTCGACTTCTGGTAACTAATTTTCCCACCTCTCCAATCTGTACAAAGGAGACTGGGTGGGACTGTGCTGGCTGAACCAGCTCTGTTAGAGTTGTGTTGGAAAGTGAGAGGACGCCTTACCCACAACTGCATCATGTAGGGTCAGAGAGTAAAGATCAGAACCAGGGCTGTAAGAGCAAGGAGGTTTGATGCAAATTTCAGGAGCCACTGGCTATTGTCAGGTTGGGTTAGTGTCTCAGAGGAAAGAAGATGAAAATGAGAAACAATGAGCAGAATGAACAGATGGCACAGCCCCTAAGTAGTGCATGTTCCCTCAGCTCTGGATTTTGCACATTCCTATCAGAGTTTGTGTGCATGGGGCAGATCCGTTCACAAAGACAGGGCAGGTTGTGCCTCTAGCAGGTAAACCCATATCTCTGGGTGAGGTCACTACTGAACTTGAATTTGACACTGTGGTTTAATAATGAGAAGAGTGAAATCATAATGAAAGCACAGGCAACCACATATAATATCTATTTTCTTTTTCTGGGGATCTCAAAGAACTGGATAGGAAGAATATCTTTCCTTCCCTTTCTAGATGCCAAAAGTCTGGCTCTAGTTTTCTTTAGCAGTTGACTTTGTCAAGCTTACTCCAATAGAACAGCCTTTTGTGTATTTTTTTCCACCAAATCTCCTTGGCCTCTGAACTAAAGCAAACTCCACTGAATGTTATTACTGAATAGCTCGCGGCATGTTTACGATATGGGTGACTTTCTCTGGCTGGCCTCACTGAAGGGGGCTGTTGCTTAGCCAGGGACCCATTTAGAGTGGCAGGGGATGAGAAATTATAGACAGTCCAGGCTAACCTCAGAGGTAGGCAGATCTGAGAGACATTAAGAAGGAATGAGATCACAAAACATCTGGAGAAATATGAACTGACAAAAACTAGCCATTGTGGTTTCGTAAAGGGTAAATCTTGTTTGACAAATGTGATGGGGAAAAAAGAAAGAAAGAGAATGAAGGAGATAATGTGGAAAGCAGAGGGTTATGAGACAGTGGAGATAAACTATTAGGATTTCCAAAAGACTTTGGACAAGGTATTGCTAAACAGGCTCACACATTGGGTGGCACCTCTAGGCTTCCTTAAGGGATGCACTTTAATCATTGCAATAAAGAGCTCAAGTCAAGCCATAATTACCCCCTTTCTTTTCCTAAGGGTACTATCTTAAATCCTCAGTTATTATACAGTTGGGTAGTAAGACTAGAGCCAAGTAAGACTGTGGAGATTAAGACTTCCAACTTTCTCTGCAAGGTGGTTAGAATAATATGTTGGCTTTGGTGTGTCTACAAAAGCTATTCTGGAAAGACTGGGCCTCTTGAATAGGACCATCAAGCCATCAATGAAATAGATTTCTAGTTCAGGGGTCGGCCAACTACAGCCCACAAGCCAAATCCACCTGCGTTTGTAAATAGAGTTTTATTGGAACACAGCCACACCCATTCATTTACATATTATCTATGGCTGCTTTCATGCTGCAATGACAGAGTTGAGTAGTTGCAATTATATGGCCCACAAAGCCTAAAATATTTACTACCTGACACTGAACGGAAAAAGTTACCTATTCTCTATTCTAGTCATCTGCAACCCTCTCCAATCAGCCATTTTAGGTAGCCCCATGGTGGTTCTGTATCACTTCATTTTGTTTTATTTTCTACATAGAACATGTTACTATCTAAACTATCATGTTGAGTTATTTACTTATATTTTGACTATTTCCTCCAACCAGAAAGAAAACTCCTTCAAAGCAGAGATCTTGCCCATTCTGTTCATCATGGTGCATCCCCAGCTCCTAGCATATAGAAGTGTTCAATCACTAGTTATTGCATGAATGAATGAATGAGTAATTTCACGCATGCCTGCAGGTGAGAAAAAATGGTGAGGGAAGGGGGATGAGAATGAGACAGTGAAAATGCCTAGTGACTGATAGGAAACAGAATAATCGTATGTGCTTTCTGCTTAACTGGCTGGACAACAGTTGGAAGAAACACCCAAACTGATCTACCCACTCTATTATGTCAAATTATAACCCACCCTAAGTCATCCAAGGCAAATATTTCTCTCCATGGTTTGTAAACATTTTTAGGAATGAATATTGCACACTTACCAGTGGTGTTGTGGTGCCTTCCTGGTCCTCTTGTGGCGGTCTCATTACTGAGCCCCTGACATCTGGGCCATGTTCCTGAGATGGGAAGACTGCCCACTGCTAGATGGAAGGAGGCAAAGAGAAGTCAAGCCCATGAGATCATCTTGACTAATCCCATTTGCCATTTGGAACTTGGGTGTGCTTACATTATATTTATTTTTACTTCTAGAGGAATCATTATGAAATTGACTGTTGCAATTATATACTCTTGCAAACTAAACATCAAGTCAAATGGAGCTTTGTGGTCTCAAGGAAATAAGAATGTAAGCCTCATAAGAGTTAATAAAAACCCTAGTATTTACTGGGTGCTTGGAGAATAATCCACAAGATAAAAGGACATGGCTCTAGCCCCTGAGTTCCAGTCTTTTTCTTGGAGCATTCCTCAGGGGATCTCTGAATCAATGGCAGTTCAGTGGATAGCTTGGCATTTTGTTAGACACACTGCCATCTGGGAGAGAAGACGTGCTTATCTGTGTGAAAATTCTCTTTATTCTGTGGATGTTTTAATTTGTCTTAAATTGACCGTCATGGGTTACTAGGGTCAAATCAAAAGGACTGAAGAGCTGACTTTAACCAGGCCCCACTGGTCAAAGATGAAACAATTTGAGAATCAAATAACAAAATTAACTGCAATGGATTGATAGTCATCAAATATAATTAAATCCATGAGTTCAAGATGACATTGGGAAAAAAACACCTAATTGCCCACCATGGAGGATGCTAGGGAACCAACTCATTATTATGAACACTAAAGGGAAAGAATGAAATACTTATTTTGTCTTTTCTATACAAACTGTACCACCTGGTAACCAAATAGTAAATAATGGGAAATTTATGCTTATAGAAGTATCCAGCTAATAAGCGAAGAAGAGATGACAGCATTAGAATATCACCACCATGGAACCACTAACGAATGAGTGGATCTTGGCACTGAGCATGAGTGGCTGCTAACATCACAAAAAGAGAAACAACAACCCGTTATGTGCCTCCTGACCAAAGAATACACCACCGCCTTTGAAGTACTCTTGCCAATGGATGAAACTTGAATCTGATCAAGCCTCTAGATACAACTACCAATTTATAGGAAATGTAGAGACAGAGGATCACATTAGAAGACACCACATGAATGCAGTTGAAAAATCCAGACTGGGAAGCTCTACACGATAAACGACCAACAAATAAATTGTAGGAAAGAGAAGATGATGAAGGCGGGAAGCTATAGGTTGAAAAAAAGTTAAGAAATTTATCAATCATTTACAATGTATGGATCTTATTTGCAGCCTGATTCCATAAACAAACTATAATAAATTATTAACATGTTTCAATTAGAAATTTCAACACCGACTAAATATTTGATATTAAGGAATTATTGTTAATTTTGTTAAGTGTGATATTGATATTATATTTTAAAAAGAGTTCTTTTAGAGATACTGAAATATTTGTAGATGAAATGATATGATGTTTTGGATTTGCTTTAAAATAACACAGGGCAGAGAGTTAGGTGAGGGTATAGATGAAACAAGACTAGTTTTAAGGTGAAAATTGTTGGGTGATGAGTTCATGGGGTTCATTATACTGTTGTCTCTACTTTTGTGTACGACTGACGTTCATTATACAAAAATTTTTAAATGACTATCTTGGCAAAAAGAACAGTGGTTGTTCAACTAGTTCTTTTAATGGCAGATAGAGAAGGTGACAAGTGACTATAAATCATTCATTGTGAAACTTACCTGTGTGAACCTATACTATATAGATAAATAATGTTTTATGTATAATGTAATGTTTTTATATTATAACATTAGGTTATAATATATATCTATAGGTTATCTAATTACCAGTTTATCTCAGTGATTTGAAAATATTTGAATAATCAGTTGAAATGATTTGCTTAATGTAATACATGTTATTTCATCAAGGGATAACACAAACAAGGGCAATTACAATTGTGGAAACACAAATGTCACTAATTAATTTTTTCTTTCTTTCAAAAGACATATCCCAAGAGTCCATTATGTGCCAGCACTAGGCTAAGCTCTAAGGATGAAAATCATCTAAGTTATGGTCCTATCCTGGAGAAACTCATTTTCTAGTGGTGAAGACAAGTCAAAACCACAGAACAGCAGAATAGCAGCCCCCTGAGACATGACTTATGATGCCAAGGGAGTGCAGCCGACCCGTCCTGGAGAGAAGGGATGTCCTGGGTGGCAAGTTGAGCCTTAGGTAGGTAAAAGGGCAGGGGAGGAGGAAGGAAGGTGGGTGGGCAGTGATGCCAGCAGGGCGCTCTGGCAGGAATTTACCTGGCTTTTGCTCAATATAGCTGGATTGTTGTATGCGAGGGGAAGAGTGAAGAGAAACGAGATGGGCTGGGGAACATTTAGTGCTAAATATTTTGGAGGATGTGGAAGAAGCAGAAGGCACCTTTCTCTGTGCAAGATCCTTAACATTTCACCCCACAGAGTTCCTGTACTGCTCTTGACTGTGACAGCTGATGTGAAGCAAAGCCTCTCTCTCAGGAGCTGCTCCTCAGAATTCCATCTGTACACTGCCTTCTTGCCAAGCTTTCTCCTCTGCAGTCTTTTCTTCCTAACCTCTCTCCTAGCCCAGGCTTCTTTTTCTTCATTTTTGGTCTAAATCTCAAGAGAGCAAAGCCTCTGACTTTCTTTGTACTGCATTTAGCCATAACGAGGCACTGCCCACATTGGTCTTCCCCAATGACCCTAATGGCCTTTTCCCAGTTGAGTTTGTCAACTAGAAAGGACTTTGGGAACTAAACAATTTGAATGTGGTTTTTTTTTTTTTTAACTTGAAGAATGATCCCAAAGTGGTAGCTTGTACTATATTATCACTTATCTCTATTGCTTTGGTTTAACTTACCCCTTTAAAGAAAAAAAAAAACTTAAGTGTTCCAATGAGGGCAATTCCTTGTCATTTATTGTGAGCTTTTCCTGGTCAAAGAAAAACATTAGCATTCTTAGCTGTTCACTTATTTATACTCCAGGAAACCAACAGTTATGCAAAGCCACTGCCAATATAATCACGAGCTGCTGTGCGGAGTCTTAAGTACCTCATGGAAAAATAACTCTGAATTGGAATTCTTCCCAAAAGCCAGCTTCGTTAATGCTTTGACAACTGAGCTAGGAAAAAAAAAAAAGAGAATCTAGAAAGTAGTTACAAATATGAATGGCTGTTCAACCTTTCAGCAGGGTCATTTAATGTAAAAATGTAAGATATTAGCACAAATGCTTTTGCAATAGTACCGTGGCTGTGTGTGTCTTTAATTTACCTAGAATTAATTGTAGGTTTAAAATGCTTTATAGTTTAATGAACAAACAGAACACAGCCTCAATTATGTTTTATTAACCTGGCTGTGCCTTGTTTCAAAACCGTCTTTGAAAATGTGGGAGACAAACTCTGTTGTGTGTGTGCACATGTGTGCAAGTGTGTATGTGTGAGTGTGTATTTGCATGTGTGTGTTTGTGCAAATACATTTGTGTCTCCACACAGAAGCAATGTGGAACAGGATGGACATTGGGGCAGAGGGTGTGGTTTGTTGACACAGTTGTTCTCAAAACCATACATTTCAATCATGACAGTTAGGTCTTGGATGGGCACTCTGGGCCCTGGTCTTTAAAAGGAGTTTCTGGCATTTTTTTCTTTTTTTTAAAAAAAATAGGTTTTGCCATGAGCACTTCCTGAATACATGTTCTTTCTTTATAAGTAAAAGGCAGGCGATATGTACCAAGAGCAAGAACTTTGGAAATAGGAATGCTTATAAGGTTATTGGGCACTTTTCATCTTTACTGAGTGAACAAGACAGCAATGGTAGACACCACCTTTGTGAACAAAACTGTTCCCTTATTCTGAGAGTTGGTGGACACAGGTGGGATTCCAGGACTCAAACGCCTGTCGCATTTCAGGGGGTGATCATTGTATTCATATGTTGGGCCTTCTTAGAATTTTTGTCAGGAGTTACTTGGCCATAGTCTCTCATTTATACTCACATCTCTATTTAGTATACCAAGTTAGTTGTTGTGGTCTCTTGGCTGCTTCAGATGACTTGACCAATTTGCAATCCTAATTCCAAATTGCTGGGAGAAGGGGCGATATGAGTTCAACGTGGCAATGATGACCATGACAGCCGATGTTGATTGAGACTAACAAGGCACCAGGCATTGCACAAAGCACTTAACCTTGACCTTATTCCATACTCACCACAAGCCAATGGAAGAGGACCAATCATTATTCCCTTTATGCAGGCGAGGAAACGAAAGCTTAGTGTGACCAAGTCAAGCGTGCATGGCCAAGCTGGGCTTGCAGTGCAGGCAGCTGACTCTAGAGCTTGGCTCGTGGCCAACGTGCTCTTGGGTGTTGCAAGTCTCCTGAAACCAGAGGACTCCATTCAGCTCAACCTCTGCCGGGAGACAAGTGCTTTCTCTTCAGATTACTGGATGTATGTGAAATTTCCAAGCTGTCCGTGAATCACATTTACACACTTTTTGTTTTTAAAAACAATAATATTTCTAAACCCTTTGGAGAAAATGAGATAGAATATGTTCTTCTGCATTTGAATTTTTTTATTGTAAAAGTAATAATACTTATAAAAATTTAAGCATTGTAAAATTATAATAAGTGAACATTTTCTCTTTCTTTCTTGCTTTTTTTTTTTACTCTCTTCTTACATTCTTCCTCATCTAACCACCTCTAAGCCCAATTCCACTCACCAGACATAACCAAGGTCAAGAATTTATAATCTGTCTCTCTACATCTGTCTCTATCTCTGTCATCTCTATCTCTATCTCTATCTCTATCTCTGTCTCTGTCTCTGTCTCTGTCTCTGTCTCTGTCTCTATCTCTATCACTATCTCTATCTCTATCTCTATCTCTATCTCTATCTCTATCTCTATCTCTGTCTCCGTCTCTATCTCTGTTCTCCCCACTACCCCCCAGCACACACACTGCTTGGCAGTGTTCTGTGGGTAGACTCTGGGGATGGATTTCCTGGATTCAGATTCAGATTATGCCATTTCTTAATTAAGTGATTTTCTGCTAGTGGTATCTCCATGCTTCAGTCTCCTTATCTGTAAAATAGAGATAATATTACCCACATCATAGGTTTATGTGAAGACGACATGAATTAATATATAAAGCAGTTAGAACAGAGATCAGCACAAGATAAACTTCAGAAAGTGTTCTATCTATGTCTATATCTCTCCGTGTGTACACATAGACTTAAACACATGGGGATGATAATATATAAATTACTTTGCATCTTGTGTTTTTGACTTAACAATACATTATTTTGGTAATATAAAACTGCTTTTTAAAAAACCAATTATGAAATATTCTATTGCATACATGTAGCCTGTTAGTAGACTTTTAGATGTGTCTATTTTTCACTCTTATAAACAATGCTGTAATAAACTTTTAGATACATAAATCTCTATGCATTTGTCTGAGTACTGCTATAGGATATATTTCTAGAAATGGTATTGTGATAGAGATATATGCATATTTAAAATTTTGGTTGAAACTGTCAAAGTGCCCTCCCCAAAGGCCATATCAATTTACAATTCTGAACATCAACATCAAATAGCAACATTTGTTGCTATTTGCCCACAACCCTGCTAGTGCTAATTATGAGAGTATTTTTAAATCTTTATCAGACTGGTAGGTGAAAATACCTCATTGTTGTTTTAATTGCATTTCTTCGATTAGTGGGAAGGTTAAGCTTTTTTAATGAGAAAAATGACTATTTATAGTCTTTTGTGAATTGACTGTTCTTATCTTTTGTCCGTTTTTCTACTGGTATGTTTTTTAAATTGATTTGTAAAGTTTTTATATATTAAGGATTTTAATCCCTTATCAATCACATTTCTTAAAAAGTTACCACATGTTTCTTGGTCTTTTATTTTAGTTAATTTATTACTTTTACCTCATAGAAATTTGAAATTTATACACAGACAAATCTGTGAATCTTTTCCTCCATGGATTAGCAAGTTCACCCCCATTTCAAGTTGACATAATTCTTCTCCTATGTTTTCTTTTAGTAGTTTTCGTTTTCTTAACTGTTGAAATGTATGCCAAATAAGATATCTCTATGAGTACTATGGTGTGAGGTGAGGAATTTAACTTCATTTACTCCTAAATAAATGAGAAATTTATTTGTTAACAAAATTTATTTAGAGAAATTGAAGAAAGACGAGAGGAAAAAATATGTTTGGTAAAACCACAGTACATATGCATTCATTCGTTTAGCCAATTAGTCATCACCTATTTCTTGAGTGTTTATCGTATGACATGTGCTATGTAGGTCAACACTGGCCAATAGAACTTTCTGCAGTGATGGAAATATTCTGTGTCTGTGCTGTTAAATGCAGTAGCAACTAGCTACATGTGACTAATGAAATATGGCTAGAATAATCAAAGAACTGAATTTTAATTTTTATTTAATTTTAATTGGTTTAAATTTAAGTTAGAGAGCTACTTGTGGTTATTGGCTACCATATAGGACAGTGCAGCTATGGATGATGGTGAAACAACAGAGAAGTGTGTGTGTGTGTGTTTGCACATGTGGTATTGAGAGAGAGAAAGAGAATGTATGTGAGCTGCAAAAGGCACAGCCAAATGCTTTCTGTTGGAAATTGTCAAATTTTAGAAAAAGTCCAAGTTTGTATCTTGTTGTAATTTAAGGATAGGAAAAAGAGAAAGTTTAGACAAAAAGTAGGAGGCAATTTTGGACTTGAAATTCCTGGCTCCCCAAATGGGAAAGAATGAGTCTGTTAGTTAATAGCCCTTCCGTTTCAAGCTTTTAAACTGCACCTCTGCCTCAGTTCTGCAGACCCTACCTCTTTTCTGCATACCACTCATCTCTTTTTCAGGAAAGCTGTAGCAAACCTGCAAACCCAATGACTTACCTCTGTACTAGTTTCTCCCTTGGGGGAAAATAATGAACTTCCTTTAAAGAATGAATCAAGAAGATGCCAGTGTGGAACATTCTGGATGTGGATTCTGAAATCTCTCTGATTTTTTTCTGTAGGGTCCCATTAATGTTTCAAGTGTTTGGGGTCATAGCTTTTAACTCACTTGATGCTGAATTATTCAGAGAGACCCAAGGAATACTCATTTGATGATGTTCACATGCAGAAATATTTAAATGGTGGAAAGCCTCGCAGATTCTAGGCAAGGAACCCTTTATTTCCATTTTCAAAAGAAAATAGGCCTATTCCTCTGTTGTGTGACATGTGAACCCAAGAATCATAGCAAAGGTGTTCTCATGGGTCTGGGAGCAAATGATTGTATGTGTAGAAGATTGTTGTTTGTGTGTGAGAGGAGGATGGGGAAATGCCAGCCTGGGTCCCGCAGCATGAATATGCAGGTGACTGGAGCCACAGGCAAGCTGTCAGGCGTACGGCCACCAGATTTATTGCCGAGGTAAAAGGCATATATTATGTGCAGAGCCAGCCGGTCACCTGTCAGGTGGAGAGCTGAGGCTGGAAGCAAGCTGCTCAACACTGAGGAGATAACAGCTTTATGGGGAATCAGCAGTGAGGGTGTCTAAAGGAAATAATGCTATCCTGCAAGGTGCACCTGCGTGCTTTTTTTGTGATAAAACTGGAAGATGAGAAGATGAAAGCAAGTGCTGTCGAAGTCTTAGACCTTGAGGATTAGAGAAGGGTTGATGTGGCATCTCATGAAACTTTAATCATGAAATTCATTCCCATTCATTGAGATGAGTGGGATGATAGGAACTGACAAGCGGCAGAAGCCGTCTCAGCTCAGGGTGGTGATTTATGGGCAGGCGAAGAGCAAGATGCTTCTGCCTCCCCCTCCGGCCTCACTTAACAACTTCATTAATAACCCAGATAAACAAGCCATCTAGTTCATGAATAGCATCTGATATTATATTGAGAGGTGTTGGGAATAAAAAAGAAATCCCAAACAGACAATGGGCCCACGTGGAGAAAAATAGAGAATACTGACCAAAAGTAAGTCGGACTCTGTTTGAGTGTGGAAGATTTAGAAATTTTTTCTGATAATCGTCAAACACTTTTGAGGAAAGCATGGAAACCCTCCAAGTAATAGCTGGCCATTATTGAGTACCTGTTCCAAACGCTCTCACAGTAGCCTTATGGTGTGGACTTCATTATCTCTTTTTACAAATGCTGTAAACTGAGGATCAGAAGGCAAAAGTAATTCACCAAGAGCCACACAGACAGTAAATGTTCGAGTTTGGATTTGATATCCAGGTTGTTAACCTTCAAAGTCGGTGCTTTTTCTTCTGTATTCTTGCTGCTAAAAGTGTGGTCCACAGGCCAGCAGCATCAGAATCACCTTGGAACTTGTTAGAAATGCAGAATCTCAAGCCTTGTCCTGATCCCACTGAAAGAGAATCTGCATTTTTAGCAGGCTTCTCAGAGGATCCATATGCACACGAAAGCTCTAGAGGCCCCGGTCTACACTCAGTGAATGGGAAAGCAAGATCTTAACTTAGACGACTCTCTGTAACCTTCTCACTCCTGCCCCAGGGTCATCCCAGTGCCATCTGCTTCTCAGTCAAGATAATTACCAGCCTCACAGAGCCATTGGCGCCCACGTTCTCACATGTGGCCCTGCTCGTTCAGGAAGCAAAGAGAAGTTTCCAGAGCAAATAAAACTAACCTTTGCTTCATTCACAACCTGTGTTTACTGCTAACATTACCACACAGATTTGGAGTTGTTAGTTTAGTTGTTGTTAATTTCCCACTAGGCTCTGAAGTCTTGGAGGGCAAGGGCTTATCTGTTACTCATCTTTGTTTCCCTGACAGCCTGCACAGAGCCTCACCTGGCCCAGAGAAGACGCTCAGTAAATGCTTGCTGACAGAGTATGTGAATGAATGAATGAACACTGGCAAAGTTTTTTATTCTACCTGGGCTACATCTCATTGATGACTTTCCCTGGACACAAAAATCAGAGATTTGTTGAAAACATCTGGAAAACTCTTGAGTTCCTGCCCCACCCTTAACCACAGGTATATTCTCCTTCTAGGCCTCAGCAGATGTTCTCTTCTGGCAAAAACCAAAGAAAGGAAATCTACAGTATCCTCTCGACAGTGAATTTAGAAATAAAAAGCAGTTGTAAATAAGAAAACTACTTTCACAGATGGAATTTTTATGTTCTCATTCCTGCTGCACATTGCAATTTGTTGTGGGACGCCAAGGTCAGGACACATTCATTCACTCACTCGACAAATATTTATAAAATTCTTTCACGCACCAAATGTTGGAGATATTCATGTGATCAGATATACATCTTACCCACCGCTGTGGAGCAGAGAGACTGACAGGGCAGATAAGACTTAAATTGGAATAACTAATTCAAATTAGTTCATGAAGTTCAGCAAATATTAGTTGAGTTCCAGCTCTGTACTATGCACTGTGCTAGCTGCTGGGAAGACAAAGATGCTTAGAAGATGGAAACCCTGACTCAGAGCAGATCACAACCCAGTGAGGCTGACACATAAACAGATCATCTCTCTGCTGTGGCAGGAGCAGAGCTAGAGGGGTGCCCAGAATACTAAAGGAGCACACTGGGGGACAATGAATGGGGTGGGGGGTCAAAGGGAGATGGGCATTAGAAGAGTTTCTAGAGGAGGTGGTGCCTGAGCTGCGTTTTGAAGAATGAGAGGACTTTGACAGGCAAGAAGGGAAGGAACATGGAAGTCAAAGTTTCTTTGACTTGACTGAAAGATTAAAACAGCTAAGTGCCAAAAGGAAGGGTGCTGCAGTGCTATAGGAATGCTGAGGGAGATGAAGTCAGTTGTATCTCAGAGAGAAGTGTGAAGGTTATGTAGGTTTTGTGGCGCTGAAACAGGGAAAGGACCATCTATGCTATGGGAAGGGTCTGAGCAGACATACAAGGGGCTTCCTTTCTCCTTTCTCTCTCATCCTTGGTCTTTCTGACGCTCTCAACTCTCACTTTTCGAAGTTTCTAGTATGTTAAAAAATGAAGATATTAAAAATAGTATATTTTTTAAGTTTTAAAATTAAAAACAAATATTCAATCACAAGAGATAATCATGGGATTTATTTCATGTATCAATTCATCGTTCACTAAAGGTGGTTGGTGTGGTCCAGCCAGAGGACAAAAAATTGAAGACGTATGATGCTCATCTTCACTTTCCCATCTTGTCAGTATATCTCTGTAACTAATTGCATGGATAGCCTCTTTCGAAGATGGCTTCCAAAGTCTAAATATGAAAGCCCCTTGAGAACGTGAAGCCTGGCCCAGCTATATGCTACAGTGCATTTTTTTTTTTTTAATTTGGGAAGGTATCTGCTGAGAATGCTGAGTCTGCTTTGCTGTTTGAATGGGACACCGCAGTTCTAGTGCACACACTTACCCTCTGCCTGTTCCCTCTATTATATTAGGGTTCCACACGGGGCCAGCATTTAATCCACAGTCTCCCACAGCCTCTAGGGCCTTCCCATGATAACCAAATGTTCTTCACTGCTCTAGTTCCTGGGGCCCGGATAAGAAATTTTCCCGTATTGCAAATCGATGATGAAATACTAGGCAAAACTTCTTGATGCTTTTCTGAGATATTGATGGAGAGACTTTGATTGGAAATTCCAAGGCACTTTAAAGCAGAAAAACTCTCAGATGAAATGAGATGAACAGAGAGTACCAGCACCTTTGTCTATATTTCTCTTCTCATCTTCTACCCCTCGATAGGGTAGAAACTCGACCTCAAGGCTCCTTTTATTTAATTTTTTGCTGTGTTTCCAAAATAGAGTTCTCCCATGCTCTGGGGCTCTCCTCTTTGGTATCCAAGATATGAATTATGGGTAACATAGAGGGTCTCAGTGGGTTTATATGACTAACAACTGCTCATAAACATGAGCAGGGTCAGAAACCCCCATGACGATTCCTTGCTGCATCTCCCTAAATCACAGCCAAATCTTTCATGTTAGGATTTTCAGGGAAGCCAAAAGTTATGTTCTCTGCTTTCTTTTGTAAATATGTCGCAATACATTGGACCCAGAGCCCAGGTCCCCTCACAGCTGGAGGTAGAGTCATAGCTGTGGTCTTTATTAAGATTTAAATCACTTAAAATCCCATTGCTCTTTCCCTAGCCCCAAATGTAAAGAAGATGTACAATATCCAAAAAGGATTTTCTATAAGAATCAACTATTTATTTTAAAAGTAAAAACATTGTTGACATAAGAATGTGTAGTTCTTTAGGTTACAAAACTTATACCGCATGATGATTTTTTTCTAAAGTGAGCTCAAATGGTAAAAATTTTTTCAGACAACAAGGACTCTCCATTGTGGCATTTTTCATATTCAGTTCAAATGATATATAATAGAGGATATGTTAGTTGATTTACAAAATCAAGTGTAGTTGTCTTGGTAATAGTAATGGTAGTAGTTGTGGAAACAGTGCATTTATGGTAGAGTGGAATGTGGATAATTTTCATGTCATTACTACATAAAACCTGTAATTCTTAGCACAAAATCCATTTACACACAGCTTTAATGGCAAAACTTGAGCAAATTTCCAAAGTTGGGTCTCGTATTACCTAGCTTTCATCAATTAGACATATTTACTATGAAGTAATATCATAAATACTTCAAATCGAACTACAACTGTCAAGATGAATAAAATATGCTTTATGATCCGGAATGTCTTCTTTTATGGCTAGATTTAGTAGCTACTCATCCCTCAATTTCATTAATCCATAAAACATTTCCTATTCAATAATACAAAATGAGAAAAATGCAATATTTTTTGCTTTTAGTGTAATTTTTAAAGCAAAATTGTATCCATGTGTTTCTGCTTGTTTTGGCAAGGGAGGAAGAATGATTATTTTTGTTTCTCAAGATTGTGCTGTAAAGTAATAAATAGCAAATGCCCTCTTTTTGTGAGCATACTCTCCTTTGTTTTAGAGATGCTCTGTGCTTGTCATGAATTCGGTATTTGATTGCTTGAAGCTTGTGGTGGAATCAGACAGATTTGGGTGGAAATTTAGGCTACTATGTAGTCTTAGGTAAATCAGCTAACCTCTGTGAGCCTCAGTTTCTTCATCTGTAGAATGGGGATAATATCTAACTCTCAGGCTTTTGTAAGGATTAGAGATGTTGCATACATAATTAGTAAGGTGCCTAGATCCAAGTTGGTGCTAAATAAATGCATCTATTATATACCAAATAAATGTCTCTATTGTATGACAAATAAATGCACAAAATAAATCCTAAATAAATATACCTATTCTATACTAGACACTGCGTTATCTACTGAGAGTAAGATAAAAAGAGGAAATCCTAGACCCTATTTTCAAAGAGCTCATGACTTTGTGGAGAAGGGAGGGCAAGACAGACGTGCACACAGCAAACGATAAAATAAGTCAGACAATGTTTAGACCTCTCAAGAAGGGATTATGAACAGTGCCTGGGAGCCCAAAGGCGGGAGTAATTAGTTCTGATTTGGGAAAGGGAATGGGGAAAATCAGTGCTGTGTGAGGAAAAACTTCATTAAAAAATGGCATTTGAGAATCTTGAAGAATAAACAGACTTGCGATAAGCGGAAGAAGAAAGAACATCTCAGCAAGAGCAGACAGCACTAGAAAATGTACAGTGGCACGGGACATGCCACAGAGCTTGAGCTGGAACTTGGTTCTTCCCTGGTCTCCAGCCTGCCAGCCCACCCACCCTGCAGATTTTGGACTTGCCAGCTTCCATAATTGCATGAGCCAATTCCTTAAAACCAATCTCTCTCTCTCTGTATGTATATGTATACACACACATCCTATTGTTTCTGTTTCTCTGGAGACCTTGACTAATACAGACATGACACTCACATTTAAGAGTTTACGTAAAATCGAGAGGACTTACTCCTATTTAGATGTGAATTACGGTCATACACAGTATCAAGATATGCTGTTAGTTTCAGAGTCCCTCAAAAGAGATTTAACTCCACTATTGGAGTCGTCCTTTGTTGTTGTTAACTCACCGCTTCTCAGATCTTTTCACTCCCACCCCTTCTGACACCGCCCTCCAACAGTGGTGTTTTGGAGGTGACGGAGTTAAGGCGCTGACCGTGTCCCAGGCTCTTGAAGCTGCCTGAAATGATTGCCTCTGTGGGCCTCTCGCTTCACTTTACTGCTCCAGGAGCCAGGGAGAATAAGGTACATGTTATCTTGTCGTGTTCTGTACACGGCTGTCTGAATTCCTTAACACCTAGATGCGCATTACCAGATTCCAAGGTTTGCAGCCACTTGAGCCGAATTCTTCTTAAATGAAAACTGTAAAAATCATAATATCTTTCCATGCCCTGCAGAAGCTCATGCGTGCTGCATAGAAATCAGGCCCGGCCCCATCTCACTGATGCTGTTTTTATTATAATAATAACATCTCATATTTAATGGCTGCTTCATTTACTGCTTCGTTTGCTTTTATCTCATTTAGTCTTCACAAATATTAGAGAAGGAATTCTTATCCTAATTTTATATATATATGGAAATGGAAGCCCTGAGAAGTTAGATGTATATAAACACACAGCTAGTGGTAACTTGGGGAGCTGGGATCCCCATCCTCCTCTTCCGATTCTAGATCCCATGTTTTTTCCTCTTTCCTCTCTCCTCTTATCCTCCCTCCTTCAGCTCCATACTTCAACAATATTTATTAAATTCTAAGTCCAGGTATTGTTCTAGGTCTTGGAGATACAGCAGGCAGTAAGACAGACCTCCTCATGGACCATTTCCATGGACGGTCTCCATGGAGCTTAGAGTCTAGTGAGGAAGATGGGCATAAAAAATACAAAGTAATAATTTCAGTTGTCAGAAGTGCTATTGAGGAGAAATATGAGTCATTTAAAGTGTATAAATATACTCATTTATTCCGCCTTGTCTAGAATGAAATGTGGCATATAAGCAAATATTCTAGATAACTGAGTCTTGCCCCTTTAAATGAGATACTTCCATTTTGGATGGAAATCCTTTGAAAATACACTAGAAATTTCCCTGCTTATTAGAGGCATGTAGGATATATGTTATCCTTTTCTTGACCTCTGGGTCATCCTGATGCTTCCGGCAATGGTCTGTGTCGTAATACTGTATGGAATTCATACTCAGTAGGAAACAAATGGTGTATGCAAATGGGTTAATTGGGGAGAATTAAATAAAGGAATCCTTACCAAGGTAAGGCCAAGTCTGAAGGGACGAGAGAGGGAGCAGGTACCAGAACGTAGATTGAGTGACTGTAGGAAAGGGCTGCCTGACAGGAGCTGTTCCCTTCAGCCATCCTGTGGCAAGCGCCAGAGGGAGTGGAAGGGTATAAACGCCCACCTCATTCTCCTCCTGCCTTCTGATCTGCCGAGCCAACCAGTCCTCAGAGGGCAACGCGGCTCATTGAAGGTTGCATACAGCTGCCCTCAAGGGCAGGGTGAGAAGGGTGAGAGGGGGCCTTGGGGGGGGCAAATGGAAGATTAATAGCTTCTTCTGATCATTGCTAGCAGGTCTGCCTCTAACAGCCTTTCCTGCCATTATTTTTGACTCCAATAGTCTCATGAATAGTCTCCCTCCTTGCATGCACTATTGCCCCTTATAACACAGTGCCTCTTTTCCCAGCAGCCAAAGTGTTTTAGAAAAAGCCCATAAAGCAGATAATGTGCCCCCTCTCCTGCTGCTTAAGACAGGCCAATGGCTTCCCATTGCCCTTCGATTAAAATCCAGCCTCTTCCATGTGGCTCTCCTGGAGCAACCTGTCTGCATTCCCAGATTCATCAGCACCGCTGCTTTGTACAGCACACACTGGCCTTCCGGTTGCCGTCTCTGCCAAGCTTCTTCTTGCTTCGGGAACTTGACACTTCCCATTCCCTCCGCCTGAAATTCTCCTGATGGTCTCACAGCAGGTGGTTTTCCTCCTCCTTCACCTTCCTCCTCTTCCTCTTCTCTCCCTCTGCCTCTCTTCCTCCTCTTCCTTCTCATTATTCTTATTATTAAAAGCAATTCGCTTTCTTTTGAGGTATAGCATCATGCATTAAAGGGCCCAAATTTTAGGCAAACAACTTGATGAATTTTTACATATGTATACATCCATAAAACAACCACCCAGATCAACGTATAAAGCATTTCCAGGCCCCTAGAGGGCTCCTTGGTGCTCCTTCCAGTCAACATCTAACCCCTTCCCCAAAGGCAAAGAAAGTGTTCTGAGCTCTGTCACCACACAGCAGCTGTGTCTGGTTTTGAACTTCATGTGGATGCGGCCACACGACATGTACTCCTTTGTGTCTGCCTTCCCTGCTCAATGTAGTCTATGAAATCTATCCGTATTGTTGTTTATACCAGCAGTCGGTGGTTTTTGCCATGTGGTGTTCCATGGTGTGGACATACTAGAGTTTATTTATTCATTCCATTGCTGAAGGACATTTGGTTTCTCGTTTTCTGACACTGCTGTGAACAAGCTGTTGGATATACGCCCAGGTGTGGAATTATTGGGCCGTAGGATAAGGATGTGTTTAGTGTTAGTAGATAACCACCAAACAGTTTTTTGAAAGTGGTTGCACCAATTTACCCTCCCACCAGCAGTGTGTGAAATCTCTTATTGCTTCATATCCTTGCCAGCACTTGGTATTGACTTTTAGCCGTTCTGGTGGGTGTCCAGTGGTGTCTCATCATGGTTTTAGTGTGCATTTTTCTGAAAACTAACAATGTTGAGCAACTTTTCATATGCTTAGTGGCCCGTAGATAGCTTCTTTGGTAAAGGTAACCTCCTCAGAGAGACCTGCACTGGCCTCCTTCTTGTGCGTTTTGCTGTCCAGGTCTGCACCGACCTCTCTGGGCCTGGAGTGTGAGCACGAATGGAGTCCTTTGACGTTCTTGCCAGTGGACCAGCAGCAGTGGCCTTGGATTCAGACTGATATTCACATTCCCGAGCCCCAGTTGGCTTTATGGGCATCAAAGACAGGCAACAACACAGCATGATGTGCGTGGTCACAAGAGACAGGGCTGGGAGGGTAGAGACCACCTCAGTTACAGAAAGCCATAAGCTTTGAGGTGCCTTCAGCTTTAGAAGTAGCTAGTCACATATCCCCTGTGGTGGATTCTGAGGGGCTCTGCCCAGAACCCCCACTTCAGAACCAAGGCACTTATTTCCTCCCTTCCCCCATTTGCCCCAGGGATGTTGGCTGCTGACAGCTTACAGTTGAGTCTATT
This sequence comes from Diceros bicornis minor, assembly GCF_020826845.1. Lineage (NCBI taxonomy): Eukaryota > Metazoa > Chordata > Mammalia > Perissodactyla > Rhinocerotidae > Diceros > Diceros bicornis. The sequence continues at coordinate 19,520,476 of NC_080749.1, read as the reverse complement.
TCAGGAGTCACCCCAATACAGGAAATCTCTGAAGGGCACCCCCCCACCTTCCCAGGATGTTGACTGGGGACTCTTTTGCAAATAAATTACAATTCACTTTCTCTCTCTACCTAATCCCCTTGCCTTCACTCCCTCACGGGTGTGGATCCTGGGAGCCCTCTTCCAGAAACTTCCTGCACGCAAGTCTCCCTTGCAGAATCTACTTTCCTAGACCCACTCAGGGATCCTCAGGGGTGTGTGACTGGTGCCCCGTGTCTGCCGCAGCTGTAGCTCATCAGTGTTAGCTCCTCAGTTCTCAATAGTCTCGATCATGAGGTACAGATTCTTGGAATGGTGCACGGTGCTCTGCAGGATTCTCATTCATCTTGGATCCAGGATAGGTGTTCTCCTGATGATTCCCTGAGGTAATGTTGACCAGGAGTCAAATGCTCAGGCATCCCTGCGGCTGGAGGATGACCACAGAACCAGCTGTTAACCTTTTTGTTCCAGGGTGTGTCTGTGTGTGTGTGTGTACACACATATGTGTGCACACATGTATACATATGCTTATGCATTTGTGTGTATATATGTGTATGTGCATACATGCACACACATACATATATGTGTACATAGACATATATAGGTGTGTGTACCAAGCTAGCAAACTGTTAAATAAAATATACTCTAATTTCATACCCTGACAAAGCAGGAAAGCCACGTTCATGTTTAGAAATTTCGGATTTTTCAGAGTTTTGTTCCAGAACATGGCAGCACAAGGAGAGCCAGCCCCTGCCCCCTGACCAGAGGCCACCCTAGTTTTCCTCCCATCTCCAACTCTGTCCCACACCTCCACAAGCTCCCCGACTACTCCTCAAGCTTAGAGGTGCACCCACCTACAGGGTGATTGACCCTGTGGGACAGACTGTGGAGGCAGACTCGGGCCATTTGGGCGGGGCGGTGGGTTTCCAGGTCCCTGGAGCACAGTCTGGAGGGAAGGTACAGGCTCTGGAGTGGGGGTGTCCTTATGGCTCACGCCATGGGGAGGCCCAGGGCTCTGAGAGAGTCAGAGCAGGGCCAGTGGTGGTGGGGCCTTCACTCACGCTGGGTGTCTTCTCCTATTCTAGTGTTACTTCATCGCTCTTACCACTCTGAAGTTATCTTGTTTATTTATTTTTTTTACTTGTTTATTATTAATCTTCCTTACTACAATGATGTTGCAGGGCAAGGATCTCATCTCTCTTATTCTTATTGTATCCCCTGGGCCTAGACCAGTGCCTGGAACATAAGTGATAAGACAAACACCTGGGCTTGTTAAAAATGCCCATGAAATGATTCCCACAGACACCAAGAGCAAGGACTCTTGGGGTGAACTGTAGTCAAGGGGAGCAGTGGCCCTTTTTGCTTGCTCTCTGGTTTTTGTTCCAGAGGCTTAGGATGGTAGAGTGACTAACCCATCCCTGGGACTTTCCTGGTTGTAACATTAAATTTCTGCATCCCGACAACCCCTCAGTCCTAGGCAAATGGAAACCACTGATTGGTACCCTGTCAGGTATGGTCAGTAATCTGATTCAGGAACAGTTGAATTTTTCTCATAGCTGAAGGGCCAGCTCTGTTTTCGTAGCACCTACTTCCAATGATTAAGAAAAAGAATATTTCTCAGAATTTAGTGAGGCCAAAATATTTATACTGTATTCTGAACATATCAGAATTGGATTAAACATCATGTGATGAAAGGGAGCCGTTTTCAAAAGTACGTCACTCCGAGGTTCAAATGTGAGTCTTGATAAATAGGAAGTAATTGGACGGCATCTCACGTTCAGCAGCTTTCCCTTCGTTACATTCTGACTGATGCGTGCTTTACTGTTCTCCCTGCACTGATTTGAAGATTTTATGAAAATACATACGTTGTTGACATTTTGGGCACCACTAATGATGAAAACTTATTGTCCATTATGCCAAATTGAAGGGAATAGAAATTACAGTGTCTGGGGAAGGTCTGGCAGCAGCAGACAGCACCCAGCACAGCCACAAATTCCAATTAAAGGAACAGAGCTCCGGGAGGCCTGCATATAAAATCCTGTGCTAAGAGAGCGCCCAAGTCCAAAAGCGGCTTCCTGCTTAAGTAGGATGTTCAGCCGCGGGGACGCCCCTGCCAGTGGGGTACTGGGTAGGGTTGCTTTCTGCTGAGGGTTCCAGGGACCAGAGCGAGAGCTGCTAACTGTTGTGAGGGGTTCGTTTCTATCACACAAAGTGGAGTCGGAAGGCAGCAGTCCAGGGCTGCGGCTCCACTGTGCCAGCAGGGGCCGGGTGCTGATCTTTCTGTTTAGCCATTCTACCATGTGGTCTTTGTCCTCATGCCTGTTTCATGCTTCCAAGATGGTTGCTCCACCACCTACATTTGTCTATGTTCCAGTCAGGTAGGAGGGGAAGGATGAAAGGCAAAAATGTGAGTGCCAGATAGGTTAAAAGAGCTTTCTCAGAGGCATCATCTGACAATTCCTATTTGTATCTCATTGGCTAGGGCTGTGTCACATGGCCACCTCTCCCTCTCATTGGCCAGGACTGTGTCACAGGGCCACCTCTCCCTCTCGTTGGCCAGGACTGTGTCACATGGCCACCTCTCCATCTCATTGACTAGGGCTGTGTCACATGGCCACCTCTCCATCTCATTGGCCAGAACTGTGTCACATGGCCACCTCTCCCTCTCGTTGGCCAGGACTGTGTCACATGGCCACCTCTCCCTCTCGTTGGCTAGGACTGTGTCACAGGACCATCTCTCCATCTCATTGGCTAGGACTGTGTCACATGGCCCTCTATGGCTACAAGGGGGTTGAGAAAGCTTTTTTTTTGGCTGGAAACATCCCTGCCTCCCAGCCCCCCTCTACCTCAAATCAGGGTTCTGCTAGTGGGGAAAAGGAAGAGATATGGAATAGGCATCTGGCATTGTTTGACACAAGATGAGAGCTTCTTCGTCCCCCACATGAAAGTGGGTTAGAAATCTGTGTCTGATTAGGGCATCTGCTTGGATGGAGGGCGTGTACACAGGGTAAGCTCCAGGCAGTGTGTTACACAGAGTCCCTTGGTGAGATGAAACGACTAATGAATGGGAATAAGCAGGAGGAAGACTCCGTGAAGATAAAGAAAATGCCATTTGAGTGCAACGTAAGGGAAAAATAATCCAAACTGTATTTAGAAGAAATGAGAAATATTTTATAATTAATCTAGCACATGGTTCATGCAGCAGCTAAAATTTTGCCTAACACTGTGCTATTGATTTGAGAGATAATGATAATCTATTATTTCTGCCCTTTAGATGATCATATTCTCATTGGTGGTATAGGACTAATAAATGAAAAGTTAAATAATAGCCAGCTGAATAACTTCCCAATAAGAGAAGGAGAGGTGACTGGGCTGGGTGGTCAGGAAAGTCTTCACGGGGAAAGGGAGGCATGTCCGGAACCCTGGACAGGGGCTTGGATTTGGGCAGTTAGAGAAGATGGTGCAGGAGACACAGGGTAAATGCAGTCCTAGACTTAGGTTGACCTGTTTGGGATGAGGAACTGTGAGAAAACTAGCTTAAAAGCAAGTGTGCAGAAACTGTCAGTTGCCTACACATTACTATCTCCTCCCTTTTCCTTCATAAGAAAACCCCTGGTTTATTGGATATAGTAATATGTCCCTTTATGGAACTACATTACCTAGCATGTTTTGCAGCAAAAATGGCCAGTGAAGTATAAACGTAAGTCTTTGGGTGACACTGGAAGTCCCAGGACAGATCTTTGAAAGAGTCTGATGTGGTTATAGACATGTACTTTTTTTGGTCCTTGTCTTTTCCTCTCATCTACTACGTAAAACATTGATGTGATGGCTGGAGCTACAGTGGCCATCTTGTGACCATGAGGTTATTTTGAAATTGGAAACTATAAGATAAAGATTACAGAGCAAAAAGGTACACAGTACCTGGGTCCCTGCTGACCATGGAGCTATCATACAAATTCTGGACTTCTTTTTATGAGAGTGAGAAAATAAACTTTTACGTTAAGTCGCTGTTATATAGGAGCCCCTGTTACATGCAGGAGAACCTAACTCAAACATAGGTTAGGAGATTAGCTTGGAAAAATAGGTCAGGCCAATTATGGATAAAATGAAACACTACAAATTTTTGAGCATCTACTGTTTGCAGGGCCCTGAGCTAACTATTTGACATTGTGGATGTTCTGCAGCAGCTCCTTCCCTTTTCTCTCCATTGTGTCTCTAGCTATTGCTGGGGTGAGGCATGGCCAGAGCTGGTAAACCTGGCCTTGCACAGTCTCTCCGGTAAGGGGGTCCTCTTGACAACCGAAAGTTCCCAGTTGTGATGTTTCTATGCCTGCCAGTGTCCTCGTGGCAGGCAGCTGTTCCCCTGCTGTTCCCGCTGCCAACACAAACACGCTGGAGATTTCAGTGGTTCTCTACTTAAGGGTTCAGACAGTATGTTCAAAACAAGCCATGGTGGGGAGTGAGGGGTATTTACAGTTGGGCGTTGGGGCCTAATCCCCAAATATGGACACTTAACCACCTTGCCCAGAACAGAGAAGCAGGACCTAACTGCTCTCGGGGGTCCAGTGTAGATGCTCCCTAGGCCTCTGAAGGGCCTTCCAGGAGTGTCCTCCGTCCTTTCCTAATGATCCTTCTTCCTTGCCAGGTGAGTTAGATCTTCCAGAAAGCAGATGCTGAGGCTGAGTTAGGAGCACAAGAGATTTGGGGAAGGGAGCAGGAGAAGGAGAGGTAATATCTGTGAAGGATGGAAAGGCAGAGAAGAGCAGGATTGTACAGGTTGAGCCGCAGGCTGCGATGCAGATCTGACCAGTCTCAGCCAACCCAGCAGAGAGTTTTGGAGCAAAGACGCCCATGAGAGGGGTCTGGCTTTGGGTGGAAATAGTCCGATTCCCCTGCTGTTGTTAGTCGCTGGCTGGCGGATGCCCCGGAAGAGAGTGGCCCCAGCAAAAGAGCTGAGACAAATCCCGAAGGTGCTAGCAGCTGGAGGCCATCGCTAACCGCTCTCCTCACAGCTGGACAGCAATTCTTCTGAAAGAATCTTAGCTGCACCTCCACGGCTGTCACAGATCCTTCCCCACATCCTTCTCTATTTAACGCTCCCTTCCTCTCAGAGTCCCCCCTCCAGACTTCTGGGACCATCTAGGCTCCCTCAGAAACCATCAAGGTCCACATCCTCTTTTGCATCTGACACGTTTCCCAGCCTTGGAGATCCACTAGCTGCTGAGGCGTTTCTCCTCTGCAGCGTCTGCTGCCACGGGGGGTGGACAGCGAAACACTGTTGTGGGGTCTCCCACCTCGGGGGCTGGGAGGGAAGAGGGCGAGTGCTGATCCTCGGGGGTGGGGAGCGCCGAAAACAGAACTTCCACGCTGGCTGCAGCCTGTGCTCAGCTAAAATGTTGGAAATGCAGCAAACCTCGCAGCTCAAAGATGATCTCCTTCACAGACCCCCTATTCGCGTAGTTTCAACACTATTTCCTAAGAGCTGTAACCCAGGCTGTGTTACACTAAGAACGCACCTGCTTCCCTCCCAAGGCAGCCTGCGTTCAGAGGCCCGCAAAGGGAGCCGGGCACAGCTCACTGCACTCCTGGTGAGCTCCCCTGACGAGGAGACTCCACTCGGGTCCACTCTGACCCTGCAGAGGGACCCCGTTTCATCCTCGTGGTCACTCTGTAGTATGTTACATTCATCATGTAACATCCTCGGCAGCCGACGTGCCGTGTGTGAGGTGATAGGTTGGAGGCCACAGAGGGACCAGATACTAATGCAGATCCAGCTGGCAGCAAGCCCATCCCTTTCTGATAGTTCATGCTCAGTAGCAGAGGTTGGACTTTCTGGATCCGTCCATTCGTCAGTTCAGCACATGACTGTTAGACGCAACTGTGAGCCAGCTGGTCCCCGACTCTAGGTAGCTTACGTTGTAGTGGAGGCCCAGACGCTAGTTTCCTTCGTGATATCAGCTAATGTGGACCAGGCATCGCCAGGCACAGGCTGAGCCGTCTTCCTCTGTTATCTTTTCGCAGCATTCTATGGAGAAGTAGGAGATATTTTAAGTCTGCCCTTTGCTGCTGGTGAAGCTGAGGTTCAGCAAGGTTAAGCAACTTGCTCAAGGTCACACAGCAGGTAAGTGGCGAAGTGGGAATTTAATCTCAGGCAGTCTGACGCCAGGGTTCACGGACTCAATTGCTAGGCTATCTGGCTGCTCCCCTAGGAAATAAAGAGGCATGGAAGGTCTTTAAAGCGAAGCATGGCCTGCTGAAAGTCACCTGTGGGAGGGAGTACAGGACGATATGCTACTGGGCCAGGACGCCACCAAATGCTCCAGCGAGGACAGTGTGCTGGGTCCATGCCTGGCTGCTGATGCCAGTCCCTAAGACAGACGTTGCTGAGTCCAAGACCATAACCGGGAGATGCAGATGGAAGGATCAAAAGGTTTCCCCCCTGAGGACCGATTTTTAAACGTAAGCTTCAGTTAAAAAGATTAAAGGCTGCGTTGGAATATTATTCCAAGTCCGTAAAATGAACCACTGGGTTATAGACAATGTGAACACACACTTATTCTCTCAAATTCAGAAGATGAGAAACAGTGGCCTCTGTTGTTCTAGAACAAAAAGAGGGATGTGTCCTTTCCCACAGCTGGTGTGTGGTGTGAGGACTGGGTTCTCGCTGTGTCTCGGGAGGAGCGAGCCCTCTGCCGTCTCGCGAGCTCTTTCTGAGGGAAGCTGTGGTTTCCGAAGTTTTATAGAGAAATATGTGGCTTTCGGTGAGATGACGTTCTATGCGAAAACTCGGTAGGTAAGGCAAACCCAAGAGGAGCCGCTGGGGGGGAGGGAGGGTCGCCCTGCTCACAGCAGCCTCTGAGGCCGCTCACGGAGCGGGACTGAAAACCGCAGGGAGAATTCAGCTTCCATTTCTGCAGGGAACAGCAATTTCTCAATCTTGTGATGCAGCAACACTTTTTGGGCGTCAGGCAGGACGAGAAACTAGCAGACATCAAGCATTGAGACAGTGAGGAACGGCTATGGGAACACGAATGTAAGATGGGGGCAGCATCTGAGAGCCCGTGTTTGCACGCCTGAGAAGGTGCTGCTCTGGGCAGGGCCAGCCTGGTAGATGGGACCGGGAGGGGAGAGGACGCTGAGGTGGTGGACTCAGAAACACACATCTGCTTCCTTCGGATGTTTAGGCGGGGAATTAAGGGAAAAGTCCCTGGCATCAGCTCAGCCTGAAATTGTGCGATGCTGGTGATTTGTGGGGCTAGGATGTTACCGTCCAAGCGTCCGGTCTGAGATGTGCTATAAAGTCACATCCAGTCGTAAAGTAGGTTGTGGCCGGGGTGAGGTTTTCATCCAGTTATAAGATTTGTGATGCTTGTTTTTAGTGTTTTTGGTTTGGAACTCAGAAGAGAAGTACAAACTACATTTGGGCTGGCTTATTTTTAGAATAAGACAGTAGTTTTCAAACAATGTTTGCAATTGCTTCCAAATACTTTTTAACAGTAGAATTCTGTTTTCAAATTAAATCTTACTTGGGATTCCATGATATTGAACAGACAATGCAGTATTTTAGCAGCATAAATTTATTTTGCAAGTCCAAATGTACACCATCTATTTCATATAGAGTTAATTGGGGAGAAAAATGGGTCTGTTTTGATGTTCTGTCATATTTGAAATTAGAACTTAATATCACAGTCTTTTATCGGTTCTAGTATCCAATTTGTTCCAGATGTTTTTTCCTTCTTACCACAGATTTGAGGAAACGGTGGTTTACACAGATAAGGATTGGTAAAAGTTAAGTGTTTTTAAGTAACTTGTGTTTATTCCGAGAATACTCCTAATTAATCAAAGGTAGATGGAGATAATTTTATCCTAAGTTTTCCTTCAGAATAAATTTTATTGGCACACAAGTCAGTATATGAGTTGTTTCCCATGAGCTAATTTTATAAAATTAAAGTTTAAAAACAAATTCTTTGGTAAGTTACAGTTTTGGTACTCAGTGCTATTTCTTTCTTCTGAATGGTTTCCCTGACTCAAATTGCACCTGTTCCTGGAAGGTTCCAGAAAATTCTGGGGCAAACTGTGTGCCACTAGTGATCCATCATTTCACTGGTTTTCAATCTGAGTTCCATATAGCCCAAGAGTTTGATCTAGATTTCATTTTAAAATATGCTATGTTTTTCAAAGTGTCAACTTAAAAGGTACATACATTTGCTCATACTGGAGACATCTGATGCACTGACTGCACCGTCCACCAGCCGAGCTTCTGGAGACAGGCTTTGCCTAAAGTGTCTTCTGTCACCTTTGGCTAATGGAAGAGTATACTAAGATTAGTTGAGGACTTAACCCTATGTAACAGAGATTTCTGATTGTCTTTGTAATATCCATTTTACTCTTCTTTCTTAAAAATAGAACCCTACAACAATATACTCTGCTAGAAGACATTTCCCAGCCTTCTTTGCAACAAGATGTGACCACACCACCTAGTCCTAGTCAATGAGATATAAACAGAGTGTTGTATGGCACTTCCAGGGCATACTTTATGGGAGATTCAGGTCTAGTATATTCTCCTCTATTGTCCTTCCACACTTTCCCTCCCTTTGTCATGGAATGTGAATGTGAAGGCTGGAGCTCCAGCAGCCACCTTGGACCATGAGATGAACTTGAGGATGGCAGCTTAAGGATAATAGTGCAGAATGATAGAAGAAACCTTAGTCCTTGATTACTGTGGAGTCATCATACTAGCTCTGGAGTCCCTACATCTGAACTTCTTTCACTTCTGCTTGTTTAAGCTGTGCTTATATATAGCCAAACCTAATTCTGACTGATGCTATCTGAAAGCTCTAGTCTAGAAGGAACTATGTATCTTTAGGTTGGTAGATGTACCTGTTTACATGCTTTTGATTGCACATAATAGACACTCAAGTAATAGTGAATTAAGCAATAAAGTATTTAATTATTTTGTATAAGAGGAAGTCAGAAGGTAGGTGTTTCCAAAGGTGATTCATCAGCTTGGTGATCTCATCATGGACCCAGGCTCTTGCCTCTTGTGATTCTTCTGTTCTTCTAACCTCTGCATTTAGGAAATGTCTCCCTCATAGTCTCAAAATATCTACACACAACCATACTCAAGGAAGAGAGCAAAGAAGCTGACCCATCTTTGAGCATCTCTATCTTTTTTCTTTAAATCAAGGAATACGTATTTCCAATGTACCCTCAAACAGACTTCCCCTTATTAGCCAGATCCGGAAATCTTGCCCACCACTAGGCCACGCACTAACAAAGAAATGAGTTACTGTGATTGACCTAAAAGCAAACACAAGTTATCCCTTGATATTGTGCACTTTGCAAGCTAAACAAAATTGGGATTCTATACACTAGGGGAGAAGGAGTAAAAGGCTCCTGAATGGATAACATAATATGTTTTCCTAAAAGATTTGAAAAACAGCATTGGAACTGCAGGTCAGCTAAAGAGCAGTGATCTTAAATGGAACCTACCAGTATGCAGGGCCTCCTGGGACACGTCTCTGCCCACAAGGCTGGCCCAGTGGAAGCCAGGGAACTCCTAGGCTGGCCCAGTGGAAGCCAGGGAACACTAGCAGGCAGGACTTTCCTGGGAAATAGTGTGAAAGGTAAGGACTTACGCCCCCAGCCCTAGGCAACCACTAATCTCCAGTTTATTTGCCTCTATGAATTTGCCTATTCTAGACATTTTGTGTAAAGGGGGGAATCACAGAATATGTGGTCTTTTGTGTGTGACTTCATTCAATTAGCATAATGTTTTTGACGTTCATCCACCATGTAGTATGTATCAGTATTTCTTTCTTTTTTTTTTGCTGAGGAAGATTAGCCCTGAGCTAACATCTGTGCCCATCTTCCTCTACTTTTATATGTGGGATGCCTGCCACAGCATGGCTTGATAAGTGGTGCATAGGTCTGCGCCCAGGATCCGATCCCGCGAACCCTGGGCCACTGAAGCGGAGCGCACGAACTCAACCACTGCGCCACCGGGGCAGCCCGAGTACTTCATTTTTATTGCCAAATAACATTCCATTGTATGGATATACCACATTTCGTTTACCGATTCATCCCTTCATGGACATTTGGATTGTGTTCACCTTTTAGCTAGTATGCATAATGTCGCTATGAACATTTGTGTACATATTTTGTGTGGACATATGTTTTCATTTCTAAAAGCATCAGTTTTTATAGTGTTTTGTAGAAGAGGATAATGTTAAATAATAGTAGACATAAATGCCTATGAACATAAGGTACAGTATGACTTCTCTTCTGTATCACTTATTCGTTTGGCAATAGTGATACTATCAAGAGCCCTTGAGAAGGGTTCAGAGGAGGCAGGATTTCAGTGAGGGGAAGAGGGGTGACAGAAGTGTGTGTGTGACTGTGTGACTGTGTACATGCACATTCATGTGTGTATCTTGCTTTAAGCCATGGTGTCATTTACTAATCAATCTTTCCCATTGACTTACATCACAGTGTCAACTCAGTTTAGCAAACAGCCATTGACCCTGATGATGTACAAGGCATCTGTGTGCCTCTACAGTTTGGCTGTGGCTATCGAAGCTTTCTTTTAGGTCTATCAGCTTCTCACTGTTCTCTGGCAGCTGCACTGTGCTCAGTAAGAATATTTGGTAGGATGGACTGTGGATGTATGCAGAATAACTCCAGACTGTTCTAATGAAGTGCTTAATCTTTTTATAAATCAGGGGACATTTTTTCTTTTTTCTGTACGTTTGGATACATGTGTGTGTGTAGATAGTAACGGTAACTGCCTTTTAGTGAGTTACCTCTGTTGCTAGATTTTCACCCTGGCTGCATATTAAAATCATATGGAGAAGCTTTTAAAAATGCCCTGGCTCCACTCCTCGAGATTCTGTTGTAATTGGTATGAGGCGAGACAGAGGCATTAGTTTTGTTAAAATATCCCCGGGTAATTCTAAGATACATCCCGGCTTAAGAACCACTAATGTGAAGATAGTGTGATGGGCTGAGCATTTTTCATGCATTATCTCAAATCTTCTCCATAGCCTGCGTGGTGGATGTCAGTACATCCTATTACAGATTTTAAAAACACTTCTTGAGTACTTACTATGTGCCAAGCACTTTAAACATTTTACATGCAACAACTCATTTAATAATTACGATGGCCCTTGAAGGAGGTGCCATTATCACCCGCATTTTATAGACGAAGAAGCTGTCAAGACACTTGCTCAACATTGTGTGACTAATCAATGTAATGGGAGGAGGAGGACTTAGAATCAGAACCCACAGTCTGAACCCTCATGCTCTATTGCAGAGGAGGAAATAACATTCAAAGATTTGTCCTGGGAAAATAAGTTATTCACAGAGCTAGTTTAGAAACCAGGTTTTCTGACTTCATATAAAAGCATACTGCTACTACTACTAGTTGTAGTAATAATAATATTATTACTACTATATTACTATTATTGATTATTAATAATATTGTCATTCCTAACATTTTCCTAGTATTTATTGAGAGCTTAGATGATCCAGACACTGTGTAAAGGACCTTATCTCGTTTAATTCTTGTACCAACTCACTGACCTAGCTCTATTATTGCCATTGTTTTTTTTTCAGATCAGGTAATTGAAGCTTAGAATGGTCAGTGATTGTGCCTCGAGTTCTTGGTGGAGCTGGGACTCAAACTCAGGTGTGGCTGAATATAACCTCCCACTGTGTCCGTGGTGCTCTGTGTATATAAACATGAATGCACACACACAAGAATATCGATATTCCATTCAGCCCTTCCAGTGTCTCCTTTGTAGGGGCAATCAGATTCCAAAAATTTGAAAAATAAAAGTGTTATCAAAAACATTTCTTCTTATTTGAGTAAGTGATTCTGGCCCCATGTGGATAAAGAGATGAAGGGTATATTGGGGGAAAAGTGGAAAAAGTGATAAAGATTTAGTCCAGGCTTCTGGAGGGCAAGGATAAGTATCTTGCATGTATGTATGAACCATGTCCAAAGCTGGGGTGCATTGTAGAGGCAGGAGAACCTCTGGGAGGGAGGAGGCAGAGTGGAAGAGGAGAAGGAAGAGGTGGTCTGGCCAGGAGAATGAGGGAAGACTGGCAGATGTTACCTGGAACCACAGATCTGACCCAATTTGCATAGCTGATGTCTAGTCCTGGTGCAGGGAGGACCAACTGACAGCTAACATAGAGGAAGCGTGTTGCTTCACAGGAAGAGGATGCAAAATTAGTTTTCACATCCTAGAAACTGGTAGGCCGGAGGTCTTAAAGAGACGCAAAAATGAGAGGCCGGTGGCGGGGCTGGCATTGGCTCATAGCTCATGATGACAATTTCCAATATGCATAAATGGGAAATGGGAGTCACACCTTCGCTATTTCAGGAACAAGAAAAACTGGGGAGAATTGATGAAACTAAAGGTTCATGAGCATTTCTTGGCAACATTCTGGACAAAAGACATGCTGAAAAGGCTACAGGGTACATGGCTTAGGCTGCATTGACAAAATGGAATACATGTTGAGAAGTTGTGTCATTGTCTCCATAGCCTGCAATGCAATCACAGCCTTTGCTGATGAAAGATGAGTTTGACCTTGCTGAGAAAGGGTATGGCATATAGTTCTGATGGCCCTCGTCAAACGGCCCCCGACGACTCTCAGCCTCCAGTGGGCTACTTGGGACCACGTGGTATTTCTGACCATTTGTAAGTTTGGGTGTTTTTGGCAGCAGTGTCGAATTCCATAGACTTCCACCCAGAGGTGATGAATTTATTGAACAAATGTGTTCTATCCAGAGAACAGGTCACTTCACAGTCTCTCTCACACAGCCTCTGAAAGCCAGTGTTGTTATTTCTCCCTGGGTGTGTAAGTGTGTGTGTGGGCACGCACGTGTGAAGTTTTAGGTGGGAGCTGGAGGGAGGGAAAAGGGGAAGGTCAATATTTATGAGTGGGTTTCTTAGAGTTTATTTTATTTTTCTTATTTTATTTCCATGATCAACATATGCTTTCACGTGTCTAGGGCCCCATGATTTCATATTTGTAAGTGACTAAAAACAAAACCTTATTGTAGGAAATTAGATTCTTTTGCATTAGCCTATTTTTCATTTTTGACTTCATAAAAGTGGAAAGAAATTCTATTAGCAGAGAGAAGGCTTTCACTTAGAATGTTATTAAAACAAACACTCCAAATGCCTGCACTATAGACTGGACTCTTTCCGTAAAATTGCAAATATATTCACTACATTGCTTGAGTTTTCTGCACACATTTCTAGAGGCCCGGCCCATATAATACATGCATTTTCTCTCCTTTCCAGGCTGCAGGTTTTTTCTTGATTTCTTCCTTATTTTAATTCTTTGCTGTCAGTCTGAGGAGCTTCTCCTCTTTACACATGACTAAACTTAGCCTGGAATCTGCTCATGTTTCACTGGGAACAATCTCATACTATGCCTTCAGTTCTAATTGTTTAAACCACATGACTAATTTATGGAAAATCCCCTGGTTTTAGCCATTTTCTGATATTCTGGCGTCTTTGCAACAAAGATGTAATTTTTCCAAAAGGCTGAGTTTGTTGTTTTTTGCTGTTGTGAATTTATACCATTCAGAGATCCAGTCCTGATGAATCCTGTTGTCTTTGCCAAATAGATGACCTATTTTTCTAGTGTCCGGTGTGAGTGGGAAGGCTGGTGTTGCCTGAGTGTTGAATGGGGAGCAGTGGTGTTTATCGACCGCCCACTGTGTGCCTTATACCGCCACGGGCAGCTGCAAGCAAGTTGGACAGAAAGCAGCGACATTGTATTTGCCTTCAAGGAACTGGCCCGTAATGGGGAAATGGGGTGAAAGACAAACATTGATGAAAACAATTAAAAAAAGAGAAACAAATCAAATACCACTGACTTAAAGTGCCCCAACTTTGGCTGGCTGTCCGTAATGGGACCCCCATCCCCCCAGGAGCTGAGGCTGAGTGAGAACAGGGAGGAGCAGGATGGAGATCCACATCTTAGGGGTGGGCTCACCAAACTTTAGTTATTTGGGAACCTTCACAGTTTCTGCCAAATCTATGTCCTTGGAATTTTTAAACATTTTACTCACTTTTTCTATAAGTTACATTCATTTATTTTTAAAAAGATTTTTAAAAATTAAAAGGGAAATTAATGTCAATAGTACCACAAATGTAAGTAGATACTAATAAAGGCATATATATCTTTGTATTCATTGTATAGATACAATGAAAACAAAATAATATTAGTTCCTTTTCGCCAGTTATTGTTGCCAGTGTAAGTCCTGAGCTTGGGACTGGTGGTCTTGTTATACAGGGAGCTTAGTACCTGTGGGGTGGCGTTCAAGACACGCCAGCACTGAGCTGAGACTGCTTCTTGGGTGGAAGAAGGGCTTGAAAGAGAAGAGAAAGGGAAACGATGTTCCCGATGCTCTCACTGCGATGTTTCACTGGTGTTATTTTCCCTTCAGGTGCGAATACAACCTAAAGGAACCTGCTGTCTAGCCTGGGAGGCGCCACACTTGGGAAAGCATCTCTCTCACTAGGAGAGGGCACTAGGGAGCCAGTCACAGAGTGGAGGCTCTTGCTGCTGAGAGCTGCTGGGTGCAGTGTCCCAAGTGATTCCGTTGTAGTTTTGGCAAAACCACTGTCGTGAGGTTCAATTCCATGTGTAGAGCCAAGATTTCAGGGTGCCAGAGCGATTCAGAAGTCACACACTGATTTGGTCCATGCTAACAGATCTCTCCGTAGGCCCAGAGTGCACCTGTGGGCACATGGAGGCCTGGGGAGAGGAATGAGGCAGAGATTATGGGCTGTCCGGGTATTAGGAGTTTGCTCCGGCACACCTGATACTGAGCACTGCGCTAGCTCAACACCTTTGACTTTCTTCCCCCTGCGCGGGTAAGTTTCTGCCTCTCTGCCCAACCCCTTCACACCCACATTTCCTGCTCTGCCTATAATTTGGACTTTGTCCCTAGATAGCCAGCCTTGGTGCTCTAGTGGTTAAGATTCGGTGCTCTCACCACCACAGCCTGGGTGCATTTCCAGTCAGGGAACCACACCACCCGTCTGTCGGTTGTCACACTGTGGTGGATGCATGTTGCTGTGATGTTGAAAGCTCTGTCACCCACCAGTATCTCAAATACCAGCAGGGTCACCCATGGTAGACACATTTCAGTGGAGCTTCCAGACTAAGACAGACTGGACAGGGATCCGCTCTGCTATACACAGAGTTGGAGTTGGAATCGACTCAATGGCACTAATATGTCCCTGGATGCCACCTTTTGGATATTTCCTGGCTCCTTGCTGTGTCACTCACACAACCCATGTGACTACAAGGTTGTTAAGTTTATTGTAAAAAGATGTTAAAGGAAGCAGAATGGAACACAGAGGAAGGTGTTGAAAGAGTGCTGCCTTCAGGTGCGGGCCCCACCCCCGAAGGACTATTTAGACTCCTTCCTGCTAAAGGTTGAAACGAGGGCTCACTCCTCCTGAAATTTAGAATGGCCGTGCCAATGAATTCCACTTTCCCTTCATGCCCCGCCTGAGCTACCGGCGTTCCCTGTGTCTGTGTCTGTCCCCGTGGCCACACCTTGTCTATGATATGAGGGAAGCCCAACACCCAGATCCAATTAACAGCAAGAGAGGCAGAGAGAGGAACAAGGAGGCCAGAAGTTGAGGCTGCACCTCTGCATCCCAGGATGGGATTCTGTGTAATTCTGAGCCCTACCAGGTGATAGGATTGTGGTATCTGATGCCCCAGACTTCCCAGGTGGGATGGAGCCCGCTGTAAGGCGAGGCCTGAGGGTGTGTGAACAGTGCGATCCGGGTCCATTGCTAAGGCACAGAGGGGTGTGCACCCTTCCACGCACACTCTCCCTTCCCTCTGCCCTGCTGTACTTGTGTCCACTTGTGTGCCCACTTCACAGCTCTGATCACACTGTGTTACACTGCTGGGCTCGAGTCTGGTGCTGCCTCTAGGCTGTGGAATCTTGGAAGCTTGTGTTCATGTCTTGTTTGTCTTTGTATCCCCACACCTACTATGGCATTTAGTGCAATGCAGACATGACAGTCAGCGTTCTTAGCTGGTAACAACTGAACCTTCTTTAGCTAGTTTAAGCGGAAGATGAACGAATGAAAAATATTAGTTTCAAGTGTTCACTGAGTCTATAGAAGGACCAGCATTAGGCTTGGAGATCATTCAGTCAGGAGCAACGTCCAACCCTCCCCTCCCCGGCCCCCCAACACGAGGCTGGTCCGTAAAGACCCTACCGCTTGTAGCACTGGGCACAAATACCTCGGATCCCGCCTAATGCTGGACACTGAACAAAGGCCTCTGCCACTGTTGCCACTGATCAGGATATCTCCTCCACCACCGCTGGCTGGAAAAGCACGCCCCTCAGTTCTGCCTTCTTAGCTTCTCTTTATGTCGACATCTCTTGTGAATGCATCTGATTTTAAGTCGAAGGCTGGGAAAGGTATGTGTCCCTAGTTTCCACGTTGGGGGAGGTAGGGCTCATAATGAAGCACCTTCTCCAAATATAGGAAGGCTGTTTAAATGATGATGTAGGCCACAAAGCCTGATAAATAATAAACCATAAATATATGTTGAAGGAATGATCTAAAAGCCTTCATTTATTTTTCCAAAATTCTTTAAAATGGACCCAAACCCTTGTTTTACATTCATGCCAATTTGGCAGGAGAATCTATCTATAGGGGGATTCCTGGAGCTGCTGGAGTGGCTGAAATTTCAAAACCATCTACTGGGTATTTGAGGGGAGAGAGACCAGAAGGACTGT
Source organism: Diceros bicornis minor (assembly GCF_020826845.1). NCBI lineage: Eukaryota > Metazoa > Chordata > Mammalia > Perissodactyla > Rhinocerotidae > Diceros > Diceros bicornis. The sequence continues at coordinate 19,503,663 of NC_080749.1, read as the reverse complement.
TCAGTTGTCACAGTGGTAATCAACAGGTGTTTATTAAGCAACCACTATGTGCTAGGTTTAGCTGTGGATGGATTCCCAATAGCCTGCCTAAACTTGGAGCCGCATACTGACAATTTTCCACACCATAAAGGAACAAATGTGAAAACCCGAGAGAAATTACAAGGGGTTTTTATCAGCATTGCATTGTGATGTGGGAGCTTGTCCCCTGGTTATACGACAAGTCAACTGGAAAATTACTCCAGGCTGACCTGTCTTAGGAAATGTTCTAATTTACATCAGTTCTGGAAAAAGGCACTTGTGGGCTGTCTCCTTTTTTTGTGGCCGTATTAGAGGGCTTGTATCACATCCAGATAGAATTAAGTCTTTTAAAGGCATCAGCTCTGTGAGAGGTGGTTTGCCTCTGTCAATTTACCCAGTTTTGCAGAAGCTAAACACTAGAATATCAAACAGAACAGTCAGCTCTGCTACCCCAAGCCCAGGAACTTGTATGTAACAATGCCTGCGGGGCTCTGTAACTCTGAAGTTTATGACAATGATGAAGGAATTTGTTAAGAGTGACTGAAACCAAATTCCAAAATGAGCATAGGGCCGGCCCTGTGGCTTAGCGGTTAAGTGCGTGTGCTCCGTTCCTGGCGGCCCGGGTTCGGATCCCGGGCGCGCACCGACGCACCGCTTCTCCGGCCATGCTGAGGCCGCGTCCCACATACAGCAACTAGAAGGATGTGCAACTATGACGTACAACTATCTACTGGCGCTATGGGGCAGAAAAAAAGGAGGAGGATTGGCAAAAGATGTTAGCGCAGAGCCGGTCTTCCTCAGCAAAAAGAGGAGGATTAGCATGGATGTTAGCTCAGGGCTGATCTCCCTCACCAAAAACAAAACAAAACAAAACAAAAAAACAAAATGAGCATAACTGTTTTATCAGTCATGTAGTATCCTGGGGGAGGAGAGAGGAGCAAATAACCCAGTATCTCCCCCTAGTTTATAATATTCCTCCTCTGTCTCCCCCGGGGCAAAGTGTAACAAAGTGTAACACCAGGACAAAACAAAAAATACGGTTGCCAGGAACATCAGAAACCATGAAACATAATAGTGAATGAAATCAGCCACACAAATGGTGAAACTTGCTTTTTGGTTCTATTTTTTCAGGATACAGTAAATTTTTGAAATTTTTCATCACGGTAGACACAAACAGCAGGGTGAACCATGTTCCACGGCAGGACTCCACCACTGCCATTTCAGCATCTGCTTCTCCACTCGCAAAGCCTTCACCTCCGACCTGGGGAAGGGAGGTTGAGTGTGCTTGTAATTTACTACAGTAACTTAAACCTGTGTAATTAAAAAACAAAACAAAACAAACCTATGGACGCTATACTGCTAAGTTAAGAAAATTTAAAGCACCTGCACAAACTACCTAACAGCTTGACGTCTGCCAGCCTTGCTGCTGCCTTTGCTCTGCCATGTTATCCTTGTTCAAATACCCAGGCTCTTACCCGGTTCTTTGTGCTTCATCTCCCACCTTGAAAGGCAATGCCTGTCTCGTGTTGCTGTCTTGTTCTCCTCTGTCTGGCTTGTATCCTGTGTGGCGTTCAAATTTCCCAAGACTTGGGAATGCACCTTGTTTTTAGTAGATATGGAACGTGGGTCTTGTGTCTGGTGAGACTGCTTTGGCAAGACCCCACTCTCTGCTCCAAGCCACTTGCCAGCCCAGATGTCTGCAGTCACAGCTGCTAGACCCCTCAGCTATGGAATATCTCTCTGGTATCAAGTCCTTGCCCTACCAAATCCTGCCCAGTTGATTTCTGACTAGCGGGTTCTGGTAGCAGATTAATGTATGTGATGGGGAAAATTGAGGGTGTTGTCTCAGTATCTAGGTTGATGTCCAGTCAAAGAGGATCTTGAATGCTCATTAAAGAGTTTAGGGTTCATTGTGGAAATAACAGGGAGTGGCTGTTTTCTCAGCAAGGTAATGACGGGGTCCTAGCCATACTTCAGGAAGTGATGTTAGACCTATTTCTAAGATAAATAGGACAGGACATTGTGGTAACTATACAGATGGAATATAATAGAGGCCTAAATGAGGTGGGGCTGCGGGAGGGGAGGTGGAAGAAGAAGGAGAGCGACAGCAAGGTATGGTGTTGAGTTTCCACCTGAGTGACTGGGTGAGGTTGAGTCATGGGATATGCTGGCTGGGCAGGTAGGGTGGGGAGAGAAGATGTGTGTGCTTTTGGACATGGTAACTTGGAGTAGGAAGGAGACATCTGTGAGGAGTGATCCAAAGTCATTGAAATGAAGGCATGGAGCCAGGGAGGAGGAGTCAACGTGTCAATGTGGTGGCTTGTCGTTGGCGACACAACACCGTTCAGGTGCTCTGGGTAGAAAGGTCTTTGTGCTCCACTTAGACCTGAACTAGAGCTCCAGCACAGCCTCAGGGGCTCTGGAGCCCGACCCAGGCAGCACACACAGTGGGAGGGGGATAGGCTTTCAGGCTGACGAACTAAGTCCAAACCTAGCTCACCTGTTTACGAGCTGTGTGACCTGGGGCAGGTTACTTAACACCTGCGTCTCCTCATGTGTAAAATGGGATTAATAATAATGTTCCCTAGCAGGGTTATGAGGTTTAGTGCTTCCCATGTTGCCTGCCACAAAGTAGGTGTGTCGTAAATTGTAGCTATTATGCTTATTATTACCAGACTTTGGCATTCACAAATGATTATAATATTTTGTGAAATGTTATGCATTTTAAGTCGTTGGATGAGTCCTCTTTGTGTTTTTTTCACTTACATTTGCTTTATTTAAAACAATATTTTAAATTTAAAAATTAAAATAAAAACCATATATTTTTAATGCATACAACATGATATTTTTAACATACACATACACATAGTGACGATTATTCCAGTCGAACTAATTAACATATCAATCTCCTCACAGTTACCTTTTTTTTTGTAGCAAGAACACCTGAAACCTACTCTGCTAGCAAATTTCCAGTATACATTATGGTGTTATTAACTATAGTCATCACACTATACATTGGATTTCTAGAACTTATTCATCCTACATAACTGCAACTTTGTAACCTTTGACTAACGTCTCCCAATTTCCCCCACTCCCCTACCCCTGGCCCCTGGTAACCACCATTCTACTCTCTGCTTCTATGAAACCAACTTTTTTAGATTCCACATATGATTGTGATCATGCAGTATTTTTCCTTTTCCACAGTGTTTTTAAGTTCACTTGTTCCAGTAAGTCTCTCATGACTAGGAAGTGTAGGAAGTATTAACATGTTTTATGGACGAGGTTCCTGAGGCCAGAGTGGGTGAGGTGTACAGTGACTCCGTGGGCTCAGGCCTGCCCTTCACACCCACAAAGCTGACCAGAAATCTGCAGTTGTGGGAGGAATATCCTGAATTGCACCAGATTCTTAGATCTGTCCTCTTTCTGCTTTGAATTGGAAAATATCCCTGGGAACACAAATTAATTATGCCATAAGTAACCATCTGGATGTGACTGCTTACTTACTCTCCTTTCCAGAGAAAAACAAGAGCCCACCGCCATCTCCCAGCTCTTATCTTTCTGTGCAATTGATTTGTGCTAGTCCTGGAACAAGTTTGCAGATTGGAAGCCTTGTCATTTGTAGCCCAGGATTCCACCTCCAACCCTGTCACCATCTGGCAAGACTGCATGAAAACGGGGGGAGGGGAGGGCAGCAGGCACTAGGCCCTTTGCGTGAGCGATCCTGCTGGGCCTTAGCTTGCAGAGGGCCAGGGCGTCCCTGCCATGTGCACAGGCACACAGGTCAGTGGAGTAGGTCAAAGGAGAGGGTGCAGGAACCTGGGAACAAAGAACTGTCCCTCACGGCCATCCATTGCCCCCAGTGGAAGCCATCCATCATGCTGCTTCCCTCCACAGCTGGATGGGCCAGCTGCCTCCCCACAGAATCTTTTCTTTCTCTTGACTGCCCCAGGAGCACTTGATAGCTGTCTTTTCAAAGCCATTTCCTCTTAAGACCCCTTATGCACAATGTGTTGAATGCTGTGAGGCCAGTCCCATTTTGGACTCTTTTGAAGTTTTTTCATTGTGGTGGGAGGAGGAGTGCAAACTAGGGATCTTCTTGGTTGATCCCTCTGAAGTTGCCCACAACAAAATGGGGAGACTTGAAGTCAGGTTTTTTAACGCAAAGACGTGTGATGCTTTCGAATTCCCCCTCGTCTTGATTAGGTAGGAGATGCAAGCAGCAGGTATTAGGCTGCCTGTTGCTCACATGAATCAAGTGGTCCTGCCCTTTTTTCCATTACTGGTGTGATAATATGAGCACTGGGTTCCCAGTGAATCTGTAGGCAAATTGTTATTGCCTGAATGCATCACCCAGCCCTTGTTAAATGTTATTACAGAACTTTTCTCAGAGCCAGAAGCGAAGTCTGGTTATGATTCAGTCATGATGGAAATACACTGCATGTGTGTTGCAAGGTAACAGATTAGATTTAGTGACTCAAATGGGCAGTTAACTTAGATTTAATGGGACTGTAATTGTACAGTGAATTTTAAATGCCCTTTTGATTATTGCATCAGGGTTATAGTGAAATACATACTTGTCATTATGTCTTGACGTTTTAAAAACAATTACATCAAATCTAATGAGAGGGAACCCAGTAAGAACATCCAATTATGTCTCAAGGGTGCCAAGTTGCGCATTTCAGTTCTGTGGTTTTCACTGACCTTGACATTTTTCTCCCAATTGTGATATAAAGATAATAAATTTGGTTGGTGTAATTAGTAATTATTCTCATTATAGAGTTTTTCTAATAAGCACCCCAAATTATCCAGTCTACATTTTCCTTCTTCAGCTGCTGCCTACTGCTCACATTTGTTTTCACCTCATTCACCGAGGCTGGTGGAGATATGAAACAATATACTTAGGGTTCCCTGGGATAAATTTGTTCTTTAGTCTAATTCAACAAAACAGTTTGAGTGCCTACAACATGCCAGGCTTTATAGTTGGTGTTATGGCATAAAAATGAATTCAAATGTTATCCTTGTTGTCAACAAGCTTTTCTTCATATTTGTCCTCCTTCTCTTCCTCTTTCATCATTCTAGTAGTCCTTGTCATCCTCATAATCGATTGCATATTTTGGGTGCTCAGGGCAGGCCACCCCAAAACATACCACTTTGGCATATTGATTATTTTGAATTAAAATTACTTAAGAAAGAGCCAGTGCAAAAACGATACTCTGACCATCTTTTGTCTCCCTGAAAGCAGGAAATAAATTTCCCAAGTGAAAGGTGCTCTCCCTGCACCAGGAGTTAGAAAGACATCCTAATGGTCCGAGTCAGGGAATCCATGGCTGAGAAAGCTGTATAAACAAATCTGCTTAGTTTCTGCACTAATTAAGTACCCAAGCCTAAATTTCTTTGCCTTGTCAATTCCTCACAAATTTATTGTTTCTTTGTCTAAAAGGTATAAAAGTTGCCTGCTTTGATCACTTCTTTGACCCTCTCATGTTTATGTGAAGCTCCCATACTATGAAATTAAATTTGATTTTCTCCTGTTAATCTGTCTCGTGTGAATTTAATTATTAGAGCTGCCAGAAGAACCTAGAAGGGTAGAGGAAAATTTTCCTCACTGACAATATTTACTCTATAGGAGCCACTATATTAATTTCTTTTAAATGTCTCATCTCAGTTGTATCTCTTAAAAACCTTGTGATTAAGTGCTATTATTATTATTCCCATTCTGCAGACGAAGAAATCAAAATTTAGAGAAGTTAAATACCTCAGCGGCATAGCTGGGAATTCAAGCCGAGGTCTGTTTGATTGCAGCTTCCACCCTCAGAACCACAAATGTATATGACTCCTCACATCTCTCTGTTACTGTCAACATTTGGAACAACTTTCCAGGACCTGCAGTATAGGCTGAGGCTCCCAGGGTGCTGTATAATGGAGCCTCAGTTACCTTTCCAAATTCTGGCTCCACTTCTGTGCACTGTAAGTTAATCTAGCAGATGGAACTACTCAGCTTTCCCTTTCACCCACTCTCTAGGTCTTCGTGCATCTGGATCCCTTTGCCAGTAATACCAGCAATGTCTTTTTCTTCCCTCCTCCACCTGTCAAAACCCTTCCTATCCTTCAAGGTGGCTCCACTGCTCCATTTCCCTGAAGCTCTCTCTGACCCACCAAGAATCAATCACATCCTTCTCCATGAATGCAACCATTGGTACTTCTCTTGCAGTTTGTAGCCCATTCTGCCTTGTTAACTGTTAACTTTTCACTGTCAGTATCTTCCACCACTCCACATGTTCCTTGAATGGATCTTGGTAGCTCCATGACATCCAGTACAATGTCTTGTCTTGTAAGTATGAATTCTAAGAAAATACTTGCTGAATTGAATATTTATTTAGCTGCAGGAGATGCCTGGCACAATTTAAGATGTTGTATGTTAGGGGAAAATGTGTTCTATAATTCCAAGCTATAGTCTCTGAAATTCTCCATTCAAGGGATTTTTATCAGAGTAAGGTCATTCAGGGAGGACTCAGAATGCTTTTTATGAACTAGATAACTAACTACTAAAATTCTAAAGAATCACAGGAAAGATAAAGTCATTTTTTTTGAATAAATTTGACGTGTCGTATTGTGTAAGTTTAAGAAATACAGCATGTTAGTTTGATACATTTATATATTGTAATATGATTGCTGATGTGTGATATCACCTTACATAATTATACTACAATATTACTGTCTATATTCATTATACTGAGCATTAGATCTTTATAGCTTACTTACTACTCATTAAAGATTTGTATGCCATCACTCTTATTCCCTCCCATCCCCTAGTAACCACCATATTACTCTATTTTTTACGGGTTTATCTTTTTTAGATTCCACAGATAAGTGATATCATACAGTACTTGTCTTTCTCTATCTGACTTATCTCGCTTGGCATAATGTGCTCCAAGTCCATCCATGCTCTTGCAAATGAGAAGACATCCTCCTTTCTCATGGCTGAATAATATTGCATTGTGTATTTGTACCATATCTTTTTTATCCATTCATCCATTGATGGGCATTTGAGTTGTCTCTGTATATTGGCTATGGTGAATACTGCTGTGACAAACTTGGGAGTGCACATATCTCATCAAAATTCTGTTTTCATTTCCTTTGAGTATATACCCAGAAGTGGAATTGTTGAATTGTATGGTAGATCTATTTTTAATTTTTGAGGAAACTCTGTATTGTTTTCCATAGTGGTAGGACCAATTTACATTCCTACCAAGAGTATATAAGGGTTCCCTTTTCATCACATCCTCACCAGCTCCTGTTGTCTCTTGTCTTCTTGACAGTAGCTATTCTAACAGGTATGAGGTGATATCTCATTGCCTTTTTGGTTTGCATTTCCTTGATTAGTGATGTTGAGCATCTTTTATGTGTCTGTTGGCCATTTTTGTATCCTCCTTGGAAAAATTTCTATTTAGTTCTTCTGCCCATTTCTTAATCAGATTGTTTTTTACTATTAAGTTGACTGAATTCTTTGTATATTTTTGATATTAACCCCTTATCTAATATATGGTTTGCAAATATTTTTTCCCATTCTGTAGGCTGTCTTTTTATTTGTTAATTGTTTCTTTTGCTGTGCGGAAGCTTTTGAGTTTGATGTAGTCCCATTTGTTGATTTTTACTTTTCTTGTTTGTGCTTTTGGTGTCATGTCCAAAAAAATCATTGCTAAGACCAATATCGATGTGTTCCTTCCCTATGTTTTCTTCTAGGAGTTTTACAGTATCAGGTCTTATGTTTAAGTCTGATCCATTTCAAATTATTTTTGTGAGTGGTGTGAGATAGGGGTCCAATTTCATTGTTCTGCACGTGTTTCTTGTTTTCCCAATGCCATTTATTGAAGAGATTATCCTTTACCCATTGGGTATTCATGGCTCCCTTGGCAAATATTAGTTGACTGTGTATGCCAGGATTTAATTCTGGGCTCTTGATTCTGTTCCATTGGTCAATGTGTCTACTTTTTTTTTTTATCATTACCATATTGTTTTTATTACTATGGCTTTGTAGTATAGTTTGAAATCTGAAAGTGTGTTACCTCCAGCTTTGTTCTTTTTTCTTAGGATTGCTTTGGCTATTTGGGGTTTTTTGTGCTTCCACACAAATTTTCTGATTGTTTCTTCTATTTATATGAAGAATGCCTTTGGCATTTGAGGGTGATTGAATTGAATCTATAGATGGCTTGGGTAATATGGCCATTTTAACAACATTAATTCTTTCAATCCATGAACATGGGACGTCTTTCCATTTGTTCGTGTCTCCTTTGATTTCTTTCAACAAGGTCTTGTAGTTTTCATTGTATAGATCTTTCACTTCCTTGGTTAAATTTATTCCTAAGTATTTTATTGTTTTATATGTTATTGCGAATGGGATAATTCTTTATTTTTTTTTCAGATCCTTCATCATTAGTGTAAAGGAATTCAATTTATTTCTGTATGTTGGTTTTGTATCCTGCCACTTTACCAAAATTGTTGATTAATTCCAACAGTTTTTTGACTGACTCTTTGGGATTTTCTATATATAAGATCATATCATCAGCAAATAGCAACAATTTTGCTTTTTCCTTTCCAATATGGATGCCTTTTATTTCTTTGTCTTGCTTAGTTGCTCTAGCTAGGACTTCGAGTACTGTATTGAATAGGAGTGGCAAGAGAGGGCAATGTTGTCTTGTTTCTGATCTTGGAAGAAACACTTTCAATTTTTGTCCATTGAGTATAATGTTAGCTGTGGATTTTTCATAAATGGCCTTTATTATCTTAAGGTATGTTCCTTCTATACTCAATCTGTTAAGAGTTTTTATCATGAAGAGATGTTGTATTTTGTCAAGTATTTTTTCTGTGTCTATTGAGATGATTGTGTGATTTTTATCTTTCATTTTATTGATGTGATGTATTACATTTATTGGTTTGCATATGTTGAATCATCCTTGCATATGATTTATCCCAGGGATAAATCCCACTTTGTCATGGTGTATGATCCTTTTAACGTGTTTTTGAATTTGGTTTGCTAATATTTTATTGAGAATTTTTGCATCTATATTCATCAGGGATATTGGCCTATAGTTTTTTTTCTTGTGGTATCCTTATCGGGTTTTGGTACCAAAGTAATGCTTGTTTCATAGAATATGTTTGGAAGTGTTCCCTCCTCCTTGATATTTTGGAAGAGTTTGATGAAGATTGGTGTTAATACTTGTTTAAATGTTTGGTAGAATTTTCCAGGGAAGCTGTCTGGTCCTGGAGCTTTTGGTGTTGGGAGTTTTTTGATTCCTGATTCATTCTCTTTACTTGTTTTTTGTTCTGTTCAGATTTTCTTCTTCTTGATTCAGTCTTGGTAGGTTGTGTGTTTCTAGAAATGTATTATTTGTTCTAAGTTATGTACTTTGTTGTCATATGATTGTTCATGGTAGTCTCTTGTGATTCTCTGTATTTCTGTAGTATCAGTTATAATGTCTCCTCTTTCATTTATAATTCTATTTATTTGCATCTTCTCTCTCTTTTTCTTAGTCTAGCTAAAAGTTTGTCAATTTTGTTTATCTTTTCAAAAAAGCAGCTCTTGGGGCTGGCCCGGTGGCGCAAGCGGTTGGGTGCGCGCGCTTCACTGCAGTGGCCCATGGTTCGCTGGTTCGGATCCCGGGTGCGCTCCCACGCACCACTTGTCGAGCTCTGCTGTGGTGGCGTCCCATATAAAGTGGAGGAAGATGGGCATAGATGTTAGCCCAGGGCCAGTCTTCCTCAGCAAAAAGAGAGGAGGATTGGCAGATGTTAGCTCAGGGCCGATCTTCCTCACAAAAAAGAAAAAAAAAGGAGCTCTTAGTTTTGTTGATCCTTTCTATTGTTTTTCTGGTCTCTCTGTCATTTATTTCCACTCTGAACTTTATTATTTCCTTCTTTTGTTAAGTTTGAGCTTAATTTATTCTTCTTTTTCTAGTTCCTTGAGGTGTAAAGTTAGGTTGCTTATTTGAAATCTTTCTAATTTCTTAATATATATATTTATTGCTATAAACTTTCCTCTCAGAAGTGCTTTTGCTGTATCCCACAATATTTGATATGTTGTTTTTCCATTTTCATTTGTTTCAAGATAATTTTTTACTTCCTTTTTGATTTCTTCTTTGGCTCAATGGTTGTTTAGAGGTGTATTGTTTAGTTTCTACATATTTGTAGATCTCCTCACTTTCCTCTTGTTGATTTCTAGTTTCATAGCATTGTGGTCAGAGAAGATAGTTGGTACAATTTCAATCTTAAATTTGCTAAGATGTGTTTTGTGGTCTATTATATGATCTATCCTGGAGAATGTTCCAGTGCACTTGAGAAGAATGTGTATTGTGCTGCTGTTGGATGGAATGTTCTGTCTGTCTATTAAGCCCAATTTTTTCTAAAGTGTGGTTCAATTCCACTGTTTCCTTATTGATTTTCTGTCTGGATGATCTATTCATTGCTGATAGTGTAGTATTGAAGTTCCCTACAATTATTGTATTATTATCTATTTCTCCCTTAAGATTTTGTTATTATTTGCTTAATATATATCAGTGCTTGGGTGACGGGAGTGTGTAAATTTATGACTGTTATATCTTCTTGATGTACTGACCCTTTATCATTATATAATGACCTTCTTAGTCTCTTGTTACCCTTTTTTGGATTGAAGTCTATTTTGTCTGATATAAGTATGGCTACACCCACCTTCTTTTAGTTTTTTTCTTGGAATACCATCTTCTATTCTTTCACTTTGAGCTTATGTGTGTCTTTAGAGCTGAAATGAGTCTCCAGTGGGGAGCATATAATTGGGTCTTGTTTTATTATCCATCCAGCCACTCTGTGCCTTTTGATTGGCAAGTTCAATCCACTTACATTTAGGGTGATTATTGATATGTAAGGATTTACTACTGCCATTTTATCTCTTGCTTTCTGGTTATTTTGTCTCTCCATTGTCTCTTTTTTCTTCTACCTTTGTAAGTTGGTGGTTTTCCATGGTGATTTGCTCAGTCTTCCCTTTTTTTATGTTCCATGTCTCTGCTCTAGATTTTTGCTTTTTGATTACCACGAGGTTTACATAAAACATCTCATAAATAAAATGGTCCTTTTTTATGCTGATAGCAATTTATCCTCATTCACCTATAAAGGTTCCATCCTTTTATTCTTCCCTTTTTATATATTTTTTTTTTTTTTTTTTGTGAGGAGATCAGCCCTGAGCTAACATCCGCCAATCCTCCTCTTTTTTTCGCTGAGGAAGACGGCCCTGGGCTAACATCTGTGCCTATCTTCCTCCACTTTATATGGGACGCCGCCACAGCATGGCTTACCAAGCAGTGCGTCGGTGCGCGCCCGGGATCCGAACCAGCGAACCCCGGGCCGCCGCAGCGGAGCGCGCGCACTTAACCGCTTGCGCCACCGGGCCAGCCCCCCTTTTTATATTTTTGATGTCATAAATTATCTCTTTTTCCACTGTGATTTTATTACCAAGTTGTAGTAGCTATAGTTATTTTTAATGCTCTTTTACTTTAACCTTTGTGATATAATTAAGAGTTTAATATACTATTCTAAAAAAGAGTGGGAATTTTCTAATTCAGACTGACTATTTATAACCTTAATCAGAATTTTGTGTACTTTCATTTCAGTTTGAAGAGCTCCTTTCAACATTTCTTGTAAGGCAGGTCTAGTGATGAACTCCCTCAGCATTTATTTGCCTGTGAAAGCCTTTATTTTTCCTTCATATCTGAAGGGTAACTTTGCTGGATAGAGTATTCTTGGCTGGCAGTTTTTATCTTTCAATATTTTGAATATGTCATTCTACTCTCCTGGTCTGTAGACTTTCTGCTGATAAATCTGCTGATAGCCTAATGGGAATTACCTTGGAGGTTATTGTCCTTTTTTCCCCTGGCTGCCTTTAAAATTCTTTCTTTGTCATTGACTTTTGACAGTTTTAGTATAATGTGTCTTGGAGAAGGTCTTTTTGCGTTGAAATAATAAGGTGTTCTATTAGCTTCATGGACTTGTATATCCAGTTCTTTCCTCAGGGTTGGGATGTTCTCAGCTACTATTTCTTTGAATATGCTCTCTGCTTCCTTCTCCCTCTCGTCTCCTTCTGGGGAACCCATTAATCTTATCTTGGCTTTTCTAATGGAGTCAGGTAGTTCTTGTAGGGTTTCTTCACTCTTTTTAAATCTTAGTTCTCTCTCCTCTTTCACCTGAATCATTTCTAGATTTTTATCTTCAAGCTCAGGAAATTCTATGGGTTTTAGGAGCTCTGTGCCAGGAATGAGGATGAAGACCAAATATATATTTCTTATTTTAAATCACAATATTACACGTATATATGATCACGTGTATCACAGGTCTTGACTTTAGGGTTGGGTAGTCCCTCTTCTGTGCACATGCCCTTACACATGTCTCTTGATGTATTTACCATATATAAATTCTTTGTCTCCCCTCTTAAATGGAGAGCTTGCTGAGTGGTTGATCGGTGGCACATGCTCAAAGAAGTGGTTGTTTGAATTGAAGTAAGATTTGAATCCATTTCAGTAAATAAAATTACCTACTTAAAAGTTGAGACAATACAGTATTGACCATACTCTTTCTTATGTAAACAGCTCTTAGGATTTACCTAGATCATCTCGATGTTTGGAAAATGATGATAATAGTTAACACTGATTGTATGCCTACTGTACATAGGTTCTGTTCTAAATTTCTGTTATTATCCTCTTTTACATATGAAGAAACTGAGGCATAGACTTTAGGTAACTTGCTCACAGTTACATATCTAGTAAGACTTGGGTCTACCAGAGCCCAATCTTAACAATAACGCCTCAGATAGTAATCTTTCCCTACACATGCTTATGATTTAATTCTTTGCAAGTACTTTAGCACATTCTCTGACATTATTCTTATTTACTGATAACTGTAATACCTATACTTTTTCCTCAAGGAACAAAAATAAAGAAGTGGTCAGCTGATCTCAAAGACCTCAGAATTTAGTAGGAATGACTTCAGAGCATTGGCAACCTGGCTTCTTGTTCTGACATAGTTAATAAATATTAAGACATTAGACAGGCCAGTTAATCTCTCTGGGATTAACTGGATGGTAGGGTTAGAATAAATGATCATCAAAAGTTCTAAGATACTTTTCCTCAGCAAAATATATTGAAACCTGCAATGTGTTCCAGATCTTACAAGGTATTAGTGACAGAACGAGGCTAAATCCCGAGTAAAACATCTTGTTGTATATAAAGGGGCACTCTCTTAAAGATGGCATTAGGCCCTTTTCATTTTATATGGAATATGAGGAAGAGTTTTATTTGCGTCTTTTGATTCAAAACTTAATAAAATTTACATCTAAATGAATATCTTGTTTGCTTGGTTGTCGTTGCTGCATAGAGCTGCACAGGCTGTGCACTGTACAACTCCAGGGGGCACCATTCACATAAACTGTGATGGAAATGACACCCTAGGAACTGGACAATGTGGTGGCTCAGTTCTTGGCAACTCAGTTTCCCAAAACACAGCCCCTTTGATGTTATTGATGTTATTTTTATGTTAAGACAAAGCCCCATATTGTAGAATGAGAAATTTATACAATGAGAGTGCATCAGCAGGTCTGTGTGCTGCAACGGATGGACATTTCAGATCCTCTAGATTTCTCTTATCTCTTGATCTAGCCTCATTTACTTTGTGTAGATTTTAAAAACCTTCACTGGTCACATGTGACCAGTGTTGCCACCTTCCTATCAGTGCAAGAAAGAAAGCAAATATGAGCCAATGATGTAATTACATCAGAAATATAAAACTGGGAGCAGATGCTAAGGGAACAGAGCACATTCGCCAGACTCAAGGTCAGGATCAAGGGATGAAGGGAGAGGCAGAATTGAAGGAGGCGTGAAGGTAGAGTCCAGTGATGAAAAACATTTGGCAGATTCAGCCTGGGAGCAGGAAGAAACAGAGCAGAGGAATTAGGGCTTATATTTGTTATCAGCAGATTAGTTTTTTTTGTGTGTGTGTGTGTGTGAGGAAGATCAGCCCTGAGCTAACATCTGACACTGATCCGCCTCCTTTTTTTTTTTTTTTTTTTGCAGAGGAAGATTGTCCCTGAGCTAACCTCTATGCCCATCTTCCTCTACTTTATATGGGATGCTGCCGCAGCATGGCGTGACAAGCGGTGCACCGGTGTGTGCCTGGGATCCCGAACCTGAGAACCCCAGGCCGCCAAAGTGGAGCGTGCATACTTAACCGCTTGCACCACTGGGCCGGCCCCAGCAGATTAGTTTTTTAAGCCATGATCAAAGGTTCCAAGAGTCCCTCATCTTTCTCTTAAAGGCATGCAGTCACTTCTTTGGTAGGGGACAGCATGAGGGGCCTGAAAAGTAGCTGTACCTCACTCATCCCAGGCATATTTGCATTTTAAATATAGGCCTGCAGGTGATAATAAAGGGTAATAAGTGAATTCTCAGTGATGGTTAGGAGAGAGGTTTTGGGAAGGGGACACTTCTTGGAATGCCTCAAATCAGGTGACCCCCTGCTTATGAAGCCCACCATGGTCCAAGAAAGGGATAAAGCACAAGATCAGCTCCACACACTTGCTCCCCAATGGAGAAAAGGTGTACCTAAGACTGAGAAACATTGTTCTTTCCACTTAATAATAGATAATACGTAGTCCATGTATTATTGAGTTTGTGTCATCTTTTAAAAACTTTTTTGTTTTCATCATTTACACATTATCACTTGTTATTTAGAGCTTGGGGACAGGCAAAAAGGTAATAAGAATTTTCTTGACTCTACTGGAGTGCCTTCATGGCAGTATATCATTTAAAATGAAAGCACCTAATTAGTTACTCAGTTCAATGTAATTGTTCCTCCCACTCACCTAAGTAGTTGCAGAGTGCAGCCCCCCAGGAAAATGACATCAATTGGAAATTGCCGAAGTTCTCTATAATTCTGTAGTTCCAGACAGCCCATTTTCTCTCTTTCTCTGGTATATATTCACATACATACATACACACTCCTCATGCCTCTGACTTTCATTATATCCACTGCTGTCTGGCGTAGTTTTTACATAAATGCTCATATTATATTCCTTATTTATTCTTCAGAGTGAAAATAGCCACAATAAGCTTCTTGCTTTTGAGGAAATGCACACAGGGTTAGAATATTTTATTCCCTGAAGTAGCTGGGTTGTTTTACATGCACAGAATTCTCAGTTCTGCTCTGGTCAGTTCTGATGTATTGTGGAATATCTGGCCGATTATTGTTCAAGACGGGATTAGAACCCCAACTTTTCTGTTCTCCGCAGCCTTTGGTCGGATGTCCTTTTGCACTCATCAGTCATCCCCTTTGCCCTTCTAGTACTTGCTGGCAGGATTCCGTGGTCCTCATGCACTCCAGGAGACCACACTGTGGTACCCTTCCTCTCCCCTCTCTCCTTGTACTGTGAGCAATACTCCATGCTCTGGAGTTTTCTCCCCTTGTCATAACACCTTTAGACCCTGTAGTATAATAAAAAAAAATAAATATTTGGCATTTCTCCTTGGTTCTTGTCACAGAGCTCATACAACTCTTGGAATCCCTTCACTGATGAGTGTCTTTTGTAAACTGATGAGATGATTCAGGGCGGGAGGTGGAGGGTTGGGGGATGAGGAGGTGAAAGTAGGGGACTAGATAGTTTCAGGATGGGGGTTGTTTACCAGAAAATACCAAGCCATTAGGGGGTTAGAACTTCCAGTTCATCCCTGGACCTCCAGGGAGAGGAGAGGAGCTAGAGATTAAGCTCAATTACCAATGGCCAATGATTTAATCAGTCATGCCTGAGTAAAGAAACCTCCATTAAAAACCCTAAACAGTGGGGTTTAGGGATCTTCAAAGTATGTGAACACATCCATGTGCTGGGAGGAGGAGTTAATCCTGACTCCAAGGACAGAGGCTCCTGAACTTGGAATATTTCTTGTCCTCGCCCTACATACCTTTTCATCTGGCTTTTCATTTGTATCCTTTATAATAAACTGTAGTAGTAAGTATAGTACTCTACTGAATTCATTGAGTTGTTCTGGCAAATTATCAAGCTTTGGGGGGTGGTCATGGGAACTCTCAAATTTGTAGTTGGCCAGGCAGAAGTGTGGGTAGCCTGGGCACCCCATTTGTGGCTGGTGTCTGAACTGGGGGCAGTCTTGTGGGACTGAGCCCTTATCCTGTGGAGATCTATGATAGCTCCACATGTCAGCATGAACTGACCTGAACTGAACTAAATTGAATTGAATTGTTAGACACCCAGTTGGTGTTGGAGAACTGGAGATCTGGTGTCAGGGAAGAAAAGACCATACGCATTTGGTATCAGAAGTGGTGTCTGAAAACACCACACAGACTCTGATCTCTGTTAGAGAGATTCAATTTGTATTAAAATGACTAAAATTTCAACGTGAAACTCTTCTTTTCCCAGGCAAGACCCTTGGACATGGTACCGGTGGTAAAATATTATTTTTATCACCTGATAGGAGTGATGTGAGTGGCAAGAGTATCTACAGTGCATGTCACAGGATAATAGTGATGATGGTGATGATGATGATGAACCTTGAACATTTAATGATTTGTTTCTGTGGCATGTTCCAAGATGCCCTATGATGGTCAAAGCACTGTGAACAGAAGTGCATTAACCCTTTAGTTTGAAGGATGGAGGTGCATTGTTTTTCTCTATTGCAGTGATCATGGGGCCTTATGTTGAGATGATGGATCCACAAGGTAGGTGGGTCCAGATCACTCCATCACCACATGGCAGAGAGCTGCATTGCAGAATTGCTGAGATCTACAGTAGACTTTGTTTGAGCGAGAAATAAACCGTTCTTGTGTTGAGGAGCTGAGATTGTGGGTTCTTATTTACCGCAGGATTGTCTACATATGTTCCCTTTAAGAGTCATCATCTTCCCAGGAAGCACCAAGTAAAGGCTCCCTTTTCTGTGCATAAGGAAAAGCTCTTCTGGTGTATTCATTTTGTGTCAACTTAACTAGCCAGAAACACATTGCCCAGAATACTCTTCCTTGCATAGTTCCCAGTTAGCATAGGCTTCAAGAAAAATTTTGCACAAGATTTGGAAGAGGGAGTGAATAGGTGGTATTTTTTTACACCAGAAGGTGGGTGCAGTGCACTAGGGTTATTACAATTCACCTGTGCGGGTTGCTTATCTGCTGCAACACCTAGTTGTTGTGGGGAGTGGCCTGGCCCACAGCCTCCACCTCCTGCTGATCTTTTGCTTCACCTGCTCTGAATCTTGGGCTGGGTGCGTCTTAGCACCTTGATGACAGGTCCAGCTTCCCACTCAGGAACCTGCTATCATCCATACTGAAGGTCTGGAGGTGGTGGGAGACAGCGCAGGCTGCACTCTTTCCTGGTGACTTCCAGCTCAGCCTCACAGGTTCCCACTGTCCTTGCTTCCTTCACTTCCTGCTCTATTTCTCTTTCCATTTACCTGTCCTGTGTCTTCAGGTTCTAGCCCCAGGCACAGAAACAACAGCCTCGCATAGCCTGTATAGCCAGCTGCCGCACTGGGTAAGGTGCAATCCTTATTATGTATATTTCCTAGTAGTTCTGATTCTCTGAGCAAACCCTGACTGGTACATACGCCTTGACGTCCTCTCTGCATTTCAACTACTGTCTTAGATCATGGCACGAGTCTCTCGCTTGTTTCCATTCCGGTCCCCTACCATTCACTCTCTACCCAACAAGTACAGGGATCTTTTTATAATATAAATGGAATCACATCACTTCCCTAATCAAAAGTGTTCCAAGGCTTTTAAGAACAAAATCCATACAAATCATTCAAGGCCTGCCTGACTTGACCCCATCCACCTCTTCCACTTCCCTCTCCACCTTCTGCCACATTCCCTGTCACTACTATTTTATGCACACAGGCCCCCTCTCACTCATGTCTTCCAGAGGCAGCTTAGAAAAATAAGTGAGGAAGGAGAACTTGAAGCAAGGTTAGAGCCAGCCTTAACAGCATAAAAACAAGCTTATGATAAGCCAAATAAGACGGAACCGTGAATTTAAAACTTTTTGGATCATGATCTGCAGTAAGAAAATATACTAGTACACACATCCCCCCAAAACAATCATTTCATTAAACAATATAACATGGTCTTTACGTGGTGTACACTCTGATATTTCCTTTTCCCTTCCCTCCCCTTCTCTTCCCTCCCCTCTTCCTCTCTCCCCTCCCTTTCTTTCATTTCTCTTCCCTTCCCTCAGAAAAACGTTGGCCTTGAACCACAAATTGATTTCATGATTCACTGATGGGCTGTAACTTGCAGTTTGAAGCACACTGGATACAAAGAAGAGGTTTTGGGGTGAGGAAGTAGGGCTTTCAGGACTCTGAACCCTGGGGACCACTGGAGAGTAAGGATTACTAGCTGGTAGTGGATCACTGGCTTTTGTACGAAGTTCCTGGTTCAACCCCTGTCACTTCCATTGGGTTTGCTCTTCTGGAAAGAAATCAAGACCTGAGCTGTGGTTTCTGAATGCTTTCTCTGCTTCTCTGTTAAAATACAAATTTCACGAAGGCATGGTTCACGTTATCGTATTTACTTTCTAAGTATCAGCATCCTTATCTTAAAATAGGGATAATAATAATCCCTACCTTATGTAGTTTTTGTGAAGACTACATGAGGAAATCTAATGAAAGGACTTAGCACATGCCTGCACATAATAAATAGCCAATAAACGTTAAAGTGTGGGCTAGGCAAACCCTAAAAGGCAGATGCTACCAGCATCATTTGCAGGCATAGAACCAGACACTCATTGAGTCTAAGTAAATTTGCCTAAGATCCTGCAGTTTTTCAGTGTTGCAATTTCCCGACCCAGTTTGCACCACTCAGAGGTAAACAAAGGAGCTAGTCAGATGAGGACTGAAATATCTGAGAGACTATGACTTAGGTATGTGGCCACAACGGGCTACTTAAAACGGAACTCCAGAATTGGATAAATCTAAATTTGTTTTCAAAAGCATTCAAGGCAGCCCCAAGCGCCCACAGGCCTCCCCAGTAAGGGTAGAGACTGTCCCCCCATGAGTGCCTCATTTGCAGGCCAGGCAGGTGCCCAAGAGAGAGGAATAGGCTGAACTACATGCACTGGCTTCTGTGCTCTGGTCTATCCGTCCCACAACTCACTCGGCCTCCCCAAGGGAGACCACGAATGTTACTGTAACATACATCCCTCTGTATAGGCCCTGAGGCCTGCAGAAAGAGCTCCCCTACAGTACTACTCAGCCTTTTTTCTCTCCTAGCACATCGAGTTAACCATGAAGGCTATGGGCCACCAGGGGGATGCAATCTCCTCTGGGAAAGAAATCAGTGTTTCTCGGGGCAAGCCTGCCTCCATCTTCCTGGGACTGATCTTCCCAAAGACAAATCCAATATTCATCCTCCTGACAGCACTACTAGGCATTACTGAGCATTTTGCTCTTGAAACTCCGAAATGAGTTAGAATAGCAGATCTGGAATTAAGCCCTGACTTTCCTGAATTCACAGCTGCAGTTTTGGAATGAAGGGTGGTCATGGAATATGGGGAGAACCCCTGGAATGAGAACAAGACAATTCAATAGGGTTCAGGAGGAAAATGTTAGAACTTCTATTTATTGATTTTTTTGTAAAAAATGGGAGAAAGGAATTAATCTTTACTAATATCTAAGGATATATAGATTTGGGCGATATGTCAGCAGATCCTCTGCCTTCTGAGCCAGACAAGGTGCTGAATGAAGAAGGATGTTCCATGGCTGAGAGGGCTTATCAGTAGTGCCCCCACTTGGTTTCAGCATACCATGTTACATGTGCTGAGTTAACTGCATATTATGTTGCATATTACATTGTCTTCTTCTTTTTCTTTTTTTGTGAGGAAGATTAGCCCTGAGCTAACATCGGTTGCCAATCCTCTTTTTGTTGACGAACATTGGCCCTGGGCTAACATCTGTGTCCATCTTCCTCTACTTTATATGTGGGACGCCTGCTACAGCATGGCTTGATAATCAGTGCATAGGTCTGCGCCCCGGATCTCGACCTGTGAACCTCGGGCCACCGAAGAGGAGCGTGTGAACTTAACCACTACACTACCAGGCTGACCCCTATGTTGTCTTCTTTTAACTAAACTTATCTTCACAGAATGGACAAATGGCTTGAAATGAGTTCTGCAAAACAATCAAATAAAGTGAACGAACATATCATAAATCCAGGATAATAAAAGAAAGCCTAATCGGGTCACAAGAAACTGGAATAACTGATACTTCTGCTTCTAGAATGAATATTTCTTCAATGACATTGGGAAGTAAAAACAGCCAGAATCTTGTAAGATCTGATAAGGAATGGGCCAAAGCATTGAAAATCATGAAGAAAGTAGTTAATAGGATGAATTTGCATCCAGGTTTAGTAAAGGCAGCCCTAATCCCACAATGTATACTTTTCCTTGAGATATTAAATATTGCCAATATGAAACAATGATAATTACTGAAATATATAAAATAGTGCTTATTTAATTTTTATGTTATAGTTACTTATGTATGTATATATTAGTACAATAGTACATGCATATAATTTACATATTAAAATTTAAAAAAATCAGATCAGAACAAATTTACCATGAACATCAGAACAAATTTGGAGACTATTCTTATAGAAGTCTGCAAGCTTATTGAAGACTGACCTAAATCTCAGCATAAAGGAATTCTGGAGCCTGATGGGAAACCGTATTCTCACCCATGAAGGTATGGGATCAGTGAGAGTACCACAGGGCCAAAACACAGGTCAAATTAAAGTTGGAAGCTCCTTTTTTGTTTTTCAAGAGGCCAAAGATTGACTGTACACGTGTTTCTTTAGTGTAGAACTTCTCAGACCTTTAAAACATTAATGTGCATTGAGAATTTTTAAGAGGGAGATAATATTCAGCATTTCCCCAAATGATTACAGAATCCTGTGTGTGTGCGTGTGTGTTTGTGTGTGTGTGTGTGTGTGTGTGTGTGTGTGTGTGTAGTGTCTCAAAGGACTATGGCTTCGTAGAACACAGTTTTGAGATAGATGATTATTTTTCTTCTCTTCTTACATTTCATATGCAAATGATATCAATCAGTAGGCCCCTCAAGCAAATCCCATTTTGTCATGAGCGTTTCCCTCTTTAGACCTCAGGCAGTTCTCTAAATAGAGATAGTTCTGTTTAAAGCTGTTCACATAAGTTTAGGCCAGAAAGTCTTAAGGAAGTGTTTGAGGATGGTTTGTATTTAAGTGCAGGTGTTATGTATAAATTTTAAGGGGTGGTTGGTTTTCCATGATATAGTATGAAAGGACTGGTCACTCACTCATGCATGGGTGGCCTGGCCCCATGAAAGGTAACCACTCTTGATCATAGCCATGACTAAAGTACATTCCAGTTAGCCTCTGAGGTAGGCAGAAAAATGGCCCCCAAAGAGGTCCACTTCCTGATTCCTAGAGCCTATGAATATGTTATCTTACATGGCAAAAAGTACTTTGCAGATGTGATTAAATTAAAACTTTGAGGTGGGGTGATTATCCTGAATTATCTGGGTGATTTTGGGGTGCGTGGGTATCTGGTGTGATTAACAATGTAATCACAAGGGTCCTTCAGAGGGAAGAAGGAGGAAAATGTAATCATAGGGTCCTCAAAACTGGAAGGAGGCAGAAGAAGAGAGACAGAAGAAGATGTGACTATGGAAGAGTGGTCAGAGAGAGAGAGCATTGCTGGCTTTGAAGATGGAAGGGGGTCACAAACCAATGAGTGTGAGTGGCCTCTAGGAGCTGGAAAAGACAAGGAAATGGGTTCCTCTTGAGGATGTTAAGAGAGGGACACAGCCCTGCTGACACCTTGACTTTAGCCTAGTGAGAAGCATGACAGACTTCTAGCCTATAGAACTGCAAGATAAATTTGTGTTGTTTTAGGCCACTGAGTTTGTGGGAATTGTTATGGCAGCAATAGGAAACTGATACAGCCCTATAGAAAGACCTCTCTGGCTTTCTTTCTCTCTCTCTGGGGTAGCCTGGACATGGCTTTGCTCCCGCATGACTGGAGCCTGATGAAGGAATTCCTGATCTCTCCTGATCCAGAGTGTCTCAGGGCCCCATAGACCACAAGGACAGCTCCCTCTTCTGGAGCGGCAAGAGCTGAGATTTCTCCTTTGTCCTGGGTTAGGGATCCTCCTGGCTCCTCACCACAGGATTCAAGGAGGGAAAGAACAGCGTTAAAACTTGTTTAATTGTTCTACTTGCATCTGGAAAATTTCTCCTATTTGGAAAGAGGAAAAGGAAAATAATCTTTAATAATATTAAAACTGATTATGAATAATTATCCTCAGAGTTTGATCTATCTACATTATCAGTTTTCATAAAGCAACATTTTCCCTATTCTCAAATACCTGTAGTTTAATCATGCGGTAGTTGCTGTGCATGTGCCTGTGTGGTGTGTGTTGAGGTGCGTGTGTGTGTAATAGTCAATTACAATTTTTGCAACTGCTTTAAATGTAAATGTGTGTTACTGTTCATATTGTTTTCTCAGCTTAATCATGAACTTTTTATATATTGGACTTTGAATCGATCTTTCCTAAGAACCTTCTTAAGAATTGGAAATTTTCTCAGACACATTGGATTGATGTTATTGGCTTTTTCTTTGCAATTGTGTTTATATAAATTAAAACATTATTCTCAAACTTTAAAGGTGAAACGTGTGGCAGTTAAGTTGGCTCAGTCCCTGTATATTTTGAAAAAAAGATTTTGAAAGTTTCTAGAAATGGCAAAATAATATTTTACTCCAGCTCCTTCTTCTCTGAGCTATTCCCATCTTTCTACTACCCATCTTTAGATTACAGATTTGAACAGTTTCAAATATCAGCACTGTAGTATCTACCACGCCACAAAGTGTTTACATTTCTGCTCTGAGCTGACATCTGTTACAAATAGCACATTACTTACAACAATGTAAAATAAGCTTTTTATGTCACACAGATAGCACCTGTATCACAAAGGCAAATAGTATATGTTACTGCTTTTGAATGAAACCTTGTCTCTGAGCCTGATACTATATACTAAATAATAATGAGAATAAAAATCTACCTTCTGGCATTACATACCAAAATATGAATATCTTGCTACATAATTTTCTGATCAGGGAATAATGTAGACATCTCTTGGGTACCTTTTTCTTTTCTGACCTGCATACAACTGGGAGGGTTATTGGTTTGGTCTGACAACTTACTTGGTGAACACGATAGGGCAAACCAATTATCTTCTTGGCTGACCTATTTTAGCAAATCCTGCAGATATTTGCATTACATGAGGGAGTGTTTCACAACAAACATAATTCTGATCAATAGAATTCAATCAAGAGGACTTTTCTTTTTTCTGAAAAGATTGTTGGTTCACAAAAGCTCGCATTATGGCTCAACTTTTCGAGTGCTAAATCACTACAAAAAGGTTTCAAGAAAGTTCTTACATCTTGTGCTGCCCAAACTCCTGGCAAAACAGGGAGCTGGGAATATGACAGTGGGGAGGAAGTAATTCCCGGGAAGGCTCTACCATCAGTTTCTTCCCCAGGGCAGTAACAAGTGTAGCATTTACTCTTCCTGCATTAACACCTTGCAAATGTACCAGCCTTACTTCTCAGAGGCAGTAGTTATCATCTCCTTTGCTTTCAACCTAGGTCTTCTGTGACTGCTCCCTTCCACCTCCCACTTTATTTAACCTCATCTCATCAAATTTTTCTCCCTCAAAGACTATCAGCGTTTTGAGGAAAAATTGTGAACCAAATGAGAAAAAGACACAGATATCAAATAAGGTGTCAAATATCTCCTTTTTTGTGAGTAAATCAGGATTGAAGATTGTGGCTTTGATCTAAACAAAAGAAGCCACTTCTCCCCCATCTCTCCAAGGTTCAAGATTCTACACTGGTAGGTCAGTTTGCTAACTGGAGGAGGAAAGAGCAGAGAGGGGAAGGAACATGGCCTCTGGGCTCACAGCTTCCAAGGGAGAGAGCCTAAGAGACCCTAAGAAAAACATGGACAATGACCCATTTCAAGGTCACCAATCAAATAAATCTTTCTTTCCTTGGAAAGGACAGAGTGAAAGGTCTGGAGAGAAATCGAGTTTCTCTGTTATTTAAAATTATTTATTCTTCAAAAAATTAAAAACAGAACTACCATATGATCCAGCAATTCCACTTCTAGGTGTATATCTAAAAAAAAGAATTACTATGTCAAAGAGATATCTGCCCCTGCATGCTCATTGCAGCATTGTTCACAATAGCCAAGACATTGAAACAACCTAAGTGTCCATCAACAGATGAATGGATAAAAAAAATGTGGAATATATATATATATATACACACAAACACACAATGGAATACTATTCAGCCATAAAAAGAAGGAAATTCTGCCATTTGTGACAATATGGATGGACCTTGAGGGCATTATGCTAAGTGAAATAAGGCAGAGAAAGACAAATACTCTATGATCTCACTTATATGTGGAATCTAAAAACAAAAAAATAAACAAACAAAAAACTAAACTCATAGAAAAAGAGATCAGATTTCCCGGTTAGGAAACAAATCTGCCCTCTGTTGTGCAGGTAAACACTGTCTCCATCCTTTCAGGATCTTTTGCTATACAAACGTTCTTGAAA
This sequence comes from Diceros bicornis minor, assembly GCF_020826845.1. Taxonomy (NCBI): domain Eukaryota; kingdom Metazoa; phylum Chordata; class Mammalia; order Perissodactyla; family Rhinocerotidae; genus Diceros; species Diceros bicornis. The sequence continues at coordinate 19,478,979 of NC_080749.1, read as the reverse complement.
AGATCGTCTGAGACAATAGCTGCTACAAAATGTGTTGAAATGTCATGGAGAATTGCCTTCCTGCACAAGGAACAGATGGGACAAACAGAAAACAGCTAGCAAGGTGGTAGATTTTAATCCAACTATATCAACAATCACATTAAAGGTGATCAGATTAAACAAACCAGTTAAGAGACAGAGATTGACAGATTGAGTAAGAAAGCAAGACACATCTATGCCATCTATCAGAAACCCATTTTAAATATAAAAGATATTGATGGGTTAAAAATAAAAGAAGGGAAAAAGATATGCCATGCGAACACCCACCATAAAAAATTGGAGTAGCTATATTAAACAAAGTAGTCTTGAGACAAGGGATATTGTCAGGGATAATGAGGGATATTGCAAAAGGATAAAAGGGTTGATTGTCCAAGAAGAAGTAATAATCCTAAATGTGTATGCATTTAACCATAGAGCTTCAAAATACATGAAGCAAAAACTGATAGAACTGAAGGGAGAAATAGACAAGTTCACAAATATAATTGGAGATTTCAACACTCTATTTAATACAGCATGCAGGCAGAAAATCAGTAAGAATTAGAAGACCTGAATAACACTATCAGCCATCTTGACTTAATTGACATTTATAGAACATTCTAACTAACAACACTAGACCATACATTCTTTTCAAGTGCACATAAAAAATTCACCAATATGGACCGTATTTGAGGCCATAAAGCAAATCTTAAACAAATTTAAAAAGAATACAAATTATGCAAAGTATGCTCTTAGACCATTACAAAATTAAACTAGAAATCAATAACAGAAAAGTATCTTGAAATTTTTAAAATATTTGGAAATTTAACACATTTCTAAATGACAAATGTGTTAAAGAGGAAATCTCAATAGAAATTTACAAATATTTTGAAATAAAATGAAAATACAACAAAGTTGTAAATTTTGACAAAAAGATTTGCTGAACTAAATTGAACTGGATGGCCTGGTACATGGAGCAGAGATTAAGATCGGGTAATAAATGGTTTGGTATTTGCCAAATTTGTTGCCTAAAAGGTTAAGTACTATTTGTGAATTGAGATTTTAGTTTATGAAAGTTTAGTTTGTGAAAAAGTCAATGTTTAGATTATTTAAAATAATAATTTTTTAAAAGTTATTTCATAAAAAATTAGAATTATATATTTGAATTTTGATTCTGATCTTTTTACTGGAAAAGCTGGTAATGAGTTTAATGCAAGGACTCTTAAAAAGTAGTTGGGAGTTGACTTGAGGAAATGAGTTCTAGTGTATTGTTCAAAGCTCTTTGCATTTAGCAAGGTTTGCTAAATATGCTTTTGACTTGGGGTTGGATGGGTGTCTATCTTGGATGAATATATAGAGAAAAAGTTCAATTCCAATTCTATTTTATTACCTGGAATTTATATAGCTACGATCTAGTAAATATCACTTTTTCATACTACCTTATAATTGTTTACATGATTGTCATAGTTGTGCTTATATTCATCATTAATTTACTCATCAAAATAAAATTACTGCTTGTAAGGAATCCACTCCCAGTGTCTACCAGGTCCTCCTGCATAGAACAGGTGCAAGCGAATACAAAACCCTGGTGCTGCTCGGTGTCTTTTTGTACTTGAGTTTTCCTGAGAGAAGCACATGTTATTTTAACCTTTTCCTACTGTGCCCGGCCATGAAGAATTCTTTGAAGCTGGTCTGAACGTGTTTTGTTCTTCCCCTGTGGGGTCCCTTTCTCCCACAACTTCTGTTCTCCTATCCCGTTGGGGGTTGCTCTTGTATGCATTTTTCTCTTCCTCTATTCACTCCCAAGCTTTATCATTTTACTTTTGACTTTGGCTTTGTTCCTTCAAACATTTTGCTTTTTTTTGACAAGCCCTCCAGGGGTAGCAAAAAGATCCAGGAAAGCAGTGTTCGAAAATAGATGTTAAATTCCCAGTATTGCTCTGCTAGATTAATTACTGTTAAAATTTGGGATGATGATGAAAAAACCTGTGTTTTGAGAAGAAATTACCCGACCTGTATACAATACTATTTTGCCTTCAAAGCATTTGTTTCTACAACCTTAAGTGGAATTTGCCATATAGGGCTCTCTGCTTCTTCATTGGCAGTCTGTGAGTTAGTTTCCCTTGTCTTTAGTTAGCTTTAATACACCCTCTAGACAGACAAACAAATTTGGCTTATTTGAGTCAACCATAGTATTGGATTGATGGAAATCTAAAGGCTCATGTAGATTCAACCTTAATGTGTTTCACTCTGTTATTTGGACTAATACCAGCTTTATGGGGAGAGGGTGAAGTGCTTGGGAGATGGAAAGAGAGAGGGGAAGGAGGTGGTCCATAGGAAGGTGAAAGACGTGTTGACGTGCCATTCTGACACTTTTTAGAATGTCTGACATCACCTGAGACCCTTCAGATGAATGGTTTTCCGTATGTTTTATATCTCAGCCCACACTCAGACATGCAAACACCCACATTCACAGGCAGATATATGAAACACAATTTCATAAAACAATATCTTTCCCTATGCCTGACAAATGCTGATATTTTCTGTTCTATGCACTTTGAAATGCTGGTCACAAATGACTAAATTGATCTCATGACCCGCTAATATGTGGCAACCTGCAGTTTGTATGACACTGCTATAGAGATCGGGACTATTCATTCATTTCTGTGGGTAAATTCTCACATTCTCTTATTTTGCAATAAACTTTTTTATTATCTTCTTTTTCTCATCTCAAGCAGTGGCCAGTACTATTTGTTAAATGGATCATGACTTCTCATGACCCAGTTAAGTGCTTGGAGATGTAAATGAAGGGAAGATTGAAACTCTGAAAGCCCAGGGTTAAATGTCAGAAGAGTAATCTCACAGATCAGACCTGTTGGGAACAAATGGGAGATTATGTGACAATGAGGAGGAAGGGATAAAAAAACTGTCAATCACAGTCAGAATCTGAGAGTTTAATATAAGCAAAGCCCACATTCTGTTCAGTAAAGCCCATGAGTTTACAGAAAATAAATATTTAGATTTCATCTAATGTAGATACACTGTATGGGTGGAGATATTGGCTGCCCCTCCCTCAGTGGGAGAGTAATGAGCTCCAAGAATTTAATTGAATTCACTCATGGAACAACAGGGATAGAGGCTATTAAAGGTTAATGTCACCCCTGAGTAATAGCCCCACCCTCACCCCAATCAAAAAAGCAAGGTAACTATGTAAAAAGCTATTTTACATAATAGGGGGACTGCTGACTCTCTCTGGGGAGGCCTCAGCACATTACCTTCTGGAGAAAGAACTTTCTGATATTCTTGGAAAAGGCACCGATGCTGTGTGGTTCTCCATTATGGGCTGCACTTAGAATCAAAGGTGACCTTTTTAAAAATCCTGATTCAGATGAGCCACCAGGATGAGTACAACTTAAATGAAAGGAAACAAAGCGCTTTCAGTGTGCTGTTAGAAGCAAACGCCAAAAAGAAAATCTGAACTGAGGGCCTGCAATGACCATTGGACTAGACACTTCTTCCCACCCTACTCCTACCCCAGCTGTTCTGAGAAACTTGGGAGTCTAAGGGTGTCAGACTTTCCTGCTGGAGCCCTGGGAAGTCCACACCCTTCCTACTCAAAGAGTGGTCCACACAGCAGCAGCAGCAGCATCGCCTGGGAGCTGGTAGAGCGGGTGGAGCAAATGGCAGCATCTCTGGATGTTGATGAGGGTAGAATGGAAGGGCCCTTGCCCTAAGGGCACGTTTCAGAATAGACAGACTCAAGAAATAGGGTAAGACAGTGTCTTTTACTCATCCTTGTGTGACTGAGGGGAGGAGGAAGTTGTCCAACATTTGGCTTTCTCAGATAAAACCCATCATAATCACAACTGATAATGAAATTTCTCAGTCACATGAAATGAAAAGTCAGAGGGTTATTGGCTTCCTGTAATACAATTTAGCCTCCATAAGGTCATGGAATTTTGTCTGTTTTATTCACTGCTGTATCCCCAATACCCAATTCATATTCATTCCCCTCACCCCATACAGACACACACCGTCATACACATACACTGGCACTCTGTGTACCAGTGTGGACAGGATAGGCTGTTTTGCAGTAACAAACAACAATCAATGCCTTCTCATTCACACACAAGTGCAGTGTAGCTCAGCAGAGGAGCTCTGCTCATGGTAGTTACCTAGGGACCCAGGCTGATGAATCCTTCATCTCAACATGTGCTTCCCAAGCCCCATGGTGAAAGTAAATCAGCTTTTAAAGCCTTCAACACCAAATGACATAAACCGTTCACTCACATTTCTTTGGACAAAGCAAGTCACATGGTCACACCAAACCTTAGAGTGGGCAGGGAAATGAAACCATAACACGATCCGGAAGGAATAGAAGGACAAATATTTGGTGAACCACACTAATGACTACCAGTACTAAATAGAACATATGAATCAAGTTCTGCGGAAATACAGATGAGTTAATTTTCTTAATTAAGGTAAACAAATACAACTTTCAAAACACTTTCAAATGTGGAGCTGTTCAAAGAAATTAGAATTATTTTTTACATAGACATATTAATTTTTTAACATAAAGAAAATATAGATCATATATTTCTCTGCTCTTTTTCTCATTTTGTTTCTCCCTGCATGGAATGTTCCCCTTCTTCATTTCTTCAGGCATTTGATGGATTCTTGTGATATCACTATAGAAATGTGAGCTGGATCCTATAATGTTAGGTAGATTCATAGCTGATGAATGATTTGAGGTTTGTTTGGATGAAGATCTCTAGCAGTGTTCCAAAGTTTTCTCTCTCCTTGGACAATTTTTATCATGGACCTGGATGAAGACACAGAAGGCATATATACCATATTTTCAGATGACATGCAATTGGGAGGTCTAAGTCATATGTTGTCTGAAAAAAATCAGAATCCAGAAAAACATTATACAAGAAAGATGGAAAATTACAAGATGAATTTAACAATAGGCAAATGAAATCCTTACTTTCAGGTCAAAAAAGGAGACAATTACATAAGTAGTTTATATATTTTCATATCACTTCATTCCAATACAGATATACGGTAACCTTATAGACATTGGAATAAAATAATGTGACCTAAATTGAAAGTAGATGAGACAGAATAAAAAAAACAAAAGTTGGGGCAAAGAAAGAGGCAAGGAAGAGGTTAAAATTACCTATCGTGATGATGTGTGTGGTACAGGAAAGTGCATAAAAATAAAATTGATAGACACAGTGTTCAAAATGACTGTGGACCAGAGTTCCACATGGCTCAGGATGGAATCAGGACAGGGATGGCAGGAAGAGGTCAGCTTATGCTTCAATTCTGACTGATTGGTAAGTGGATTCTTAGAGCAGCGTGCTAGGAGGACTTCTGAGACTGGGCATAGCAGGGACTGATTTGGCCATACAGCAGTCATTAAAGAGGGAGATGGGGAGGAGTGCCATTTGTCCTGGGTACATGGCAATCCTAGGCCAAATCCCTCCGTTTGGTGCAAAAAATGTACACCGTCAGGGAAGCAGATGTCAAAGCAAAATGGTCAGGAATGAAGAACTTAGCTAGGAGTTAGTTAAGTGGCAGGTATGTGGCAGGCTCGTTCAACACCCATGCCAACCTTCTCCTAGTGTGTGGAACCTACTCTTAGCCCCCTTGTACAGGACCTGAGGCCTCTCTCATAGGTCTAGAGGGAATTTGGTGGATGCTAGAATGGGTTTGAATGGTTTGGCTTGGGAAAGGGAGACTCTGGTATGTAAATCTTTCACTTTGGAATTTCCTGCACTGTCAGAGAATCTTTGTTATGGTGCCTTCTGCTCCCATTCTCCATCCTGGAGCCTCTAGTCCCCCGTCAGTACCACCACGGATGTTGCTCAAGACATAGTGGAGGATGGTCCCTTCTGAAAATTGCCAAGTCCCAGCTACCCCCTTTCCACCTGCAACTGTCATCCCAGGAGAGCAAAAGAGGGAAATGTTTCTTGTACTGTGAGTTCCGAGTTTAACTTAAACAAGTTCTGAGCAGGTGGTTTCCCTCTCCAAAATGTAGAACCTGGGGAGAGATTTACACGGAGCAGATAGCACGGGATGAAAGTGTACCAATTTGCTTTTGCCGTATAAGATGTCACCAAAATCCAGTATCCTAAAACAACAACTATTTCTTATTTCTCCTGATTCTGTGGGTTGGGTGGCCATTCTTCTGATCTTGGAATGCTCAGCTGATCTCAGCAGTCAGCTGGTGGCTTGGCTGTGGCTGGGTGTTCTAGGATGGATTTCCTCACATATCTAGTTTTTGGTTTGATCTCATTTTGGTGAGAATTGGCCATGCAGGGTTCCCAAGAGCAGCAAGAAAAGGCAAGTCCCAATGCATAAGCGCTTTTCAAGTTTCTGCTTGTATCAGATTTGCTACTGTCCCATTGGCCAAAGCAAGTCACAACGGCTATGCCCAAATTCAAGTGGTGAAGATATAGACTCCATCACTTATTTCAAGGGGGGAGATATTGTGTTCACTACTCCCCCTTAAGAGGAGCTTCTAAGTCACAGTGCAAAGAGACATGTGTATAGGAATGAGAGGTCTTTGTGACCATTTTTGCAATCTGCCACAGAAGGGGACACCTGCTTATCCACACTGAGCAGCCAAATCAATCCTTGCAGATTGTCCAAGTGTTTTAAAATTGTAACTAGAATCCTACTTTCCCATTGAAACACTTTCAAAGATGTTTCGATCCCTCATGGAAAGTTTATTCCTGGAAATCAGACCACCATTATATGGTCATTTGGAAATTGGGTTCTGAACGTTCGACTTACAAAAGATCTTTAAAAATACAACCCACTTGTAATTTGGGGTCTTCCTATGTTGTTGGCTGAAATAAGATTGCAGCAATGGGCTAGTGCTTTTCTTTTTTAAAAAAATTCAGTCTATTCTCTGACAGTAAGAATTCCTTTCTGAGGTGGATACAGATGATAACCTCCTGATTTGAGTTTGAAATTTGCACTATTTCATTTTTAGCTGGTTATAGTCAGAACTGCTAGCTTCATCGTAGAGCCAAATGATTATTTATACTTCTCTTGGATCATTCTTTATATACCATTAGCAATGACATGCAAAGCACAAGAGGCTGAATATTTACATCCAAAATTCTGAAGTGAATATTCTCCCCTTGGCAGATACAATTGCTCAGGGCTGTAAGGCTCAGTAATAAAGAACCATATGTCATTTCTGGATCGCAAGTTGCCGCAGCAACGGCTTTCGAGCGGCTGAAGCTCTAAATCTCCCTGCTTCTCACTCTGTGTTTGAGTGTGGCTGAGGATTGGTTGTCTATTGCCTGTTAAAGAAGCCTGGAAGACGATGAAGAAACATTCTTTGTTTTTTCCTAATGACTAACTCCTCAGAGTTCTTTTTATAAATGGAGCACTGTTATAACCTACAACATGGCAGGATTCAGGGTTCAATGCAAAAAGTATTTCTTAGTCATTTAGGGAGATTCTGGGCTTGAGGTTGCCTTGATGATCTATGGAGCAGCAGGCGTGTTCCTTGTCCTCAGTCAGCTTATATACTAATCAGAGTGTAAGAGAGGAGCATAAGTAACTACAACAGCAGACAGAATATGCTGAGTCCCAGAAAGAACGCAAAGAAGGGAATATGCAGTTCGAAGGAAGGAGTGATATTGTTCAACTTACAATCACAGCACTTAACACATGGCATGTTATCACTGATTTTCTTGTCCCCTTGAAGGCAGAAGCTGAGGCTCTCCAGGCTTTATCATCTCCAGTGCCTCTCAAAGTGCCTGCCACCGAGTAGAATAGATGTCGATGAATATTTTCAAAATGAATAAATGGATGAAGGCATTGATTCACTTAGCAGGAAGAAGAAAAGTTTTGTGGATGTGGTAAAATTTGTAAGCACTTAGAAGAATTGGCAGACATCAGTGGATTTGGGAGAGAAAGCATTTGTGATGGAGGGCACAGACTAAGCAAAGATTTGGAACTGGCAAAGTACAAGGCATTTAGGAGAAAAAATAATACAGTTTGGCTGCAGTGTGGAGGATACATTTAGATCCTAGAGCTTCTAAGGTAAAGCTGAGGTGTGTGTCAAGCCATGGGAGGTGCCTCTTTGCTCCTCCCCTCCCTTCCTTAAGGGATAAGCTTCAACTCATCCATTCTGTCCTTGATTCCAACTGGAGCTTTGGCAGAGTAAGGCAGAGCAGCGACAGGGTGAAGAAGAGCCAGCAGCGACATCAAGGTGCCAGAGCCCCTAGACAATGACCACCATCATCATCATAATAAAGACAATAATGGCTCCAAATTTATGAGCTCGCACTGGTTATCAAGCACTGTGCTGATTACTTAACATGACCATCTCATTTTATCCTTCAAACAGCCCTAATTCCTGGTTTGACAGAGAAGAGAACACATTCTACATGGAGCTATTTGGATATACAGAGTAGTCACATGAAAAAAAAAATTATATCTTCTCTTTACGGTCCCCAATAACTTACATATATTCTTTGTCCTTATTAAATTCATACTGATAGCATATGTTACTTTTTATGATAGAAGAAAAGCTGTTCGGCATAGCGGTTAAGAACATGGACTTTTACTTATACTACCTAGATTAAAATTTTAGCTCTGCCACTTTCTGTGTCTGTGACCATGGGCAAGAAATTTGTCCTTTCTGTGCCTCAGTTTCCTAATCTATAGAATATGAATGATAATAGTAGAAACTAGCGAATAGTGTTGTTATAAGAATTAAATAAATTTTTATTTGCGAAAAGGAGCACTCTATAATTGTTGACCATTATAACTGTTACAATCTCTATTTTATGAATGGGGAAACCAAGGCACAGAAAAGTTAAGAGACTTGCCCAACATCACACAGTTAGGAAGCAGTGGGACCCAGCATACTGCTATCAGGCCACCAGCTCTATCCCATGAAGGAATCAACCCTCTCCTGTGACTTTGCCCATCATAGTTGCATCTTTCATGGTTGCATCTTTGGCATACTCTCTTTGGACTGACCCAAGCAAATAATCTTAAGTAAAATTTCTGTTTCTTTTTGTTGAACGAGTTTTAAGGCTGCTATTACCAGAAAGATCACCAACCTCTGGTCAGCAGAGTTCTGTTGATCATCTTCTCTGCACAAGGTACAGAAATCAGGGATTCAAAGAGCTACATGGCAAGACTGCCTAGCTCAGAGAACTACAACTAACTGTAAATAGACAGATGAAACATATTCATGAGAAAATCCCAGAATAACGCATATTTTAATACTATTTGCCACTTACTATAGAAAAAGAGGGAGCAATTCCTATTTCACTGTGGGCTGAGGTGATTGGGAATGGAGACTCTCTGAGGGGACAGGACTAACCTTGAGCCTTGAAAGATTTAACCAGGAAGAAAGAATTATATCCTTGTGGCACAGGTAGATGTTAGTGTATGTGTGTGTAGAACATGGCCAAAGTGTTACGGCAAGAATATGTAGAGCAGGTCTGGAAGACTAGTGAGTAGATAGGTGCTGGGTGGATTGAGATGAAGAAAGAAAACCAGGAAACAAAGGGTAGCCTGAAGACTGATTGTGTAAGCTTGCCTTGAGGTGTGGAATTGAGACTATGGTTGTAGGTCTAAAATGATCTCTACTACTTCATTTGGCACTTCACAACACAGTTACTTTAACATTTCAATCTTGTTTTCTTCCTAAGTAGATACAATTTTTACACAGGTTAACTGAACCAGAAACTCTATAATGTTTGGGATGAAAGCCTTTGTTTATCTCCCCATCGTTCATTGCCAAGGTGTTCTATCAGTACAAAATAAGAAGCTTCTTATGTATGTGTATTGGGTCAGTATTCTTCTAAAGATGAAGAATAAAGGAACTTAACCCTAGAAGAATATCCTCTAATTACTATCTCACTATTTTGATCTTAGGCTTCGAAGTAAATGGCTTCTCTTTTGGTCATTTATTGATTTCTTCTTTGAAAATCTTTTTGTTCCCATATATCATCATTTTGCACACATCTTGCCAGATCTCTGTACTTGATTGCTATTATAAATTTTACCTTCTTCTCACACATGGTTCAAGTCATTTTTTGAGTTAAAACACATATATAAATGATAAATAATTACATTATTGATCTCTTCCAGACGTCTTTGCTGACTGTGAATCTGCCATTTTCTAAACGTAGCATATTTGTGTAGCAAAACTTAGCTCTAGATTTACTGGGCTTGCATTTAAAATTTTTTTCTGTTTTTGCCGTGATGTCCCCCAGTCTGCTTTTCCTAAATACCTTTTCTATAATTTAATGAAAAGAGACCAATGTAGAATGGTGGGAAGACATTGAAAAATGGTCAATGGAGAGGATAAGAAAAATGCCCTTTAAATATAGTGACTTCGAAAGATTAAGTGCAACCATACTTATAGAAGTGTTATTGTTTATGCTGCTTTTAAAAAAATAGGATAAGATTTCTCTTTGAAATGATTATTAAAACTATTAAATAATTGTATGTATCCTTATCATTAAGTTATTTTAAACATTTGTCACACTGGGGAAATTGAGTGAGCAAATTGGCTTGTGAGCCAATGTGTTTTCTGGTTTCTTCCAAGTGTAATTGAAATTCAGTAACATTCAGTTTGGAATCCCTACAGAACAATTTGATAATGTTATTTACCATTACAGGTATTTATCGTTACAAGGCCTTTTCTTAGCAACTAATTTTGCTTATGCAGCTAAAGATAATGTCAGTAGGAGCCTCAGTGCATGGTTATGTCTTTAAGTCCAGAGTACTCGAGAAGAGGCCTGTGAGTGAGAATGCCTGTTGTTTTCATGTTTGTAGCTTTAGTCCAGGGCTGACAATGGAGAATAAAAGGAACTAACTTGAATTAAAGACCACTAATAAGCCAGATATTTTCACATTTTATGATCTATGTACTCCTTAAAAAGGCATATTATCTTTCCTCCTTTGAGATGAAGACTGAGGCTCAGAGAGGTTAAGTCACCTACCCAAGGTCACACAGTTAGTAAATGGCAGAGCAGCGGCTGACCTGAGGTGCATCTGACTGTGAGGACTGCCACTGGGACCTGTTGCCTCTGCCTGAATAGGAGGAGTTTCTTTTTTTGTAAGAAAAAAGTATGTAACGCAGAGATGGCTTGGGCAGCTGGTCAACCTGAAAACAAGACTTGGGAGAAGCTCAGGTCCAGAATCCCTCACTTCTCTCCTCCTCCTCCCCTGCATGGCTACCTTTAGGCCTATCTTTTTCCTTCACCTAAGCCCTGGTCTCTGAGGAGGAGAAACACGATAGTGAATAGCCAAGGCAAGTTCTGAAGGCAAGAAATGCCCCTGCGAAAGTCCATGATTCCAAGATGACAAACACCAGTTTGTTTTTGAAGGTACTGAGCTCTGACAAAAAAAGGTCAGTTTGCACAGCATGCTTTAGCAAAACAGCTTCTTGGACAAAACAAAAACAAAAACAATAACAACAAATTTAAGATATCTCTATAAAACTGGGCACCTGTATAGACTTATGTGGGGCACGAGAAGACACCCTTGACTGTTGGAGGAAGAGGTAGAAGGCCAGGCAGGGCAATAAAGTGAGGCCGGATGAAGCTGGGGCTCTGTGCAGGACTGCTCAGCTCCTAAAGCCCAGGACAATGCATCACCATGAGAGGCAGGATGGGCAGTGGTTAGAAATGAGACTTCCTGGTTTGAATCACAACTCTCCCACTTGATATCATTGTGAGACATAAGCAACTGTGTCTCAGTTCTTCCTTCTGTAAAATGGGTGTAATAGTGGCATCTACCTTCATAGAACTATACTATCTGAGGCTCTTGGAACAAGGCCTGCTACATAGAAGGCACTGTGCATGGGTTGGCTCTCAAACATGCTATTGAACTGCCTCCTCAAGTAGTCAGTAAATGAAACCCTGGGAGATATAAGATCTCATTATGATCCTACATGTGACAAAAATCAGGAAGGATCATTTGCCAAAAAATGCATTTCTATACCCCATAGCAATTATTTTATTTATCACTCACTATCTTGATGAATTCTTCCATGGTCAAGACAAAATGGAAGTTGGAATTATATTATTTGTTTGCAGCACCCACCATCATATATGGCCCACCGTCTGTGGCTTACCAAAATATTGATGAATTGTTGATTCAACCCTAATCTTCTGACAGCTCTTTAAATATTAGTGCTTTAAAGCACAGTCATTGAATACAAATACAATTCAGGGCATTTCTCTCTCCTCTCTGTCTCCTTCTCCCAGCTATAAATCGTTATCTATTCACTGGATAAACATCTGAATTCCCTGGTGTTCAGCAGCCCGCTGATTTCACTAAAAGGTTGTCTCATCCAGCTCTGAATCTGGAGTCTGCTTTCTGAATGGCCAGCGAGATTTATTTTCCCTGGTGGCTGGAGCTGATATATTTTGCCAAAGCAAACCCCCAAGCAACAAAGGGATAAATATATGGGGCGGAATCATTTGCATAAAGTGAGTGAACCCCATCAATAAATCCCATTTATTTTGTTATCAGAGAACTAGCCCTGTGCTAGTGCCATCCATCAGCAGACAGCCTCTCTGACCTTTCTCACTTCAGTCCACAATGGATCGTGCTGTCTCACCAGCAGCCAATCTACTCTGAAATCAATGTCACAGTTTCACACTCAGGTGCTTTGACTTCCGTAGACACCAGCCTTGTGGGGATGAACAGGCCCCCGTCAGAGCTACTGCTTTATCGGGCATGGTCCGGTCGACTGGCCGCACCAGCTTCCTGCTTGCTTTGTGTTGCTCAGCTCAGAGCTGGCAGGCAGGCTGGTTTTAGGAAAACATAAATAAAGCTGAGTTTAAATCTTGGCTCTGCCAATTTCTGGCTGCAACAACGTCAGCAAAAGTTTTAACACATCTGAGCCTCAGTTTATGAATCTGTAAAATGAAGATAAATACTATTTACCTCATAGCACTTTGCGAGGATTAAAAGAGGCAATATAAACCGTGTCTAGCGCAATTCCTGCCACATAGCAGGTGCTAGGCCTACCTTGTTTCTTGTTTTCCTCTTTCCTTTTCTCTCTTTTTCCCTCCCTTCCTTCTTTTCTTTCCTCTCTCCCTTCTCTTCCATCCTCGCATGTGATTGTCAGTTTCCTAGGGCTTCTGTGTGATTCTAAGTTATAGTTTCTGGAGATATTGTCACTTTCAGGGTGAGATATGGCTCCTGAAGCCTGAACATGACTTCCCCACCAGCCTTCAGCCTCCCTTCCTAGCCAGGGACACTTCCCAGCAGAGATCAAGTCATAAGCCCTGGTATTTAGGTCTCATTTTTCTCCAAAACTTAATGATCAACTTACCTCATCCCTAAGACTACTCTTGTTATCTCTTGGGCAAAATTGCCGGCAAGCAGACAAGTTTGGCCTATTCAGTAGATGCTCAGCAAATGCTTGATAAATTGAACCTATGATGGCCAAACTCCAGGAGCTCATGGTGTATGACATACAGATTCTGGGCCCCAGGTGTTTTGGGAATCATATTAATCAAATATATCAACAGGCCTGGGTGCTGGAAAGACAATTAGGTGTCAGGTTAAGAGCTTGGGCTCCAGAGTCATATTGGCTCTGCTCTGTGTCCTCCAACAAGTTTCTTAATCTCTCTAAGCCTGAATTTTTCCGTCTGTTAATGGGCGATAGTAAGGTGGTTTTGGAGTAAGTGAGAAATGGACTCCAAGGCACTTGATACAGAGTTGGTCACACTGTAGGAGGAACAAATATGGGCTAGTCCTGAGACCATCTGAAAAACACCTGTTATGGGCTGCCTTGTGCCCCCTTAAAATTCACATACTGAAGTTCTAACCCCAGTATCTCAGAATGTGACTGTAGTTAGGTATAGAGTTGTTAGAGAGGTAATTAAGTTAAAATGAGGTCATTAGGGTAGGCCCTAATCCAATATGATTTATAAGAAGAAGCAATTAGGACACAGATACACACAGAGGAAAGACCGTGTGAAGACGCAAGGAAAAGATGGCCATCTACAAGCCAAGAAGAGATGCTTCAGAAGAAATCAACCCTGCTGATGCCTTTGTCTTGGACTTCTAGCCTCCAGAATTGTGAGAAAATAAATTTCTATTATTTAAGCTCCCAAGTCTGTGGTACTTTATTATGGCAGCCCGAGCACCATCCTGTGCCAGACTGTTTCTCAACCAGCCCGGTGATCCTGAGGAGAGCCTTGCGCTCAGCCTGGGCTCCATCAATGATAGTCTGACTAAATTTAACAAACTGAATGTTTTGTTTTGTTTTGTTTTTGTGAGGAAGAGTAGCCCTGAGCTAACATGATGCCAATCCTCCTCTTTTTTCTGAGGAAGACTGGCCCTGGGCTAACATCCGTGCCCATCTTCCTCTACTTTATATGGGATGCCGCCATAGCATGGCTTGACAAGTGGTGCATCAGTGCACGCCCAGGATCCGAACCTGCGAACCCTGGGCCGCCAAAGCAGAGAGCGCGCACTTAACTGCTATGCCACGGGGCTGGCCCCCAAACAGAATGTTTTGTTTTGGTCTTTCCTCCTGGGTTTTACTCCCTGGTGAACAACATCCCCAAGCTACAGGTTGGCCATGTTTCAGTTAAGTTCCTGCAATGCCATGTGGAAGCCCCTTATCAGTATCTTTTAAACACCAGTATCTTAAGCCTCTCGTTGTTTGCCCCTTTATTTCTTGAACTTGAACCTTGAACCAAGGCACCTGGGCTCTGACTGTTTTGCAATGACTTGACCCTCTGCCTTGTGTAAGTCTTCTGATTTGCCAGAAATCGGGACCTCGTTGCTCCATCCGTCTTCTTGGATTCTGACCTACTACCTGCTGACCTAAATTTGTCATGTGGGCCCTGAGTACTTTCTTCGCTTCAGTGGCTTCAGTGCTTCTGTGCTAGAGTGTGAGGAGCACGAGCATTCTAATGTTAACCTTGGGTGGTAGGTATGGTTAGTACAGCTGTGTCCATGCTACCCATGGGCACCCGAGGAAGTTGAGGCCCAGTCAGGGTCATTGCTTGAAAAGTGGTGTGTTGGACATTTGGTTTGTTTCTCTGTAGCACAAAGACCTTCCCATTCCTACAAAGAGCCTTTCACTTTGCCTTTCTAGCTCTGACCCTTGACTTTTCTATGACCTCCAGAACCTAAGAGATCATTCTCATAGATTGTTCTGCATTCCCAGAACATAGTTTTTTGCTTTGTGTCCAGGACCCACCATATGCCCCTAGATGGCCCCATAGCGATCAGCTATAGTCTAAGGCATCTCTGACCTATTGAAGCCTGTACCTCAGTGTGTGGATAAAGAAGGGCAGCTTAAGCTGACCAACTCTGGCAGGGAGTTAAAACAGTATTGCTTTGTTATTCCTTGGACACTGTGAGCTTCTCAAACCTGCCTTTACTGTTTAGTAAGATTACCAGGATACATACTAAAGCTCTATAAGTGGCAGAGAGGAATTTATTTCGTGAGATCTAAAAATCCCTAGTGGCCTTGTTCTATGATGACTACACCATGTGTCTTGTGTAAGATCGGATTTCCTCATAGATGCAGCATGCTCCGTGCTGTGCATGAAAGCGGCTCGTAAGAGTAAGGCAAGGAGTAAGGACTTGGGCACTTGAAATAAATCTGGAGTTATAAAATCAGACTAGAGCCAAGGAAATATCTAGGAGTCAGTAGGCAAGTCAGAATGGGGAAACATTGGGCGTCCCAACATAGGAACAAGTGTAGCAAAAGGAAATGTGTGACCTGGACATGTTGTTTTATTGACTTTCATTTCTTGTCTCAGTTATACTTTTTAAAAAAATAATAGTTTGGGGGCTGGCCCTGTGGCATAGCGGTTAAGTGTGCGCGTTCTGCTGCTGGCAGCCCAGGTTCGGATCCTGGGTGCACACCAAGGCACTGCTTGTCAGGCCATGCTGTGGCGGTGTCCCACATAAAGTGGAGGAAGATAGGCATGGATGTTAGCCCAGGGCCAGTTTTCCTCAGCAAAAAAAATAGGAGGATTGTCATGGATGTTAGCTCAGGGCTGATCTTCCTCACACAAAAAATAAATAAATAAAAAATAATAGTTTGAACCAGCTGATCTCGAAATTCCCTTCTGCTTTCTAGAATGCTAATTTATTTGTCAAGTACGAGTGTTAGAGCATGTTAGCAGTCCAGCTTACAGATACAAGATACTGGCAACATTA
The DNA here is from genome assembly GCF_020826845.1 of Diceros bicornis minor. Taxonomy (NCBI): domain Eukaryota; kingdom Metazoa; phylum Chordata; class Mammalia; order Perissodactyla; family Rhinocerotidae; genus Diceros; species Diceros bicornis. The sequence continues at coordinate 19,462,773 of NC_080749.1, read as the reverse complement.
AGTATTTGACATCTGAAACCAACTTCTTTTCTAGAAGAAAATTTTTTTTCATATGGTTTCTGCTAAGGCTGGAGGAGGCCAAAATCTAGGTGTAAGGGTTGGTCTTGGAGAACATCTATGGGACCACAAGGTGAATCACAGGTACTCACGTCATAGTATTCTAGCAACTTGTGAGCTATTGGACCTCACGGTAGTGGGTCAGCAGAGCCTTTGAGGCTCTGGCACTGAATGTAACTTTGTCAAACCATGAATCAAGGCTCTAGGATAATTTAAAAATAGACGATGGTTATACATGGAGCTTTCTGCCCACTGAATGACACAGTAGGGGACTGATTATGTGAGAAACACAAAATCTCTCTGAACCAGTAAGATGAAGTGTGGTTATAATAAACAGTGAACCACTGGCTCAGGGCAGACCAGTCAGAATCCACCAGATCACTCTCACTCTCTTTGTTTGCAGGAGAGATTCTTCTTCCTAAATCACCCTCCTCAATCCTCTCAGTGGCTCCAAAATCTAAGGTAGAATGTTGGGCAAGACAAATGTAGGGTATCACCCACACCGTTAGTATTGTCTTCCTAGCAGTTGTCAATTTCAACCACGTGTTGAATTAAATAGATTTATACTATCTCTCAGGACAAGCTACACAATTTGCCAGGCCCAGTGCAAAATGAAAATGCAGGGCCCCTGGTTCAGAAGTGAAGAATTTCAAGATGGCGCCAGCACAGCATTAATTCAAGTGCAGGTCCCTTCTGAGCATGGGGCTCTGTGCAACCGTATAGGTTGTGTGTCCACGGAGCCGGTCCTCATCCTTTCTCCCAATCTTCCCCTCTGCCTCCCTGAGAATGAAGCCTGTTCACTTAGAGTGCTGGTTTTCGTCTTTGAGCTGTTTGACAAATCCACCCAAGCGACTTGTGTACACCATTCTTTGTCTTGTACTGTCTTGTTATGAACCACAGACAATTTTACTGAAGTGAGGAAAAAGCATCAGAACAGATTTGACAACGTTTTCTGGCTCACATTTTCCAGTGAGAGGCATCCTCAGGGTGCCAAGATCCTCTTACATATTCTGACCGTAAACCAGGGGTTCTTAATGAGGGGTGAAAATCAGGATTACTTAGGATGAAACTTCAAAATATACTTCTAAGGGATTTTAAATCTGTAAACCCAGTTTACATGTGCTATTGACAATCTTCTCAGCAAAATAATGGTAAAGAATCACTTGAAAGCTATTCCGTTTATTTGTTATTTTATATATCTCATCATTGTTTTATTTTTGAGGCATATATGCATATATATGTGTATATGTCCCACTCTCCCCCCTTGATATTAGAATCTGTTTAAACTGACTTTTGTTTCAGAGTATTTTAAACTTCAGTTTGGCTGGCAAATTCCGTGTGGTGATGATTATCCACTCTGACTTGGGGTGAATTTATTTGTGACTGGATCTAGTGGAGGCCACAAACTAATTATTGTAACCACCCAAGAAAAATAAGGGGAATGAGGAAATGCCACAAGTATTGACAATATTTATTGTAGCATATGGCTAATGTATAAAGAGGTAATAGAACGATGTATCTCAGGGGATCATTCAAAAGGAAAATTACTTAAATTAACTTTTCAGGCAAACCAAATTATGCATTATCCCCCCTCCTGTAATGCTATACAAAGTCAATGTTTTTGAAGAGAAGAACTGGGGGCTATAAATCAAGCCTTTCATAAGAACTGTTGTGTCTGCAGGGATATTTTTTTTTTCCTCTGAGTTTTTGGCTTTTAGATTAATGAAGAATTTTCTCAGCAAATTATTAATTACTCCTTCTTGCCTATAGAATTGAGTTCACTGTAGTTATGTAGGAGTCAATGGTATTCAAACGGCGGCTTTTGATGAAGTAATCGGCTGCTTCTGGGGCCTCTTTCAGCTGCCCTGGGCGTGCTTCACATGTAAACGACTGCCAAATGGATTCTTTCGACATTCCAGCCAATTAAAATACATTTAAAGTGCAGCTGGTGGAGAGGCAAGCCCGGCGATTGTGCGGAGAACCTCAGGGCACAGAGACAAAAAACAAACTTCACGGAACCCAGCTCCGGCGGCCCAGCCAGGCATTGGGGGGCAGTGGAGAAAGTCACAAAAAGCGGCTATCTTTAGCGCCCATCAGAATCAAAGATGACACTTTGAGCACCACCTTAAAAGACACAAAAGATGAGAGCATGTTTGTTAGGGTGTCAGTTTTCTCCCCTTGCCTCTTGAAACTCGTATTGGCCGCTTGCCCAATGCGGTGCTGCATACAAATATTGACAGAACACAGCGGTGTTTGTTAAACCCGGGCTGGGGAAGCCAGTGATTAAAACTCTTGAAGGAAGATCCGAAAACCCCAGGAACTCTCCTCAATAGCGTTAGAACATTGACCGAATGAGAGAGAAAACTCTGAGTGGGCTAAGGTGAAAACACTCACCGTCCCTGTCTGCTATGCCTTTTCGGTAAGGACAGAATTTTCTTTTCTCTCTTTTTTTTTTTCTTTTATGTGTATGTCGGTGTAGAGGAAAGAGCGTCCAATGTGCTAAGCACACTGCTCCAGGGCTCTGATTTGCAGGGTTTGCCGGTGATTTTTCCGGAGGACGTGAGGGGATGGCACTGTGTAAATAGGGCATTTCCCAGCACGTGGAATCGCCAGCGCTTTTCCAGAATTCAGAATGATACATTTTTAATGTTTGCCTCTGCTGATGTCTCAGTATTTGCTGCATATGTCCAGGTGTCCCAAGACTGATAGCAAATAGATTCCTCCTTTGAACCAATAGGTATGATGTACATGCTTGTTTAATTTCTATTTTCATTTTAAATATTGTCTGGTTCATTCCATTGCCAGCCCCATGCCTAGGCATGCAAAAAATATTTTCTTCCTCCCGAGTTAATATTCAGTCAGGCACGAGCATTCTGTTTCACTAAAGCAAATCCAAAATGTTTGTTTCGAAATGCCTTGCTTTCTCTTGACTTTCGTTGGAGAAGCTGCTCACTTGGGAATTTGTTCTGAATCACTCTTTTCTTATACTTTAAGGAGGCAGCTGCAGTTGCACTATCTCTGTGGTTCTGCAGGCTCAATAAACACTCTGCTCTGTGGGTTGTAGTCAGATGCCCATCTTAAATTCCTGAGAATGCTAAGTAAGAGCGTGGCTGAGCAGGGGTATGGATTCCTACCCATCAATTAACCAACGAAAGACACACCAAGTTGCTGATTGTTTCCTATCTTCGCCTGTCACGGTCGGCCCTTTTTGGCTTTAGTTTTGTTCATTGCAAACAAAGAATCTTGCACATTTCACAGTGAAGGATCACGTTGCAGTGTCCTGAGCTCAGTTAAATGCGCTTTATTAATCTTTAATGTGCCAGTAGCTCTGAGGCTATGCCAAGCTGAGACTTTCCAAAACTCTTCAAGCTACCTGCTGCCAAGATAAACGGTGGTAGGCCCAGAAGGGACATTTTAAGGAAACTTGCAAGAGCAAAGTTTTACCTATTAAGTTTGTCTTGATTCAATGAAAGAAATCTTAAATAAAAGGGATTTTAGAAAGAACTGCCTTAACTCTATACCCCCTGGGTGAGAGACCTACTGGTGGGAGTCCATCTCCTCACACACACAGTGGCCTGTGCTCCGTGTAGAGGAGAGAATAAGGCGTTCTACTGTATGGATGTTGGGTTATGTTTATAAAATGGGTGCTGTGTGAATGCAGACATGTGTGAACGCAGAAAGCTTTCCTGCCTGTGGCAGTGTCTGAGCCCAGAGAAAAACAAGGCTACACATGTGGTGGGCCACTTGTCCAATGCAACCATTTCAGACATACCAAAAGATCCAGAGATGGGCAGTGGTCACAGAAGTCCATTTGAACAGAAATGTAACTTTGTATGGAAGGAAAATGGCACAGTATACCTCAGAAAGTTGGGCACTGGAGGTGACTTGATGACTCAGAGGACAATGTGAGCCTATGTTTGACTGACCAGGTCCTGGAGAATGTAAGGCTGTAACCTCTTGCGGCTGTGGGTTGCCCACCAGGCTAACACAGGGTAAATGGTGTCATCGTCATTCCTTGGGGATGCAGAAAATAGACAAAATGGACCCTACCTTTAAACACAAGTCTTGTAAGCAGAGACTTCATCTGTCAAGGTTGCTATGAGGAGAGCACTGAATTGGATTTGGGAGGACCTCCAAGGTCCTTTCTGATTTAGACTTCATGATGCAAAGACTTTGCAAATACCTGTAGGCAATGATGAGAAAAGATCAAGAGTGAGGGGTGGCCTCAATTAAGCAGGTGGTTATATTGACTTTAGAGGCCAGTCCAGTCTCCTTCCTGTGGCCTACCTAGAACAGGGTTGACAAAATATGTGTCACAGGCTAAGATCTCCCTGCTAGGATTTTTTGTAGATGAAGTTTTATCAGAACGCAACCACACCCCTTTGTTTGCATATTGTCTATGGCTGCTTTTGTGCTACTGCAGCAGGGTTGAGTAGTTGTCACAGAGACCCCAGGGCCCCACAAAGCCTGGAACATTAGTATCTGGCCCTTTAGAGAAAAATCTTGAGAGGCTAGACGTGGAGAACAACGCTTCTCAAACTATCCATGGTGAAAGACCAGTTTTTTTTTTTTTTAATTTTCAATTTGTTATGGACTGATAGTTTTATTAAATATGATAAAAATGTTGCCTGAATGTTGTGGTGATATCAAATTGCTACAAAATTTCTAAACATTTACTCTTACATTTTGTACTTATCTCAACACGGATCCTCAACAAACATCGTGTAGACCAGTGCCAGTCCGTGGACCACACTTTGAGCAGCTGTAGCCCCTGCTTAGTTTTGTGAACTTGTGCCATTTGTCCCAAATTTCCAATTATGCTGCTGTTCTTTCTGAGGATTGAATACAGTAAACTCTTTTCCAGATTTGGGCCTGTGCTACTGATGTTTCTCGACCTGGAAATCTCTTTCCCTAGTGCTCCCTTAGCTCCTCTTTGCTTTAGGTCTCTGCTTTAATTCACTTTGTCAAGGAGATTTTTTGATCACTCCATCTCACAATCTCCCCTCGTCTTACATCGCTTTGTCTTTATAGCACTTATTACAATCAATACTTGTTTGTTTATTTGTTTATCTTCCTATTATTTGTTTCCCTATATGGTCTGGATTCAGTAACAGATAACATAATCCATTTCAGCTGGTATAAGTGAAAATGAATTTCATACTGGTTTTAGGTGGCATATTAAATCTTGAAGGAGTTGGGGAGGAGGCAGAGCTTCCGAGATAATGATTGAAACAACACAACGGACTACCGCTACGTCTCTGTCACTACACAAAGCCATGAACCAGGAAGCTGATGCCACCAATGCTAGCTCCATGATGACACTGCCACCATCTCCTTCACCAAAATGAGCATCTTTGATTCTTAAAACACATGAAGCTAAGGACAGGATACTGGGACCTTTGCTAAAGAGGTTGCAGAATACCCAAACCTCTGGCAGGGAAAGCAGAAACGTAGTCTCTACCTCATGATCTTCCCTCTGACTTGCAAGTTCCACTGGGGTGGAGTGGGCGTCTCCTGGGTGAAATCTGGATCATGGCCGAACTCAAGCTACGAGAGGGTTGGGGAAATGCCATCTTAGGTTTTTAGTCTCTACTGCTGGAATGGAGTCACCAGAATCTGCCTCCATCGCCTATTGGAATATAATCTTGGTGAGGGTAGGGTCCTTGTCTGTGGACCATACATAGCATAACCTTACACCAATGCTAAGATTAGTGCCTGCACTGTGTAACATGCCCAATAAATGTTGATTATTTGAACATGTGCATGAATGAATGAATAGTATGTTCCCGGGAAGTCTGTGACTTATAGGAGGGTAGCATGTGGCACACATGAGGGAGATTCATGATTATGAATCACCTGGGAAATATCCATGGTGGGAGGGGAAAGACTACCTATAGATAATAGTCTCACTTTCAAAAACATACCTTGTTTTTCCAAATGGAAACATATCCATGTAGCTGCAGTCAGTCAGTTGGCTCAGGGATGGGAATATTCTGGATACTACCTAATGTCCTCATTTACCGAGTGCTTATTATGAGCCATACGCTACACTAAGTGCTATATATGCATTAGGTCATTTAATCTGCAAAATATCCTGATGAAGTAGGCATTATTACCATCTACACAGAGGAAACAGAGGCTTTGAGAGGTAAAATGACTTCCCCAAGTCACAGAGCTGGTGAATAGTGGAGGCAGATTTAATCCCATGACTTTTTGAAACTCTTTTTGTAAACTCTGTTTGCACTCTTAACCTCTAATTATAACCCTGCATATACTTTATCTTTCTGGCTTTTGTTCCTTCTCCTAAGACTTTCCTGGTTTGTTTCCATCCTAGTGGCTGGTTAATTAATTGCATTATCTACTTTGTGCCTTAGCAAGGTGAAATGTAGTTATCAGAACTGAGATATCAGTACAGGTCCCTAGTCATCATTGCTGAACATAGCTGAATATCAGCAATGAATTTATGGGTCTATAGCTGAAGATATAGAAGGGGTAGGAGAGAACTAGATCTACAGTGATTAAGTGTATCAAAAAATTGCTCTTAGGGGGCCAGCCCAGTGGCATAGTGGTTAGGTTCACATGCTCTGCTTTGGTGGTCCAGGGTTCACAAATTCATATCCCAGGCACAGACTGACACACCGCTCATCAAGCCATGCTGTGGCAGCGTACCACACACAAAATAGAGGAAGATGGGCATAGATGTTAGCTCAGAGCAAATCTTCCTCAGCAAAAAGAGGAGGATTGGCAACAGACATTAGCTCAGGGCCAATCTCTCTCACCAAAAAGAAAAAAAAATACTCTTAGGACAAAAATCCTAGAAGATAGAATATTTCTCTTCTAATGGGACAATCCTCCACCCTCAAGCTTTATGTTTGATTAAGAATTTCAAGTCTTTGTGTTCTGTTTGGTTGCAATTCTACTTCACCTTATCTTCATTAAAAACAGTGATGCTTGGTAATAATTGTGATTTGTCATTTGATGAAAAAAATAAGTTGAAAATTATTTTTACATTAGAAATTTTAAAGGACTCAAAGATACCTTTGAAGAAAGAGGTTCTGACACGGGGTAGGGTAACAAAAATTACTTAACGACAATGTGTATGATGAGATAAACCACTTACAGTCCTAACCCTAGTTCCTATAAAAGTGCTAAGGGGAAAGAGAAGTACTTCTGGAATGGTGGAGTAAAGATCTCTGAAAATCTCTTCCAGAAAAGCAAGGAGAACATTGACAAAAATGATCCAAATCAATGTTTTTCAAACTTGGGAAATTAAACAAAAGCTTGCAACAATCTGAGGAGCATTTATTCAGGGAAAAACCTGAATCTCAGTAAGAACAGTGAGTTTTATGTCATTTAACTTGCCCTATTCTCATTCCCCTCTTCCCAGCTCTGGGGAAGCCTTAAAAACCAACAGTTTTGCCATCATAGTAGCTTTGAAAACCAGTAGTGTAGCAGCCATTGGAGGTGGCAAAACCTGTTTGGAGCTCTACAAAGAGCCTCACGCCCAGAGAATTGTCATGATTTCACCTGTCTGGTAGCTCCCTGGGAACTCCCACTTGTAGGTCTTGTCTTTATTTGACCTGATTCCAAACTCATTCAGTGCAAAGAACCTTTCTTCTGGGACACACGTCAAAAACAATCATAGCAATTGTTTAACATTGCAGCTGCCTGAGGCAGCAATAAGAGTTGGTGCAAACAGGATGCTAATGAAAAATTTTAAATTAAAAGCTGTGGAATGAGGTGTCCATTGGGGATTTGAAAAGCTCGTTTATTCTTGGAAATATAAAAGGCATGCACCTGTGCAGAGGTGCACACATTCTCAAGAAAGACCTGAGAAAACCCTGATCTCTCACCTATGGCTGGCTTTCAGCCTCTGCACAAGCAGGGAATGAAGGCTAAGGAAGAGTTGTAAACATTTGACATGTTGAAGGTGTGCCCCACTATACACAAACGTCTCAGTAAAGGCTGGAATGCTTTTTGGTTCAAGGCATTCAAAAAATGTCTGCCCAGCCATTAGCTGACCACGAAGCTAAACCACACATGACAAAGAATATGGACTCTAAAGAATAGAATCAGGAAAGTCACTAAACAAATAGGAACAAAAATTACAAAAACGATAACAACAACAACAAACCATGGTTGGGGGAAATCTGATTTCCAGAGTTTCTGCATTATATTATTTTAAATGTCCAGTTTTCAAAAAAAGTTTATAAGACATTCAAAGAAACAACAATGTGTGCCATACACAGGGAAAAAACAGGCAGCCGATAGAAAATATCCTTGAGGAAGCCCAGACATTGGACTTACTAGACGAAGACTTTAGATCAGCAACCATAAATATGTTCAAAGAACTAAAGGAAATCATGTCTAAAGGAATGAAGGAAACTATGAGAAGAATATCTCACCAGAGAATATCAATAAAGAAACAGAAATTAGAAAAAGAAAGCAAAAAGAAATTTTGGAGCTGAAAAGTATAACTAAAATTAAAAATTCACTAGTGAGGTTCAACAGCAGGTTTGAGTAGACAGAAGAATGAATCAGAAAGTTTGAAGATAGGTCAACTGAGATTATTTAATCTGAAAATAGAAAGAAAAAAAGAATGAAGAAAAATTAGCAGAACTTCAGAGACCTGTGGGACACCATCGAATGTTCAAACATTTGATAAGTCTGAGAAGGAGAGGAGAGACAGAAGGGGCAAAAAGAATATTTGAAGAAATAATAGCTGAAAACTTTCCAAATTTGATGAAAAACATGAATCTACATATCCAAGAAACTCAATATTTCCAAGTAGGATAAACTCAAAGAGGCCCACTCTGAGACATGTTATAATGAAATTGTCAAAACTCAAAAAGAGAATCTTGAAAGCCAGCAAGAGAGACGTGTCTTTGTTATGTATAAAAGAGTCTCACAAATATTAACAGCCAATTTCTCATCAGAAACTGTGGAGGCCAGAAAGCATTGGGATGACATATTCAAAGTACAGGAAGAAAAAGACTGTCAACCAAGAATTCTATATCCAGCAAAACTATTCTTCAAAAATGAAGGAGAAATTAAGATATTGCCAGATAAACAAAAACTGACAGAATTCATTACTAACAGATCTTTCCTTTCATAAATTATCGAAGGGAGTCCTTCAGGCTGAAGTGAAAGTGAACTAAACAGTAACTTGAATCCATGCAAAGAAATAATGAGCACTGGTAAAATATAAAAGACAATATATATGCATTTTTTGTTTATAACTCATTTTTTAATCCTGCCTGATTTAGAAGACACTTGCAAGACAAAGCTGTAAGTATAAAGCTATGTCGATGAACTTCTAATGTATAAAGATGTAATATGTATGACAATAAGAAGACAAAGGAGAGTAGCTATATAGGAGCAAAGTTTTTGTATACTATTGAAATAAAATAGGTATTAATCCAAGTAGATTGTTATATTAGATAACCTAGATGAAATAGACAAATTCTTAGACACAAAATACCGAAACTCTAAACCAAATAGAAAATCTGAATAGACGTTTTACAAGTAAAAAGATTGAATTAGTAATCAACAAACTTACTATAAAAAAAAGCCCAGGCCAGATAGCTACCTGGTGAATTCTATCAAACATTAAAAGAAGAATTAACACTAATCCTTTGCAAACTCTTCAAAAAAATAAGAGAGTAGGGAACACTTCCCAGCTCAGTCTACGAGGCCGTTATTAACCTGATACCAAAACCAGGCAAAGACCGAAGAAACAAAACTATAGACCAATATGTCTTATGAATATATAATTCATAATTCTTAACAAAATACTATAATTCTTAACAAAATACTAGCAAACCAAATCCAACAACATATAAAAAGAATTATACACCCTTACTAAGTGAGATTTATCCCAGGAATGCAAGACCGGTAATACATATGAAAAACAATGTAACACAACAACATATTAATAGAATAAAGTATGAAAACCATGTGATCATCTGAATAGATTCATAAAAAGCACTTGACAATATCAAACACTTTTTCATGATAAAAACTCTCAAAGAACTAGGAATAGAAGAGAACTGCCTCAACCTGATAGAGGACATCTACAAAAAACTTACAGCTAACATTACACTTAACAATGAAAGATTTTTCCCAAGATAAAGGAAAAGACAAGATCTCTGGTCTCATCACTTTTTTGTATTGTACTGTATTTACTGTAGCTCTAGCCAGAGCAATTATACAAGAAGAAATAAACTGCTCCCAGATTGGAATGAAGAAGTAAAACTATCTCTGCTGATGACATGATTTTGTATATAGAATATCCTAAGGAATCCATTAAAAAATTGAATTAATAAATTCAGGCAAGTGATAGGATATAAGATCAATATACAAAAATCAATTGTATGTCTATACAATAGCAATGAACAATTTGAAAATGAAATTAAGAAAAGCAATTCAATTTATAATAATATAAAAAAAATATTTAGGAAGATATTTAACAAAAGAAGTGCCAGACTTGTACACTGAAAACTACTAAGTATTGTTGAATGAAATTAAAGAAGACCTAAATAAATGGAGAGATAGCCCATGTACATGTATTGGAAGACTTAATATTGTTAAGATGGCAATACTGCCCAAATCAATTTAGAGATTCAACACAATTGTTATCAAAATCTAAGCTGCCTTTTTTTCCAGAAACTGACAAGCCAATACTAAGATTTGTATGGAAATGAAAGTGAACCCCAACAGCCAAAACAATCTTCAAAAAGAAGAGCAAAGTTGTAACTCACAGTTCTTGATTTTAAAAGTTACTGCAAAGCAACAGTAATAAAAACACTGTGTTACTGGCATAAAACTAAACACATAGAGCAACAGAATTAAATTAAGAGTTCAAGAATAAAGCCTTACATTTATGGTCAACTGATTTTTTGACAAGGGTGCCAAGACAATTCATTGAGGAGAAAAAATAGCCTTTTCAACAAATGGTGCTGGGACAGGCAGATATCCACATGTGAAAGAATAAAGTTGGAACCCTAACTCACACCCTATACAAAAATTAACTCAAAATGGATCACAGACCTAAACGTAAGCGCTAAAACTATAATACTTTTCGAAAACATACGAGTAAGTCCTCATGATTTTGGATTAAAAGTTTATCAGATATGATACCAAAAACAAAAGTGACAACGTAAAAAATAGTAAATGGGACTTGATCAAAATTAAAAGCTTTTGTGTTTCAAAGGACACCATCAGGTAAGTGAAAAGACAGCCCACACAATGGGAGAAAATATTTGCAAATCGTATATATGATAAGGGACTTGTATTCCATACAATGAAATATTATTCAACCAGAATATATAATGAACTCTTACTACTAAACCATAAGACAAATAACTCACTTAAAAAAATGGGCAAAGGAGTCAAAGTCATTTCTTCTAACAAGATGTACAAATGGCCAATAACTGTGTGAAAATGTGCTCAGCATCATTAGTCATTGGGTAAATGCAAATCAAAAGCAAGTGAAATACCATTTTGTACCTACCAGGGTGGCCATAATAAAAAAGATGAATTATAACAAATGTTGGCAAGGATGTGGAGAAATTAGAACCCTCAGATATTGCTGTTTGGAATGTAAAATGGTACAGCATTTTAGAAAAGATTTGGCAATTCCTCAAAATGCTAAACAAAGTTCCCATAAGGTCCAGCAATTCATCTCCTAGGTATACACCCAAGAGAATCATAAGCATATGTCCACACAAAAACTTGTACACAAATGTTCTTAGCAGCATTATGCATAATTACCAAAAAGTAGAAAGAACCCAAATGTCTATCAATTGATAAATGAATAAACAAAATGTGGTATATCCAAACAATGGAATATTATCAGGCCATATAAAGGAATTACATACTGATACATACCACAATATGGATGAACCTTGGAAAAATTATGCTAAATGAAAGAAGACGGACACAAAAGGCCACATATTGTATGATTCCATTTATGTGAAATGTTCAGAATAGGCAAATATATAGAGACAGAAAATAAATTAGTGGTTGCTAGCAGCTAGGAAAAAGGCAGATCGGGGCATGAATGGTAATTGGCATGGCATTTCTTTTTGGGGTTATAAATGTTCTGGAATTTGTTGTTTCTTTTTGGGGTAATAAAACATCCTGGAACTAGATGTTGATGATGGTTACACGTCTCTGTGAATACACTAAAAACTATTGAACTGTGCTCCTTGAAAAAGAGAATTTTATTGTATGTGAATTATATCTCAACAAATCTGTTATTTTAAAAAAATGCTAAGGGGAGAAGCCAGAGTAATTGGACACTTCAGAGTCAGGTCCACTTTACTCATTTTTTAGCGTGAGGCAAGAGTGCAGATAGAGGTCCACATGCCCCAAGTCAAATATTTTAAAATTGTGAATGAAGCAAACACAATCTTAAATATGTTCTATTCTCCTGCATTGACAAATATACCCTTGTCCAGAAACAGTTTTGTACTGTTGGCTATGGGCTGTCAGCAAGGGCTTTAAGAAGAACAGTGATGTGATCATATTGTCATTTCTGAAACAGCCTGTTGGCAGCCCTGTCAAGGTGCGACTAGAAGAGAGCCTGGGGATAGTAGTTAATAAACTATGGCGATGGTCCTACCAGAAGTCGGGGAGGACACGATATTATGTCATAGCTATAGCTATGACATAGCTCCATAGCTATGGAGAAGGTGTAACAGATTCAACAGACATTCCAAAAGCTGGATCAGCTGAGATGGATATGGAGGGGGAAGGAGGGAGGAGAGAAAAGAGAAAGAGGCCAGCTGACCTTTAGAGCTTCAGTGACTCAGGCTGGTGACATTATGACCAAAGAGAAAAAAGAAGCAGCAGGTGTTAATGGGAGTGGAGGGATCTTGAGAACTGGGCTTTGAGTATGTGAGGCTGAGGTATCTGTAGGACATCAGGTGGAAGTGACCAATTAGCATTTAGCAGCACACGCTTAGAGCATAGAAACGAGGTTTGAGTTAGTAAAATGATTTAGAAGTCATCAGAATTATCAAAATCCCAGGAGGGAGTAAGATTCAATAAGGGAAGAATAAAAGAGTAAAAACCAAATGGAAAGAGACACAATAGAACAGTACTATTAATAATCAGACTCTGAAATGCTCCTACTAAACTACTAAAACACATGAAAAATATAGTATCGTTCACAAGAAACTTTCGTGTTGTCTAGTAGAGTCTCAGCCATGTGGTGAGCTTGATGATGTTGGTTAGAAAATGGTAATTATAATATGATGCATAACCAGTAGCAGTTGGGAAGAACACCCCAAATCAACTGAATCATAATGGAAAAACATATAACTGAACTTTTAATTTATATATAACTTATAGGTTATATATAAAAATATATATAACTAAAAACATATGTAGCTGGCTATAGCTTTTCTGGTTATGATTGTTTTTGCCTGATAAACTATGTTTAAAAGAAGAAAAACAGGCTGTTAATTGCCTTGACTAGATGATGATGCTATTTACTGTTGCTATAGGATTTATACCTTGAAAGGACTTCAGAACCATTAATTAGACATTCCTCATCAGCTCTCTGCATTAGGCGTTACCAGCATGTTTGCGTTCCTGCTGCTGCTGCCATTGCACCACTGGCTGTAATTTATGACAGATTATGTGATTTGAGTTTACTGGGAAAAGCATTGAGAACTGAGAACCTGCCTAGTTTTGGTTATTGAAATGGCATTGATTTGAGTTTGGTGTTGCAAGGTTATTTGTTTGTTTACTAAATGAGTAAAATTTGCATGTTTTCGCTGGCTTAAGCTGTTGTCTGAAACACCCTTCTGTACTTTGATTGGCAAAACACAGGGCTATTACTATTTCCTGTCATCCAGGCCTAGTCTCAGGAGTCGCTATGGACTTTCATATCATCACCAGGAAATGGCCCAACATTTGGGCTGTGCTCTTGTTTCTTTGGTTTCACTGGGATTTAACATTTCTAAGAGAGGCAGGTATTTGCACAATAGGTAATTGGACTTAGTTGGAATATGGAAAGGCAAGAATGTGAAAGTGTTAATCAGGTTTTTAATTCTTAAATTAGCTGCAGTCACGTATTTTCAATGAACTCTGAAGGAACTAGATTTGGGCCAAATTTTAAAGGAGATAAAGACTGTATGCCTCTCCATTTCAGATCTACCAAATGTTCAGATCCTCTATTCCATCTTGGCTTCTAGAGATTCTATAGGAGGATTGACTGTAACCTCCCTCTATGATTTATATGCCAGAATATTTTATGTCCTTATCTGCATCCTGTTGTAATACTCTGATTGGATATGGAATGAGTTGCTATGAGGTAGGCTATCTCTTATCTTGACGTTGGGAGTGTAAGTTGGTTTAGCTTTTATGGAAAGCATTTTAGCAACATATGTTAGAGTATTTTAATCTATTCTATTCTAGTTTTCTAATTTAATCTATTCTAATTTAATCTAATCTAATTTAATCTATTCAGAAGAGATAATAGTGATATGTACAAATATCTACTTATAAAAGTATTCATTACTATATTATTTATAGTGTTAAAATATGGAAAACATCTCCATCAATAAGAGAATTTTCAGATAAATTATACTCTAGAGAGCTCTTATAAATCAACAAGAAAAAGATTACTATCTCAATAGAAAATGGTTAAAGGAAATGAAATATGATTTACCAAGCAGAAATATAAATGGCAAAGAAGCATTTGAGCAGATGTTCAATCCCATTAGAAATTAACATGATACAAATGAAAATGAGATATTATTATTTTACCTATTATTAGCAAAGATTAAACTATCCTCATTGATGAAGAGATGGAAATCAGGCATTCTCATTTACTCTTGGGGGGAATGTAATTGGGACAAATTTAGGGGGAAGCAATTTGGGTGGGAGAGAGCATACTTTTGACTCAGCAATGCACTTCTAAGAATGTATCTTAAAGAAATAATCAACAAGATTACAAAGAATACGCATAGGATATTTATCACAGTCACACTTATGCTAGGGAAAACTGAAAATAATCCAAAGTCCACTGGTAGGTGATTGTTAAATAAATTATAGTACAACCACACAATGCAATAGCGTGCAGCCATTAAAAACTCATGTAGACCTAGCTGATAGGAATGATGCCTATGACATAGTAAGTGGAAAGTGTAGGCTAAAAATAAATGTGTATCATGAACTCATTTTTAAAAAGCTACATCTTTATCTACATGTATGTGTCTGCATACAAACAAAAGTTTGAAAGTACTTCCACTAAAAAGAGAAGATAATTTTCACTTTATCGTACATTTTAGGTTTGCTGAATTTGTTGTTAATTAATATATTAATACAATAATCAGTAAAATGCAGCTTTACCATTAACCATTGTAATGATAGAAATAAAATGTTATATCCATAAGATGAAATATTATATAACTGTTTAAAAGAGTGATTTGAAAAATAGTCAATTAAATGATGCTAAATAAAAAATAATTACATAGAAAAAAGACTGGAAGGAACTGCATCAAATGTTAACAGTGTTTATCTATAATAAATACCTATGACAAGAATTACAGCCATAGCCAAATTATTTGTCATAAATATCTATTATTTTCATATTGAGAAAAAAGTTTTTAAAACAATTTAAGAGAGTTATTTGTATTGTGACCAAGTTCTCCATACCATCTCTTTTTTTAGGTGTCACAGATCAGAATGCCATAGTTACATCTAATAACACACACACAAAAAGTATATGTTGTACATAGCAGATGTATGTCATAAGCCAATTAAAAAATTCTTATATGTGGAAACTTCTGTAATAATGGATACTGTAGACACTGTGGCAGAGAGATTTTTAGTTATTGGGTCTTCTGGAGAGTTATGGAGAAAGGTCATGTATACACTTAAAACATGTCCTCACATTTAGTAAATAATCCACAGACTTGGGTAAACGATAAAAACAAATTAGGAACCACATTATTATACTATTTGCTTTTTTAGAAAGAGGATTTGGAAAATTTGGTAGAGTGTATTTTTTTCCAACCCATCCAAAGTAATTTAATAATTTAGCTGCTCCCTAACTGAAATTATCTTAAGTTGACTTAGTCCTATGAACCTTCTTTATCACCTTCTTAGAATATCTTCTTTGGTTTTCACAACAATCCTGTGAGGCAGGCAGAGCAAATATTTACATTTTACAGATAAGATAAGAGCCTCGGAGAGGTTCAATACATTGCTCAAGATCTCAAATTAGAACATTGAGAAGCTGGGGTCTGAACCCAGATTTTTCTAGCAATCCAAGTTAGTTCCAGTTATTACCGGGACTTGAATCTGAGTTTACTCCACATCCAGTTGATTTTCTATACCGTACCGTTCTGTTCTTCTCCCAGGAGCTTAAGATGCCTTGAATTGAACTCAGATTCATTTTCTAACAAGGCACCAGTGAACATTGAGGAAAGGAGAATTCTAGATAAAGGAATGACTATGGTAAGACATCTGCCAGGGGTAAGGGGTTTAGGATTAGAGGAAGAGGGGTAGGGTCTCAAACCCAAAATGTTGGAAAAGACCATACAGGTGATAGAAATAATGGAAACCTGCCGGGAGTGAGAAAAACAAAATCAATTGTATAATAATCAATGGAACTGCTGCCGGATTTCATTGTGGTAGAGGCAGCAGGGGCTCGAGAGGATGTGGGTGAACTGGAGAGTGTGTCCTGCTGGATGTCTGAAGGATGTAGCTGTTACTTAGCACCAGCAATCGTTGCCAAAAAGGAGCTAGCTCTGTGTTTTATTTTTTTAAATTATTTAACAGAAGCTGGAAATTTGATTTTTAGGTAAAATTTCCCCGTTTTAAATGCTAGCATTAATTTAAAAAATGCTAGCATTACTTAAAAAATAATATTTTATAGGCCGACTAAAATATATCAATAGGCTGTCAAAGACTCTCAAGTTGCTGGTTAGTGATTTCTAGGACATATTTTGTCTAAGGGTTTACCAGGCTCCTGACTGATCAAATTCAGTTTCTGTTTCTTTGATGTCTTAATTATACCACTGTGATTCTTGACATTTATCCTTACACATTTAGGAAAACATCTCGCTTTCATCTTCAGACCCACCTAAGCCAGCCACCCCTGACCCTGGTTCCGTCTCACATTCTTCTGAGAGATTGAAAGGGAAGGTTGTGCCTGAGAGGATATTCCCAAGCATCCCCCATGAACAGTTTACATAAACACTGTTGTATGTGAGCACCAAGGAATGGCCCTCAGGGCTTGGGAAAGATGCTTTAATTAAGTTCCATTTTTGCCTTTAATTATTGTCTAGACTAGAATTTTTTGCAAAACTGTAAATGTATGGGTGGTGGCGTGGTGATACAAATCACTGAAATTTTCTTTGCCTAGAAGAATCTAATCAGAAGGTGCCAAGGAAAGGTCAAAAGATGTATGAGCAATCGTGTAACTCGCCATGTTAAATCTGCAAACTGGATTAAACATTTGACTACTGCCTTGACCTGAAATTGGCAAAGACATATGTCCTCCTAATTCCATAAGGAGTATCACAACAAAGGCAAAAAGTACACAAATCTGACTCTTTCTCTCTCTTCACACACACACACATACAGGGACACACACACATACACACACAGTTTAGTCTAGTGAAGATTCTGATACATCTTTGGGGGCATCTGGTCTTTGGAGAGAATTCTCTTCATAAACCATCTTGGGGCTAATTTATAATATTTAAGTATGTAATGTTTTTCTATTTATAGCATGTTTTAAATAATGATTCTTTGTAGAACATTTTAAAGAGATCACAAAGTATATGGAAGAAGATAGAAAATTACATATAATCCCATCACCCAGAGACACTCACTGTTATAATTCTGGCGTATACTCTTCTAATCCTTTGGCTATGCTTTTATGAAAGACAGACAAGTGAACCAAAAAAATCCCCCAAAAGCAAACTCCTAACTTTATAGGAAGAATTTGAATATCAAGAATTAGATTTTTGTAGTAAATTCATTCTACATAAGTAAGCCACAGGAAAAAGTGCTGAGAGGTGAGGCCACCCAAGAAAGTCAGAATCCAACTCGTAAGAGGGGAGAAGGAGCACTTCCTCACTACATTTGAAGTGCATTTGACTGAAGGGATAAAGACCAAGAAGGACAGAACCATTTGGGGCATTGGATACAGTTGACAGGTGAGAATATAGACGAGACACATATGAACCCAATTTACAGCTCCTGTGAGAAATATAGAGGATTCTTACAAAGAACATATCAGTCCACTGGCTTTGAGTGGGAGGAATTCTTGTACTAATCCAGCCTGAAGCACCTTCCATTAGTCGCTCTATCTCCAGTACTTTTTGCCTAATCAATCATCATTTACATAATGATTTACATAAAATAATTTACATGAAAGCAACAAAATCTAAAATATTTTGAGTGCTCACTACATGTATGTTTGTATACAATGGTTAGATGTATACATATTATATATGTACACTTATGTACATACTGTCTCATTTAATTTTTAATAACTTTATCGAGATGTCATTCACACACCACTTAAAGTGTATAATTCAGTGGTTTTTAGTATATTCATGGATTTTTGCAACCATCACCACTATATAATTGTAGAACATTTTCATCACCCCAAAAAGGAACCCTCTACTTATTAGTAGTTGCTCTCATTCTCCCCAAACCTGCTAGTATATTCTAGGGGTATATTCTGACCCTTATGAGATATATGATTTGCAAATATATTCCCCCATTTTATGGCTTGACTTTTCATTTTTTTGATGGTGTCCTTTGACCCACAACAATTTTTAATTTGGATGAAGCCCAGTTTATCTATTTTGTTCATTTGTTTCTTTGTTTCTTGTGCTTTTCTTTATCATCTCTAAAAATCCATTTCTTAATCTAAGGTCATGAAGATTTACTTCCATGTTTCTTCTAAGAGTTTTATAGCTTTAGCTCTTATATTTAGGTCTGTGATCCATTATGAGGTAACCTTGGGGTATGATGTGAGGTCGATAGGGGTCAACTTCATTCTTTTACAAGTGGATATCCAGTTGTTTCAGCACCATTTGTTGGAAAGACTGTTAGTTCCCAAGTTAATGTCTCATTTACTTTTCACAATATTCCAATGAGGTAGGAGTTATTGTCCCTGTTTATCAATGAGGAAACTGAGGCTCAGGGAGGTTAAGTGACTTGCCAGAGGCAGGCCCTGAAGAATTTCAAGTAAGAAGTGGAATTTAATTGGATACCAAAGGCAAGATTCTTTCAGCAACACCAAATTGAGCATCTATTATATGCCAGGTTGTGGTAAAACAAACACACACAAAAAGAGTACTCATCATTTGATGCCTTTACATTTTTTTTCAATTAAATATACTCTTCCTGAGGAGCCATCAGTGTTGAGAGCTCCAGGGCTAGGAAAGATAAATAAGCACAGTTCTTATTTTTAAAAAGCTGATAATAATACAGTAGAAACAGGAAATTTCCTACAATAGGATGGCCATAAAAGTCAATATTTTTGGTCAAAGCAACAGCTTAAGGAGCCGCAGTTAGGGACTTGGAGAGTCAGCAGGAGACTGGAGACCAGCAAACAGATTGGAACAGAGGCAAGTCCAGTGGCTCAGAAGCCAGAAGCCAGGGACTGTCTTGGGCAAAGGCAGTAAGGCCAGGACATGACAGCCATTGCAGAACCCACTGTAGACACTGTGAGTGAGCCTATGTCCCCGAATCTTTGCATCAACAAGTTTAGATCCAGGACCAGGTGGGAGCATCTGGCTGGCTGGCTGAGCCTGAGTTGTGTGCCCACGTTGTGTGGGCAGGGGCCGAGGGGCATTCCATCCTGTCCTCATCACATACATTGAGGAAGCCTCCAAAATAACACAGGGAGTGAATGCTGGCAATGTCCACTCCCAGGACAGTAGAGAAACCACTCTTCTCTCTGCTATTCCAATTGCTTTCGTTGTGTTGATGAGCCACACAACCAAACTGTCTCTGTCTTATTTTTAGTCCTCTCAATATTTCACAGGACCCCTTTTCCTCATGAGATTATGATCTCCCTGTGGTTAGGAACTGTGTTCTATACACCACTACTTTGCAGCTCTCATTGCACCTTGAATACAGGCTTATAGGATGTATTTTCAAATTGCTGTTGCTTCCTAGAATACCTCAGGGACCACGATCAACTCTTTGTAACCCATATGTGGATTCTCCATAGCCAATTTATAATCTTAAGTCTGATTTTCCTTCTGGCCCCAAATGATCCTAAGGACCCTGCCCCTACCATTGGTTGGGGATGCACAGAGAGTGTTCACCCACTTCAACATCAGCCTAGTTCAAACAAGAGGCTGAGGGTGGTTGGAGATGGGTGGGCTCTGTTAGGGGAAAATTGTGGACCATGTCACGTCTTTAGCTTAGCCCATCCATTTCTATTAATATTGTCTTCGTTTTGAACTTTCTAACTCTTTAAGGTAGTTCTTTTTAGGGCTTCTTTTATCCATCAAAATTCTGTGGAGTGTTGGGTTCTTTCCCTTGTTTATCATCGCAGGCCAGAACTGGTTGTCTTTTCTGCTTTGCTAACCCCAAGGGAGATGAGTGGAATCCCCCAAATAGCTGAGCTCTGACTCACAGCTTTGAGGACCTTCTCCCCTCGGCTTCTCCTAGCTCCCTTCACTACTTTCCATGGTTTGCAGAGCCCTGAGGTCATGGGATCCACTCACAATAAACGTATCTGTGGCTGCATCGCAAACTAACATCAGGTTCTTATTTTAATCATATACATTCAGGGTGAAGCCTGCTAGACACCACAAAAACCATTAATTTGTTGTGGTGTCATGTTTCACTGTAGTTTTTCTTGTCCTTGGAACTGCTGGCTCTGATGTTTTCTGACTTCTCTGAGAAAGTAGATGTCCACCATTCATCTTTGGAAATAACAGTTTTCCTAAGTGACAGGAGGCAAGAAGAGCCAAGGTTAGGAAAGATAAAAAGTGCAGTCATTAATTTGTAAAAAGTTCACAAAGCCTGAGTGCTTATAGGTATTTTCCTCTCGGGCAGCAATCATTACCCCTGATTGAGTAAAAAAATATATTAGATGGGTTTCGATGGTTTGGACTATCAATGTTGTTCGTTAATGGTTGGCTAACATGTGTAGCACCAATATCAATCCTATACCAAATTGCACCAGCCAGCTCCCCTTCTTCCCCAGCACATATACCCTTGACCAGCAGCTGCACTGCCAGCCTTGTTCCTACTTGCTGCGGCTCATGGAGAAGGTGGAGAGAAGGAAAGCTAGTCAGGGCACACAATGATGTGTGTTGTGTTGATGTTGCAGGGAGACAAAGTTATTTTGTGATGGTGGTGGAGATAGGAGAACTGGGTGGGAGAAACATCTCTTATTTATTAGAATTTGAATCCAAGGAGAAATAGAAGACATCTCCAATTGTAAAGCTTTAAGTAATATCCTCTTTGTATTTAGAGTCCAGACTGATGGAGAAGATCCTACACTTGATAACTTGTAATTTGGAGTTCCATTCTTGATAATTCTTTACTCCATTAAGACAAGAACCTTTCCAATACCATCTCTGCCTGGAAAGAGATGGAACTCTAAAGTGGGGGGGAGTGTATGGAGGGTGGGGGAGGGGTGGAGGTTTAACTTTGTTATTCTCCATGACTCTTTTAGGCTTATCTTCCCTCTCCTGGCGGCTACTTTCCAGACTTCATGTACCAGGTAACTATCCCCTGTCCTGTTTTTCAGAACTGCTATGTGAATCCTGATGATAGGATTCCATTAATACTTATTGAGCACCTACTGTGTGCCAGGCACTATTCTAACAGCAAACCATAACAACAGCTATTGCATTAGTGTTTACCATTGTGTCAGGTGCTTTGTGCATCTTACCTTATTTCCTTCTCAAAAAGATGACCATTTTGCTGTTGGGGCAATTGACGCTCAGTGAAGTTGAATCGCTTGTCCAAGGTCAAATAACTAACAGGTGGTAGAGTGAGATTTGAACTCAGGTCTGTTTGACTCTAGACCCATATACATTACACTGACTAATTTTTAAGATGCTTTCTTGTCCTGCTTTTAAGGTGTATGTTGCGTTTGAAGAAGGGGAGGGAGACACATGAAAAACCGAAAATTTATGGGACCGGCCCAGTGGTGTAGTGGTTAAGTTCTCGTGCGCTGCTTTGGTGGCCCGGGGTTTGTGGGGCCGCTCATCAAGCTGTGCTGTGGCGGTGTCCCATATATAAAGTAGAGGAAGATTGGCACAGATGTTAGCTCAGTGACCATCTTCCTCAGGCAAAAAGAGGAAGATTGGCAATGGATGTTAGCTCAGGGCCAATCTTCCTCACATACACACACAAAACACTGAAAATTTATGAGAATAAATATCTAACAGCAAGTCTGACAGAGTGGGGAAGATTTGGCAGCTGAGGGGGCCCTGTGAATGCTATAATCTCAGAGCCTGGATTAATACTTTTGGTTACTAAGCTCTGTCCTCTGTGGTCCCGTCTCCCTGGCCTCGAATGCACAGGCCGACCGTCTCCAAGGTCTTCTGGCTCCATGTATCTTTCAGACCTCCATCCACTCAACTGAGCATCAGAATCATGTCTCACAAATGGAATCTCTGAATTCCTGCTGCCAACATCTCTCTCTACTAAGTTTAAGCAGCTGCTCCTGATTTGGGTAGCTGCAGTTCTCCCTGTGAGCACTACTGTTTGTATTACCCAGTACTTTAAGGATGACACTTAATTCCCTTTTGCCGACCTTTGCGGATCAGGTTCCTCCCTGGGTTTGGGGAAAGGAGAGCAAGATAGGGAAGGCCCATACCCTGAGAATCTGGATCGGTGAGACACCCCACTAAGACCAGCCCTTGAATCTGTCTCAGACCTGTGCTGGATCTCAGTGTGTGTCTAAGGTAAAGTTGAGGGAGAGCAATCAGCAGTAGAGTGGCAAGTTCATCCTTTCCTGACTTTATGGGGCTCTGTTCTCTCTTGACATCCACACTGCACTCTGGTCCCAGGCTAGTGTTTTCATTCTTCCTTAAGGCCACATTAGAAAAGAGAAACTAAATCAGGAAAATGTGTGCTTTGTTTTTATGTTGATTGACTACACCAGAATATTAAAAGGTATTTGTGTGGAAACTTGCAGACTAGGAAAAGTGAATAATTTCACAGTAGAGTGAAATCACCTGTAAGATTTTGAGGATGGTGCTGCAATTGAGAGAACATTTCTTCATAAGGTTGCCATGATCTCACTAGCTGTGGGAGTAAATAATTTCCTCATTTAGAAATGTGGGAGTTGAGCCCAAAGAAAGAGCTGAATGATTAAGTGAGTGATGGTCTATGTCTGCCTACAGTTAAAGTTCTCAGCTGAAGGCAGCTTTGATTGAATTGGAGTAGTAACTCAGTTGAATTGCCAAGCCTCATGCTTCTGCTGTGTGACACATGGGTCTAGCCCACAACCCCAGCTGAAGGTTATGGCACTTCCAGGGTTTTGAAAAGAGCCTATTTAGAAAACTGTGATGATAAAGAAGATGGAAAATATGGCAGATGGTTGTTTCACCAATTTCACTGATCAAACTACTCCTCATGGCAACTCAGCACTACTGAGGCACTCATCACTCGTTCAAAAACAATTAAGTACCTACTGCACGCCTGATATTGTGCTAGTCATTGGAATGGTTTTGTGAATATGAAACAGTCACTGTCTTCAAAAAATTGCAATCAGTGGGACCTTAGGAAGAGATAAGACATGAGCCACATTGGCCCAAAATCTACAGACAGGGAGCTATAGAGCCAAGGGGATGGACATGGAGACTTTGGTGGCACAGGCAGGAAACCAGTGCTTTCCAGGACTGGGAAGAGGTTGAGAATAGGGGCTACTATTTACCTAAGTCATCTTGGTAATCCTGAGTTTAGAGATTTGAGGAATTTTAAAACTTGCACATGATGTAGCAAAAGGAGTGCCAGACCCAATGACCAGAGAACTTGAGATCTAGTCACTACCAGAACTGCACCTACTCCCCTCCCTTCAACATTCAGCTTGGAAAAATAATCAAAACACTCTGTGGCTTGGTTGTTTGATCAGTAAAATGATGATGATAATACTGTGCTTCCTTGAAGGTGGAGGGCTGGATCGCCTGATCTCCACAATTTTTTTCCAGTTCTCAAGTCTATGATCTTATGATTTCTGCTTTTCTCTGTAGATAAAGGCAGCACAAAGGCTGATTTTTGCAGAAGCGTTATTTGCTACACTAAACACAGTACCTGCCCCTGGACATTTGGACAACAGTTAACTAATCAATAGGATCCTGTGCTAGATGTTGCTGAGTTCACTTGAGTCAAGTCTTTAAAATGCTTTGCAGCTTTAAGAGAAAGATTATTTGTAGAAATTTCTGCCCACTATTTAACCATCTGAATTTATTGATGAATTAAAGGTGATGTTGTAACAGTATTGCCTTTAAAGGATATTTAAAATGTATTTGATAAATGAGATAGACTCATGTTTGTTTTTGAAAAATTCTCTGTTTTGTTTCATAAAAGTGATGGTGGGTTAAAAAGTATCTGTTGAGTGCCTACTATAAATGGAGAGGAGAAAAGGAGTAGATAGCATTCTTTTTGTTTTTAAGAACCTTATCATTTATTTGAAATGAGGCATGCATCTGAGAACAATTACAGAGCAGCTTGGCGATACGTTCTTTAATATGCTTTGAATTGAAGGCACACATTCCAATTGTTGGCAGAGTAAAGGAGAGAATAGAGAAGGAAAGATTATGTTGAGTTTTGAGTCTTGAAAGACCTGATAAAATGCTTTCCCAAGGCAGTCTCTAATATTAAAATTCATTTTAAAGTCTTAAAACCAGAGCTGGACACGTGTTGTAGCCAGTGGACAGGCTGTGGACTAATCCCTAAAATTGGGAACATTGGGTGCATAAGAGCAAGAGGGGAGAAGTGAGAAAACTTCCCCTGACAAAGCCTGATGTAAACCAAGTACTTTAAACTCATTACTGTGAAAATTCCACGTGGTAATGTTCTTTCCCTATTACTAATCAGGAGACTGAGGTTCAGAGAGGCAAGGTAAATTTTTTCCCAGCTAAGGGCCAGGGTCAGACTTGTCCATAGGTCTACCTGGATAAAAAAAATCTCAGTGTGAATGGTGACAAATGATACAAAGAAAATTGAATGCAGGTCACCAGCTCATCCTTATATAGTTAACGAAACTCAGTGATAAAATAATAATTAGCTGAGATCGCTAGCCACTCCAACTGTACTGGAAGCAATGGAAATTTAGATAGAAACTGCTCAGGCAATGGATTCCAAGCCTGGGAGACAACAAGTCTGTGCTTCTTATTCCCTCAGTAGTTTTTATAAAGTTCTTTGGCCAGAGGGAAACTGCAGAACAACTTGAAAGCTATATAAAGCAAATGTGTAATGGTGTTGGCAATGTTCTGAAAGTAGCTACCAAGAATGCATACTACAGGGAGGAAGGAAGAACCAATTTCTGGCCAAAATCCATTTTGAATGGAAAAGCTTTTAATGGATGAATTCTCCACCAATAAGTTGCTGCTTTCCATTTAATAGTCATTATTCACTATTTCATTTGTAAATCTTTCTGCATGTACGTATGTGACTACTTTGGGAGGCAGTGGAGACTTATGTTTATGAATTATGTATTCTCCTTTCGTTTTTTTTTTTTTTTGTGAGGAGGACTAGCCCTGAGCTAACATCCGATGCCAATCCTCCCCCCACCTTTTTTTTTTCTTGAGGAAGAGTGGGCCTGAGCTAACATCCGTGCCCATCTTCCTCAACTTTATATGGGACGCCGCCACAACATGGCTTACCAAGCGGTACATCGTAAACGCCCGGGCTCCGAACCTGTGAACCCCGGGCCGCCGAAGCGGAGCGTGTGCACTTAACCGCTTGCGCCGCTGGGCCGGCCCCTGTGTTCTCCTTTCTTAAAGAGGGAATAACTATCTGCCTAAACATTCTGTACTCTCTTCTCTTGCCTTGTGATTATCATTTGTTATATTTAATATGTGATATTTATATACATGACTTGCTCTATTATAACTTGAGAACTTGGTTTTCCCTCTCTGTCTTGCCTTATTAAGAATTACATAGGTGAATCACAGTCCTTCTACTTTATTATGTAAATACAGGAACCAAACTTTATGTGCTCATCAGCTGTCCTTCACAGCTTTTGTAAAACAGTGAGTCACTAAGCCATTCCTGAGTAATCTTGCAGACTTGTCAGATCAAGAGACCAACTCCTTCAGGCCATACCCTCCCATTCAAATTTCTCCTTCTCCTGATTTCTGAATATGCCTCCAGCAGTTGTTCCTGCCTGTGGGCCATGAACTCCTATGAGTGGGAGAGAAATGCAGAGTTATTGCAAAGGGTGTATAAATTCATATGGACCCCAAGCAGCTATCCGTGTACTACTATTTTTCAAAAGTATATAGAAGTATGTAATATGTGTGTGTGTGTGTATCTCTGTGTAGTATAATGAATTAATGAATTACGTTGATGTTTTTAAATGTCACTGAACTCATAGTAAGTTTAATCATAATCTATCTGCTGAATCAGCGAATGGTAAAATCACAAAATTATCACATGGAAGGTTGTAACAGTTTTTGAGGTTGAAAAAGGAAACCTCATAACCAAAAAACTATGGTTTTATGGTCTATCTCTCAATTCTGTTTAAAGTACTTGTGCCATTCACCACCTGGAGTATGAAATTACCAAACTTGATTGACTTCCTTCCCTTCATCTTCCAAAGCAAAGAAATGAAGACTGAAAAAGTTAATTTCCCCCAATATTTACATATGTCCCTTTTTTCTTTTTCTAGTCTCATTGTATTGACTGGAAATGTTTTGTTGATATATTCTTTTATTGTCCCAGATGCAAAGATGAATGATGGTCATGTTTTACTATTTACTGTGTTTAGCTATTAGTTTTAGATGGAAGTTCTTTACCATGTTATGGAAGTCCCCTCCTATTTCTGCTTCACTTTGAATGAGCAAAAATCAGGAATAGATGCTGAATTTCACAAATGTCTGTTTAGCATCTGTATAGTTATCACAACACTTATCTTGTTGATCTAGTGTCGTGATAGATTAAATCATAGCAAACAATTCTTGTTTATGATTCCTGCTTTTTAAAACTGCAGGTCCTGGTTAGTTACACTTTAAGAATTCGTAAATATCATCACCATCACCACCATCCATAGTTTTACTTTTTTATTAATGGCTAGCTTCATCAACTTTGTGCAAGTTTCACAAAATTAATTTGGAAGGCGTTCATCTTTGTCTTTGTTTTAGAAACTGTTTACGTAGGCAAGACAGTGAGGCACAGTCATTGAGCCCATGGGCTTTGGGGACATACACAGACCTTGGTTCAAATTCTGGGTGGTTCACGTGCCGGTTTTATAACCGTGGGCAAGTTATTTAACTTGTCTAAGCATCAGTTTCATCGCCTATAAAATGTAAACTCAAGCACCTATCACATGGAGGTTTTGTGAGGCTGATTGAGATTACAGGCAAAGCCCTTATGGCAGCTCCTGGCTCATTAAGCATTAGATAAATGTGGCTGTTAAGATAATGATGATAAAATTGGGGATGCTGATGTTATTATCACTGCGTGGAAATTATCTTTTCCCTGAAATCGGTTGTAACAATGGAATGGTTTTTTAAAAAAGAATTTTTGGACATTTTTCCTCAAGTTCTTCTTTAATTCATCTATCCAGTCTTCCTATTTTTATTCAGTTAATTTTAATGATTTTTTCCCAAAAGAGACTTGTTTCTAGATTATTGAGATGAAAATTATTAGGCTAAGTATAAGGTATGCTTTGTGAGATACAGATCTCTCTCTCTATATATATTTGTATCTCTATGTATGTTTGTATATGTGTGTATATGTACAGAGAGAGAGAGATCTATCTATCTATACACTCATATCCACTTTATAATTTCTCTGTGGATATTTGTGATTTTTCTTTTTTCTTTATAGTCTTATCATGGGTTTATTTTTATTGTTCTTGTGGAAATAAGGTACTGAGTTTATTTTCAAATTATTTACATTTCCTGTTTTAAAAATTATTTTCTGCTTCAATCATGTTAATCTTCCTATGCTTTTCTTCAGTTTGTATTTCTACCTTTTTGAACATAAAGATTTGGTCATTTATTACTTACTCTTAAGCTTTTGAATAATGAAATCATTTAAAGATGTTGGTTTACCTCTGAGTACAGTTTTGACTATATCTCACAAATTTTTCTATGTAGTGTTTCCACTATTATAATTTTTAATTATTCTATAATATTTGTTTTGATATTCTCTTTGATCTGAGAGCTATTTAGGAGAATAATTATAACTTCTCAAATTTTTGTTTTGTTTTGTTTGCTACTATTTCATAATTTATTTCCAGTTTTCTTGCAGATATCAGAGAATAATTCCCATCTTTTGCTTTGCCAATTGTGATTTTTATTTTGATTCAATAAATAATCAACTTTGGTAAATGTTCCATGAATGATCAAAAAGGAAGTATGTTTTTCTGTAGATCGTAGAGTTTCTCGAATATGCAGAAATGTATTTCTGCATATGTATACACATACAAAACAACATATATAATGAGTCATTATTATTTAGAGCCTGTTACCATGTTTTTCATCACTTGTTATTTCAAGAACAAAAATAAGCGTGCTGAAACTGATTCATTCTCCTCTTATTATGATTCTGTAAATTTCTCCTTGTATTTCTAATCTTTTTCTTTATATACTTTGATGCTATATTATCTGTAGCATGAATATCAATGACTATCATATCTTGTTAATACTACTATTACTAATACAAATACTGAAAACAACCAATAATTTTTGAGCGTGTGCCATGTGGCAGGTATTAAGCTAGGTGTTTTAGATGAATTTTCTTACTTAAT
The DNA here is from genome assembly GCF_020826845.1 of Diceros bicornis minor. NCBI lineage: Eukaryota > Metazoa > Chordata > Mammalia > Perissodactyla > Rhinocerotidae > Diceros > Diceros bicornis. Next base: position 19,433,783 of record NC_080749.1, on the reverse strand, counting down.
ACTTACAAGTCTATAAGATGGATAGGTATATTTATCCCTTCCAATGAAGATTCTGGTGGATTATATTCTTCATTAACAGACACACAAATAAGCAAAACAATTTTTTGTTTTATGTAATGCTTCTTGCCCGTAGCACTGCTTGTTTAGTGTTAATATTTTGATTTTCACTTCCTTTTTATTTGCATTTGCTGTGTATATCTCTATCTTTTAACATTTAACCTTTATGTCACTTAGCATGGTGTGGGTGTGTAGTGGATACCCTACAAAAAATGTTTGTGGGATGAACAGACCTTTCAGAGTCATTTTGTTTAATGTCTGTCTCTTCTAGGAGGCATATAATTGAATTTTGTTTACAATGAGTGTGAGAAGGTTATTAGGGGAGTTTAACCCACTTACAGTTATTGTGTTAATGATATGTTTGATTTACTTCTGACATTTAGTATTTTGTATTTTTCCTTTAATTTTCTCTTGCTTTTACTGTTGCCATATGGACTGTGAGCTGTTTGATTAAATATACACACAAATTGGTTTGGAGAGTGTACATTTTGTTTTTATTCCACTTTTGATTGATATCTGGCTTGTCCTACAGCTAAGTGCATTCACACTATTGGCACGATAACTGGAGTTTCCACTGCAGCTGCTGCTTCCCAAGCCTTTACATTCACGTGCCAGCATATAGTAAATTATATCTATGGTGATGAATTTCTCATTTTGTTTATGACCTTATTTGAAATAATTTATTCTTTTGAAAATGAAACATATTTGTGACATAGTATAGTCTTCTCTTCATTTATTAGTCTTGTCCTAATCTTATAATAAATGTTAAGTGATATGTGTTGATTATCTGTTATGTACACTGTGCTGAACTATGTGAATTTGGAGGAGAAAAAAGAGGCATACAAAGTAGTACCTTGTCCATTTTTAAGTTGCTTTAACTATAATTGGCAGAAGGACTAGATGTACATCCATAAAAAAGTTAAATAACTTAAAACTTAAAATATAACTGATGTCACCAGCACTGTGTATAAATAAATGTCAAATGAAAAATATAACCAGGGCCGGCCCCATGGCTTAGTGGTTAAGTGCGTGTGCTCTGCTACTGGCGGCCCAGGTTCGGACCCCGGGTGCACACCGACGCACCACTTCTCCGGCCATGCTGAGGCCACATACAGCAACCAGAAGGATATGCAACTATGACATATAACTATCTACTGGGGCTTTGGGGACACAAAAAAGGAGGAGGATTGGCAATAGATGTTACCTCAGAGCCAGTCTTCCTCAGCAAAAAGAGGAGGATTAGCATGGATGTTATCTCAGGGCTGATCTTCCTCACACACACACAAAAATAAATAAATAGAAGCAGCAACAACTGAGTAAAATACATTTAAAAAAAATATATGCAAAATATGCCATGAATTCAGAGGTCAGAAATATTGCCTAGGGTTGAAATGTTCAGACAAATATTCCCTGAGGAAGAGGAAACCATACCAAGGTGAGCGAACAATGTGGGCAAAGGTGTGGAGATGGGCATGTACGTGGCATGTTCATGAGATGTCAAGTGAATGATCATGGTCACATCAGACGTTTCATGGAGTTGGAAATGTTTTTTTAGAATAAATGATTCATTCCAAACACGTTTAAGCACTTAGTACCCAAGAGCACACAGAGGGCATTTAACCAAGGTGTAGGGGTGGGGGCGTGTCAAAGAAGTCTTCATGTGGAAGTAATGCCAGAGTTGAGTCCCAAGAGACAAGTAGGAGTTCAATAGGTACAGGTTTCAGGCAGGGTTGGGGAAGTTGGGAAGAAGCGTTTTGTAGGCAGAGGAAGCCAAAGATATGAAGGCTTAGAGGTAAGAGAGAGCATGGTGCTTTCAAGAACTCCAACTATTTCCCTGTGGTTGGCATATAGCATGTGAACAAGAAAATCAGGTGCAGAAGATCGTTGGAGAAATGCTGGCCCAGGTCCTGAGGGCTTTGGGTATCACATGGAGGCTTTTGGACTTAATCTATACAGCTGGGGGAGCCTCAAAATGATTTTGAATGGGATAGTGGAGTTGGATGGAAAAATTGTAGACAAGAAGATTTAAGGTGGGGAGATTGGGAAATTATTGAATTAACTCAGGTGAAAGATGTCAAGGGACTGAACGGAGACAGTGGCAGTGGAGATATATTTGAGAATAGTTAAAACATTGAAGCAACAGCCTGGATGTCAAATGGATGAAGGAGCTAGGAAGAGAGGAATCAAGGATGATTCTTGGGATCTGGCTTGGAAAAATGGCTGGAATCTGTTTATCCCTATAGGAAACATGATAGGAAGAGAAAGTTTGCAGGACAGGGAGAAGCTGTGGAGTGGGTTGAATAATTTTAGATATTCTATATATATATTGAAAAAAATATGTGGCTTAAGGGTTTTCTTCTTCTTCATGGCACTTTCTTACTGAGTTTAGAATAATGGAGCTTTAAATGTTAGCATTTCCTTAAGACTGTCATGGGTGGATAACACTGGTAAAATTACTAGGTCAATAAAATATGTATAAATGTACAGACTTGTTGATGAAACAAACTTTTATTTAGCTACCAATCCCATAAATGGCCAAACAATTAACAATGATAAAGTTTGTTTGAGTTACAAAGCCTCCCAAAGAGAGGGAGATCTGGATGTGTTTCAACAAAATAAATTCCTTTCTTCTCAGATGACATGTAAACTGATGTCATTTCTCAATCCATAAAGAAAAAAAAAAGAAAGAAGAAACTTGCTATGGTTTGCAGTATTCCAATGATGACATTCTTCCTCAAAGTAATCTAAAAACAGACATTGTGAACAAACTTGTATTTCCTCTGCCAGAAATGCATGCCTGGCCATAATGCAAGCCTTTCATATTTGGCCGTTTAGATAATGGTTTCTACATGAACTTTCATAACATTTATTTACTGCCATAAATGAATGGACCAACCACTGTTGGAAGCCAGGAATCCAGTTCCCCAGCAGTTGGATTTCTCACTACATTATCTCCACTTCATAAAAGTTGCTCTGAAGATAGTGTTTCCTGTCAATATTTCAGGGGCAATGTGAAATGTCATGAGTATCTTGGTTTTGGATTTTTACAGTTCTGCCTGCTTGCGAAACACATTAACCTTACTCCATGCTCTAGTTATAAATATTTCAACTCCCCAGGCCCCTTTTTTTAGGGTGTATCAACCACATTTTCCTTCCCCTCCCCTACGGCTGACTAGTCACACTCTTCTTGAATTGTTGCAGCAGAAAAAACAGGCAGGGACTGCCTAATTCTGAAGACCAGGCTTTCTATGTTTATCTGGGTAAAATGGTGAAATATGGCTTGGGCTGATCCGCTAACGAGGGTTTAACTGGGAAGGTGTGTTGATCATTAAGTGGAGAAAGACACCTTGCTATGATAGGTTTTCCACTTACATGGCAGAGGCCGTTGATAGTGAGCCTGCTCTGGAAGAGTTGGAACTCAAAGTGGGTCTGCTAAGCAGACATCTGACTTATTGAAGTCCTGCCACCCCCACTAGTCCCTGCGTGCTGAGGCACGGGCTTCCCTCAGGGTGAGCTGGTTGAACTGGACGAACCACGGCCTCCCAGAGCAGGCTTTCAGGCCATGGCCTGAGGGCTGGCTCCAGCCCTGGCAGGAAACTGTGCCCACATGCTTGCCTCCATCATCTCCCACTCTGTTGGTGCGGGGCACAAACCGGCAGGAGCAGGGGATGGCCATGGACAGGGCAGTTGGTGCCTGAGTCTGGCCTGCTCCAGAAACCCTGTTTCCAGAGTCTTCTTAGCTTTTCACTAGCCTCCTACAATGGGCTAGGATTATAGACCAAATTTCAGGAACCTCACCCTTGGTGGCCAGAAAATGCAGAACCAGATGCAGCTGTGGAAGAAACCACTAGATGGTTAAGAAAGGTAAAAATAATATATCTCTTAAAATAAAATTAGAACTGTATATTTTCTCTCGTAAAGTAATCTTATTGCTTGAAGGGGGAAAAATAACTTCAATAAGAGAGTAGAAAGAAAGAAAACAATTGGAACCTTTTACTATGAGAAAGCAGAGAAATATCTTGTTGCTAACATTTGCTGCTCTTACAGCTAAAGACAGATCTCCGATGTCTGTATGAACAGAGATGCATATAATTGCAAAAGTTCCCCAAACACCAGAGAACCCGCAAAGAGCTTCTATTTGACTCTACAGTGTAACTGTCACCTTTATCTACACCAGTTTGCTGAATAGGGATAAAGAGAGAAATTGAGCAAAATCCTTGTTTTCAAAAAGGGCATGGGAGAATGGGGGAGTAATTTCCCTAAGAGGCAATAAAAGTTATGATACAAATTTGGCATGGATTCTTAGGGAGCAATTTAACTGAGTTCACATCCCTAGTGCCTAGCATAGCGATTGACTTATAGTGGGTCATAGTATCTGTTGAAAGTCGTGCTTGGGCTGCAATCAACATGAATTTGAGCCATTTAAACACACACTAATTCGTTAAGAGATTTTCTCTCATTCCATTTGTTTGTTTATTCACTGGGCAAATACTGGTAGAGCTATCATACGAGACCAGAAGTATATGCAATGAATGTCAGTGCAATCCCAGCTTAAATTTTGATATTTGCATAGGTCATCTAGAAAGTGGTATATTTGCAAATGAAGTGATATTGTGTGTAGGAGTTGTTTAGTATATTACAAGATAGGCAAAATGAATATTTGTTGTACAGAAGTCTGCTTGATTAATTAAAAGGAAACTATTGTATAGTTCACTTCTCTAGGCCAGTGAAGATATGATTTTATTTATAAGCATCTCAGTGCCATAGAATGACTTCAGAACATTCTGGAGAATGTCTCCCTTCCTTTTGAGTCCCATCTGGGGGGCCTCCAAGGGGCCTTACATCTCCCTAACCTAAGAGAAACTTTCCTCAACCATTGTGAATTTCCTCCTTAACAAGAGTGATATGTAGTGACTCTGCTTCCTTAACTCATACCCATTCATTTAAAACATTTATTATGAAATATTTAAGACACAAAAGTGTATAGAAGAACAGAATATAGACCTGTGTATCACCAGTCAGCTTAACAAATAAAACATTACCAATAAAATTGATGCTCCTGTGTACCCAGCCCCAGTAGCATCTCACTTCCTCCAAATATGCAATGATACAACCACTATCTTGAATTTGGATTTGGTAATTATCATTTCCAGTAGTACTCAATATGTATTCATGCCTAGTCATTACGTCATATCGTTTTCCGTATTTTTAAACTTTATACAAATTGTATCAGACTGTATGCCTTCTGTAACTTGGTCTCTTGGTGTTTTCATTCATCATGGGACGGGTGAGGTTTGTCCATAATGATGGTGTTCCATTGTATGAAATTCCACAATTTATTTACACACTGTCCTGCTGGTGGACAGTTTGTTTGCAACATTTGTGTCAAGGGGTCAGGGCAGATATCAGTATTTTCACTTTGTGCAAACAGGGACTGGCTGGCAGGAACGTGCCCAGAGGTGGTCTCTCAGCGTCCTTTTCGACTGTGTTTGGATGCCCTGCTGGACAGGTCTCCCACAGAGAGCTTCCACCAGTGGGACCTTCTCCCCCTGTTGAGCTCTCTTTTTGTGAGCTGAACAGGAGAGGAGCCTCGTAGGACTTGGGGACAGACTGCTTTGGTGTCAAACAGTCTGAGGGTAAAGAGTGAGCTCTTTGCAGTTGTTGGATACATAAGCTACCTAACAGCTGGCGGTTTGGGAGATCATGGGAAGTGCAGCCCCTCCTACTGGGAGGAAGCCCCTAATCTGGCAATTTAGAGAGAGCTCCTTATTCATTGTCACTTGTCACTACAAACCAACTTTTTCTTTTTTCAAATAATGTTGCCATGGTCGTGTCTCCTTGTGTACAAGTGCAAGAGTTTTTAAGGGTGTATATCTAGGCGTAGAATTGATGAATTGTAGGGCTTATACTTCGTCACATTTACTGGAGGATGCCATTTGTTCTTCAAATAAGTGAACCAACTTATATTTCAACTAGTAACACATACGAGTTCCCATTGCCCTACATCCTCTCCGACAATTGATATTGCCCAATTGTATTAGTTTTTGCTAATTTGATAGGTGGTATAAGATGGTACCCCAGAGAGGTGTTTTGATTATGGTTAAGAATGAGCAGGTTATATTTGTTAATCATTTGTATTTCCTCTTTTATGAATTGCTTTTTCCTATCTTTTTGCCATATTTTTTCTGTGAATTGTTTGTCTTTTTCTTTCCGACTTGTAGACGTCTTATATTCTGGATGCTTAGTCTCTATGGGTCTATATGCTGCAAATGCTTCTCTGACTACATGGCTGCTTTGTTTGTTATACTTTTTTTTTTTTTTTAACTTTTCAATGGTCTTTGATTAACAGAAATTTAACCTTTAGACATAATGGCATCTATAATTATAAAGTCTAGCTCTAAGAGCTTTTTTATTCTTAATTACTGTGAGTTTTGTTTTAATTCATTTTCCTCTAGTTTTAAAAAGACTATTTCTATTCTCTCATGAGTTACCCTTAAAATTCTATATGCATGCTTAACTTAAAGTAATAACTATCTCTTTCCTCGTTAAAAAAATCTCTTATGAACTCTTTATTGTTGTACCATACTTTAGTTCCCTCTTGTTTTTGTCCTTCCTTAATTTGACACTATCATATTGTTTTTTACTGCCAATACCTGTACATTTAACAATTTATTTGCTTGCAATTCATTTCAGACTTTCTGTATTCTTTTAGTGAAAGTCTATTCTTGGTAAACTCTAAAATTTTTGTTTGTTAGAAAATATATTTCTTTGACTTCATTCTTCAGTGGGCATTTAGCTAGGTACAAAATTGTTAAGATGAACTTATTTTCTCATGGCTTCTGAGAGATTTGCTATCATTCTAATTTTAATTTTTTGTAGATGTCATCTAACGTATTTTTCTGAAGGTGCTTTCTGTCTGGCTGCTTTTAAGGTCATGTTTGCCTTTAGTGATCTGTAGTATTGTTACGATGTGTCTGGGTGTGGATTAAAAAAACACATGTTTCTTTAAAATTTTTATACTTCCCGAATCTGAGAATTCATGGTTTTCATCAAGGACATTTTTTGGTCATTATATTTTCAAGTATTGTTTCCTTCTGCAACTCCAGTTAGATATATGTTAAATCTCATGTTATTTCCCATTTCTGTTAAAACTCTTTTTCATATTTTTCATCTTATTGGCTCTATTTGCTACATTCTATACACTTTTAAAAGTCTATATTCCAGTTTATTAATTCTTTCTTTCACATTATTTCCAATTTGCTTTTTAAATCACTCAATGAATTTTTAATTTCAATAATTATATTTCAATTATGTTTCAATGATTATATTTTAATTTCTGTAAGTCCAATTTGATTCTTTTTCAAAATATTTTTTATGCTTTGTTAACTCTTGCAAATTCTGGTATTTGAAGTCCTGGGAAGTCTACGTTTATGGTTTTTATTTCTACAAACTCTTTTCCTTGTTAGCTTGTTTCCTTAGATGTAATTTTGAACTGAGAACTTATGTTGACTACTCTTTATCTGTGGGAATCCTGAGAGCTCTGAGTAGGGATTTATTTCTCTGTATTTGCTTCCGCTAGGCAATCTGGGATGCTACCAACTCACAACAACATTCAGTTAGTATTTTGACTTGTGGTTTTACAAACTCTGATGTTTGTATAAATTTGAGCTCCAAGGTCACATGGAATAGGCCTGTATTTAAAAATTCTTGGTTGTGGGGGAGGGGTGGGAAGGTTCATTTGACAGACTTAGGAAATAACAATACAGGGTACTTAGTTAAACTTTATTTTAAGATAAATAATAAATAATTTTCTTAGTATTACGTATGTCCCATGAAATATCTGTCCTAGATTTTATCTGGCTACTCATGGCGAGGGGATCGGGAGGTTTTGTTTTCCTCACAGGAGCTTAAGCTGTTATGATATTTCCATATTGTCTTCCTTTGTGGTTTTTTTTCCTAATCCGCCATTTTATGGAGCATCTAGTTTTTCAAAGGTCTTGGGTTTGGGGGGCATCTAAGTTCCAACACCCCACTTTGTGGCGTCTTTGTGTCCTGCTCCCCAAGTGGTTCTAGGTCCTTGGAATGGAAAATTCCAAGCAGCATAGTCACTGATTCAGCATTTGCTTTCCTCTTTAGTTTTCTGCTTCATTCTTTGTTTATTTATTTATTTATTTTTAATGTCTTAGGATTTTCCCCTTACTTTCAAGCGAGATATGCATTTAAAAGTGTGTTTGCTGTGTTTTATCAGTTACATTGCTGGAAGCAGGAAGACTGCCATTCACTCTTTAACCAAGCCCTTGCCCTTACCACTGACCTAAAATTGATCTCTGAATACTTGCCTGAGATGCTTTATTGCTGAATCCAATTGCTTCTTCTTGAGAGTTGAGTACTTGAAAGCTCTCATTTCTTGGCTAACCTTCCTCTTTCACTGATTTCTGTGATTCCCTTTTCTTCTTATTGTTCTACCTCTCTGACCAGCCATTGTCAGTCTTCTTATGTGGCTTTCCTTCCTGTTGCTTCTTCTTTGGTATAAACATGGCTCTTGGAGAGTCAGTGTACTCCTAAGCAGTGCCCTGATCTCCAAACTCTGCAGGCTAGCTTCCACGTTGTTTTCTATGGTAATCTTTCTGTGAAACAGATCTTATGACTATTCTTGCTCTTGAAAATCTTTGATAACTTTTTATTGCCAAAATATGTAATCTTAGCATTAAAATTGCTCCATAATATGACTCTTAGCTACTCCTTCTCCAACTTTCTCAGCTACAGTGAGCTTTACTCACTGTGCTACTCTGCTTCTTGGACCATGATGCTGTTTCACTCGTTCTGTCATTGTTCATAACCCTGGAGTAACTGCTGTTCACTGCCTGTGTATTGAAATCATACCCTTCCTTCAAGCTTAGGCTCAGATTTCACATTGGTGAAGGTTTGGCCCATTCTTACCTTCAGCTGGCTGCTTGCTTAGTGCTTTATTCATGCTTTCATACAACACATATATTTTGTGCTCTCATAGTTATTTTTGTATCTCTCTTTCTCTCTCTCTCTCCTATTTTTTGGGTACAAATTATCTTTTTCATCCTATTACCTTAATTCTGAGCACAATACTGTTTATTTGGCAGCCTTCAACAAATTTATTGATTATTTAATTAAGGTGCTTGTCTTTAGGGGTTATGAGAACATATTAGATAGGACTTACAGTACCATACCAGGTTTTATTCATAAATGAAGATCAACTCGGAAAAACTGCCACAGCTACATAAGCAGTATGAACTGGAAAAGTGTTTTCCTTAATCTCCTATATTATCAGGGGAGTCCTGTTTCTATGTTGGATCTCCTAGCAGACTGATGGTCATAAGACTAGGGATTCCTAGAATCTCAAGAAAAGTCCCTTAACCTCCATGGCCTTTGAAGTACATTCATTCCTTTCCCCAAATCCCTTTTTTTCTTTTTCTACTTTAAAATTATTATGATGAATAAATTAAATTAGAGGTAGACAGCTTATGCCTAGTTAAAGCATCTGTCCTAATAGATGGCACTATTATATCAGCCTTCAAGTATGTGCAACACTTGTGAATCTCATCCCCTTTCCTTTTCTCTATCTCCATAGGGTTGCCAGATTGGGCTAATAAAAATGCAGGACATCCAATGAAATTTGAATTGCATATAAATAATGAATAATTTTTCAGTATATGTCCCAATATTGCATGGGACATATTTACACTAAAAAATTTATTGTTTATCTGAAATTTAAATTTAACTGGGCATCTTGTATTTTATCTGGCAACTCTACATCTGTACCACTTCTAGCTTCTTGTTCCTTCTCATAATTACCTAAAAAGTACACAAAGTGTTTCTACTTCAGAAATGAAGATTCCATAAAAGTGATTTTCCCTGGAAAACTGTCAAACAAGGATTCTCTATCTTGCAAATTTTAAGTGTGGAGAGGAATGTAACATGGCAACAGGATAATTAATTCTAAAGTGAGGTGGTGAACAACTAGTATTGTAGTGAAAAACTGGTCTCAGCTGTGGGAGTTTACTAGCCTCAGTGTGTTTCTGGTAATTTTTCCATTACAGTTAAAGTATTATGGCAGGCACATCTGGGTGACACACACTCTGTAACTCAGTAAAACATGCTGGAGAGAAAGCATGTGCTGTATGTGTATTGAGTTAAACAGCCCTTTGTTATGAGGGGGTGGAAAGGGGCCATGGACATTGTGCCAAAATGTAAGCTAATTGATGGACAGTATAATCACCACCTTACTTAGTGCCCTGGGACTCTTTTCATACAGGCAAGCTGTAAATTTAAATGGAAACCAAAAGGAGAGTACACAGCCCATAGTTCTGCATTCCATTACTTCACGTATGAAATATTCAGTGAGTAAGAGAGCAGCTTAACAGATAGTAGTTGGAGAGGAGCGTCACAGTGATTAAGGTAAGACTGAAGTGGCTGGTAAAAATCTCCATCTAACCCTGTGCAGATAAGAGTCTTCATTTGAAGGATTAAACTCTATTCTTTGCTCAGCATGAGGCAACGCACTTCTGAGTGCTGAACAGCTCAATGATCTCTTATCTTCGGCCCAAGCCCTAGACTGTGCCATCTTTTTGAGATTATGTGATTTGGGGTAAGATGGATCTATTCATGAGCCCAGTGAATCATGGTATATTTATCTTTTAGATGCCTGCTATTTAGTGTCATTGAAAGTACATGAGTTTTCTAATCAGACCAACTTGGGTTCAAATCTCCCCCAGTTCTGACCCTTGAATCATGACATAAACTTTCTGAACCTCAGTTTATTCCTCTCTAAAAAGAAGTTGATACTGTCCCTCTGTCAGGATTGTGCTGTGGATTAACTGGGTTTATTAGATGCAAACTGCCTGGAGTTTATAAATTGCTTTGTGAAAGGTAGCCTTGTCCCTCTCTGTCTTTGTGCTGTCTTATATTCAGCTGTTTGCCTGAGCCTGGCATCGGGGATGCTGACTGTCTTCCCACAGTCATACACTTCCTGCTTGCATTTCTGACTCTTTTGAGAGTCCTTAATTTGAGGGTACACTATAGATGAGGGAGAATGTTTGCTCTAGGCTGGACGTGGCAGAGGGCTGTCTTTTCCCATGCCGACTCCGACAGTTGGCACTGGCTGCCTGCAGTAATGTGTTGAGAAAGCCCATGAGGCTGCCGTGGGTTCGGTGGGAGACAGCCCTGGTTGACTGATGAAGCTGCCTTTTGCACAGGAAGGGGAAGCGGTGGTGTCTGTGCTGTGTGCTTGATAACTTTCTCCTCCGTCAAGTCATGAAGAGGGGTTTGTCTTCAGGAACATGACTTCCCCTATCTATACCCTTTCCTTCACTTTTTGTGCCACTTTCCCCAAGTTCACTAGTATTCACACACTGGCTTTGTGACAGGGAAAATGAAGGATGAACTCACTCGTTTCTGTTAGGATTTGGGGACTTAACAATCATTTCCTTCTGCAGAGAGCTCTGAAGGAAAAGGCACAGTGCTCTGGGCCAGCCTTAGCTGCAGGCTCTCCAGATGCAAGCTGGTGGTCCTCAATCTGTGTATGTTGCTGCTACAAAGCAGCCCTATGCAAGAGGAATACCTGAGGACAGAAGGTTCTCCAAGCCACCCATTAAGCCCTTCACAGTCCTAACCTGCAAAAAAAGGTTCAAAGAATCTGGCTTCATATATGATGAAGTTTAAAAATAAAATCTATTCTATCCAGAGGCCCATGTGGATGAAATGATTTCTTAGTTTCTGGGAAAAGCCATACGACCCAAAATACCTTCCTGCTTTTTGGCTGTTGACTGGATTCTCACTGATTACAGTTGGATTTCTTTAACTTAGACCTCTATTAAAAGGTAAGTTTTCTTGCAAGAACCTAAGGGTGGCAGCACAGAAAAGAATATTTGAGAATACATTAAAGAAACGAGAAAGAGAAGTGATATCACTGTGAATACAAAATAAGACTTTCTCTAGGAAGAGATGAACAATGTATGAAGCAGACAGAATAAGACAGAAGAGTTCTGGGGAACTTCAACCCATCGGACATCTACACGTTTCACTAAAAGAAGCCTATTTGATAAGTTTTAAAAAGTAACACTTATTCTGATTATTATGGTAGAAATTTTGCAAAAATGTGGAAAGTATACAAAAGAAAATAAAAATCTCTAATAATCCTACAGCAAGAATTGACCCAGTTAGTTAACATTTTGGTGCATTTCCTTCTAGTCTTTTTTTTTCTTGCACAAATGTTTACATATTTGCATATAAACTATTAACCCAGGCAGCCCTTATTTGCCCAAGGCTACAAAATAAGATCACCTTATTAGTTTTCTTTAGCTTTCATTTTTAATGTCCAATTATGCTAGCTTGAGTTCCAACAGTGTACAGTCACATGTCGCATAATGGTGTTTGGGCAATGACAGAGTGCATATACGATGGTGGTCTCGTAAGATTAGTACCATATAGGCTAGGTGTGTAGTAGCTGATACCATCTAGGTTTGTGTAAGTACACTCTATCATGTTTGCACAGGACGAAATCGCCTAATGACACGTTTCTCAGAATGTATCCCCATCTTTAAGTGACACATGACAACGGTTGCCAGAAAGTGTTCCTCAGCAGCTTATGAGAGTTTTTCAGAGGTTGGTCTCATAAATGCTCAAAAACAGACTCTTTCTTCTCTTGCCTCCACTGTGTACAATCATGCTGCAGATGCTGCTGCCCACGTGGCATGTTCAATTTGATAATTCCCCCGGTCCTCCCTTGCTGACCACTAGTGATATCACTCCACGTTTTGGGACAAGACACTGCTCATCCCTTGGCCTTTCCCTCCAGTTCTTGGCACAGCCCCTTCCTAATTTCCCAGTGTGCAGCTGAGAACAGGCTGTGTTGTTCAGAAGAATTTACTGAAGAAATCTGTAGGGAATACAGAAGAGAAACATAACATAGAAAATAACTTAAAACTGCCTCTCGAAATGCCCGCTCGTAAACTGGCCCTAGCCTCAAAGGAAATGGAAACCCCCCACTCCAGAAGAGTCCAAGAGTTGCCTTCTTCAGTTTTCATGGACTGCCCCAGTGTTAATGCCTTTTATAAAATAATTAACAGTAAGAACTTCCATTCCATTCAGAGAATGGAAGACCCCAACCTCACCCGCAAGAGGATGGTCTGTGCGGCCATGGAGACAGATGATTCACTCGTACTGGTCTTAGAGAACATTTTCCAAAGTCTAGGTTATTGCTGCATCATGCCCAACATGGACCTTGATTTCCAGATCTCTGATGTCACATCTCTTTGTGTGACAAAGCTCTCCATCTTTGAACCACACCTTCTGCAAAACACTGCTCACAGAACAACATCACATCTCTCTAAGAACAAGCAATGATTTGAAGGTGTACAGTCATCTAAGTCCAGGTTTAGAGAAGAAACATTCTCTAAAGGGACTGAACTTCAGAGACGTAATTTTAAAATGTAGCTGTTTTACATTTATTAAACAGAACATCTCAGTCAGAACCTTCTGCATGCAGACAGATTCAGCACATTTACATATTCACTCTTGCTTTACATTGCTTAACTTCAAGGGACCACACAGCAGCCAGGAAGAGTCTCCCCAAAGATAAAGTGAGACACTGCGTGCAAATTTTTAAAACAGTGGTTTTTAAAATGTCTTCAAGTCGAATCTCCATCTGAGATACAACACACACACCTATTTGCATAATTGAAAATCAGACTTCACATATAATTCTATAATCTGCTTTCTTTAATTTAATTTTCCATTGTGAACATTTTCCAATATCAATAAAATGTGACATTGATAAAATTATCAATGATAAAATATCATTATATTTTGAAAACATGATTTTTAATGATTTTATGATCTTCCAATCTGCAGTTGTTATTATGATTAACCTTCTTTCTTGTTGGGCATTTAGGTTGTTTCCAGTTTATTAATATAAATGATATTAAGATGAACATCTTTGCAAATATACAATTGTCCATTTTTCTGATTACTTTCAGTAATTCAGCTTGTGTTAAGAAACTACTTCAAACTTAATGGCTTAAAATAACAAACATTTATTACTTTTCATGATTCTGTAGGTTGAATCATGACAGAGAATCTGTTTTTCTGGTCTGTGTTGGCTCTTCCTTGGCTGGGTGGTCTAGGATGGCCTAACTCACATGTCTGGAACACCTGGGACAACTGAGATGACTGGGCTTCTCTCCATCTGGTCTCTCATCCTCCGAGTCTAGCCTGGGCTTATTCATGGTGGCAGAAGTCTCCCCATCAGCATGAGAGGGCAAGCTCCATTCACAAAGAATTTTTTTGTTTTTTGCTGAGGAAGATTTGCCCTGAGCTAGCATCTGTGCCAATCTTCCTCTATTTTGTATGTGGGTCACTGCCACAGCATGGCCACCAACAAGTGGCACAGGTCCATGCCCAGGAACTGAACCTGGGCCACTGAAGCGGAGCACGCAGAACTTAACCACTAGGCCATGGGGCCGGCCCCATCCAGTGATTTTTTAAGTCTCTGCTCACGTTGCATTTTCTCAAGTCCAGTTGGCCAAAGCAAGTACCATGGCCAGAGCCAGAGTCAAAGGATGGAGAAATAGACTTTGCCTCCTGATAGAAGGAGAGGCAAAGTCATCTTGAGAAGGGGTCTGAATACTGAGATGAATGATGGCAGCTGCAGCCAGTTTTGCATACAATCGACTGTAATTTCTTTGATTTTCTGGAAGTAGAATTACTGCCTCAGAAAGCATAAATTTTTTTTAATGTTTCTCAATGCATATTGCCAAAGTTACCCTATAGTTTGTACTGATTTGTATTTCCAACAGCAGTCTATTAGAGTGCCTATATAAAAACATTCATGCCAGTATTAAATATTATAAACTTTAAAATATGTGAATTTTATATTCTATTTTAATTTGCATTTTTAAAATTACTCATGGAGATTAATATTTTTATAAGCTTATTGGATATTTATATTCTCTGCTTTGTGAATTGTCTTTTTATACCCATTTTCCTTGAGGTCTTTGTGTTTTTCTCATTGATTTGTACATGCCTTTTATAAAGGAATAACATTAATCATTGATCTGTCATAGTTTGTACAAATATTTCTCCAGCTTTTTTTTAAAGATATATGAATTTCAAACTTTTATATATTCAATATATTTTCCTTTGTGATCTATTTCATTGCTTTTGAGATGAAAAATTTGTTACTATCAAGATAAAAATATTTATTAATCTACATAGTCTTCATTTTTTGGTCTGATATCCTTTCTAAACATTTAACTATTTAATTCATCTGAAATTTATTTTGGCATGTGATATTATATAAACTGATTTTTCCCCAAATAGCTACTTCTCTTCAACTTCATTTAAAAATTTATGTACCTTTTTCAAAAACTGACTCTGAAAAATTTCAAACATATTCAAAATTAGAGAGAATAGTATAGTGAATCCCTATGTATCTATCTCCTAGATTAAAAAATTATCAACTAATACCCAATCTTATTTTATCTATTCTTACTCACTTCCTCACTAGTTCCAGATGAGTTAGAAACAAATCCCAGCATCCCATCATTTCAACATCTATCTCTGAAAGATAAAAACCCTTTTAAAAACATACCAATAATATCACTATTGTACCCCCAATATTAATAATTCTTTAATACAGAATTTTCACAATTCTATCTTAATTTCTTTACACTTTGAATAGGAATCCAAGTAAGTCAGTCAATTGCAATTGGTTCATATGTCTCTTTACTCTCTTTAGGCTGATAAGTTCCTTCCTCTTTTATTTCTCTTGCAATGTATTTGTTGAAGAAAGTAGATTGTTCTATAAAATTTTTCACTTGCTAGATTTTGCTGACTGAATCCTGTGGTGTTGTTTAACATGTTTCTCTATCCTTGTTTCTCCTTTAACTTGGCATTTAGATCTACAAGCTTGATTAGATTCAGATTCCATTTTTGAGAAAGAATAGTATCTAGATGATATTATTCTATATTTCTTTCAGTATGCACTTGTTTTCAGGTTGTCTCCCTTTTGAGGATAATAATCATGAATGATTATTGCCTAGATTTGTTTGTTAGTTATGAATCTGGAGCCAATATCCTAATCGTGTCCTTTTTTCCTCATTTAATAATAAGAGTAATTCTATAAAAAGAAACTTTCCCTCATCTACTGGCTACCTGTGGTACAATTTGTAAAGGAAAACCCTGATTCTTTGCTTTTGTTTAATAATTTTCAAAATGATGGGTTAGTTTGTCAGCATCCTCCTATGATGACCAATTAGATTTTTTTTTGTTTTATGGTATTATTATGAGCTCATGTATTTAAACACTTTAATGTATTTCTATCCATTATTATTATTAATGTAGTTATTATTCTTAATGCTGCTCAAATTTCTCTCACGTTGTCCAATAGAAGCCTCTTCAAGTTGGCCACTGAGTCCTTTTGGCATGGACTTAGAGGTCTTTGGAGACTTCCTTGCTCTCTGGTGTGACAAGATATTTTAGTCTCCCTGTGTATATCTCCTGCCTCACACTAGGGTCATTTATTTATTTGAGGAACCCTGGTTCCTTGTGGTGGAAATTGGTATGTGGAAAATCTGATTTAAATTCTCAGGGGGCTCATTGCTAGTGGGTTGGTCATTGTTTCCAGGCCTTTTTCATTATTCAGAACTAAGGAATATGTATACTATCTTTAAGATAAAATGTATCATGGATTTAAATAGATTGTTTTAATTCACATTCAGGACTACAGAATTTTAACTTAACCATATTGATCTTACATCCGTTTTTCTTTTTCCAATGCTAAAAATCAATTTGCAATGACACCAACATGATTACTAATTTGCTTCATTTCACAATACACATGCAATAGTCTCAGAATAGCTGTCAAACCTATCCCATTAATTGATTACTAAAAAGAGTTTGTTAGTTGTTTAGTTTAGGGGTGTGTGTGTGTGTGTCCTCTTAGGATATATTCCATTAAGGATATTCAGTGAAAGTCACCAGTTGCTTCCTCTCTATACATTATGCCACCAACCCAGACACAGGTTACTTTGTTTCATTTTGTTTTTAGTTCTTAGAGTTTGCTAAACTTTCAGCAATCTGAAGGTTTTTTTTTTTTTTTTTTTTTTTTAAATGTAAAGCTCTGCAACTGTGTCTCATAGTTGGAACATTAAATCAAAAGTGTCACTAAGAGTATGATATGTTTAATATGGCATCCAAAATCATCACATGTATGCTGAAACATGCCAGAGTTCTGAATCTTGAGTCAATAAAGGGGCTGTTAGGGCAGGAAATGGTTCTACTCAGATAGCATCATAAACTGAAGCGGGGGCAAATGAATAGTGCGATCAGTGTGAATGCTGTTAAGTGCACTGAGAGACATCGCGTAGCAATTATGTTATAATTATTGCCAACTTGTTTACTGTTATCTTGACCCTTTTAATCCCTTCAACTATGCTGCCGAAATCCTAGGGTCAGAAATTGTGCCCTGAACAAAAAACACAGAGGGAGGATGTGGGATAGGGCATTGCTGGTCTGTGGTGGTCTTACTCCAGGAGCCTGGAGCTCCATGGCACATCCCCATGAGGGGTGTATTTGTGGGAGAAACCGAGAAACTTGTTGGTAGAAACTCCTCCTAAGGGACAATACTTGAGGGACAGAAATTGGTTTGTTGACAAGAGATCATGGGAGCGGGCTGCCTCAGAAGATTCTTTGAATGCTCTCTCCAAGGACTTATGCAAGAGCTGTGAACAAGAAGGAGAGAAAACTAAAGGGAGTGCTTTCTTCAAGTCTCTGTTAACACTCTAAGAACACAACCAACTCCTGCTTTATAGCTCAAGTATAGTCATGTGCTGTTCAAGGTTGGGTAAGAGCCCCTTTCTCACTTCAGTGAAGGGACTGCTGGATCACCCCTAAAACAGGGAAGAGAATGAAGAAAGAGACCTCAGAACAGAGCCAGTCCTCATGTGTAACAGAGGCAGCTATAGAGGACAATTATCCATGAACTTCAAGAAATAGCATAGGGGTGTCACGTCAGCAACATAGTGGAGTGAATTGTTCCCTTTATCTCTCCCCTCTAAGTTAAAACCAGTGGGACATCCATTGATGAACAAAGGTCTCCCTGCACAGCACATCAGAATGCCTGAGAGATACATGCATCTATATGTCTGCAACTGGGTGGTCTGGGCCTCTAAGAGGCAGTGGAACTAGGGAAGCAGTCCTCTCTCCCTCCCCTGGCAGCAGCAATCCAAAGTGCAGATGCTCCTGGTAGGGGTGGTGATGCCCTGATCTAAAGGTTTCAAGAAGTACACCAGTGTGCACAGTGGCCAGAGGCTGCAGGAGCAGACATGGCATTCCCAGCTTAGCCCCTACCCACCCCCAGTGGTGGCAGTTGGCACACGTGTCCTGAGGCTGTAGGATGCAGAGCTGTGCTGGTGACCCAGCCTCCTCCCCCTCACCTGTCTGTGGTGCTGGTCTTTCCAGCAGCAGGGACAGCATCCAAAACGCGGATATCCCTGGGAGGGGCAGGGTGCCCTGACCTGAGATTTCAAAAAGTATACCAGCATGTGCCAGCAACCAGAGGCTGCAGGAGCAGCAATGGCACTTTTGGCTTAGCCCCTGGCCCTCCCCCAGCTGTGGCAGTTGGCACCTGCAATCTGAGGCTTCAGTAGCCACAGCAGGACCCCTGACCCTGCCACTGGTGGTGACACCCCCAACACTGGCTCTACCAGTGGCAAGGGATGCATTCAAGACCTCAGGCCCCTGGCAACAGCAGCAACATCTGTGAACCCAGCACTCCTGGCAGCAATGCTGCCAGCACCCCCAGATAACTGGGGAGCAGCAATGCAGGTGGTGCATGGGGCAGCAGCACCTGAGCCTGTGGAGAGCACATGGAGAACAAGTGGAACATGAGGCCCAGGTGACTCTGGAAGCAGCAGAGGTGATTTCAGCCTGGTGATCCCAGTGGTGACAACCTAGACTGCAGTGACATTGTAAGCAGCAAGTCTCCAGCAACCTTGGAGGCACAAGCAGCATAAGGAGGGCACTGACGATACCTCTAGCAGAGGCAGTGGAGGGTAAAAATTGCAGGCTCTCAAATAAGACCAGAAGCAGCTCAGAATCAAAGTAACCAAAGCCTTACCCAAATAAAAAAGGAGTTTACTACCACAAATGTGCTGACAGAGGATCAGTTTATCAAGCACCATGAAGAACTACAGTAACATGGTAGAACACAAAGAAAATGACAACTCTCCAGCAAACTTGAAGTCATAGAAGATTGCCATCTAACTGACAGAGAATTAAAAATAGCTGTCATGAAGAAACTCAACAAGTTATAAGAAAACTCAGAAAGACAGTTCAATGAGCTCAGGTATAAAATTAATGAACAGAAGACATACTTCACCACAGAGATTGAACCTCTGAAAAAAAAACCACAAACAGATCTTCTAAAAATGAAGAACACACTTAATGAGAAGAAAAATAAAGTAGAAAGCTTTAAAAATAGAACAGACAATATGGAAGAGAGAATTAGTAGGCTTGAAGATAGAAATCTAGAAATAATTTAGGTGGAAGAGGAGAGAAAACTAAGATTTTTAAAAATGAAGAAATTCTACGAGAAATATCTGACTCAATTAGGAAAAGCAACATAAGGATAATGAGTATCCCAGGAGAAGAGAGGGAGACAGGAGTAGAGAGCTTATTCAAAGAAATAATAGCTAAGAACCTCCCAAGCCTTGGGAAGAAACTGGATATATAAGAACCTGGAGCTAATAGAACTCCTAATTGTCTCAATGCAAAGAGACCTTCTCCATGGCATATTATATTTAAACTGTGTAAGTCAATGACAAAGAAAGAATATTAAGGATGGCCAGAGAGAAGAAAATAACTTAGAAAGGAACCCCCATTAGGTTATCAGCAGATAGCCTAGTCTCCTTCAGACATGAAGGAGAAATAAAGTCTCTCCCAGACAAACAAAAGCTGAAGGAGTTCATTACCACTAAACCTGCGTTACAAGGAATGTTGAAAGGAGCTCTCCTACCTGAAAGAAAAAGGCAGAGGTTTACAAAACTTTGAGGAAGATAATAAACAGAATCAGAAAATTGCAATTCTATATCAGAATAGGTTAGTAAACATTTAATTATAACATAAAACCTAAAGGGAAAGAAAGCATCGAAAAGGGCTATAACCACTTCAATTTTGTAACAAAATCACAATGCAAAAAAGGATAACTTGTGACAACAAAAACACAGAAGGGAAAGAGGAAAAGAATGGAACCTGCATAGGCTAATGGAGATAAGATGCTATCAGCAGAAAAAGGATTATCTCATCTACGAGATTTTTAATACAAACCTCATGGTAACCACAAAACAAAAAAATCATAGTAGGGTCACAAATCATAAATAAAGATGAAACTGAGAAACACATCACAGAAAACCACCAAACTGAAATAGTGGGCAGAAATACAAGGAAAAAGAAACAATGGAAATATAGAGCAACCAGAACACAAAAGATAAAATGGCAATATTAAGCCCTCGTATATCAATAATTACTCTAAATGTAAATGAATTGAATTCATCAATCAAAAGACACGAGTGGCTGGATGGATTGAAAAATAAGACCCAACAGGAGCTGGCCAGGTTGCATAGTGGTTATGTTCACATGCTCCACTTCAGCAGCCCAGGGTTCACAGGTTTGGATTCCAGGCATGGACCTATGCACCACTTGTCAAGCCATGCTGTGGCAGGCATCCCACATATGAAATAGAGGAAGATGGGCACAGATGTTAGCTCAGGGGCAATCTTCCTCACCAAAAAAACAAAAATAAGACCCAACAATATGCTGCCTCCAGGAGACTTGTCTCAGCTCTAAAGACAAACATAGGCTCAGGGTGAAGGGGTGGAAGATGATACTCCAAGCAAATGGCAACCAAAAGAAAGTCAGGATAGCCATACGAATATCAGACAAAATAGACTTCAAGCCAAAAAAGATAAGAGACAAAGATGGACATTATACAGTGATAAAAGGGACATTCCACCAAGAAGACCTCACACTTATTAATATATATGCACCTAACATAGGAGCACCAAAGTATATAAAGCAACTATTAACAGACCTAAAAGGAGAAATTGACACTAACACAATAATAGTAGGGGACTTTAACATCCCACTTACATCAATGGATAGATCATCCAGACAGAAAGCAAAAAGGAAACATTGGCTTAAAGAAACACTAGACCAGATGGACTTAATAGATATATATAGAACATTCCATCCAAAAGCAGTAAAATATAATCTTCAAGTGCACATGGAACATTCTCAAAGATAGACCATATGTTGGGAAACAAAACAAGCCTCAATAAATTTAAGAAGATTGAAATCATATCAAGCATCTTTTCCAACCACAATGGTATGAAACTGGAAATCAACTACAAGAAGAAAGCTGGAAAAGTCACAAATATGTGGAGACTAACAACATGCTACTCAGAAACTATTGGATCAATGAAGAAATCAAAGGAGAAATAAAAAAATATCTGGAGACAAAGATGAAAACACAACATACAAAAACTTTTGGAATGCAGCAAAAGCAGTACTAAGAGGGAAGTTTATAGCAATATAGGCCTACCTCAAGAAACAAGAAAAATCTCAAATGAACAATCTAACACTATACCTAAAAGAACTGGAAAAAGAAGAATACAAAGTCCAAAGTCAGTAGAAGGAAGGAAATAATAAAAATCACAGCAGAAATAAATGAAATAGAGGCTAAAAAGACAATAGAAAGGATCAATGAAACTAAGATCTGGGTCTTTGAGAAGATAAACAAAATTGACAAATCCTTATCTAGACTCACTAAGAAAGAATGAGAGAAGGTTCAAATAAATAATATGAGAAATTAAAGAGGAGAAATTATGACGGTTACTATAGAAATACAAAGGATTATAAGAGAATACTATGAAAAGCCATATGCCAAAAAATTGGATAACCTAGAAGAAATGGATAAATTCTTAGAATCATACAACCTCCCAAAAGTGAATCAAGAAGAAATTGAGACTCTGAGTAGGCCAACTGCAAGTAAAGAGATTGAAACAGTAATCAAAAGCCTCTCAAA
Source organism: Diceros bicornis minor (assembly GCF_020826845.1). Lineage (NCBI taxonomy): Eukaryota > Metazoa > Chordata > Mammalia > Perissodactyla > Rhinocerotidae > Diceros > Diceros bicornis. Next base: position 19,411,612 of record NC_080749.1, on the reverse strand, counting down.
AAACAAAAGTCCAGGACCAGATAGCCTCTCTGGTGAATTCTACCAAACATTCAAATAAGAGTTAGTACCTATCCTTCTCAAACTCTTCCAAAAAATTGAAGAAGCTTCCTAACTCATTCAACGAGGCCCGTATTACTATGATACCAAAACCAGAAAAAGACAACATGATAAAGAAAAATTACAGGCCAATGTCACTGATGAACATAGATGCAAAAATCCTCAACAAAATATTAGCAAATTGAGCACAACAATACATTAAAAGGATCATACACCACCATCAAGTGGGATTTTTTCCAGGGATCCCGGGATGGTTCAACATCTGCAAATCAGTCAATGTGATACACCACATTAACAAAATGAAGGATAAAAATCACACGATCATTTCAATAGATGCAGAGAAAGCATTTGACAAGATTCAACATCCATTTATGATAAAAACTGTGAATAAATAGGTATAGAAGGAAAGTACCTCAACATAGTAAAGGCCATATTTTACAAACTCACAGCCAACATTATACTCAACAGTGAAAAACTGGAAGCTCTTCCTCTAAAACAGGAACAAGACAAGGATGCCCACTCTTACCACTCTTATCCAACATAGTAATGGAAGTTTTAGGCAGAGCAATTAGGCAAGAATAAGAAATAAAAGGGATCCAAGTTGGAAAGGAAGAAGTTAAACTGTCACTATTCGAGGATATAATATGATTCCATATATAGAAAACCCTCAAGAACCCACCAAAAAACTATTAGAAATAATTAACAAATACAGTCAAGTTGCAGGGTACAAAATCAACATACAAAAATCAGTTGCATTTCTATACACTAACAATGAACTAGCAAAAGGAGAAATAAAAAATACAATTCTATTTACAACCGCAATAAAAAGAGTAAAATACCTAGGAATAAATCTAACCAAGGAGGTGAAAGAGCCATACACTGAAAAATATAAGACATTATTGAAAGAAATTGAAGAAGACAGAAAGATAAACCATGCTCATGGATTGGATGAATAAACATAGAGAAAATGTCCATATTACCTAAAGCAATCTACAGATTCAGTGCAATCCCTATCAGAATCCCAATGACATTTTTCACAGAAATAGAACAAAGAATCCTAAAATTTGTATAGAACCAACAAAAGACACCAAATAGCCAAAGCAATCCTGAGAGAAATAGACTAAAGCTAGAGGTATCACACTGCCTGAATTCAAAATACACTGTAAAGCTATAGTAATCAAAACAGCATGGTACTGGTACAAAAACAGACACACAGATCAATGGAACAGAATTGAAAGCCCAGAAATAAAACCTCATATCTATGGACAGCTAATTTTTCACAAAGGAGCCAGGAACATACAATGGAGAAAGGAAAGTCTCTTCAATAAATGGTGTTGGGAAAACTGGACAGCCACATGCAAAAGAATGAATGTAGACTATTATGTTACACCATACACAAAAATTAACTCAAAATGAATTACAGACTTGAATGTAAGACCTGAAACCATAAAACTCCTAGAAGAAAACAAGCAGTATGCTCTTTACATTGGTCTTAACAGTATGTTTTTGAATACCATTTATTTCCTCAGGCAAGAGAAACAAAAGAAAAAATAAACAAATGGGGTTACATCCAACTAAAAAGCTTCTGCATGGCAAAGCAAACCACGAACAAAATTAAAAGATGACCCACCAACTGGGAGAAAATATTTGCAAATCATATATCCAACAAGGGGTTAATTTCCAAAATATATAAAGAACTCATACAACTCAACAACAAAAAAACAAACAACCTGATCAAAAAATGTGCAGAGGACGTGAACAGACATTTTTCCAAAGAAGATTTACAGATGGCCAATAGGCACACGAAATGATGTTCAACATCACTAATTATTAGGGAAATGCAAATCAAAACGACAATGAGATATCACCTCACACCTGTCAGAATGGCTATTATTTAAAAAAGAAGTAACAAATGTTGGAAAGGATGTGGAGAAAAGTGAACTCTCATGCACTGCTGGTGGGAATGCAAACTGGTGCAACCACTATGGAAAACAATATGGATATTTCTCAAAAAGAAATTAAAAATAGGAATACCATATGATCTAGCTATTTTTCTTTTGGGTATTTATCCAAAGAACATGAAAACACTAATTCAAAAAGGTATGTGCACCCTATGTTCATTGCATCATTATTCACAATAGCCAAGACTTAGAAGCAACCTAAGCGCCCATCAATGGATTGATGGATAAAGAAGATGTGGTATATATATACAATGGAATACTACTCAGCCATAAAAAGATAAAAGTGTTCCATTTGCAGCAACATGGATGGACCTTGAGGGTATTATGCTAAGCGAAATAAGTCAGACAGAGAAGGACAAATACCATATGATTTCACTCATATGTGGAAGATAAACAAACAAACAAATACATAGATGTGGAGAACAGATTGGTGGTTACTAGAGGGGAAGGGGTAGGGCTATGGTGAAAGTGGTGAAGGGGCACATGTGTATGGTGATGGATGAAAACTAGGCCTTTGGTGGTGAATACGATGCAATCTATACAGAAGTCATAATATAATGATCCACACCTGAAATTTACACAGTTATAAGCCAATATGATCTCAATAAAATAATTTTGAGAAAGAAGGAAATAGCATAGACACCTCTAGAGCAAGCAGGAGAGCTGTGGCTGGTGCCACATCACAGCCAAAAGACTGTGCCAGAAGAAGTCTCCAACTCTGTTTCACATTCTAGATTATTCTACTTTCAAGCTAATATGAAACATTTCCTGTATTGTTTTGAATAATTGAATAGGGACTAAAAGTTTTTGGTGAGAGGTTGAGCTAGATAAATACTATTTAGCTACTGTTATTGCATCCTTAATTTTAGTGCTGGCCTGGTATGGATGGAGGATAAACACTCTTCATGAAGAAAATTTTTTGCAGTGATCATAGCAATGGACATCTGTATAACTCTTTCCCACTATAAAGTACTTTTCATCCATTGAGCATGAGATCGGTGGAATAGGTCACTCTCATATTGTGAGCTTTTAGGCAGAGAAATAATTCTCCCTAAGGCCATAGAGGTGTGGTTGGAGAAATATCTGCATGGGACTGAGGCTTCTACTCTACTCTTCTATGATTTTTTTTCTATGATTCCTAGGGATTAAGACTGTCAACTTAAAAGCAAACTCACCTGTTATTTTAATCTCAAAATGAGTTTATTTGGGAATAGCAAAAGAATAATTGCAATTCAGAATATGCATGCTATGGCAAACCGTAGGCAAATACAGAAAACAAAGGAGAAAAGCTGCTTTTATAGAGAAAAAGGGGGAGTAGCGAGGGGCTGTTCTAAATGAAAGCCTATTGGGGAAAGTAACAGTTCAGGGAGGCAATGGCTTCTCATTGGCTGAGCTGTGGCATTTCTCATTGGCTGGGCTGTTGCCGGGTTGGGAGAGAAATCTTCCTTCAGTAGTAAAATAGTTTTACTTCTTGTGGAAGATGCAAGTGTACCATCTCTTCCTGTTTGGTATAATTGAGGATGTATGATAGGGCATGAGAGCTCCCCCTACAGGCTTCCCAACTTCAATTTAGTTCAAGTTTCTTTTATTAACTTCCATAGGAGAAAGCACCTGCAAGAGGTGACTGTATGGATATGTAAGTTTAACTTTACTTTAGCTCTGGTGATGCTCTGCCTAGCCCTCATAAACTGTTTATTCTCGCTATTTGCTTTCTTAGCGCTGTAAGTTTCCTTCATGGGAGACTATTCTGTAGCATCCATTCTGAGGTATTCCTTCTCAGTGCCTGCTACATACCAATGCTGTGTGGTAGGTACTCAATCCAAGTGCCCGATGGACTGGGTGATTGAACAGCAAAACCCTCTTAAGGACAGCATTGCAGAACGCTTTTCGTCCGTTCAGTCTTTCTTAAAGGTCAGGTAGACAAAGCTAAAGTAGTTCTTGGCATTAATTTGATCCATTTCCCCCTCCTTGCCACACTACTGTATTGTGGCACTTGTAGGAGCATAGAACTTACATCTATATTTTTCTTAGCATTTTTTAGCACCAGTGTATTAACAAGGAGGAGACAAGGAGTAATGGAGTTTCCCAGAGAGAATGTTTACATTGATCATAACAAAGAGCTTAAAACTATAAAATATGAAATGCCACCTTAATGATCACAATGTCTTACATTTGTTCATCATTTTGAAGTACTTTAAAAAGTACTTCAATAAGTATTATTTGGGAGACCAAAAGGATTGATTGATTATGTAATGAAGTACTACACTTTTAAATGTTCCAGTAAAAAACAATGCTTAGTGTATTTGAGACTGACGATCATGTAGGGATGAAGAAAGATGTGCCCCTTACCCAGATGCTCTTAGTAGCTTCAAGTGTTTCTTTTTCCTATGGGAATAAATCAGTTGTGTCACTTGTTATGAGACTAAATCCAGACATTTTATCCAGTGCCTACCTCTCTTTTTCTTTACACAATAAGATCTTGTTTCCATGGTTAAGCTGGGAGTATCTCCTAGAAGGCTTTTTGGCATTTTTCTGGTTTCGAATTTCCATCTTATCTTCCCTATGAATTCCAAGGTCATCGCTAGTGTTGTTGGAGTTCTCAAAAATATGAGAAGTCTATTATATCCTACTAATGCAGCCAGACTAAGTAGTGAGCTATTCATAGAGAGAAATTTCATTCTTTCGTTTGTGAGCAAAATTAATAACGTACATATGTGACCATAGCAGAATGTCGAAATGCCTCTCCTGATGTCTAAGAATTTTGGCTGACATGTCGAAGTTGAAATCTATGGGTAGTAAGTACACCCACATTCTATAGGGTGCTGCAAGATACTTCACATAGGATGAGCTAAAAGTGAACAAATTGGGTCAAAAACCACCATCCTGCCCAATCTATACAATAAAAGATTAGAAACCTGACAACAAGAATTATTTGAAGAAGGTTTAATGGGAGAGAGGATGGTTTTGCTTCTCTCTTAGAGAGAAGTGAGGGATCTCTAATAGTATGCAGGAGCCTACAGGGAGGGCCTGTTAGTTGATACACTCCCATCACCCAGCCTTTTCGTCTTTGGTAGAATATTTTAAAGCAAATCTCAGACGTCATGTCATTTCCTGGGAGGTAAAGAGTCTTGCTGTATTATTGAAGATAAAAGACAGACAAAAAAATAACACAAGAAACCTTTTAGAGGGGAGAATTCCTTTTGTCTCTAACTGACAGCCAAGTAAACAAGAGAAAACATGGAACCTCCAGGGAACTGAGGGGCCCATGAACATGCCATCCTAACAGATATTGCAAAAGAAAGCAATAAAATGAAAGGGTGAATTCTCCCCAAATGACCACCTGCCTGCTCTTGGCTCACTCTGGCTGCCACCTTGGAAGACTATTGCTGCTGTATCTTGAGGACAGGGGAAGAGGACAAGAATAGCTTTTTGCAGCTAGCAGAGGTGGAGGGACGTTACAACCCATTTCTCGCAAGCCATCTAATGGATGCATCACGTGTCAACAAAGAACAGAGGAGCACTTCACCTCGTGTTCTTGAATGCAATGCCCCCTTTCAGGCATTTAGATTGTGCTAGTATTTCAAATTTAAATCCAAGGTCATTTCTCTGGGCAGGAGGTCACTCTCACATTTCTAAGAACAGAAAAGAAAAAAGTACAAAAGCCCCAAAAAGCCCTGAAAACAAAGACTCTGTATTCTTCTCTTCGTATTGGAGCACCTTGTTAACCCCACGGTCCCCTCTGACCAGTACAGATTGTATTTCCATGGAAATCTTTGTCAGTGGGAAAGAATTGCTAGTAAAAGGCAGAAGACTTTTTGGTATAATTTTTTCTTATTTGAAAAATAATACAAGTTTACTGTAGAAAATATAGATAAATAGGAAGAAGGAAGATAAATTATGGTTCTATTACTCAAGAAGCAGCACTGTAAACATTTTGTTATATTTTTTTTGGTCTATTTTTAAAAGCTTTGTGGGGTGTGTGTGTGTGTGTGTGTGTGTGTGTGTGTACATGTGTGGGCTTATTAACTTTTAACCAGTGGAATAATGCCAGACTCTTTGGGGGCCTTCATTTTTCACTTGGAGAAAAGACTATTCACCCTTCTTCTGGATGTTTGGCATGCCTGGAATTTATCGGGACCCCTCTTGCCCCCCATATTCAGCATGGCATGCTGAAAGGGAAGGAGGGAACGCCCTTCCTCCTTGGGCACTAATTTTTATGTTCAGTGGCACTACGGAGATCAGAGACACCTGGGCAGTAACTGTAATGGGCTCTTAGAACACTAGTCCTTCAGCCAGTGAGGGCTAGTAATTTAGAGTTGAGAAAGTATCTCCTCCAGAATCTCTCTTCCCCTTCTTTCCAGTATATTCCTAAGACACACACTGCCACCATACAAATACATCTCCAGTTCATCTTCATCTGAACCCAGTTTATTACCTCCTTTATCTCTTTCATCAACCCTTTGGACAACAGGGTACCTGCAGGATTGGCTATTGCACAAGAAATATGCCTCTCGTAGCCATCGGGCCACAATTTTGCACAGAAATCACCCCATTGTGTTTCTCCTCATGGCGTTAAGGAGGGAAAAGACGCAGTGAGAGCAAGAACCCATATTCAGCTTGAGTTCCAGATAGAAAATCGATGCTACTTATTGACAACAAGGAGGAAGGAGACCCAAGAAAGCAGGAAGAGATGCCGTGCCGACTTCTCTTAGGATCATTTGCCTCCTATTGGGATTAAGTAGGTTTCTGAAACTTAAAAAGTACAGCATTTCTTCAGAATGAAGCTGACCCAGGAATTTACACTAAAAGTCTTAAGGAACTGCTCTGTGTGGGTGGTGCTCTCTTTCCTACTAATTGCCTTATTTATTATTGCTGTTTGTTATGAGTCACTCTTGACACACACTTTCCAAATGTTTGAGCTTTATCATTCTGAAAAAATGTTTCTAAAATTTGTGATGGATTTTTATTGAGTCTACAACTTCCTTATTCACTATCTTGGCAAGGCTTGGGGTATAAAACCCAGTTCTGGTGGGCCAGCTTGATGGAGGAGGCCAAGCTGTCCAATGGAGATATCCTGGACATGAAGTTAGAAGCCTGGCTCTCTTTAAGGAGGGTAAATCGGGAACACTGGCCACAGTCTCAACTTTGCTCCCCTCATGGCCCCTAGCCAATAATGGGGGTGGAGGGAGAAGAAAGCATCAGATGAGAGAGTGGTTACTGTAGTTGGTAGTAAATAAGATCCAAAGCCTTCATATCCATGACTTGTAACTACTCATTCCCAGAACGAAAAGTAGCAGAAATTGTCCTTCATCCACTCAGAGTTCATGAGGTGCCGTTAAGCTCTTGTGACTGCCTTAATAACAAAACAGTGAGAATTTCAAGATGAATAAAATATAGTTTATTCATTCAACAAACATTTGTCAAATGCCTTCTGTGTACTAGCATGGAGATACAGAGATGGGCAGTGAATCATTTCTTTCCTCAGAGTTTCCAATCTAGTGGTAAAGTAATAAAAACCCCACAAAGAGGGCCAGCCCTATGGGGTAGTGGTTATGTTCTGCAAGCTCCACTGCGGCAGCCTGGGTTTGGTTTCTGGGTGCAGACCTACACCACTCGTGTAGTGTGCCATCATGCTATGGTGGCAACCCACAGACAAAATAGAGGAAGATTGGCATAGATGTTAGCTCAGGGCTAATCTTCCTCAAGCAAAAAGAGGAAGATTGGCAAAAGATGTTAGCTCAGGGTGAATCTTCCTCAGCAAAAAACAAACAAAAAAATTCCCACACAGCAGGTTGAAATTAGTGCTATGTTAGAAATACACATAAAGTACCAATGTAGAGAAAATAAAATTATACAATTCTGATGCCTGGCACATAAAAAGCACTTTATAATCATTGAATAAATGAATGGTATCAGGGAAAATATCTTTAAGGGAATGTTACATTTGGATTGATTGTTGAGGAGGAGGAGGATTTTGTCAGGAGCTGACAAGATGGTTTGTGCAAAGATCTAGATATGAAAGTGCATGAAATGTTCAAAAAGTGCCAATAAATTCAGTGTGGTTGGTCTGGGAACAGAGAGAGAGACAGTAGGAGAAGCACATATTGTGAAGGATCTTGAACACCATGTGAAGAGTTTGAACTTCACTTTCTGGATAATGGGCAACTCAGAGTCTGTGAAGACAAAAGGTACAGAATCTGACTTGTGTTTTAGGAAGATATTTCTGAGGGCATTTTGGGAAAAATTGAAAAGGTGAGACTGGTGATATTCAACTATGATACTTGGCATCACCTCTATTATTGATTATGGAGTATCCAATGAAACCTTTGGGGCAGTCAGGTTTGGATTGCTGTCGTCATTTTACCTAGAAGCGCATACACCTAGAGAGGGGGTGAGGTTTGCACAGGTGGCACACTGAGTAATACAGAGCCACTCTGGGAAACCCTGTCTCTTAGTTCTAGACCTGGTGCTGCCTGTGCTCTGTCCTTTTCTTGGCAAGAAAAGGACTGTTCAATTCCAGGATCTCCTCATTATGATTGTGTGTCTGCCTATGAACTATTTGCTCTTGATTCTAAATTACTAATACTAAAGGAGTATCAGGACCCTAAAGCACAAAATTTTTAATCAAAGGAGCAATGTTACCATTATTATTATTTTATTTTTATGGATAAAATTTGTTGCCAAGAATCGTCAGACTCATTCTGGACTCTTGTGCCCTTTAACTTCACCAAATATGCAGGTGACTTTCCTCTCCTTGGTGACCAGCCCTTTGGACATCTTTGCCACTGGAATTTACTAGTAAATAAAATGGCTTATAATAAGAGCTATTAATTAATCTTGTGATTAGTCCAATATACTCTTTAAATAACAAATATACGGTTAATATATTGATTCCATACACTCCTATAAACCCTTTTTCCCACAAGGTAGATGAAGAATATTTGAAAATGGCTGAAACATATCTTTAAAAGAGCAAAGCTGTTTGATCATTAGAAAAGACATGTTGGAGAAACAAGAGGCTATTAATGAGAGTTTCAATAAGAAGGACGATAGAGGTAGATAGCTTTATTTCAGATGAGTTGTTTCATGTGAATAAAGCACATTTTATGAGTGCCATCAAATAGAATAAATAACTTTATCTATGAAACACATAAAATGTTAAAATCACATTCACATTTACATATTCATTGAAGCCATAGATTAAAAAAAAAGTTTCCCAAATCACTGAAACTTGATATAAGACTGGGAATTTTCTAATGAGATGTGAGTCATTATCAGTAAGTTTTTATAGAGTTTCATCAGCATTGAACTATCATGTTAAAAACTGAACCTCTTGCCTATGATACAGTCATTAAAATGAGTCCCAGACACGCCCTCCAAGAAAATACACGTGGGGATTTCCTTGTGTCTACTTGGGTGGGATAGAAATGTCAGAAGTGATGGCAGGGTTTAAATTATACTTGTCTGATATATGTGGTTCTTCTGAGCAAGTGCTTAGAAATTTTACCATTTTCTTTAGTAAATCTAACGTTGAACGTTTAAAATTATGGCTGCTTTTTTTTTTTCTCTGTCATATTTAAACTTTGGAAGCATTAAAAATACCCTCAGGCATCTTCAGATGAATTTCATAATGTTCAGTATCTGTTATTCACAGGAGGACTTCTTCAAAGAGTCTCTCTTCCTTAGTCCCTTTCAGCTCCCCCCACCTCCCAATCTTAATCCAGTGTTGTCTCGGCTTGTTTGATTTGGGCAAATATGTAGAGCTAATTGATTCTTGAGTGAGAGTCAACTCTCTCTGACACAAAGGGGCATGGGTGACTGGTTAGATTTTGTGAGCTGGCTGAATAATAGACTGAAGATATGCAATTTTATCCCATCCAAATGGACACCACCCGGGTCCAACGGGGGATTCCCGTGTCAGACAGTTGGCTTGGGAACGAAGTGGTGAGCTCATCTCCGTGACTCAGAGGTGATTAATGATTTGATTAGACCATTTCTGCAAAAAGACTACCTGGAGACAGCTTTTTGGCATTTTCTCTCAAGTCAGAATTATTCACATTACAAATTTAAAAAGTTGAAAATAATGAGGGTTTTCTATATAGTACAGATACTGACCTAATAAATTTCAAAAGCAATTTAACAAGATTGTAGATTTTAGTATATTTCAGGCTCAGTTTTGGAGATGCAAAAAAAAAAAAAGAATTAATATTGGACTTGGGTCTTTGTCCCTCATTCCCAATCTCTCATAGCTACCCTTGTATCATCTGATATCTGTGGGGTACCGTTTGGGAAAGGGGTCTTTTGGAGACCAACTTCGGCTCATGGAGCCTCAGAGAAGGCTTCCTGCTGTCTTGTTCTACTTGATCCACCCAGGTCACTGTAGCTCTTTGAGACATGTGCTAAAGTAGCAAGGAATGAAATTTTAAATATGTTCAAAGAGCTGAGAAGCATTTGTAACACTTTGTTCTTTTGGGTTTTCTCAGGGAATAAGATGCCTACATGGGAACAAATCAAATCAACAAAAGCAAAGCCCTGAGCTAGGCAAAACCCCAAATGCAAATTATTTATACTGATATACCCTATACATAACAAGCTTTTACCAATCCATGAGCAGAGCTCTTTCTTGCAACAATTTCTTAGCAAGGCCCTATGACTAATTCAGGGACCATGGTTTCAGGCTATTCCACCAAGTTATCAGATCCATCAATACCCTCCAGCCCTGCTCATTCTCTCTCTGCACCACCCCCACCCCCCAGGTCTTCAACCCCTCCACGGGTTGCTCAGAAACCCAGCCAGGGGGTCAGAGACTGCAGCATCGGTTGTCAGAGCCACTTCAGGACTGGACCCGAGCTCAGTGCCCAGACCACACAAATATCCCTACCTCCTCTCGCCGGAGGCAAGGATCAAGGATTTTTCACACTTAATTGCATCAGGCAGAGGATAAACTCAAATTCACATGGACAAACCAACCAATTTAAAGAGTGCAAGGAGGCCGTTATATGAGATGAGGGGGCAGTGGCTGAGAGAATCGGGCTTAAAAGATCGAGAGTCAGGCTTTGGTGAGAACACAGTGCCTGTCTGCTAAGGAGCTTAAGGCACTGGGTAGGAATTAATCCTGCAGACAGCCCTGGGAGGTAGATAAATCTGTATTAATTAAAACTGCAAAATGTTCTCCACCTGCCTACTTCCAACCTTGAGAAAGAAAATTTCTTTCCCAGAAAGGCATAGGAAGAAGGAAGAAAATGGCGATGGCTGTAAGGTCGGCTCACTTGTTCTCATCACCTTGACTTTTCTAGAACAAGAAAAAGAAAGGGCCAGGCCTCAGCGCTGAGCAGTGGGACTTCTTAGACCTCTAGCCTCTTCTCCCACGTCCCTGTTAGGGAGACAGGGAAATGCAGAAGTGAGCACTGACGTAGGGCATCGTGCACCGAGCCTGCTCTGAGCCCTGCACAGGTACTGACCATTTAATGCCCACGTCAGTCCTGTGCAGCGGGCTCTGTTATTACCCACCCCGCTTGCAGAGGGAGAAAACTGAGGCCTGGAGAGGCGAAGGGATGTAGTCAGGAGAGCTTGGGATTCACGCCAGGTTGCTGTCTCCAGAGTCCATGTTGTTAGTTGCTGTGCTCCGTTGCTTCTCAGTGACACCAAGTATAGTAAGACTAAGGGAAAGAGAAAAAAATCAAAATTCCCCCATGCACTCGAATGTCAGTTATGTAACATCCTCGAGACTGGCTGTCCTTTCTTCTTGGTAAGCCCTGCTTATTCCCATCATTGGCTGATTTGCACATTTCTCTCCCCACCTGGACACTTCTCAGCTGCCTTACCTGCCTTTGTAGGCCCCGCCTTCCCCCAGGAAGCATCCCAGACACTGCAAGCAGCTGAACCACCTGTGGCCCTTCTGTAGCTCTCGCCTCTCCCACGACTTACAGGAAAGGCTGCACCACATGGTCTTTCATGGCCCCTCAGAGTCCCTAGTCCAGGGTTAAATAGTTAGTAGGTGCTCAGGAAACAAGGGGACCAGAGTAAGATGAGGGGAAAGCCAGGCAATGGATTAAATCCCTGAAGTTATCAGCACCTCCACCCTGCTTCTAGGGGTGAGACGCTCTTTTGGGAGCCTCCTGGGAGGCTGTATCATTCTGCAGGTCACCTCCTGCCTCTCTGATACAAACTGACTCCGTAGTTTGTATCTTTCAGCTGCCCAATAGACATAGAAACTTGTTTCCCTCTATTTTCTCCTCTGTGTGTGTAAGTGTGTGTGGGAGAGATGCGGTTCATCTACTTCTGCAGCTTAAACCACCTCCCACCATTGCTTGCTCTTTATCTTAGTTAATGAATGAAGCCTTTCTGCCTGATACTAGAAATTTTGGAGTCATCTTCAACTCCCACCCCTCCCTCTCCTCCCCTGACAATCTGCACAATGCCAATCAAATCTGTGTCCTCCTTAGCATTCTGTCACTGGTCTAATCCACCCCTCCACATCCTCTGCAAGGCTGGCTAACTTCTCTCCCTTCCTCTAACCCAGGGAGGGGTTGGCAAACTGCAGCCAGCAGCCCAAATCTGGCCCAAGGCCTATTTTTGTAAGAAACATTTGATTGGAACACAGCCACACCCATTTGTTTATGTATTTGTCCACGGCTGCAGAGTTGAGCAGTTGCAAAAGAAAACTCTATGGCTGCAAAGCCTAAAATAGTCACTATCTGGCCCTTTGCAGAAAAAGTCCGCAGACCTCTGCTCTAACCCCTTCTCAGAACTCTCCACACTGCTGCCAGAGACAGTTGTGCTCTTCCTTTCCTCCTGAACAATCCCTGTCTCTCTCTCACCCACAAAATAAAGGACAGATGCCTCAGCCTAGCATTCAGGGCCTCACAGTCTGGTACCCAACGGCCTTCACTACCTCAGTTCCTCCAGCATCACTGTCTACATCCGATCTCCAAAATCACCTCACTGCTCATCAGTTCAGAGCAGACTTCATGCCTCTCTCTTTGGCTGTGCCCGAATCTCCAAGGCTTAGCTAAAACACAGCCTCTTCTGTGATCTCCACACTTGGAAATGCTCTGATCCCACAATGTTAGACCCTCTCTTCCTTGGAGTCGCATTGGCTTTCTGAAGGCACGTCCTCTGACTACCTGCACTGCATAGATAGTTCTACACTGGGCTCTGCACTGGTCCCCCTCTTCCACTCTAGCTCCCCTGTAATCTGTTTTCCACAGAGCAGATATGTTGATATTTTAAAAACATTGTTCAGATGACTTCACCCTCTTGCTCATTGTTCTTAGAATTAAATCAAAACTGCCTGGGCTTCCGGGTCTGTGACCTGAGCTTTGCCTGACCTCCTGGCCTCCCCCTGGCCACTACTTGGCCTTTATCTGGCTATACTCACCTTCTTTCTGCTTCCAAACATGCTAAGCTTGTTTCCATCTCAGGACTTCTGCGTTTGCAAAAAAGTGTTTAAAAAATCCTTTACAGTAGGGATTTAAAAAACAACCAACCGAAAAATAGCTTGTTTCCTGCTGTATTCCAAGTGCCTAGAACCACGTCTGGCACACTGTTGGTGCCTAATAAATATTTGTTGCATGAATGACGAGTAAGTGGATGAGTCTTCCTGGTCCCCCAGTCTGGCAATGGTAGTTGAATAAACACGTCTCAAATCTTTCAGAGGCCAGCAGGCAAGGCTGGCTGCCTTTTATTTCAAAGGCCTGATTTCATTTCTATCCCTACATCTGCAGACAGTTCACTTTGCCCTCCTATCATTCCATATCTGGTCATTCAGTCTGGGTGGAGGCCCCATGGGTGGGCTCTGCTGGGAGGGTCTGGGGGTTTACCCTAGGTGGGCTGAGGCTGACTGGTGGGAAGGAGAAATGAAATACATCATCCTCAGGAAGAGGAGCTGTGGTGACTGTTGGAAAGGTGGTGGCCAGGTGAGAAGTGATGTGGAACCTCATGTGAGAAAACAAGTCTGAAGTCAGAGGTAGCAATCAAGAGTGCAGTAGGATGCATATGCAGAACAGGTGTGGGAAAGCGGCTCAGAATGTGCCTATAGGAAGGGGCTGGAGTCTGCTTTCAGCTTGGTGCTGCCAGACTGGGGGCCTGACTTGCATAAAACGAGCCCTGCAGGTGAGCCAGGCATGCCTCAGTGACCCCTGCAGAAAGGGAGCCTCCTGTCCCCGTCCAGCCACAGCCTTGAGAGCGCGTGCAGAGCTCCACACATCGGCGCCTGTCTGACTCCTGCTGTTAGGGGTCCATCAGAACTTCTTCCACTGCATCCTAGTAATGGGACCTTTTCTCAAATCGAGAGTGAAACAGCCGCACATCAAGAGGGAGAGGCGCTAACTACACCTCCTGTCAAGGTGATTTATAATGGAGCTTCATTTTCCACCAATTTACAGACAACTCCTGGGCTCCCTGCTTGTAACTCGGTCAGCTCTGCTTCAGTGGGCACGTGAACGTTTCTCAAAGGCGCCCTATGGCTCATTGTTCGGGGTCTGGCCTTGGAACAAAAAGGGTTTTGTGTGCTTGCTGCAGTGTGTGCCAGGACTAAAGTGTTTCTCTCTTTCCCTAGAGGCCAACTTTTCTCTCTCTCCCATTCCCTTTCTCTCTTCTTCCCTCTCTCTCTCTCTCTCATTTTGAGCTCTGGTCTTGAGAAACTAGAAGAGAAATCTATTAGGCAAATGCTCATGGACTCACATCCATTTCATCAGAAGATTCAGGCCACTTGGATATGTGCAAGAGAACAACTGATTTCCTGAACTGAATTAAGTTGCTACAAGGTCTGTTATTAAATTATGGCAAAAAGCACGCTCGAAAGTTGGCCTTTGTGTGCTTGCTCAAAGCTCTCTTTTGTGATGGTTTATTCTCCTCAGAACCATGTTTCTGGACACATCTTCAAATGAGTCACCTAAGAAATTCTCACCTCGTTGGGGCCGTGAATAAGCAGAGTGCCATTGTTTAGGCTGGATGATAGGCAAACCAGGTGAAGTTGAACTTCAGCCAGCCAGTGGATCTGACAGAGGCGGCTTCCACTCCCAACTCTTCAGAAATCTTTTGACATCCCCTCACCTCACCATGGGACGTGTGACTGATTGGCTTTAAAACCGTTGCTAGGCATGGATAAGCAGATTGGATTCTTCCCAGAAGGCACTGGGAAATCCCCTCTCCCCTCCCCATTTCTGATTTCATGCCCTCTGGGGCAGTGGACAGGCTTTCCAGGCAGATGCATGTGGACACGCTTCTGACTCCCAGTGTCTCACCCAGGGTCCCAGACGCTGAGGGCAAGAGGGGCCTCACTGTGTTTCCCAGCACCCCACATTCCCACAACCACCACTGCCTGCCCTTCCCCCGTCTCCTCTCAGTCTCTCCTCCTTTTCAGTCAACACAGTCAAGGCTAAGCCTGCCTTGAAGTCAGTGAAGTGTGTCTTATATGCAAGATAATGTATGCATTATCCAATTATTCAGTGTGCCTGGCTCTGTTCAACGCTTCTCTTCCGCCAAAAGTCAGTTGTCATCCTCCTGTTGCCAAGCCAAATTCCCAGATTCCTCACCTAGACATTCCGTTTGGGCATTTCACTCCCATTCTCTGCATCGGTGAGGCAAACACCTGGCAGGAGAGCTCGAGAGCCCGCCCACCACTCCCGGCAGGCGTCAGAAACTGATCCTCATGCTCCTTCCTGCTGGGGCCTGTGAGGGCGTCCAATTCTCACGCAGCCTCTCACACATGCCACTTTCACCAGCTCTGAGTTTGCACTTGAGAGGAAACATCTGCCCTCTGTCATGGGTTGAATTATGTCCCCCAAAAGATATGTTGAAGTCCTAACCCAAGGTACCCGTGAATGTGATCTTATTTGTAAGTAGGGTCTTTGCAGATGTAATCAAGTTAAGATGAGGTCATACTGGACTGGAGTGGCCCTTAATCTAATGACTGGTGTCCTTATAAAGAGAGGGAGATTTGGAGACACACGGACACACAGAGAGAATGCCATATGGTGACAGAGGCAGAAATTGGAGCGATGTATTACATAAGCCAAAGAATGCCAAGGATTGTCAGCAAGCAGTAGAAGCTAGGAAGGAGCAAGGAAGGATTCTTCTCTAGAGTCTTCAGAAGGAGCAGGGCCCTGCTGACACCTTGACTTTGGACTTCTAGCCTCCAAAACTGTGAGAGAATAAACTTGTGTTGTTTTAAGCCACCTACTTTGTGGTAATTTGTTGCAGTAGCCCTAGGACACTAACACACCATCTCTACTTCCTACATTTCCACCCTAGTCAGCATTTTTTGCACCTGGTACAATGTGCAGGCCACCTATTTTGGGAGTCCCCACCTCATCCACTTTGGGAGGGCCAGCAGGGATTCAGGGGAAGGCGACCCACCCTGTGCAGTTTAAAGCAACTGAGTCCTTGTTGTCAGGGAGGAAGGCTCTCTCATCTGACTCACTTCCTGTCCATCATTGGACTATTGCAGTTGCAAGAGCCACAGGGCTATGGTCAGGCTGTGAGTTTTGCAGAAAGGGCCACTAGGTCTGCTTCGAATTTAGCCCTTTGAATTAGAGGAGAACAAAAGGAACATTCTCAGAGATCTGTGGTCCAGCCTGGTTCATCCATTTAGGGTACTATATAGGATTTTAGAGACAAAGCCTAAACTGGCCAGGAAGATGAAGTTTTCTGGGGATCTTCAGAGCATGCTTGCCCCATGAACCTGCAGTGTGTTATGCATTGTGTGGCTGGTTGAAGAGGAGGAATTTCTGGCATAGAAATGATAGTAAATAGCGCTCATGTGTCACTAGGTGTCAGGGACCATTCAATGTGCTTTGCAATATTAACTCATGTAATCCTCACAACAACCTGATGAGCAAGGTACTCTTATTATCCCCATCATGGAGGTGAGCAAATAGGCACAATGAAGTTCAATAACTCGCCTGAGGTTACCCAGCATTGTAATTGACAGAGCGGAAATTCCCACTTACCAAGTCTGACACCCGAGTTTGTTCTCTCAACCACAACACTCCTTAGAGCCCTTATTTCTCCCAGTTTATACAGCTGGATATTCATACTCATGCCAGGTTTTAGGTCACTGGGCCCAGACCTTCCTTGCCCACCGGCATCCTGCAGCAACTCCAGAGATGGAGTTGCCTATTGGAAAACACCTATTGGTGGGCACAGGCCGGGGTGAAGGATGGATTTTTCACCTTACTCAGAAAGAGCCTCATAGTCTGTCCACTTGGTGGTACTTAGAGTGAAAGGACTCACATCAACTGTCCATAAGAAACCAGAGCGGGGGCAGAGTGGCAGGGGAAGTCAAAGATCATGGCAAGGACAGCAGCAGCCTCCTCTTCTAGGTCAGTGGTTCTCAACTTGAGGGTCCATCAGAATTACCTGGAGGGCTTGTTAAACCACGGACTGCTGGGCCCACCCCCAGCGTTTCTGATCCAGTAAATCTGGGGGTTTGGCCCAAGAATCTGCATTTTCTCAAGTTTCCAGGTGATGCTGATGCAGTTAGTCTGAGTGTTACACTTTGAGAATCATTATTTCAGGCTAATTCCTGCTCTCTGCTTTGGCAGGTGCTGTGATCAGCTCCTTAGATAATCACAGAGACCATATACCAAGATCTCTGATGTGGTTTTTGCCGTGTATACTATTGGCAACTTGTTGAGGGGGGCACGTTTTTCAGGCAGCAATTTTCATGAAGATGGGTGAACTTGAAATCTTTACAGCGTTAGCCCACGGAGGTTGTTTGTCAGCAGGCCTCCATGTCTGCTGCAGCAGCAGAAGAGGGAATCAGCTCATGTTTTGCATGAGGGATATAGGTTAAACGTCCTGCAGAGAACGAGGAATTCTCACTGGTCTGAGATGATTTAGTCTAATTCTCTCCTGGGGCAGGGAGGTTGACAAGATTCCTCCTTCATGTCCCTCCGTCCCTAAAGTCTGTGATGATATAAGCCATGTGTTTATTTTCAATAACAGTTCCAGTTGGTGCCATGGCCTTACTCACTTCCACCTGTGTGCCCCATAAGCTCCTCAAAATGCCTCCGTGTCTAAAGAAGAACTTTCTGTTTCCGTTCTGCCCCTGAACCCACGTCTCCCGGTTTCTCTCAGTTAATAGCGACATTGTGTTCACTCATTCATTTTGGAAACCTAGAGGTCATCCTTGACTTATCCCTCTACCATATCCCCTACATCCAATTATCACAGTTTCTCCAATCTGATTCTCTTTCCCTTTTCCATTTCAAGGCTTGGGATCATGTCTCCATTATGTCTCACCTGGGCCATCACGATTGCCTCTTAAATGGTGCCTCTGCCTTCAGTGCTGTAATCTCACCTTCATCCACATCACTGCTCGCAGAGTGGTCCATGTAAAATAGGGGCTGGCACACTGAGGTTCCAGCCAAATCCAGCCCACCACCTATTTTTGTATGGCCCATGAGCTAAGAATGGTTTGTATATTTTTTAATGGTTGAAAAAAAATTAAAAGAGGAACAATATTTTGTGCCATGTGAAAATTATGTGCAAGTCAAGTTTCAATGTCTCTAGGTAAAGTGTACACTCATGATCATTTGCTTACAGACTGTCTGTGGCTGCTTCATGCTACTCCCACAGAACTGTGTAGTTGCAACAGACACTGTGTGGCCCACGAAGCCTAAAATATTTACTACCTGGCCTTTACAGAAAGGGTTTGGTGACCCCTGATCTACAAAACAAATCTGATCAAGTCACTCTTTTGCTTGAAACCCTTCGAGGGCACTTCAGAGGCCTCAGGTTCCTTCACATGGCCCGTCCAGACCTCTGTGATCCATTCCCTTCCTACCCCTCTGCCTCATCTCCCTTGGGCTCCTGGCTTTGCCAACTTAAATGCTGTCAAGGGCCAGGCTGGCAGTGTTAAAAAAACAGAAAAAAAACAACAGGTTGCAAGTAAGGCTAAGATAATGAGGAAGTGCTGAGGTCCTTGGTGAACTGGAGCGTGCATGCCCACTAAAAACATTCAGTAACACAAAATAAACAATACAAAACAAAAGCAATGTCAACCACAGGGCATCAGTGTGTGCCATGCTGCTCCTCGCCTCTTTGCTTCTGACCTTGCTGTCCCTCAGCTAGGAGTGCCCTTCTTTTCAGCTTCGTGTGTTCACCTCCTGCTCTTCCCCTGTCATCTCTTGCCATGTTGCATAGAAAGTTGTGTTAGGTGTTTCCCTGGCCATCTGCAATTGTGTCTATCACAGCATGAATTCTATTGTCTTGCAGATATTTATTTACTCATTGGTTTTTACCATGAGACCCTTGGCTCCTTGAGGGCAGGGTATTGTCTCATTCAGCTTTTATGCTCCGTGTGTGTTTGTAGAATGAATGAGTGAACGTATAAAAGAAGAAATGAATAAACTCAGTGACTCAGTAGTATCCTGTGATCCTCACATAGTGATGCAACATATCCTCTTTGTGTTTTAAAATAATTATACTATTTTCCATCCTTTTAAACTTTATAAATGTTTCTTAAGAATTAGTCTATCTTATTCTCTCTTTACAACACCCTCTGAGAAAAGGTACGTGGGAAGAATTATCTCCATCTTGTAGGTGAGAAAACAGGGGCAGTGGAATATGGTTTGGTGATTCAGGGGAATCAGCTAGAAATTCATTCCTTTTACACAAGACCACATGGCTCTTTCAGTTCAATTTCATGTTGTGAAAATTGTATTGAGTACCTACTTAGTGTCAGGCACTATACTAGGCTCTGAAGATCCAAAAACAAACAAATTATGGTCTTAGACTTCAGGAGGTCACAGTTTACCTGAGAAACAAGCTTGTCCATCCTCTGATGGCAGCAGGCCAGGGAGCCCTGAGAGGAGAGATGAGAGAGGACTTGGCCAGCCAGAGAGAGAGAGAACTTTTCTCACTTAGGTAGGACATCTCTCCCCAGCTTTCAGATGTCTAGAATCAGACGCTTCCTGTGATGGAGATGGTAACCAAACATCTAACCATCCAGCCATCCTCTGCTTGAGAATACCATAGTGCAATAACAACCCCTCTTGAATTCAATGACTCATGCAAGAAGGGCTGGCTCCACGTGAAGTGATTGTACCACAACCCTGAGGAAAATTTTGGAGGAAGGAGAACATTTTTACTAATTGTGGATTGGAGAAGATTTGGGTGGGAAGAAAGTACAGCCTGTATGCATCACTGCATCTTTCTACAAGGCTCCATGTGGGGCTGGTGTCCTGGCTAGACTCTTGGAAAGGACCTGTCCAGTGTTTATGGACACTCTGAACATTCCCAGGGGAAGGTAGCTCAAGAGTTTGCCTAAGACAGTGCTGAAGGCTTCTCTGGGGGTGTCCTGCACCGTGGCAGACCCTCTATGTATGATATATCATTTAATCCCCACATTATCCCTATGAGGGAAGTCCTATCAGTATCTCCATTTGTTTCACAGAGAAGGAAACTGAGGCTGGGAGAGATGAATAACTTGGGCAAGAATGGAGAGCTGGTAAGTGGCAGGCTGCTACAACATAGCGCTCAAATGTTGGTCTGTATACTGGTTTTCTCCAGCCTCTGGCCAAAGGAGAATAAAATAATGCAGGGAGTTTTTAAAATCAAGTTTTTAGTATTCACTTTAAAGACTTGAAATCCATTTTACAATTTTTGAAACATTTTTTGGCATTAGAATATTCTTTTGTGCATGTGCACAGCAATAATAATAGAAGATTCCATTGGTCCCAAGGGGTACACTATTATTTTTTGAAAATTTTATCGTGAAATTCCAAAGTCCAGGACCCCCTCATCTATATCACATGGCTGATTAGTGTACCTTCTTCCTTTCTCTTTTGTGAAGATGGCCAAGAGAATTATACACACATTTGTGTGCTGCATACACACAGATATATTTATGCATACATATTTGTGGAGTAATGTGCAACATTAAATACATTTTAAAGAAGCAGTTCTGGGTTCCCCTTGTGGATTCTGCTTTAGCTTTGTTGAAAGATAATCTACAGAAAATTATGGTAGTAATAACTGTTTATCTTATAACCACTCTGAACTATTGAATGTTCCTCAGGAAAGACAATCCAGGGCCCGACTCCCTACGGTTGACAGATGCTGTTGGGACTGTATTTTAACAGGACTGACTCAGTTGCTTTCTGCCTCAAAGATGCTTACTGTATATTTTGTCTCCTGGGGTCTGGACTGAGGTTGAGAACAAGGCTTAACCCAAACGAATCCCCATTCAGTCCCTAACAGAGCTGAGTATGCTCATAAAACTACAATTTAAAATCTCTAAATGTTTGCATTTTAGACAAAATACAAGAATAAAAACAATTTTTCATCAAAACCTGACCACGAATCTTATACTCATTTCAAACAAACAGTTAAACAAATGTTTCTCTTTTATAAAAAGTCATGGGAGGCAAAGTGTATTATGAAGAAAAATCAAAGATGCCATTTACAAAAGCAAGCAGATGTTAATTTATATATCCCTGTATTTGTGTCTACATGACATCAGATTAATGATTGAAACCAAAAAGTTCAGTGAGCAGTTTGGTCTTTGTGATATCAAATTGTTGTTGGTATCCTAGCGTATATAGTTCCCAGGGTTGTGAGAACGCAGACAAGTCTTAGGTATAGGTGAAGTCAAGAAATTGTCTTCCAATTCCTTGCTAGCAATTCAAGGGTTTGATGGAATGGAGAAGAGTCCAAGAGCATGACAATGAGAAAGGGATTCAGAAAGGAGAGAGATGAGTGTGAAAGCCTTCAGCCTTATCTGACATTAGGTGTTGTATAAAGAAAGAAATACCTACACATATAAATAACTTTCATTTTGCCTGAGGCTGGCCTGGAACTCTCATTCTCTGACTAGAGCGATATAGTTTGTTACCAAGAAAGCCTGGTGTGTATAAAACAAGAGACTTGGGGTTGAAACCATCTAGATATTCATCAACAAGGAAACGGTTCAATAAACGAGGGTGCATTAGTTCAAGAGAATTCTATGTAGATAGTATATACTGATAGGAAAATTGAACAAGGTATATTGTCAAATGAAAATGTTTTATACTCATATATGTGTGTGTATAAAAAAAATCCTGTTTTATTTTCAAAAAGGATGAACAACTCTATTTGTGTGCAAACAACTGACCCTTTTGAGAAGGACGTACAAGACATAGTGAGCAATCGATAATTACCCTTGAGGACGGATTCCTCCTAGAAATGAACAGTTTTGTGTTTTTTTACTTTTTGCCTTATACTCTTCTGTACAGTTTGAAAAAAAATTCCCATCAAAAGCATGTGTTACTTTTATGATAAAAATTAGGAAAAAAAATTAAAGACCTAAGCTTGAGTTTCATTTTTGAGACTCTTTCTGTGACACTAAATCTTCTGAGCTTCAGTTTATTCTTCAGGGTTGATAAGAGGATCAAAAGGTATGGTACATGTAAAAGTCGTCTGCAAATTCTGAAGTGGGTTTTCTTGGCCTCTCCTTTTTTTGTGTGTGTGAGGAAGATCAGCCCTGTGCTAACATCTACCAATCCTCCTCTTTTTTTTGCTGAGGAAGACTGGCCCTGGGCTAACATCTGTGCCCATCTTCCTCCACTTTATACGGGACGCCGCCATAGCATGGCTTGCCAAGCAGTGCGTTGGTGCGCGCCTGGGATCCAACCGGCGAACCCCGGGCCACCGCAGCGGACGCACACTCAACTGCTTGCGCCACCAGGCCGGGCCTGGCTTCTCCTTTTTTTATTAGCACAGCCCAGGAGCCCTCCACTTGAGTGTGATGGAGCCAGGTGCCAACAGTGACAGTTGTAGCTAAAATTTCCTCCAAGCTGTCATAGAGGGCCAGGATTTTCAGAGGATAGTTTCCCTCCTGCCTCTGACAACTGCCTGGACCCCGTGCTGCTCCCCCACTCCTTCCTGGAAGCACGTGGGCCTGTGTTCTCATGCTGTGGGAGATGCCTAAATTATTTGGAAAGAGTAGGAGACAGCAGTGGCTCCCCTGGCATCAGAATGGGGCAGCTGTTTTCTGAGACACGTGACTTCATGGAACCTCGGTTGGCAAACACATCACCTCATCAGGAAGGGAAACCCAGCAATCCAAACGCTTTATGAGGCCCCAAGTTAGCTCACACTGTTTATTTGGGCTCTTAGTTTAATGTTGATCAGTAGGATCTAAATAATGATTCATTGCCCCACCTGACTTTCTGCCCTATTTTATCTTCCCAGGGGGGTAGGAAGTTCCCGCGAAGTGGGGCGTGGCCTGATTACAGTTTCTCTGCAGTCTGGGCTGGGCCCAGCACAGGAGGGACACAGATTTAGAGAGGGAGCGAGAAAGAGAGACATACACACTCACTGTCTCACACATATATACTCACACACCACTCACAACACACACGACCCCCCACACCACTCACACGCTCACATGCACACTCACATAAACTCTCACCTACTCATCCACATATACCACTCACACACAGTTATACACACTCACACTCACGACATATATAAACACTCACATCCCCACCACTCACACAGATATCACACACTCAGCATGGCATACACGTTGTGAAGAAAGTCTCAGAAATATGAGAGGGCATCAAGAAAACTGCCTATTAAAACAGAAGAGCCTTCCGCTTCAGTGAGTCACGGGGCTTGGCAAAAGGAGTGCTTTTCCTCCAGATATCTGTGAGGGGCAGCTGTGAACAACAGTCATGCCTCAGGCGTTGGTATTCAAAAACACATGACAATTCACTAAAATGAGAATTCACCAGTTACTCCTCCTTTGGGGTTGTTACTATCCTTATGTTGGGTTTTGTGGTTTACCTTGCATGTGAGGATCACCTTTCCGTCCTCCTCACCCTTAGCCAACCACACCACTTTTCACTGAATGTGTTAAAAGGAGGATGCTCAGGATAGAGAAGCAGGAAATCTGCCCAGTGAACCAGGTCCAGCCAAACTGGCAGTCCTTGGGAGAAGGTGCTAGAGTTTGGGGAGGTGAGGCAGGGCAGGGTTGAGGGGACAGTCAACAAAGGAGGAAGGAAGGGAAGGATCTGTGGGGATGGGCTTCAGCCCCAGCCAACTGGTGGTCGTCGTTGTCCACAGCATCTTGACCGAGTCGCTTTCAGGCAGCAGGGAGAGACTCGACGAAATTTCTTTTACCTGCGGAAATAGCATCAGTTTGAGCTTCATGCACATTAGCGAGTCTCTTCATTTCTTTCGAGGCCTAATGCTTTTGCATCTTTTCTCTTTGAGGTTGTCAATGCCTTGAACCGGTAGGCAGTCAATAACTATTTGTTGAATGAAAGAATGGCAGCCTTCCTGATGCAGCGGTCCATATATTTCTGTACAGTTCCCTACATACATATAAAGGGGCTTTGGCCATCTGGTGGGCATGAAGAAGATTATAATGTGCCTGAACATTACCTCACTGTCTGAATATCTTTTCTTCTTTATTTATGTTCACTTCCTTGGTGATCTCATCCAGCCTTGTGGCTTTAAATGCTAGTTATATACTGACAACTCCCAAATCTATATCTCCATCCTGGATCTCCTGCCTGAATCCCAGGCCCATATATCCAATGGCCTTCTGGACATCCCCAATTAGATGCTTAACAGGCATCCAACCTTAACATATTCAGAACGACTTCCGATTTCTCCTTGAAACCTGTTTGTCCTGCAGGCTTGCGCCTCTCAGGAAAGGCAACTCCATCTTTCCCGTTTCTCAGGTAAAACCCTTGGATTTATTCTTTCCTTTTTAATTTCTTTTGTATTCATATTTACTTTATCAGTGTGTCAGATCTACATAAAGTATATCCCAAATCTGAGCACATCCTAACACCTCCACTGCTACCTTTCAGGCCAGAGTCACCTATTAATTACATCACTCCTTGGATTACAAAAAATGTCCCAGGTGATGTCCCAATGTCCTCCCTGACTTCTCTGGAGTCCTTCTTTCCCCCAAAGCCCTAGTGTTCCTTTGGCAATGTAAGCAGGATGTCAGCCCTCTGCTCCAAAACCACTAGTGGGTCTGCGTCTTGCTTCAAGTCCAAGCCAGAGTCCTTTCCTTGTCCACAGTGGCTACATAACCTCTACCTCCACCACCCCCATCTCATTTTCCACCCACTATTCCCCTCATTCCTTCCCCACCAGTCACAATAGCTTCTTGACATTCTTATCCAATACCAACCAGATTATCATCTCAGGGCCTTGACTCCACTGGTCCCTTTAGTTGTCACTAAATATTCTCACGGTTTGCTTCTTTACTCCTTTCAAGTCTACTTCAATGCCTCCATATTAGAGACACACTTTCTGACCAACCACACTACCTTCATCCTTGCTGCTCCTACTTATTCTCCATAACACATATCAATACTTTACACGTTATGCTTATTTTTGTTGTGTGTTTATTATCTAACTTCTCCTTCTAGAATGTAAGCTCCACAAGAGTAGGGACTCTATGGCTTTTATTCCCTTCTATACCTCTAGTACCTAGAACAGTGCCTGGCTCTCAGTAGGCTCTCAATAAATTTTTGATGAATGGAGGAAGGAAAGAAGAAAGGAAAGGAGGGAAGGAAGGAAGGAGAGATGAGAAGGGAATTATGAGTTCCATTAGAACAGAATGCAAGCACATCACACTATGGGGCTTTCCATTAGAGCAGTATTTCTTAAACTCTTTTGATCATGGACATTCAATAAGAAATACATTTTACATTATGACACAGTTGACATATAAACAAATATAGATATAGATATATTTACTACACAGTATGCACTCTATTTTCTATTCCTTTTCATTTTATTTTAACATTTTCCTATCATTAACAAAATGCTCACCTGGATTCATTAAACTGGATTTGTTAAAACTCATCAATGAGTTTTGAACCATGGTTTGAAAAACACCATATTAGAGGGACTGGAAAGTCTTGATGGGGGATGAAAATTAAAATGCGAGTGAGGTGATCAGTCATCTATCCTGTGAATTAGTTAAATCAGACTGCTTTCTTTGTTAAATTGTGGCATTTTGGTTCGAGTTGGAGAGGAAAAGGCAGTCTTCTAGCATGGGCGCTTTGAGGAGAGAGAGGCATGGGTTGGGTGCTGATGGCAATGTGTTTTAAAATTAAGATGACATTAAGGGAGGATGTGGGAGAGGGAGATGCCAGGAAAACCTCATTGTCCCAGTGCATGTAGGGTAGGGCCGACTTTACGTTCTACCTTGTCCACATTTCAGACTGGGACAAACCCAGTTTCAAATCCTGTCTAGCTCTCCTCTGCCACCCTGAGGACTTTGCCCATCCTTTTCTTCAGGTGCAGGCTGTATGTACAAAATTTAACCACTCTTCTATCATTCACATCAATGTCTTTCCCAGGAAGATGTAATTACTTCTAGATTTTTCCATTCCAATGTTCCCTGCCAAACAGAGATGACTGAGAATGTTGTGCTCTGCTTATCTTCTCAGAAGCAGACAGGAGATACTTCAGTTGGTCACAGAATGAGAATTATCTGACACTGAGTCTTTATTATGTGCCAGGCATTGTTCTAAGTAATTTGCAGCAACTCTATGAGATAGAGGCACCATTAGTCTCTATATATTACAGATCTGAGCACAATTATGTAAGTTACCCAAGGTTACTTAACTAGTAAATGGTGAACTGTGATTCGAACCCAGGCAACCCGGTTCCTGAGTTCTTGTTCCTACCTGCTACTTGTTCTTGAAAAATATGATGACTGATATTGTAGTGAAATTGATGCCAGCCTGTTGTTTCCTGAGCGGAAGAGGGGGGATCTTCAGAGGCATTGGTGGTAGCCTGCTAGATTAGGGCCAGGGCACAACCCTAATATGAGTCTCTTTACCCTACTTTGCCTGAATTCAAGTTTTGATAGAAGTACAATTAGTCAAGGCTGAAACATTGATTGTGCAATTCAGAGATTATGAACTGGCTACAGACCTCTTCTATTTTGCCCACTAAGTGTTTCAAAAACTGTAGATCTTAGTGTGTTGTTATGGCCATGTACTTCTCAGTTCATCACAGTCCCCACTCTTCCTATTGGCCCCTACTCTGCTCTTCACTTACGTTACCTGCCTAGTTCCTGAAGGAGAGTTGTGTGTGTATGTGCGCATGTGTGTGTGTGAGATGCTGCTGTCTTAAAATGGGATTAAGTACCAATTGACTTGACCCCAAATCTCTTAACTCAATGCAGCCACTGTCTGCTCACACCACCATGCTGAGGATTAAGAGAAGGCAAATTGAGCATGGACTAGCTAGTATTTTTCTCATAGTGCTTCATGTCTAAGTGAAAGTATCTGGTTCTCATTTGTTGGAGGAGAACCCATTAGAGCACCAGACCTTGAAGAATAATCTGGTACCCCCCTTTCCTGAAGTTGACACAATAATATGTGATTCAATAATAAGTAAGAGTGGCTGTTGAGGGAGGAAGCCAAGGCGTTGGTAAATCACCCACATAAAGCATCAGGTCTTAAGAGTGAGTGAGGGCAAGGAGAGAAGCCCCCAGGTCAAGCACAGAGGGGTTCAGGAACTGGCCAGGAATTGGAAACAGAGGGAAAGGAAGTGATTGAGGATTCAGTGTGGGTATTATTGGCCTGCCAGTCATGTGGCTCTTGTGTTGGCAGCTTTTCTTCAGGTGGAGACTGTGTGTCTGACAGTCCTGAGGCACGGGCATTTAGATACCTAAAAAATGTTTGGCTTCAATTGGTCATTAATACTTCAGTGTTTAATGAGGCCCTACTAAGGGCCTGAGTTAATTGTAGCTGAATGAACTTTTACTATTGAAAACCTCAGCTCTTAATGAACTCTGTGCTAACGATGTTGAGGAGAAAATGCCAGATCTGCCCATTATCTCTAATATCAGCTCATACTTAATCCCAGGCTCTTCTGAGGGCCAACCATGCTTGTTCTTACTTTTTCTTTTTTAATGATCAGCACCACGCCAAGATATTATTTATGCCAGAACACATAAATTTGATGCCAGAGTAAGAGATGGAAGGAGCTGGAGAAATCTTTTTCTATAGAAATATTTCAGAAAGGAGAAATTAAGAAGACAAACTTTGTAGTCCAACAGATGGTTTGAAGTCTGGATTTGATACTTTCTACCTGTGTATTCAGGACAGATGCTTAAACCCTTTGAGTTTCAGTTTTCTCATTTGAAAATGAGTTTAATAGTGCTTATAATACATAGAGTTGTTGTCATAAAAACTATTGAATGAAATAACTTATGTAAAATGGTTGGGACATGCCTAATACATATTTTGCATTCAATAATTGTAATTTTTATTATTATTAGCTTCTTGAATCCTTGGAAGAAATCTAGATGGAGGTGGTCTATGATCTATGGCAAAATAATTTTTTGTATGTTCTTTGCAATAGAACAGTAAACAAGAAGAAATAAGACCTAGCTTATATTCCCAACTCAACCATGATGTGTCAAACCACTTAAACTATCAGAAGTAGTGAACAATAGAGTATGCAAAGCATGGGCTTTGATTTAGACAAGCATGACCTTGATTTCTATTTATTAAGTGACTTCGGATAGTCTAGCTAGTGTCTATGGACCTATGTTCCCTCATCTGTAAAATGGGGATAATATTTTTCCCAGGTTTGGTGTAATAAAACACTATAACCATTCCTAATGTGTCAGCGGTTTCTGTTCAGTCACTTTCAACGCCTATCTCTGTGTATTCACATGAACATGTGTATTGTGAGTGTATTGTGTGTAACTCACAATTTTTAAAACGGGATTTACTGTTTATGAAATTTTGTATCCTGCTGTTTTCACTCAACTTTATCTCGTGACTATTATCTAATAACTTGTGCTCAAAAATCTGCTTATAAATGCCTCATTATAGTTCATCTTATAGAACTAGTTTATTTAACCACATATTATTTGAAATGTAGATTGTCTCTCTTTTTTTTGTTTTTACAAATACTATTGTAGAGAAATTTCTTATATATTAATCATTTTTATCATCACTGGATGATTTCCTTCTGATCAATTCCGAGAATTGTAATTACTAAGTCAAATCAAATGCCAAATTGCTTCCCAGAGAGGTTGTAGTGGTTTACAACTCCTGTTAGCATTGTATGAAGATGCTCTTTTCACCATGGCCCCATCAACAGTGGGTATCATCCCAAATTCTATTCTGCAAGATGATTTTGTCTGTGAAAATTTTTTATTAGCTGTCTGGAGACATTTTGAATAATAGCAATATGTCCCTATCCCAACTTCTTACCTGATTGAGGCTGAGTGAGGCTTAGAGAAGTGTCTTAGGATTTTGGATTTCAGACCACATCAACTAGACCAGGAGACTGGAAATATGCCATTCACTGTAACAAAGGGTGAACCCAGAGCTATTTTTGTGTTGTCTTAATTGAAAGACCATTGGCAACTTAGATTTTCACGATCTGTAATATGGGGACATTTATGCCTGTCCCTTGAAGGGGTTTTGAGTAGAATTTAACAGTGAGTTGCCACATCTGGATGTCTGCAGAGCTGCACATGTTACAGCAAGTCACCAGCTAATTACTACTGTGTGTGTGGGGGGTATGATTGTGTGGGAGCAAGGAATTAGACAGCTGGTAGTAGCACCTTTTCAGAGAGAGTAGTAGAAACATGAATTAGATTTAGCTGAAGTGGATCATGATGGAGTGATTCTCCAGAGCAACCCCCACGCTCCCTCAATTAGATCATATCAAGCCCCAGCTTCACCTAGAATGGTAGTCCACAAACTTTTCTTGCATCAGAATCACCTGGGGGCTTGTTGAACCATTGTTGGGTCTCACCCACAGAGTTTCTGATTCAATAGGTGGGTTGGGCCTGAGAATTTGCATTTCTAATAGTCTCCCAGGTGACACTGATGCTGTGGTCCAGGGACCACACTTTAAAAGCCACTGGTTTATAGGATCCTCTTTAGTTATCAATAAATTAAACCACCACCTGCTATGGATTTGTGTTTTTATTCAACGAGAGGTCACTGGTATTTGCATATTAGCAGCATTAAGCATCACCAAAAAGCAGTCTTTTAATTATTTCTCAGGACGTGGTGTCGTGTCTTTGGAAAATGTAAATACGTTGAGTGTACCTCTCCTTGATCCATATCTTCATCTGGTGTACGCATGTGGTCAGATGTGTATTGCATGGGCATGCCCGATATCACAAGAAAGGAATATTTTTCTAGCCAGTGTTAGAATCAGCCCCTGCTTTTCAAAGCACAGCTATCAAATTTAAAAATTATTTACAATGAAAAGTGAAATTTCAGCTCCATTTCAGGCAAATGGAAGATCTCATATTCCCAAGGGCATGTCTGTGATAACTCTAGGTTTGAGTGGCCTGGGAAAGATAAGGGGACATTTCGTAATTTCAGAGGGGACCTCAGCCTACAGACACCAAGCTGTGGTCAGTGAGCAGACAGCAGTGTTTTGTTCAGCTCGGTTCCAGGGAAGTGACTCCAATCCAAACACATGAGCAGGCCAGAAAGCAGGATTATTTAATCACCTGGAAGCTCAGCCTGCCACTGCAGCTGTTGGAGGAACCTGTCACACTTGGTTTGCCAAGGACCCAAGGCCAGATGCCTGCCCTGGGAGAATGCATTCCCAAACTGACACCTGGGCTTCAGGATAGCCAATGAGATCCCACCAAGCAGAACAGAGGTGCCTAAGTTAGCCAGCGTGTTCCAAATAAAAGGGCTCACTCTCCACAACAGGAAGCGGACAGGGAAAGGGAAGAGGTGCAGACATCCAATTAGATAACTATCTCCAGCCACATCTTACAAGCGTGCAGCATTTTGATGCTATTCACCGGGAACCCAGATGCATTTGAGACACTTCCTTCCCAAGTTTACTTTTTAAATTTTTTAAACTCGTATTGAAGAGAGGGAAACAAATGTCCTCATTCAATGCAGATTTATTTTAGAAGCAATGGAGGATTAACTTGTGATGAAGTCATCCCATGTGAAACAGAGTTCTGAAGAAAAGTAAGTGTTAGGGACTAACGTAGATATTATTAAGTTCTTCTTGGCTTAAGTGATATTAGAAGGATGGGCAAGAGGAAGAGAAAGAGTAATAAGATTGGAAGAAAAGGGAAGAAACAGGATGTTAGTTGAGCTTTTTAATAACTGATTGCAAATAGCAATTGAGTTTGGAGCTATTTATTTTCAAAACTCTGTATGTGTGTTCATGAGAGGAAGAGAGAGAGAGGGAGAGAGACTTTATATTGATTACACATTCTTGGTGGGTCATATATTCATGTATTTGCACATATGCCTGAGACATGGTCTTAAAAAATAATGACTAATACTTTTGATGGTATTGTATTATTCAGGATGGAAGCATCACATGCAAAACCAAAGTCCATCCGCAATGTTCCCTTACCTCTGAGGGCCTGCACACTGAATGTTCTAAGGTACCGAGAGGTGATTAAAGCTTGTGGGGAAATGCTTAATCTGTCTTGGAGATAAACCATGTTGATTTGTTTTAAGTGAGTAAGAGGCTTCCCTGAGCCTTCAAGAGACAGCCTGCATTAGACACCGTGATTTATGCTGCACCATAACTCCATTACGCTGGCTAAGGTAAAGGCAGCTGTCCCCCCAAGTTATTAAAGCTGTTCATTTCTCCTTAGCACCCCATGGTGCATAGGGTTTCCATGGCAGAAGAGAAAATAGATGTTTTCCCTTCTTTGCCTTTAGCCTGGGGTTCAATTTCCACATCTATCTGAATAATACACAGGGCTCAGAGAAACAGAGGTACAGGAATTTAGATCCTGTTTGACCAAAGACTGGGAATATGAATAATTTGCAATGTAGGATTTTTAAAAAAATTTATTTATCTTCGTCTTTTTTCTATTTTCTCCTGCAGAGAGGCAGGAGGTAGAATGTGGTTTAAAAATTCATCTCCAAGAAGCAGCAGTGACCTGGGTTATCCCAGCTTAGCAGTAACTTGTGGGTGAGCAGACAATTCACAAGGGGAAGTTGGGGGACTTTGGCCTCCTGAGTAGCAGGGAAGGAGTCCATGGCTTGCCCTGTGCCTTTTGATTGATGTGTGGCAGTGGGTTCACTGGTTTGTCTAGCTTCTTTGTGGCATCACAGATGGATAAAAGGAAAAGAAAAAAATGTCATCTCTATTTTTTGCGTTGACATGTATGGAAACCAAAAATACACCATAACTTCTTTATCCTTCCTATTTGCTGGGAATTTAAGGAATTAGTTTTCACAGTAAAACCATAATGGAGAGAAAAAGGCACATATGTGATACTCACAGGGATGTCGACAGGGAGGTTTGAAATTAAGCATGGGTGTATCTCAGCTTAACACAGAGGATTTCCTTATCTAGGGAAAAAGGAATGTCATCAAAATATTGATGTAGCTTATTGATGATGGAAGACAGTGTTTATTGCCATGGGTGGGATGAGGGCTTTCATCCTATCATTTGTTTCCCTTCCACTGAGGCAGCCTTATTTCCTATTTCTGTCAAGTCTGCACTCCTGCATTCAAATCCTTTAGTCTAGCTAAGTACAAGCACTTTTCTGCTTTCACATGTGGACCTAGGCTGGTCAACCCTGAGCTGGCGTCCTGCCCTATAAAAGAAGGATGGAGGCCATAGAATCAAAGTCTCTGCTGTGATGTGCTGGTCTCACGTCCCATCTGACCTGTTCCTTTGAGCCTGTGAGTCTTCAGGTTCCCCATTGCCTGATATCTAACTTACTGTTCACCCTCTTCCTTAGTCTCGTTATAAATGCATAGAGTACGTCTACTACATTCACGTCAGTGTAGTGACAGTTTGGTGGAGACTTTGGGGCCATCTGCTTAGTTAAAATCCTAGCTCTGCCCATTCCCTAGCTGCACAACTTTGAGCAAGTTACTCCACCTATGTGTGCCTCAGTTCATTTGAGCATACTAAGTGCTGTAGAAATGTTTGTGATCATGTTTTTATTTGACCTTATGTATCTTGTTTCATTATTACAGCTGCCGCTCTGCTTTAAGTGTGTGTTTCTTTCAGATCATCTGTCAGGTTGCTCCTGTACTGGAGCATATCCCGTGGCTCTCCAGACTGTAATTTCTCACCCTGATTCAGTGTCCTAGTTATGTAAGAAAACAGATTTTACGGAGGACTCTGGAGAAACCATACTTTCCCCTTTTGTACTTAAAGTTCTTACGGTTTGAGGTTATGACACAGGTTGAGTTCTCTGGAAGCAGAAACTGAGACAGAGTCTGTGTATTGATTGGTTAGGATGTTGTGGGATGATGACTAGTGATAGACATCTGCAGAAGGGAGGGGAGAAGGTGAACTGCGATGCAGGCTCGATAGAGCCGCAGCAAACCCTCCAGGCTTCTGTGGAATGCATGTGGCCTGTCGGAGTGACCCGAATCAGTTCAGAATCTCCTGGCCTTTATATTCCTACTTGGATCAGTGAATCTACATGGGAGGGGCTGACGGAAGCAATTTGGGGGTGTTAAGGGACTTGTATAGAAACATACTGTTTCCACTTAGATGAGGCTTTGGGAGCTGCTAATAGAAATTGTGGTGGGTTTAGGGTGATCAACCTCTTGGTTAGCCCAGATGGAGTGGTTTCCTAGGATGCTTGACTTAGTGCTAAACTTAGGTCCTAAGTGGGTCGATACAAAACCTTTTCCAAGCTGCTTCATGGAATCACAAGTGAAGCCATGGAATAATAGCCAGGAAGAGTATTGGGAAAGCATGGGCAGATGTTTTTCCATCTAGTTAAGAATGACAGGGAACAGAGACATTATTGATGGTTCCTGCAGTGCTTCACATGTACTTGGCAGCTAATAAATATAGATCAAAAGGAAATTGAATATGAGGGCAATGAATTAGAAGAGAAAATGATGTGGAACAAACTGCTGAGGATTGGGAAAGAATGGTAAAATAGGCAATAAACCTAGGACACAAACCAGATCTAAATACCATAATGCACCCAGGTACTTACAATGCCATAGGGGTCAAGCCAGGTCCTGAGCCAGTGTCTTCAGTCCGACTGTGGTGATCCTGCACCCATGTGCATTATGGAACAACCCTGGGAGCCTTCTCTTTACGCGTGCCCTAACCTCATAGATTCTGGAGCATCCTTTCCTTCTCTCTCACCAGAAGGGTGATATGTGTTTCCAAGTTAGTGAGAAGCCCACTTCTACTCTCTGGCATATCCACCACTCCTCCCTCCTAGAATGAATGAGTCTCTCTTGTGGATTGGGCATAATTGAGCACTGATGTGGAAGCTTGGCATGGGGGGTGGGGAGGTTACTTGCATCGGGGAGTACATTTCTAGGGGTTGCTTAATCCAAATCCAAGGCCCAAAGGGTTTAGTGGAAACTGATCTTGTCTCTACATTGTAATGAGAGCAAGATCTGTTTACTTTGTTTCCAAAATACGGAATGTGTTACAGGAAAGGCTCTGACAAGCTGATATGTTTCACTAACTGTAACCTTTGGACTTTCTGAACTCATATAAACCACAGTTTACACTCAGTCAACAATTAAATTTCCATTGATAAACTGGGCTTCCCACAGATAACCAAGTTCTTTGTATCCGAGAAGGTGGTGCCTCATGCTCCATCAGCCGCACTTTACCGTCAGGTTGCCTTAACTTTTCTGTTTCTAACACACAGTCTCAGTCACCACCTCTCACCCTTAGACTAATGGCCTCTACACTTTGACTTTATTTTTATCAAAACAAGGTTGAAAATATCTTTTCAATGTATGTTTCCATCACATCTCCCAATCAGTAGACCCTCACAGAATATTCTATGAGTATTGATAGCTGCTCAGATTCCAAAATATGCACGGAGCCTGGAATACAGGAGGTGCTCAATGAGGATTTGTTGTATAAACTGTAAACTGTTCCATCTAATGTTTGGTGAATGACTCAGTGAATGAGTGAGCAAACTCAATAATAAAAGATGAATAATTATTTAAAAGACTAATGTATTGGTGTAACCCTCAAGTTTACATGACATTTGTTAGACTATAATATATTGTTTTCTCTGGACTCTCAACATATATTTCATCATTATTAAGTGATGCTGATTGCATCTTAGAAGAGCAGGCAGGTACGATAATCTGCATCTTACATGAGGCTTGGAAGAAGGGTAGCTGAAGAAGGAAAAGAGAGAAGGAGAAAAAGAAGAAAGGCAGCCAAGTTTCGTTATCTGAGGCCCTGATGCCATGCCTCCCCACGACCCTACCGCCCGTTCAAGTCTGTGACTAGCATCCCAAGTGGGATCAAATCTACCTGCTTGCCCTTACCTTTTAGGCCTCCTGTCACTTTAAGTTTCCTTTTCCAATTGGAATAAACCCCTGTTCAGTCAAACAGCTTGCATCTGCCAAGCACCATGCTGGCACAGAGGGAATTACTGAAGTATAGAATATGGTCTCTGCATCAAGATGATACCCATCTGGTTGGGGGGTAAGAGTTGTCTACCAAAAGCAGATGTGAGCACACAGGTCCTTGCTGTGTATAATTAAGGGCTAAACTGGGTGGTGCATAGGTTTGGGTCAAAAGAGTTCACAGGGCAGGATCAACAAGGGATGGAGTAGACAGGGGAAGAATAATGTCATTTAATTCAATTCATCCGGCTCTGCCTACATATGTATGTCATTTCTCTGCTCCTTTTGGCAGGTGGGAGTTGGGGAGGGCTGGCAGGATGGGCTGTAGGACCTCACCCAGGGATACCACCCTCTGAACTGGTTTACGTAGCCAAATTCTACCTAAGATTTCATTTCAAAAGTATACTATTGCTAAAATAACATTCCAAAGCCTCCTTATGACACTAATCATACCCTTCTTCTTATAAAACAAGGAATTCATCATTTTTATATTTATTCAGAAGGTATTAGCCATATAATTAAGCGATTTCTAACCTACCAATAGAATCTCATGACCTTGACCAATAGGACTCACGTTATTATAATCAGTCAAAATAATAAATGGTAACTAATAAATTCAATGTTTATTCTCCTTTGTTAACAGGAAAGCTATACTTTAATTTCCCCACCAGCAGATTTTTAAGTTTAACAATAGATTATTGTACCCAGAAAAGCTTAATCTGTCTTAAAGCAACTCCCCTGGATTTATTTAAGGTATAAAGTTTAAAACAGCATTGACAATAGAGCTGTGGAGCTCTATTATCTCCAAAGATCTAATAGCCCAGAGTTGGGTCCCTCAAGCTTTCTGACTTCTCGGGATCAGGGAGGATTCTGAGACCATGGTTTCCTGGACAAAAGACCATTTCTCCACACCATAGTGAGCTTTGTCTGGGAATATGAGGAAAGAATGGGCACTTTCTTTCCTGGAAGAAAGGCTGTATGAGCATCATCTGTGCTTGGAGGCTGACCACTTTCTCTTCTGTTGGGCCAGGGCGAGAGGCCAGCCCTGGACCTGGGAGAGCCCACTGGGGCAAGGCCCAGCCTGCTGCATCCCTGGAAGCTTCTGCCCAGGGTTCCCTCAGGTGGTCTTTGCACCTGAGCTGGCAGCCACCCACCCCCCACCCCCACCCCGTGTGCCTGGGGACAGACTCTGGGGAGGGATCCCTCATTCTCTTATCTGTAATAATGCCTTTTCTAAAGGACCTTAAGGAATGAATATTTGCCATAAACGTAAGGTCTTTCTGGAGTTTCAGCTATCAAGTTATCAGAGAAAAGAACTCATACTGTCTGCGTGTGTGCGCGAGTGCATGGGTACGCGTGAGCACTTGCAAAGGAAAAAAATGAGGAGAGAAGAAAAGGCACACCCCACCTCCAGCCCACCCCTCCAACAGACCCCTGACCTGCCTTCCCTACCAGTGTCTCCACTTTTGTCTTTTTAACTTAAGAAGCTTTGTCAGCGTGAAAGGAGGAACAGTGGGGCGGCCTGAGTGCTTCCAAGTCAGCCCAGGGCTCTGGGCAAATAGAAGCAGAGGTTCTAGAACCTGGGAGTCTGTCCCCTGGGGACCTGCCCTCCTCCTCCCTGGGGGTCCACCTTTTATCAGCCTTTCCTCTTCCCATCCCAGGGCTATTGTCAGTGGCTAGTATGAGACAGTGGGTACAAGTGCCAGAGCCCCAGTGTTTTAGGAACCGTGGGGAGCTGTCAGTGCCATTCAGGGTGGGCTCCTTTGAAGGTGCTATCACACAACAATCCGGTCTCACAAACCGGGGGAAAGTCAGTAGCTGTCCCCATGCCCTTCCTTCCCTTAGTGCTATCACTGATTTTAATGGCTTCTCGCTATCTGGTGAAAATCGAACTCAGGGTCTTTTTATTTAGACAATCACCATGGGCCAAAAAATGAGTTGCTTTCTCAGTTTACAGACTGCCATGTCCCTGGAGGCCTCCCTCAGGCTCTGGTTTCAGGAGAACTCCGTTCTCAGGTTAAAAGGAAGGCAACTTGCATCTTGTAGTTTAATGAATTTACATAAATCTCTGAAGTAGCATTGTTGGACTGGGCATGCAAACTGGACTTTAACGCTGTGCGTTGGATTTGTGTAAAATCCAAGTCGGGGGAAGAGTATGGCTCCCCCTCCCTGTTTCCCACCTCCTCTTGCCCAGCCCTCTTTATGTGGGGCAAGCAAAGTAGTTAAAAATGTCAAACTCACAGTATGCACTGTCAACAACACAATAAGGAGGCTGAAATCAAATCCTCCAACTTCACGGTGATACTTTATACTTACATAGGGCCTTTCATCAGAGCCTTCCAGTGCCTTCGGAACGTTAACCCTCGCTGCACCTCCCTGGGCTGGGCCTGGAGCCTGGGCAGGCTGAGAAAGCAAATGGATGAGGGGGTAGCACCCCATTTCCAGGGCAGGTCCCAGGCAAATTTCCAAAGTTGGTCAAATTTTACAACTTTCCCTTTCATCATCTCTTTCAACAGACATCTGCAATATCAGCCCCCTCTCTATAGGTCCCTGGTGTTCCCAAAGTGTCAGCAACCCAACAGATAGATTATATGTGTGTTGAGAGGACCAACAAGCAGCCCTCCCTTCCCCAATGAGGAAAAAGCATTTGTAAGTTTGAAATTTGATATATCATGAAATACATCAAAGCAGTCGTTATGGGAGTAATCTTCTTGGACTTCTTCACACTTCTTGGTTTACTCTGGTTTTTGTTTGATTTATGTATGGGGACTACCATAACATCTGCAGCAATTCAAGCCTATACATGTCTTTATCTAGCCCTGTGTTTGGGGCCATCAATGTGGCACCGGTTTTGTCTTTTCCGAGCTGCACTTTGTGCACGAACTTTGTGTCAAATGTGATCTATTGTAGGTAACGGTTACCAGAAAATTGCTAATTGATTGCTTTTTCCTAAGGAACCTGGACAAAGCTACATGATCTTTATCAATGCCTGATCGGAGACAAGAGGGTTGTATATTTACTTCTCTTGTTATAACCAGTATTTCTTAAACTATGGTCTGGGGACCATCTGCATGAGAATCATGTGGCCACTTTCTAAACATGCAGATTCTCAGGGCCCCTAAGACTCACACTCTCAAAGCCATGCTAATTTGTTAGGGGAATGCTGAGGTGTTCCTATGTGACTCCTTCTAAAATCTCCTCTGCTTCCTATTTCTGATCATATTAACTTTTACAGGGTAGCTGGCTGGCCGCAGGCTGTCTCTTAAGCCCTGGTAGAACAATTAGCTCCACAAGAAAAGATAGATATTGGAGCAAAGGAGTACGAGTTCCTGAAGGCTCTCAGCATCAAGGGAAACCAGCAGTAAACACTTTTAAATGCCTGCCCTCCACTATTTTCTCCTTCCCGCAATTGGATCCCACCCATCTCCCAGGGCATGGAGCATTTACTGCATGAGACTAAGCCCTGTGAGTCTGATTCCCATGGTGTTTGCACCTGTCTTGGAGGCCTACACTGTATCTCCTATAGGAGCTAAGCAGAGGGGCTGGGTTATGGAGAGGAGCAGAAGTCATACTAGTTTGAGATTGAAGTCTGAAGGCCTGTTGAACGTCCACAGCCATATATCTGTATATAGGAATCAGAACTGAGTATTTTAATGATGGCTACCTGCTTCTAATTCAAATTTTCCATTGTTCATAT
This sequence comes from Diceros bicornis minor, assembly GCF_020826845.1. Classification (NCBI taxonomy): domain Eukaryota; kingdom Metazoa; phylum Chordata; class Mammalia; order Perissodactyla; family Rhinocerotidae; genus Diceros; species Diceros bicornis. The sequence continues at coordinate 19,372,595 of NC_080749.1, read as the reverse complement.
TGTTTACTAATTTTCTTTTCAATATTTATAATCCTCAGAGTGATCTAGTCCCCCCAAAGACACTGACAGGTCAGGCAGAGTTGAAGTGGTGGACCTACCTCTTATTATTTGTGTGATCATAGTCAAATTACTTAAGTAACATATCTCTCTGGGCCTCAGTTTCCTCAGTTGTAAAAGGGGAGTGGTAATCATAGTATGTAACTGATCGGGTTACTTTAAAGGTAAATTAATGATGCATTTAAAGCAAATGGCACATATAGGTGCTTAATAAATGGCAGTAGTTACACTTGTTTATCAGGATAAGAGGGGGAGAGAGAGGGGAAATCAGACACTGGAGGAAGACAGTAGACCTGGGATGATAGTCTTGATGGGTCCCTAGTAATACACAGTCATCACCAGCAAGCACCTCTAAGGCGTGTTTTACGCCATGCAGATCTGATTACCATCTCTGACTTTAGGGATTTTCCAGTTTAAGACAGAAAACACTTAAACATGACAAGTACAGCATAAGACTTTTTAAAAAATGAACAGATAAATAGAGAATACATATGCCTGTTATAGCACTGCCTGGCGGTCCTCCCTGGTGAGGGCAGGCCGCGTGGGAGAGAAGAACTTGACTGAATGAAGGAGGAGAAGCACTGGAGGTGGGCCTCCAGTGGGAAGGCGGGCCAAGCGTGTCGGCTGGTAGAGGTAATTTTGGCAGCAGCATTAACCATCACCTGGTAGAGGTGGGAAGAGGCCCCCCCCCACCTCACCATTCCCTTACCAGTGTGTGTACTAAGCTGTAAGTCAAGTTACAACTTGTATTTAACTCTCACTTGGGAACGTGTGACCCTGTCACACCCAAGGGGCTCCAAATGTGCATTTAAACAGAATGTGACCTCAGGTTCCTATGATGAGTGGATCAGAGCAAAGTAGAAACATGCGAGAGATATGAGCTGTGCTTTCCTTTTCTTAAAATTATTACAGACATAAGGTATTGTCTCACCAGGAAGCAAGACAAGACTCTAGTATGTATCTCTAGAGGAATGGAGATGGTGCTTTGAAAAACCTGTCTTACCTTGGTGGAAGTTTTCAATCATTCTTTTTCTTAGATTCTCTTTTTCCCCTAAGGAAAAACGTAGTAGAATCTAATGTACGGCTTATGCCTGTGAGGTTCCACTAGAGAGGCCCTGAAGGCCATTTGTAGGGGAGACAGACCTGTGTTTTGTGCCATCATTCCAGGCTACTGACTTGCACAGCCCCGAGTCCCTCCTTAATAAAGCTCTGAAGACTCGCTGTGGATTAGACTTTCCTAACCTCCCTGGAGAGTTCCTTAATGTTAGACCAGGCATGACAAGGGGCTAGGGCAAACCTGTGCCCTTACAAGTTGTCTGACTTTCCCTCCAGCGCTTGCTCACAACCAGCAAACTGAACCCAAGCGGTTCATACTTGTCTCACCTTAAAACTCCATTTGTCAAACAGCAGTTGCACAAGCGAAAGGTCAGCACTTTATGTTCTGAGCACTTAACTTGAGTCATTTCTTGAGGTGGAGAGAGTCTGAGAGGTTTTCAAATCAGTCCTCAAATGTAATGGAAAGGGGATTGGTCATTCCATCAGGAATTAACACCTAGTGCCTGGTTCTCCCTCTTGTTTTTTTTTTTTTTTTTTTTTTTGGTGAGGAAGATTAGCCCTGAGCTAACATCTGTTACCAATCCTCCTCTTTTTTGCCAAGGAACATTGGCCCTGGGCTAACATCTGTGCCCATCTTCCTCTACTTTATATATGAGACGACTGCCACAGCATGGCTTGATAAGCCGTGCGTAGGTCCACGCCCAGGGTCCGAACCTGCAAACGCTTGGCTGCCGAGGTGGAGCGTGCAAACTTAACCACTATGCCACCGGGTCGGCCCCATCTCCCTCTTCTTTACCCCATTCCATCCCCACGTACTGCTGCATCCTACTAGAAACTCTATAAATATACAGTTAATCCATAGATCTTTGTTGAGCACCCACTGTATGTCAGACACCTGTAGAAGGAGTAACTAGGTTTCTTCTTGTGATTTATTTTGAAAATTGTACAATGTACTTTTATTATTATTTTTAATAACAAAAGTGGAACATGCTCATTGAAAAAAAGTCAAACCACACAGAGGCATACAAAAGTGCAAATTCCCCTATCTCACTCCCCAAGGACAGCCACTGTTAATAATTTGTATCATTCCTCCCATCACATGCTACAATTCTTTACTGCAATTTGCTTTATTCGCTCAACAAGCAACTGCCTACTTCTTTCCATGTCAGTGTATGCACAGTTACCTCAATTTTTTAAACTCCTAAGTTTTATACAAATGCCATAATTTTTATAATTTACCTTTTCTCATGTTGTTATTTAAGTTGTCTCTATTGATTTATAAATAATGCTTCAAAGAACATTCTTGAGCCATCCTTGGGCTCTTTTGTGAGCATATGTGTGAGATCACTCACAAAAAAGTGGAATTGCTGGGTGCAAACGTTTGTACTTATAAAATCTTTAGGTACTTCTAATTTGCTTTCCATAAATATTATGTTGATTTAAACCCATTAGTGACAGACAAGATATGCACTGTCTTTGATTCCTCCATGCTCATGGTATATTTTGGGTTCTTGATACCCTACCAAATCAATAATCAATCACTGCTCTTTGAGAAAATGAATTTTGGACATGCAGTGAGCATCCACTGTGGGTAAGCAGAAGATGTGAGGTCACTGTTTTCCAAGGACAAAGAGAGGGCTTAATCTAAATATACACCCCATTCCATGGTATCTGTGAACCTTATTCCTGCCTCCACACTCAATGCCCTCCTCCTCTTATTCCTGTTTAAGATTCACTATGGCAGGCAATTTGGGTATAAACAAATAACACAACACAATGGTTGCCCTCAAAGACCTTTCAAACTGAGTGGGGGAGACAGAACACAGATGGCTAAAAAACAAGCTAAAAATACAAGTTGGTATATAAAAAGCAGCAAATAAATATAAATAGTCGGCATCATCATAGCAGTTCAGAGGAAGGAAGGAAAACAGCGGTCTAGAGTGTTCCAGCTTCACGGCCTGGACTTGGGGTGGGATTTGTGGATTTCTCTCAGTGGGGTTAGGGAGTGGGTGGGAGATAACTACAAAAACGGCAAATAGGAACTAGCTGACAGAGGAAGAGAGATTCCATGTAACAGTGGAAAATAGGGGCAAAAGTGCCCACTCTTATCTTGTTAGTTGAAAGTGGCTGGGGTTGACAGTAGTCCTTAAGATTGTTAGAGATACTTGGCAGAGGTTATTTATTTTTTATTTTTTTGGTGTGACAGGGGTGGTGTAGGGGGGTCATTAAAATTTTGAGAATCTGAAGAAAACTTCCAGCGCTCTTCCCGGGAAAAACCCCGCCTATTTGCACATGCACACACAATTTTGCTGATGATTTCAGGGATCCCTTCCTTCTACCTCAAGTTGAGAAACTTTAGAGTATGTTGAAAAAGAATTGCAACCTGGGACAATCCATCTAGAAAACATGTTAGCCAGGTATATATATCACAGGACCAGTTGTTAGGCAATGTAAGACGTAACTAATATTCATATATTTATGAAACATCCAACTCTGAGCAGACTGGAAACAGGTGGGTAAACAACTTGATAGGGCCCTGCTGACACCTCAGATTTTTCCTTCACGTCTTCAATTTATTCAGCGCAAATTAGTGGAGGCGAGGCTCTGTCTTTTTCCGGAGAAAGGATCTGACCTGAGAGAAACCAAGCTCCTGAAAATGTGAATCAATGGGATTATTTACGCGTGTATAACTGGAATCCGCTCCAAGATGCCGATTTTTGCTGCAGAAAAGATACTCCTGCTCCCCACCCCCTCCTTTCTTTTTGACAGTCAGTTAATAAAGACTCAACAATAAGCAGCTGCCAGTGATGTCATTTGGGACTTTGTCCACGGAGCTTGTATTTACAAGCTCGGAGCAACCACGGAGCCGCAGCGGAGGGAGCAGGTCTCCGCACACTCGCTCCGAGTTCGCTGCAGGACTTCGCTGCCGCTTTGGATGTTCAGGAAAATTGAGTGTGTTCTCTGAGCGCGGCCTTTTAATGCTTCAAAAATAAACAGAGGATAAACTCGGGAGGAAATTTTTAGCTGGAGAGAGTTGTTGCAGTTCCTGTGTCTGTCTCCAGGACTGTGATATGTGTTGACTGAAGAGCTAACTGCAAGTAAGACTGTTGGCATTTTTTTTTTTTTAACTCTTGTTAACAGGTTTTCTTATTTATACAGCTTGCTTTCCTTTTAACGTGAGATGATGATGTTTACGTATTTCTACAGGCTCTCTTGGCTGCCACAAGTATGCATTTGTTCCAAGTAATTATAGTGTGCTAAAGTTGACGGGGTAGGTGCAGAGGACTCCTGTCTCAGAACAGGCACCAGGACTGAGATGATAACAAGATACTGAATTCCTAATCCTTATTTGCCTCTGTGGGGAGATTGGAATTTTTTTTTTTTTTTAAATCAACCAACCATACAAAAAACTATTAGGTTGACCTAGGAATTTTAACAGAAAACTATAAAGACTAATTTTTAATTAACTGGTGTTCTGAAGACGAAAGGCACTTTTTGTCTCTGATCCTTTCTGTGGTTTATAGACTTCTAATATGTGCACGTTGTTTACAGTCTTGTTCCCTTCTGCCTAAGCCCTCTCCCCAAACACACACACACACACCACACACACACACCACACACACACACATACCCCTTCCCCCAAGCTCATTCATTCTCGGGGAATTTGGAAGTATAGAAAAATGTTTTGAAACTGAAACTATTTCTATCTGGATTTTTTCCCATTGAGTATCTGGAGAAATGTTCACTGTTCTGACTTGTCTTCTGAGTTAGGAAGGTGAATTAACGTGCTACTGAAAAAGCGAAACTTTGACACTCAGCTAGGTTGGGATTCAAGATCCAGATCCTTTCTTTCACTATCCTCTCAACTCTTTAAAACTCTCCAGATATTCTTTGGGGAATAGGAAGAGTGGGCTCCGTGTGCTGCCGGCCTGGATGCAGGCTCCCTCTTATCCCGGCTGCTCTGGGCCACCTGGAAGTTCTGCTTAAGAGCCGTGTGACTTTGTCTCTCTATTGCGTGCTTCAAGCTGCTGGGTTTGCTCCTCAGTGCCTGTTGTTCAGCCCCTTGCAGCCAGTAGCAAATCACGGCTGATCCCTGCCATCTAGAACCGACAGCCCCGCTGCATGGATTGACGAGGAGTGGCTTTTAGCTTCTTACCCTCTGCACGTGAAGCCCATGACTCTCTCCTGGAGACCCGGCCCGCTCCTCAATTTCAGCTGCTCTGTCACCAGCCCAGGAGAGCAGTGACAGCCTGCACTGCCTTTCCCTTTTACTCTGGTCTCAAAGAACTGTAAGAAGCCCGTGCCAGAAAGGTCCTCAACTATTCCACTGTTTTCCACGGAGTTCTAAGGTGGGCAGCCTCCTCTGTGTTTGTCAGCTCCAGATTTTCCCATCAGAGCACGCTCTGCTTGGATATATGTTATGTATTAAAGCTCAGCGCTTTTTGTGAATTTTCATTTAAAATAAAAGATTTGCTGCTAAAACAGTTTTCAAACTGTTAGTCAAAGCTTATCCTTTTACAGAAGAAAATCTGAGGCACGAGGAGGGGAAGTGATTTGTCCAAAGTCACCCAGCAAGACGGTGGCAGAGCTACAACTAGAGACTCAGTCTCCCATGCTCATTCCTGCATGCCTTCCACGTTTTGGTTCCTGAAGATCATAGAAGAAATACGACCCACACATGGTTAATAGGCCTTGTGGGAGCAGGGCTGTCTGAGATGTATAGATGAAGGTGATCTGGCAAAGAGAGAACATTCCTGTTTTGTCTTTGGCTCTGGGTGTGTTTCTTAGTGTCTCTGTTCCTCACTGTTTTTGCTAGAGAACTGAAGAGAACTCAGAGATTATTTTACAGTTGATGGCCTAAAGGCAAGCAAGGCGATTCTGGCCGTTGGAATAGCACAGAAGGCCTTTTGCCTCGGGTGCAGGTTGAGAGGACTAAGGTGGTCCCAGCTCTGACATTTTGTGCTTCTGCTTTCCTTCCAAGTCTCAAACTTCTTTTTATTGACCACACCTTGCCTTCCTTCCTCCTCTTTGGGGACCCTCTTGCCAGTAGAACCTTCTCTTCACTTTCTCAATGATTCCTCTTCCCCCTTCATTCTCTCACTGCAGCCTGGACCTCAGATTCTAGTGTTCGCCTAGATTTCATTCACACCCTACATTCCTATTCTCTCTGGAACCTTCTTTGCCCCTGACACCCCTGCCTATCAGGTGCTTCTGTGGACTCTCCAGTTCAAAGTGATGATTTCCTTCTTTTAAGCCTCATGGTATCTTGTGCTGACTTTTGCTGTGGGATGTGGAAATCTTTGCCACATAACTAAATACCTCTTCCCATTGAAAACAAGGGCAATGTTTTAATACTTTCTACATCCACAGCACCTGGTATAGAGTCATTGTTCAATGCATAATACTAAATAAATAAATGAGTGAATTGCTAATCTTAAATATCCCTTTTCCTGCATCAAACACCGAGGCCTCTGCACTTGGTTGGCAAAATGATCACGTAACTGCTGAGTGGCTTTAAATTCCTCTTCACTGTGGTTGAAGGCTCTCAATCACAGACTCCTCAGCATGCAAACAGGGCTGTTTCTGATGCAATGTCTGCCAGCCTACCCTGGTTCATTCCTCTCCACCCATCCACATGTACTTATATATCTGTCCCCAAGGTTCCTGGCCTTACAGCTCATCTGAGTCTTACATTGAGGGTCAAGGGGCGGCATGGCATAGTGATGGAGAAGTTGGTCTCTGGAACTAGACTGCCTGGGCTCAAGTTCGCTTCCACCACTTGCTGGCTTTATGATCTTGGTTAATTCACTTAACTTTTCTGTTTGAATTTCTCACCTTTAAAATGTGGATAATAAGAGTGCCTACCTCATGGGGGCCTACGGGGGGATTAAATAAATTCATATAGCTAAAACACTTGGCACAATACGGGCATATATTAAGTACTAATGAGTGTTAGCTGTTGTCATTATTATTTACCTTGCAGATAGATGCCCACTTCCCACCCCAGACTTAATGAATTAGCATCTCCAAGGTGGGATTCAGACCCAGGTGGGATTGAAAAGTTCCTTGGATGATTTGGATGGATGGGAATTACTTTCTTAGCTACCAGGAGCTGCTTCATGTTACCCAAACATGATGGGCTTGCATGTTCTTTAGCACCTCTGCACCTTTACACTCTTGTCCATGGCACCTCTCCATCCACCCAATTTATCCTTCAGACTCTTGCCAAATTTGTAATCTCATGCACAGCTCAGCATCTGGCACAGAGTTCCCAATAAATGATGAAAAAAAGTGTACAAATGCATGCTTGATGGGCACCGTAAGAGAAGGTTTAAATTGTTCTCTTATCCATAATCACTACTGAGTGATTACTCTATACCAGGCATATTTCTAAACTCTTTGCCTATGGTATCTCATTATGATCATTGTACTCACTTTCCAGGCAAAGATACTGAGGTTCAGAAAGATGAGGTAATGTGCAAAGGTCACATGGATGGTGGGAGGCAGAGGCAGGGTTTGAACCCTGAGCCCATACTCTTAACCTTTCATTGTACTGCACTCTGGATATGGAAGGCTGTTTTTCTCATGAGCTTTGCCCACGATGGAACTTTGATTTTTCTTGTCTTTCCCTGGACTGATCATACTGGCAGAGCAGCAAATCAGAGGAACACTTCTAGGTGCCAACCTGTTGAGCTGGTGGTTAACATTTTCTAGTCTTTCAGAAGTGTCTAAAGCCCATGCTTTAGTTCTTTGGTATTTTTGTTTTTCTTTTAATTTCAGATAGGAATCCCTTTGCAGGTTAGCCCAAGTTTATGGCTAAGTATCAAGATTATTTGCATTCTTGCTATGGGTGTTGGTAGACTGAATTCAGCTTGGTGAAAAGTGTAATAATCCAGGGGATTTAGGTTAAAAAAACACAAAATCAGAAATAATGGTTGACCCCTAGAAAAGTTTACCAAGGTAGTATTTTGGGAGTATACCAAGGTAGTATACTACCAAGTGGTAGTATTTTGTGATAGTGGATTTAAATAGCCAGAATGATTGAGGCTGAACATTGGCAAGTCATAGAACCAGTTAAAACGAGGTATCTTATAACCTTATTTTTCTCTACTTCCCTAATTCTACAAAGTTTAATGCCTTTGGAATTTTGGATTCCCAATTGTGCTTTCTTTACAGATGAAATAGTAAATCTCTCAGATACATAGAACATTACCCACAACGTTTACTTTGCCCCAATACGTACTCGTCTAATGAAGTGTGTCATGTTGGTTTGGAAGCCTCAATTATACGGGGTACTTCCCAGTAGTTACATAAATTAATCTTGGTATTTTCAGGGCAAGAAACCAGATTGCTCCTCTCAGAAATGAGTTTTCTGGATTAGTGATCCCTTTGAGTAGAATTTGGATGCACAATAGGAACCCAATGGACTGAGTTCAAGAGGAAAGTCCCAAACCCATTTTGGAACATAAGCTCGGATGATAATGTGACAGATAAATATTACGGTGTTGAAAGAAGAACTGTTCTGAGATGTGGGAACAAGTGTTCCTGTCGAGATGCGTGTCTGACAAACTGCTCCATGAAGGGTGCTTGCTCCATTTGGCAAATTGAATCTGGAAACGTAGAACACTGATCTAGGCCAGCTCAAAAGATATGTCCCAAATGGTTTCCATTGTCAGTGATAACCTGTTTTCAGAAACCTTTTAAAAATCAAAGTAATACATGCTCTTAATTTAGAAAACCAAATAGTACTAAAATGTTTTTAAATCTATAACTATATTTATATATACATACATATATATATTTATGCACTAAATGATAGTACTAAAATGTTTGTATACATACAAACATTGCATATATATATATAAATATATATATGAAGATATACATATCTTGCAGTCCCCTGAGCCACCCCTTCTCTCCCTGTTCCCCAGTCTTGCTCCGCAAAGGCTTTTCTACTCTTTTAGCTGCTTTTTCTGTAATATTTTAAATAATATTTTTGTATCTATTTATAATGTCAAATAATTTATTTCCTATCATGGTAGACTACAATATATATTTCTTAACACATCTCACACCTTTCCCATTCTCCAATAGAATTATATCACAATTTTGATTAAATGTATATTTAATGCTTATTTTTATCATAATTATAAATAATGTTTACTGTTGAGTCAAATAATTTACTATGATCAAATTTCCTTTCTGTTAAAAATATTTTTGTAAACTTATTAGTTGCCTCATTTCAAAAATTTACTTAGTTTTCTAGGAATCTAGAGCTAAATTTTCCCATTTGTTCCAACAGCCTTTTGACAAATGTGTCAAAGATAATCTATTCTTAAAGTATTCTTCTTATATGAATAAATTCTCAAATCACCATATACTGTTTCTTGTCAGTTGTCAAGCAGGAGAAGTTAATTATTAGTTGTGTCATATCAGAAGCAATTTAAAAGGCCTGCTGTCAACATTTCTTTTATTCTAATTATAGTCAATTACTCATATGTGGGTAAATAGGCAGAAACGATCTGGTTTATTGTAGTTGGTAAATAACATTCATAATTTGGTTTTATGGTTCCATGAATAGTCGATACATTTTAATGTAAGAAATATCCTTTGTTTGAGTACTTTGGCATCTAGAATAGCTTCATCAGAAAAAAGCAAATGATGCTTCATGCAATGTTATTTTATGAATAGCTAAATGAATGGCCCACTCGAAATTACATTTATTTATTCCCTTTCTCATTTTCTTCTCACTCATTCTTTCAGCCCAGATTTGTATAATCAGGAATGTGAGATATTTTATTAATGGGAATAGTTAAAATAGTTTACTTAAAATATTTGAAAGTAATCTCCTGTGTTTTTGGAGATTGCCAGTAGAGGGCCTTATTAAACTGAATAAAATTTCACATACAGCCTGATTGCAACAGTTACCTTGTTAAAGAAACCATTGTTTTTAGGATACCTGATTAACAGCAGTAAAACTGCTACAGTAGTTTTTTCCAGTGCATTGTGTTTCTTTCTATCTGGAGAAATTAGAAGTCTTAACTTTTTATTTTCATTGTTTTCTTAGGGGGAACTTGGAGAATTCAGATAGATCATTAATAGCCCATCAACCAAACTAAGACTTTGGATGCCAACTTAAAATCTATACATGACATTTTTTTGGAGTTGGAGCACTGGTCTCTGAGCTTTTTGGGAAACTAGTATTGGATGTTGAATATATGGGGGGAAGAAATCATGGTTCTCATATCTTAGGAACAGTTTATGCTTGCTTCCAACATTTGAGTGAACCCCACTCTCAACAAAAATGGGTTTTCTGTTCTCTACACCTGGACCAGAATCTTCTCACTCTATGCTATGCCCTCGATTCAGACACAGGGGAAGGGAATCTAGAGAATCTGAGAGAGCTAGAGAGCGCTGTCAAGTTCTGCATTGTGCTTATTTTCCAGTGAAGAAAGAGTTGTGGGGAGTTGAGCTGATTTTCTTAAGTCATCAGTGGCATAGGGCAGAGCTGTTCCCTTCCTGCTCACTGGCCTGTTTTCAGCTCCTCCTACTCACCAAAATCTCTCCTTCTTAGGATGGCTTCCTCCTTCCCTGTTCCTCATTGGGACAACTCCTGCTCAGCCTAAATGACCCTTCCTCATGAAGTCTGCTCCTACTTGGTATAAACTCTGGTAGTTTCAGGTACTTGTTTTTCATAGCACTTACCATTAGTGTAATTAAATACATGGTCATCTATTTGATTAAGAACATCTCCCCATCTAGGCAAGAACTGCCATGAAGACAGAGCCTGTGTCTACCTTGTTTACTATTGCAGCTGTGTCACCTAGAACAGTGGCTAGCAAATGGTAGGTGCCCAATAAATATTTGGTGAATGGAAGGATATAAGCAAATTATCTGACTGTCATTTGGTGCTTGCTCCTCTCCAACTTGACACTTATGAATACGTTCCTTTTTATAACTCGACTGATGACATTCACATCTCATGGCATTGAAAATGCCTGTGGACTCAGGGCACGAAGGCATTGCATTGTTTTTTACCTAACTTCAATAAGGGAGTGAGTGCCTGTTTATTTCCAGTCATATAAGCATTAATATTCATGACATTTGTCAAAGGGGGGCTCTACAGGTAAGAGACTAAGTGAAGAAGAGAATGGACAAGGATTTCTTTTCTTCTCTCATTGATGAGGACAAGGGAGTAGGAAGAGGAAGATGTCCAGAGTTGGGTAATGTGCCCTTTTATGTTCTCTGGGTTGGGCTAGAGATTTTCTAGATACCCTTTTCCTGAGAAGCTGCACTGAACGCAGGATCTTTGGAACCAGTCAATACAGATAGAGTAATGAAAAGCAAATATCCACAGCTCATGATATCCCTGGGCTCCAGTCCCTGTTCTGATCTCCACTGACCTTGGGTGAATCATTTAACTTCATTGAGTTTGGTTTCCTCATCCATAAGTGTAGTAATATCAACAATGATTTCCCATAATATTTATTAAGTGCTTACAATGTATCTCGCCCTGTCGTGCTTTCTCTTTATATTGTCTCCTTTAATCCTCAAAATAGCCCTCTGAGATAGACATTACCATTAATCTCATTTTATAGATGAGAAAAGCAAGGCACCAAGAGGTTAATTTGTTCTAGATTACATAGTAAGACTTTGGACCGGATATTTAGATTATATTACCTCTATATAGGATCATAGTGAAGATTAAATGAGATAACATATTTCAAGTGCCAGCACCAAAATAAACTTCCAATACATGGTGACCATTATCACCATTATTGACTCCATATTGTTGAAGACATTATGGGCTCCTGTAAGTAGGCGATTGCTGAAGGGAAATGAGAGGGCCAACGACAGCACTATGTGTCCTGGTCATAGGGACATCTTGTTTAATCCAGATGCCAAATGTCAAGAGCTCCATTTACACAGCATTTGGCACAGACCAGTATTTGCAGCCCAAAACTACTACCAAGAAGACTGCCCATCGCCATCCCCCTCTTGGGCCATGAATGCATTTATTATGTTCTCACCATATGGGCATATTTTTCATTGCTCAACGCATTGCATCTGTTTATGTGATGCCCCTGGCTTTATCGTCTCTGCATTTTGTTTGGCAAAACTGCCAAACCCTACTGTCTTTAGTATGTATAGAACTGCTTATTTGAAGTATGGTGGAACCGGGTTAGCGTGGGTATATGGAGTGTCTGGCTCCTTTTGGTGGGGTCTTAATTTGATACCCTTTTTCTGCATCCCTGGACCACCTTCCCTAGCTCCTCCTGCCCCTTCCTCGTCTTCATCTCTCTCTTTTTCTATTTGCCCCACCTACTTCTCTTTCCTTGTATTCCTCCCTCTATTTTGTCATCCCCTTCACTCTTCTTATCTTCATTTACCTCTCCTCCTTCTTTTCCTCCCCAGAAAGGAGAGTAGAGGTGAAGTGATGGAGGTCAGTGTTTGTCACTGGGTAGGAGGATAGAGAAGAAGGGAACTATTTCAGTTTTTCCTCTTCTCCATAAACTTCAAATTATAATGAGGGCCTTCTTATAATGCTGATCTCATTAAACAAAGAACACATCCACATTACAAGCCAAAGTAAGAGAGAAACCCAAGGAGCAAGCAGCATGGCAGAGTGGAGTGTAATCTAGAGAGAAGATTAAACAACCCTGCTTACAAAATCCTGCCACAAGCCAGCTCCAGGACATGGGACCAGTGGCCCCATCTGCAAAGGGAAGAGGCAGACCAGATAGTCCCAAGGCCATTTCTGGCCCTGCGATCCTGTTATTCCTTAACACACAGTGACTGCAGGCTGACTCACTACACAGACAATTATCCAAAGTACTGAGGAGCGAAGCCCTTCCCCCAGGACAGTGGACGCAGATCTGGGCTGCGTGCAGAGGGACTCGAGCAGTGTCTGTGACCCCCAGAAGTCCCATTTTCCCAAAGTGCCACAGTGATTCGTCACTGCACAATGCTGTGTGTCCTCACAACAGATGTTAAAGGATCACCCTTGAAAGGGTGTTTCTCCAAAGCATTTAATTATAACCTCCACAGAAGATTAACAGATGTTATAATTGTCTTTACTCTTTGATTAAATAGTTTCTGCATGAGTAGCTTTCTTAGATTTTCCTTCTCTGTTTTGTATGATCTTTATAAAGAACTGACATGTGTCTTCAATTTTCTAGAGATAGTTCCTCAGTGGGCTTGGTAGGAATCTTCACAGATTCATAATTTCATTCTCTCTCTTTCCTTTCTATATCATTATAAATATATATAAAACCTGTGCTTGTCTAGACTAAACCATTGGTTATAAAGGCAGCTGGGAGTAAGGAATATGAATGTGGCCAAGAAGCTGGCCTCTCTCTTTACTGTTTGTCCATGGACATGACTGATGCCCATGAATATTATCTGGGAAAAACTGCAAAGTGGGAAATGCAGCAAGCCTTGTGCAGCCACCAAGCATGCCAGGTACCAAGTGTGCAAATGAGTGTGCGAGCAGAGAGAAAAACAGTGTTCATGCTGTGAGTGTCAGCAGATTTCTCTGGCAATATTTGTTCTGCTAAGTTATCAGCCAGAAGCCTTATCAACATCAGAAGCATTATTTTCATTCCATTATTTAGAACCTAGAATTCTTTCTTTCTATTAGAGATGTGGTTTGTGTTCTATTACTCATTTATCTTACCTTCTATTTAGCCCATCAGGAAGAGTGATGCCACTAACTTTACATAAATAAGAATGCTTCTTTCTCCTATTCTCATTGTCCAAATTGTAAGTTTCTTCCTTGAGAAAAGAAAATTATAAGGAAGGGGTTTAGACATTTGGTCAATTTATGGAGGATGAAGACAAGAGGAATAAATACTGACTCAGATCTTTTAGAGGGGTCTGCCTATTAACTGTCTCCACCTCTCTATACGGAAGCATCTGAAAAGCACTCATAAATCAGGCAAAGGTTAGGCCTTAGATCAACTTGAGGGAAGAGAGCAAAATAAAATTTGACTACCCTAGATAAATTAGTATTGAACCTTTAACTGAAAATAAAAAGAAAGAACATACTTGGGTTGGTCCATCAAATAGGCCCCATGTAAATTCAATCTCCTCTTTTATCTGCACTTGCTAAGGAAGAGGAGAGAGGAAGAGTCTTTTCTGTGCTTACAATGGACGCTGAATATATGTGCTACTAGAGCATCAAAAGGGAAAATACCTGTCTTTATGGGGTTCACATCATATTGGAGGAAAGAGGTTAATCCACATGGGACATTTAAAGAACACTACAAACCAATCAACATGATTAAGTTCCAAATGAACGATTAGAACTTTGCTGAATTAAGTAGGTGACTAGGATCTGGAACATTCTAGTACCCTTATCTGTGAGAAATAGCTATAGAAATTCGATTTATTCATTTGGAGGAAGAAGAGGATTTTTAAGGTTTTTTGAAAGTTTCTTATACAAACAGATAATGCACATAAGTACTATACAGCATGATACATTTTTACAAACTGAATACATCCATATTACCAGCTCTCAGACCAAGAAATATCACCAGCACCTTGTAAGCCTCCTTGAATTCTCTTTCAGTCACATCCCAAGGTAATCAGCATGCTGACTTCTGTAGCATAGATTAATTTTACCTGTTTTTGACTTTATATAAATGGAATCATACAGTAGATACAGTTTTCTTATATTCAAATTGTATTTGTGATTCATCCATATTACTGTGTTTAGTTGTAGAGTTTTCGTGTTCATTGTAGTATATAGTAATCCATCGTGTGACTACATTGTAATCTATTCTTTCTACTGTTGATAGGCATTTGGATAGTTTCCAGTTTGGGACCATTACAAATAGTGCTGCTATGAATATTCTAGTATGTGTCCTTTGGTGAACGAACATGCACGTTTCTATTGAGTGTGTGTGTGATTGCTGCATCATAGGGTATCTAGGAGATACTGCCAAGCCATTTTCCAAGAATCTTGTGCCAATTTATATTTTACCAACAATATATGAAGGTGCTGTTTTAATTTACTCAAGAGAACACTTACTTCCACTCCTACTTAAGAGTGGAAGTTAAAAAGAAGCAGTTGTCCCTGGAAGTACTCAGACAGTTATGGGAAATCCTTCACTGAGAAGGAAGGTGAGCTGGAGAATTCCAAGGCGTCTTCCATCTACAGGGTTTGTAAATCTAAATTAATAAGCTCAATGGAAACCGAAAGATGAAAGAGGTAGAAAGAGGTCATTGCTGTGGACCAGATGGTCAGATTGTAGGAGACAAGATGTAAGTAAACAGGAGTGATTACACAGACAATGCTGACTCGGTGAGTGAGGCCAGAGGCCATTCGAGGAAGGGAGACAGCGACATGGGCCTGAGCAGGAAGTGGTGGAATTGAGTGGGGTCATAAAAAGAGATAGTAGTAGATGGAAGATAGAAGAATAGTTTGCATGCAACCGCAGGTTTATTTTAGACTGTGAATGGAACACAGGTTGACACAGTTCATTCTACTGAATGCTTAGAACCAATTATGAGAACCATCAAGTGAAGCAGAGGCATTTAATCAGCTTTGTCAGATGCTCTGGGGGAAAGCAATTCCACAGGGAGGTGGCCAGATAACATTGACCAGGGCAACAAGAACACAGCAACATTTCTGCAACACTCATTGGAGGCTATGTGGTACTTGAATTTCTGCTCCTGTCTCTTCCACACATTTGTTTCCTCTCCTTTCTAACTTCAGTCTATGTTTGCACTTCCTTATTTTCACTTCCCTTGGAACCACTCATGGTGCTTCTTCATGGTTAATCTCTGTTACAGGGGCGTCAGTCATCAGCCCACGTTACCTGATATAGACCAACCACTCCATTGAACTGTGTTCCCATCGTTGGTGATTCCCCATGGTGTGGAGGAGTCAGACACATCCCCTACTTTACAAAGAGTTATTTTGGATCAAATTCATTCTAACTCTTTCTTCCACCTTATTTTGATGCTGTATTATTTCATGATTCCTAAGTAAAGCCATGAGAAATACCTTGTGTAAGTCAGTACAAGGAACTGGTCAGAGAAAACTCTGATCATGTTTTCTTTTTACTTCAGTTGCCAGGAAGCTCAAAGCGAAATTTACATGTTTAACTACAAGTTCTCTGTTGGCTCATATATTCTGCACATTTACAATTTTTCATTCTCTCATCTTTGTTCTTTGTGGTAGACAGAGTTCTATGATGGACTCCAACATTCCAGACCCCTTGAACATGCACCTGGTGTATAATTTCCTCCCTCTTGAGAGTGAGCAAGACCTGAGAATATGATGGATGTCACTCCCAAGATTACATTGCATTATATGGCAAAGGTGGAGGGATTTTTGCAAATACAATTAAGGTCCCTAATCAGTTCGCTTTGAGTTAATTCAAAAGGAGATTTTCTTGAGTGAGTTTGACCTAATCAGGCAAGTCCCTTAAAGAGATTCTAGAGGTCAGAGAACTAAAGCTTCAGAGATTCTCTTGCTGGCCTTGAAGCAGCAAGCTGCCATGAGTTCTACAGCCTTAAGAAAATGAATTCTGCCAATAATCACATGAGCTCAGAAGAGGACTCCAAGCCTCAGATGAGACCTCAGGCCCCCTGTCACCTTGATTTCAGCCTTATAAGACCTGAGCAAAGATCTCAGCTAAGCTGTTCTCAGATCCCTGATCCATGGAAACTGTGAAATACTTAACGTGTGCTATTTTAAGCCAGGCAATTTATGGTAATTTGTTACACAGCAGTATATAACTAATACATACATTTTCACTCATCTCTTTCAGTTTTATCCTTCATTTATTGTGTATGTGGCTTCTTTAGTTCTTTTGAGATTTGATTAAAATGGAATGGATTAAGGAATAAATTAAATAGTGTCCTGAGGCTCCTCACATCCACTCCAGAGTGACTAGGGATGGTGCTATCCCCTCCATAGCATTAGGCTCCCTCCGCGTTTGGCTCATGCTCTCATCTCTACTTGGACGATCCTCTGTCCTCATCTCTACCTTCCTAAATTCCATCCAAACTTAGAGGCCCAGCTTGAATTTCACATCCTCCATAATTCTTGCAATTTGACTTTTGGAGCTCCCCCCAGCCTGCCCCCCATTTCTAAATCCCTGCAGCTGTGGTTCCAAGTATGAGGGCTGACAGCATCGTAATCACTTGAGTGAGGTTTTTAAAAATGCAGATTCACAGCATTCCGTCCCTCTCTGCCTGCCCCAGGAATTCTAGTTTATTACTGAATTTTTGAAAACCTTGCCAGGTGATATCACTGGGCAGCTATGTTTGGCAATGGTTGCCTTGTCATTCTTACGCAACAAGTCAGCTCTGTATACGGTGTCTTGTGCGATTTACTGCCTGTGCTTAAGGCTCTTGTAACTTAGAGCCAAATTTATGGATCACCTCTGGCCTGGACAGCATATTGCACATTTCTTTCTTTAATCTTAACCCTGGGTTTGTTATTTTTCTACTTGCATCTTCCCTTTGGCTTTACTTCCTCAATTATTTTATCATTTTGTTTTTGTGTGTATTTTTGTAAGTATTCGCAAATCCTTGGGGTGGGGAATGAGGTTGGAAATAAATAAACAGAAAACAAATGTACTTTTCCCTAATATTTTAATATGTGGTAATCTCATGTCCCTGGCAACAGTAAAACTTTCTAAACCGTGGACTCTGACTTTGTCTTTGTGCCCTCATCCTACCATGTACAATTTGAGCGTATAGAAACACTATTCAGAAAACTAAAGACTGATGGTTGGACTGATGAGATGTTCTTGCTTTGTACAAATAGTCTTCCTTCCTCTCCTTTTCCCCCCTCCTTGCCTCCTTCCTCACTCCCTTCTCCTATCTTTTGAAGCATTGAACAAAGAGTTGCTCTTTTTCCTAGACTCAAGTATTCAGGTGAGCATAATGCATAGATAAGGTTTTAGAGCTAATAGGAGGGCTCTTTGTGTATCTGAGTGTTCCGTCTGCCTGAAACGGCTTTACACTGAGGTGTATTATTTTTAGCCTCCTGGTTCTGTGAACAGGCACATTCTAGACACAGGGCTGGTGGTGGGGAGGGACCCCTCAATCATCGGACACTGCCCTTTCCCCTTCCAGAGCCCCATTGAATGTGCTGCATTCAGGATGGCAACCATGCCCTTATGCCAAAGCACACATCCGTGATATCACCTGAAATGTTATCGTGCAAGCTGTATTTGGTAAATGGAACATAATTGAGTGGGGCAGCGGGTTTATTCTACAGAGTTGAAGAATGCTCTAGGGAGGTTCTACAGAGGCAGTCATTGTGGAAAATCTGATAAATCTTACTCCTCTAAATACTCCTTTTAAGCCCTTTCTACTGTTTTGAAAATATGTAATCTCTTGGGCAATGATGAGACCCCTGCCTCTCTCTCTCCTTGTCTTTTCTGTAAATCTCTTTTTACTTAGATTCTCCTCAGTGGGGTACTTTTTTGCCATTGGCTTTCTCTTGAATGTATTTAACTGGATCAGAAGCTCTGAACTGAGCCAGGTGAACATGGTAAGATGTGCCCTGTGTGTGGGTGTGTGTGTGTGTATTTGTGTGCAGGTGTGTGTATATATATGCATATGAGCACATGCATTTAAGTTTCAGGGTTTCTGTTTCTGCTATTTCAGTTAGACAAAAACAGAATGTTATTTTATACATCTTCAGATTTCCAAATTAAACTAATCAAATTTAGAAAGCACTATATCAAACCAAAATAATTCCAGGGCCTTTTAACTAGTGGTATTAATCTTCTTTTCTACTGAAATTAAAAGTATTTTCTGTTTGATGGAGAGGTTTTTGTGCCATTTTCTCCAATATCATTGGGGTTATGTTTAAGCCATTATATATCTTTTCAAAGATAAGTGTTTGGATGGTTAAATTCTACCTCCCTGCCCCCACCATCCTATGTTCTAGTAAGAATACAAAATTGTCACATACAACTTCAAATTATTTCAATTTTGTTTCTTAGATGTGGTGGATGTGTACTTAGTGAGTGCTAATGGAAGCGTTACACAAGGCAGATTCTTAGAGCCAGCATCTAGCACACAGAGGTGTTCAGTGTGGTACTCACTAAAGCAGATTAAACGTGGAGGCTGCTCTTGTGGGATAGCAGAGTCTGCGGACAGCCACACAATTTATCAGACACTACACCGTGATGCTGATCAACTGAAACAAAAACGCGTATTTTTAGAGACCATACTTGCCTTACACTTTCTGTCACCATCTTCACTCTCTGCCTTGGCCCCAGCTTATTAAATCTGTGCCAACTACGGGCAAAGGGAAGTGAACTAAGTGTGTTGGTCAGCTTCCTTAACAAAGCAGCTCTGGGCGCAGAGCCCCACCCTGGGAACTGGCTTGTGAATTTGGCAACCCAACCCGGCTATTTCTGCATCTCCTGACACATTGATTTCAAACAGGAACGGGCAGAAGGTTTTGCCAAGAATAGCTTGAGCAAAAGTTTAATATCCTTAACAGATAATGAAGGAGACTGAATGAAGACACAACTGATTTTAGCCTCAAATTCTTCACACCAGCTACCTTTGATATTTGGTTCCATGCCTCTCCATTTCCTTTTGGATGTTCTCCTTCCTGAGACCTGACCAGGACTTGGCATAAGCCCTTATTGCCCAGGATCTGAAGGAGTTCTGCCCTCCTGTGTATCCTTAATCCTTATGGTGAGGTCATGAGTAGCAGAGCACTGAAGAATGGGGATGTGGGAGTTCTGGGTAATTAACACAGAATGACTTGAAAGTGAATTATTGTATAGACAGGGGACACTTTAAGTGAATTTGATTCTGAAGGCTGATAGTTACATTTCTGGGAACTGGTGGGAAATCATTGGGACACCACAGGAAGGAGTCAGTGATTTGGATTAATAGAAATTTGGATGTATTCAAATTATAGAGGGAAACTTTAGCTATTTATCCTAGAAAACAGTTCATCTATGTATGCAAAGAGGTGTGTACAAGAATGCACATTGCAGCATAATTTGTAATAGTGATAAGTTATTTGCATTCTGAACGTCCATCAGTGGGGGAAGAGTCAGACAGTGTGAATAATGCTCCATTCACACTGTGGAGCCCATATAGCCATTAAAAGAATGAAGAAGAGCTAGTTGTACCCTGACATGAAAAGACCTCTTTGATATATTATTGAGTAATAAAAAATGAAGTTGTGAAAAAATATGTAGAATAAGGTACCATTTATGTTTCAAAAACCTTATATATTTAAATATATACATATGTATATGTAAATGATCAGAAAAATTTCTGGAAAGACAACAAATTGTTAATAGTTTTTTTTTTTCCTACTTGAGAGGATATAAACGGGAGTGTATGAAGAGGAAACTTTTGCTGTTTTCCATATAGGTTTCTATATAATTTTAACTTTTTATTTTGAGAATATATTCACATATTACTTTTGAAAAAGATCTGCATATGTGTGTGTATGTATATACATGTACATT
Organism: Diceros bicornis minor; assembly: GCF_020826845.1. Classification (NCBI taxonomy): domain Eukaryota; kingdom Metazoa; phylum Chordata; class Mammalia; order Perissodactyla; family Rhinocerotidae; genus Diceros; species Diceros bicornis. Next base: position 19,352,013 of record NC_080749.1, on the reverse strand, counting down.
TATTTATATACATTTTAATAAGAAGGAGATATTCTGAAGGAATATTTTGTAAGAGCATGAGAAAGAGACTTATTTTTTTCCAGATGAGTAATCTGAGCTAATCAAAGGTAATATAAAAGAGGAACAGAATCTCAGCCTTTCTCTGGTTGACTTAGAGTTTCCAGACATGGTGATGTTTAATTTAAGATACAAATCAAAGCTGTTAAGATCCAAATCGCCAGCTCTTTTTAAGCAGGCTTGAAGGAGCATAAGTTATTTGCAAAGAAATCCCTTGCTCAGGAGTTTAATTTCATTTCAAACAAGCTTGTCCCAGTCATTCAGCACTGGGATTGGGGATAGCGAGATAAGTGAGCTATGGCTCCTCTCTTTGAGGGTAAGCAAGCTGGTGGGAAGGATGGACTTGTAAACACTCATCGTTATTCATCAGTACTCACTGCAATAGGAGGCTGAGTGACGTACTTGAGAGGAGAACAAGCTGTAGGCATGCAAAGGAAAAAAACCAAATATTGATTGTTTTGGGGAGATAAGAAATACGTTTTCATGAAGGAGCATGTAAGACAGATTCTCAAGTCTAAGATGGATACAGGGGAAATGAAGAGGGGAGAGGTCTGATGGCGTGAGAGCATAATGACAGTCAAAAGACCAGAGGTTTTTATGCTGATGACAAGTTCATTTCTGGAAGACAGCAGCGATAATAGTGGATTGAAATAATAATTTTGGATGTGAAACTTCCAGGGACCTACAAAACAATGCAATTTTCTATGGCTAATTTTAGTATTGGACACTTACTCTGTACTTGGTACTCTGCTAAGTACTACATATGACTTACCTCATTGAATCCTTATAGCAGCCCCCGATGTAAATGATGTGTGATCCTACCTGTGGTATAGTAGTGTTGTGATTTCCATTTTATAAACAAAAAATGTTAAGACTCAGAGAAGCTAACTTGCCTATGCAATATTATAATACCAGAAACGAACAGCTCCAAACCCCCTGATTTTAACCATTATGCCAATACTGTACCCAAAAGTAGATGACCTCAAGGTTTTGTCCTAGAAGGAATGTCTGGGATTTATAGTTTTTAGAGGTTAAGTATTTTGAGGATATGACAAGAACCTAACACATGGCTCTCCAAATGGGCTGTAAAAATGATGACAGGCTGAAGATCACAGTGTGAAAGATGTCCAGGATCCTTGTGAAGGTTGGCTCCACCCCCGGTTATGGCAGTGAACAGAGAGGAAGAAAGGAGAAATGTGAACCAGGAGCTGGAGCTCCCAAACATGGCAGCATGTTCTGAAGCTTGTTACTTGGAGACAGTAGCAAGTGAGTGGCAAAACTGGATGACAGGGAAGTGGTGGAGGACATTTAACAATATCTCTAAAGTCACAACTTTACCTGAAACAAATGATCATGAGTCTTCACAAAGTTAAGCAACCATAATGAAAATCTGGAAACCTGCTACATGTCTAATCATATGGGAAGACTAAAACACATTATGGTATATCCCATCAATGAGATGCCATACAATCCTCTCCTCAAAAATGATACCATGGAAGAATACTTAATGACATGGAATTATACTTACTCCATTGCTGTAGGTGGAGAATTATACAGCATGTACTCCCATTTTTGTAAGCATATTGTCACAGACATTTGTGATGTCTGTGATTGCTTGTCATCTTATGAACAGTTTTCTATGTTTGGTGACATTCCTACATTATGACTAGACTACCTCCTTCCCAACGTTAAAGCCAGAACTCAGGCTTATAGCCTCTCTTGCAGCTGGGATGCAGGCATATGTCGTGATCTCCACCAACCAGATGTACTATGCAAGAGAGTTCATTCCTGAAGTGAGTAAAGCGTGCAAACAATCCCTGTGCAAAGCTGTCCGTTTTGTTGAATGAGTGATGGCAGAGACATCGAGCTTTTAGGAGAAGTGCAGGGGAGAAGCTGGGTTTTGGAGGCGGCAGCAGCCGCTTCCTCCTCAGCCCACTTTTGCAGTGTGGTTTTGGGGATTGCTTCTGGCAGCTTAGTCCTGAGTCTGGTGCCCAGCCATCCCAACCGTTTTGTGAGCCACCCAAACTTTTTAAAAATCATCTCCTTTACTACTTAATCAGTCAGCATCAGTTACAACACAGTATTGACACCAGTCTTTTGTTATTGCTCTTTTTCTTGTTTTCTGCAAATATTCATTCAACAAAAAATGATCAACTACCTATTATTTGCTGAGTACTAGGCCAGGTACTAAAGGTGAAGATACTGATAATGCTTTCTCTACCTCCAGTCCACATATTACATATACTGTCAGAAATGTTTCTTTTTTTAAATTCAGATATAATTGAGGTATAACATTGTTTTAGTTTTAGGTGTACAACATAAGGATTTGATATATGTATATACTGTAAAATGATTACCACAGTAAGTTTATTTAACATCCATCACCACACAGTTAACAATTTTTTTCTTGTGATGAGAACTTTTAAGATCTACTCTCTTAGCAATATTCAAATATACAATGCAGTATTGTTAACTATAGTCACCATACTGTATGTTACATCCCCAGGACCTATTTATCTTATAACTGGAATTTTGTACCTTTTGACTACCTTCATCCATAAAGGAATGTTTCTTTAAATAATTTTGGCAAAGATTTTTCTCAAGGATTCATGAGGATATTAAGAGTTTGAAGGACCATGGTGTAGTTCATATATATTGCATACAATTTATTAAAAAAATTTTATTGTAACCATCTTTAAATTAATTTACATTACTAAATTAGGCTCTTTTCTCTGTGAAAGTTGCTCTCATCTTTTGTTCTCATTTACATAATTCCCTATTTCAGTTAAACTCTCTTTTTTCCTTTTAAAAAAGTAACTTGATTGTTAAATTTACTATATTATTGCATCTCTTTAATTAAAAGTTATAGCAAAGTGAAAAAGACTATAAGAAAAAAATCATGAACTTTACCTTCAGTACATCCTTCGGTAGTTTTTTAGTGAGTGTCTGGGGAAGGTAAACATTTTTGTTTTAATAAGTCTAAAGAGTTTTTATTTTGTTCTCCTTCTTGGGTTACACTTTAGCTCAGTTTGGAATTCTATATTCACAGTTACTTGCTCTCACACTTTGAAAACATTATTCTCTTGTGTTCAGGCATTTATTTTTGCTGACTAGAAATGTGCTGGCAGCCTAGCTATCTAATAAGCTTTCATTTGTATGTCACTTTAAAAACATCTCTAGCACTTTTTAGGATTTTCTCTTTAGCTGGATGTTTCTATAGTTTCAATGTTATACATGTTGATATGAATTTATTTTTATTTTATGCTGTACTTTCATCAAAAAAAACACATGTTCTTCAGTTTTGAATTTTTCTTAGCCATGATCTCTTAGGATATTTCTTCTATATATTCTCTCTATTTTCTCTTTTTGGAATTCCTTAGATGCATTTGGAGTCTTTCCATCAATATTTCTTATCTCTAACTTTTTCTCTATACTTCATTCTAGGTGAATTCATCAGTACAATTTTTTAACTCTCTCTAATTCTCTCTTTGATTGTCTTGTCTAGACTTTATCTTATTTCTGGCATTTTATTTCAGACTATGATTTTTTTTCTAGATTTATAATAGACCCTTCTTCATACCCTCTTGTTCGTGTTTCTTATATGCCAATCCTTGTATCACAATTTCTCATTCTTCTTATGAATGGTATTCCATTTTTATGTTTTGATTTTTACTCATTTTTTCAGCTCTATTGAGGTATACTTGACAAATAAAAAATGGCATATTTTTAAGGTATATAACATTTTTATATACATATACATTGTGAAATAAATACCACAATCAAACTAATTAACATATACATCACCTCATATAGTTATGATTTTTTTGTGTGTGGTGGGAACGTTAAGATCAATTCTCTTAGCAAATTTCAAGTACATAGTACTGTGTTATTAATTAATAGTCACCATGCTGTGCATTACATCTCCAGAACTCATTCATCTTGCATCTGAACCTTTGTACTCTTTGAATAACATGTCCCCATTTCCCCCAATCCCAATCCCTGGATACCACTATTCTATTCTCTGCTTTTATGAGTTTGACTTTTTTAGATTCCACGTATAAGTGAGATCATGCAATATTTATCTTTCTGTGTCTGGCTTATTTTACTTAGCATAATGTCCTCTAGTTTCATCCATGTTGTTGCAAATGGCAAGATTTCCTTATTTTTTAGGGCTGAATAATATTCCAGTGTGTGTATGTGTGTGTGTGTGTGTGTGTGTGTACACATATCACATTTTTTATTAATTCATCCATCAACAGACATTTAGGTTGTTTTTATATCTTGGCTATTGTGAATAATGCTGCAATGAACATGGGAGTGCATATGTGTCTTTGAGATGGTGATTTTGTTTCTTTTGGATATATGCCCAGAAGTAGGATTGTTGAATCATATGGTAACTCTATTTTTAATTTTTTGAGAAACCTCCATACCATTTTCTGTATGGGCTGTGCTAATTTACATTCCCACCAATAGCTCACAAGGGTTCCCTTTCTCCACATCCTCGCCAGCACTTGTTATCTTTTGTCTTCTTGATAATAACCATTCTAACAGGTCTGAGGTGACAGATCACTATGGTTTTGATTTACGTTTCCCTGATAAGTAGTGATGTTAAGCACATTTTCATGTACCTGTTGGCCATATTTGTATGTCTTCTTTTGATGTCAATTTTAGTTTGTTTTATTGTTTTTATTTCCTTGTCAGTGAATTCTCCTTATTTTTTATTTTGGCTCTCTTTTTAGTATTAGTTTTCACGTGCTTTAAATTTTCCATTTCATCTTTAATGGGGAATTTTTCCCCTTTTCTCTTTCTCTTTCCTCTCCTCTCCATGTAGAGGATTTGTGGATGCCTCAAACAGGCTTACCAGGCACCCAGTCCAGAAGCAGGTTTTATGTGAGTGACTTGTTGCCTCTGTGCTGTAGTATAAAATTGGGCACGTCTCAGATGAAGCTGAGCTAGCAAATGAGCTTGGTTCACGTCCTTTCTTTGGGACTGCCTTTCCTTCTGCTATGCAGAGCAACATCCTATATTAGTTGTAGCCTAGGGTAGCAATTAATTTTTACGAACCTTCTTTAAGGATTGAGGGACGCTGTTTCCTGGCTATGTTTTCATAAAGAGAGCCTGATGCCCCTTGGCTTCAAACATTCATGAAAAGCTTTTAATACCTAATACGTATTAGGTGTCAAACTCTTCCCCATTTTTGTGAGACTCTACACCAGGAACTCAACAGGCCCCGGACTTCAGGACCCTCTGCCTTCTCTGAACTCAGTTTCTGGTTCATAGAGATGTTTACCTGGTTTAGATATTCCAGGGAATTTACCTGTGACTGTTATATCTTTCTCAACTATTATTTAATGGGAAGTTCTTCCTTCGAGATCCATTTGTCCATGGCTGGGCTGCAGAATAACCGTGAATCCTTCAAATTGTGCACAAAAATGTATGTATGTTAAATGTTTGTATTTTTCCAGAGTCTTGGGTATTGAACTTCCTCTGATCCTCAGTCTTCAAGAACCACTGACCTAATGTGACTCTTGCCATTTGAATACGTGTTTTACTTGCGAGGAAAAGACGCAGTCATCAGAATTTATTTTATTTCTCCTCTAAGACATATGAGTACGTTTTATACCTTCAACAACATTAACATAATTTTAAAAAGCAGTGGTACAGTAGCAGCTTTGGAAGGGTTTGAATGGAGTCCCCACAAAATAAAATTGAAATTCAGCTTCACAGTACAATTTTGGTTTTTTGGCAGTCAAAGGAAATGCTTCCTTTAATGTAAAAAATGCAAATATTTAATCAAAGCAGTAAGCTAGAAATGATGACAGTATTTATTTATGTTTTAGTGCCTTACCACCTGTTTTTCTGAGGTCATGGGAATTAAATGCAATTTGCTTGTTAGAAGGGGATGAATGCATTTTCAGCAAATGTGGGCTACTAAGACCCGTGTTAGTGATGTGCATTCGGTAAGTGTTCAGTGAGTGCCAGCAAAAGAAGATGGAAGTCAATCGTAATTTACTCTAGGTGATTGATTGACTAGACTAGGCATCCAGCTTGACTTCAATTCAAGCATGCTGCATACAACTCTTATGAGTCTTTTCATGACTTAATAAAATAAATAAAAAAACTGGATAATATAAATATATTACTTAGAACTAAAATAAAAATGAGTGCATCATTTAAAGAAAAACACAAAAAAGTTAGAATGAATAAAATATAACCTAGTTTTTCATCTTGAAGCTTAAAAGATATAGAGTGCAATGAATAATCCAAAACTGTAATTAAGGAAATAATCACACTTATAATAGCAACCTAAAGAATATAACACCTAGCAATAAATTTAGCAAATGAAGTGCAAGACTTGTGCACCAAAATCTACAAAAAAATGTGGAAAGAAATTTAAAAAGATCGAAATAAATGGAAAGACATCCCATTTTCATGGATCGGAAGACTTAGCCTTGTTTGGATGGCAATACTCTCCAAATTGTTCTACAGACTCAGTGCAATCTCTATCAAAATCCCAGCTGGCTTTTTGCAGAAATTAATAAGCTGATGCTAAAATTTATATGGAAATACAATGGAGATTTACATGGAAGATAGCCAACACCATCTTGAAAATAAAGTTAGACGACTCACACTCCCCATTTCAAAACCTACTACAAAGCTGTAGCAATCAAGATAGTGTGGTACTGACCTAAGGCTAGACAGAGACATCAAATGAACAGACTTGAGAGTACAGAAATAAACCATCACTCTTAGGGTCAATGGATTTTTGACAAGGATGCCAAGACAATTCTGTGGGGTAAAGAACAGACTTTTCAATAAATAATAGTAAGACAATTGGGTATCCATGTATAAAAGATTGAATTTGGACTCCTACCTCACACCATACCAAAAAAATCAACTCAAGTCATAGACCTGAATGTAAGAGCTAAAATTATAAAACTCCTATAATAGGAGTAAATCTTTATTGCTTTGGAGCAGGCAATGGTTTTTTAGATACAACATCAAAAGCATTAGTGACAAAACAAAAAGTAGATAACTTGGAAGTCAGTAAAATTAGAAATATTTGTGCATCAAAGGACACTAGAATGAAAGGGAAAACCCACAGAATGAGAGAAAATATTTGCAAATGGTATGTCTAGCAAGAGACTTATAACCAGAATAAACAAAGAACTCTTACAACTGAACAATAAAAAGATAAGTTACTCAATTAAAAAATGGGCAAAATTCTAAATATAGTAGTCCTCCCTTATCCACGATTCCACTTTCCACCATTTCGTTACCACCAGTCAACCATGGTCCAAAAACAATGCTACGTCACAATGCCTACATCATTCGCATCACTTCATGTCGTCGAGTGGGCACTATATCATCTCACGTCGTCAGAAGAAGAAGAAAGATGATTACAGTACAATAAGATATTTTGAGAGAGAGAGAGACCACAATCACATAACTTTTATTACTGTATATTGTTATAATTGTTCTATTGCACTGTTAGTTGTTAATCTCTTACTGTGCCTAATTTATACAAACTTGATCATAGGTATGTATGTGTAGGAAAGAACGCAGTATATATAGGATTCATTACTATCTTTGGTTTCAGGCATCCACTGGGGGTCTTGGAATGTGTCCCCTGTGGATAAGGGGGGACTACTATAGATGTTTCTCCAAAGAAGATGGCCAATAAACACATGAAGAAATGCTCAGCATTATAAGTCACGAGGGAATCAAAACCACAATGAGATAGCACTTCACATTCACTCGAGTGTCTACAATAAACAAGATGGACAATAACAAATGTTGGCAAAGACGTGAAGAAATTGGAACTCTAATACATTGCTGGTGAGAATGTAAAATGGTATAGCCACTTTGGAAAACAGTTTGGCAGTTCCTCAAAATACTAAACTAAGAGTTTCCATTGGACCCAGCCATCCCACTTCTATGTACATACCCAAGAGAAATGAAAACATATGTTCATACAAAAAATCGTACGTGAATGTTCATAGCAAAAATGTGGAAACAATCCAAATGTCCAGTAACTGATAAATGGATAAATAAAATATGGTAATCCATACAGTGGAATATTATTCAGCCATAAAAAGGAATGAAGTACTGATATGTGCTGCGACATGAATGATTCTTGAAAACATTATGCTAAGTGAAAGAAATCAGTCACAAAGACTACTCATTATAGTTCCATTTATGGGAAACATCCTGAATAAACGAATCCATGGAGACAGGATGTAGATTTAGTGGTTGCGAGCAGCTGGATGGGGGGAGGGCATGGGGAAGGACCAGTAAAGTGTATGAGGTTTCTTTTTGGAATGTTGAAAGTGTTCTAAAATTAGATTGTGGTGATGGTTGCACAATTCTGTGAATTTACTAAAAACTACTGAACTACATGTACACTTTAAATGGGTCAATATTATGATATGTGAATTATATCAATAAAGCTATGCAATAAATTTAAAATCAAAGGTTTTAATATATTTAAATTATTTTATAGATCAAAACATTTTAACGCCCAAAGGGCTTTTAGAGATCACTCAGTTTATTTCCCTTTATATGTGGGATGAGGAAACCGAGGACTAGAGACATTAAATTATTTGTCTGAAGATAGATAGGTAGGTAGTAACAGACCCAGACATACAAACCTTAAATTTGAATTTCCAAAATGTATCAAGATTTGCTCAAGCCCACAAAGACTATCTACACAGCAAACTATGAGGCATAGATAGGGTCATCATTCAGGTAATTTGATTAGTGTGATCTATCAAAATAGCCACAGGTGACCTTAATTACTTTTTGTGTGGATGAGACAGAAATCCTAAAACTAACAAGGAAGAAAAAACATACAGACAACCAAAAGATTACAGAAGTATGTACTCACACACCTTGGAGAATCTATTAAATGAAAAAACTACATCAAATTATCTTTCAAGGAGAGACTTTTCAGTCTCTGTGTTGTAATGGCATACATGAATATCTAAAAATTATTCAGTAACCTAGTAATCTTTTAATTTTAAAGTAAGGATAAAAAACCTTTATGCTTTCAGAACTTTTTCTATAACTTAGGATGATTGCTTCCACATTTTGACTTCATGTAAAAGGAGAATAAATTATCTGTGAAAATAAAGTTTGGATTTCCACCATTCGCATAGGCAGGTGATGGGAAATAAAATTACCTCCCCCCCATTGCTGCTCTAAGTTTTTGTGTTAGTATTTAAGACTACAATCTTCTTGGAGTTTTACATTAATTCAAAATTTGGAAAATAATTATCAAATTTTAGAGGAGGAGAGAGGTTTGTGAGAACTCTGTGGCTTACAGGCTACATACTTCTCAGAGATGAATTTTATTTGGCTTGTGAAATGTATTTTTAAAATCTAAGCAATCTTTGAAAATTGAGAGATTTAACATAAATATCTGAATATCTGTCTTCCTTTGAAAAATTGAAGGGTTTGGTAAAATGAACCTTCATTCCTGCATGGTGGTTTTGGCTGCAGTTGAGGGCCAGCTGCCCTCTTTGGATAAGATGTGCGCTACCCAGGTGGACACAGTTCTCCCGGGACCAGCTTTCCTCATGTACGTTACCGTCATGACTTATTAGCCCTTTGGGTTTGGAGCTGCTGACTTTGCTCAATCATCTTTTTTCTCTGCTTCCCCGTAAGGCACTTCATCAAATGAGTGTACACCTAGTGAAGTAATCCAGAACTCATTGTCACTATTGTCACCTTCCAGTGGTCAAAAGAGTTGTAAGTCTTGCTGATTATGTAAGAGCATCAAGTTGACTTTTCCAGAAAAGGAAATTGAGGAACCTGAAAGTATTTTGAATCTTTAGATAGAAACACTCTCAATGGGGAGGAAAATTGGTTCTTGGGACAAAAAACTCCAAAGGGCCCTACTACATACATAGATATACAGTATATCTATGGTATTAAAATTTTATGGGGGAAGGGGAGCAATTAGGAAAAGTTTTTTAAAAATAAGGGGAATAAAAAATTATAAATAAAAAATTAGGAAAAAAATTTAAAAGGTGGTGGTGGGACAATACAAAATAAAAGAAATAAAAAACACTGACAGAGAGGGAGGTTTCAGGACTCAGACTCATGCCTAGTCTAATGCAAACCTGCTAGATGTGGCTCATTCTATGGGAAGAACCCCAAGTAAATATATGGAGAAAACAGTAATCAAGTCAGAGTGGAGGCACTGCCTTCAATCCAACCATACAGGAGACTCTCTAATCCAATTGCAAAAATAACCAAACATTTCTTTTCTTTTTTTCCAGGCTTATTGAGATATAGTGACATATAATGCTTGATCTTAGCCAAAAAGCTAAGAAGTGATATATTGACATATAACATTATGTGAGTTTAAGGTGTACAACATGATGATTTGATATACATATTACAAAATGATTACCACAAAAGGTTAGTTAACACCTCCATCACCTTACATAATGACCATTTTGTGTGTGTGTGTGTGTGTGTGTGTGTGTGTGGTGAGAACATTTAATGTTTACTCTCTAGCAAGTTTCAAGTATAAAATACATTATTATTAACTATAGTCACCATGCTGTACATTAGATCCCCAGAATTTATTCATCTGACAACTGGAAGTACATCTCCCCATTTCCCCCACACCCAAGCCCCTGGCAACCACCATGTTATTCTCTGTTTCTATGAGTTTGGCTCTTATAGATTCTACATATCAGTGAGATCATATAGTATTTGTCTTTCTTTGTCTGACTTATTTCATTTAGCATAATGCCCTCAAGGTCCATTCATATTGTCACAGATGGCAGGATTTCCTTCTTTTTTATGGCTGAATAATATTCCATTGTCTCTCTCTCTCTCTCTCTCTCTCTCTATATATATATATATATATATACACACACACACACACACACACACCACATCTTCTTTATCTATTCATCTATTGATGGACACTTAGGTTGTTTGTATGTCTTGGCTATTGTGAATAATGCTGCAATTAACATGGGAGTGCAGATATCTCTTTGAGTTGGTGATTTCATTTTGTTTGGATATATACCCAGAAGTGAGATTGCTGTGTTGTATGTTAGGCAAGCCAGAGGGAAACAGAATGTTAACATTGCTGACGTAAGTATAAATTACTGCAGTATAACTTTTTTGGATGGCAACTTAACACTGCCTGTTAAAATGAACATGTGCATAACCTATGACCCAGTGAGATCTGTGTATGAGAGAGAAAATTTTCTGCCTTTGTTCAGAAGGATGCTTGAGCAAGAATGTTGATAGCAGCATCGTTTGTAATGTGAATGGCAAAATACTGGAAATAACCTAAATGTCTGTTTTTTGGGAATTGGGTAGATAAACTGTCATAAATCCATTTAATAGGATTCTTAAAATATTTAAAATGAACAAGAACTCCTTTTATCAACATGGATAAATCTTAATGCCATAATGTTAAGTGGAAAAAAAAATTGTAGTCATGTTAAGTGAAAAAAAGTGACAAATGAATACAGAAAGTATAATAGCAAATATAAACTTAAAAAATGCACATTAAACAATACTGTATATTGTTCTTGGTACATATATAGTAAAAGTATGATTCATACACAGCAAGGATGCTTCCCCACTACGAGATAGTGGCTAATGGGGCTATAACTGAATCTATAATGCTTTCTTTTTTTTTTTTAAAGAAAAATTTAATTAAAGAAAATATGGCAAAAGATTAACTTTTTAAAATATGAGTTGTGGGTACATGAATGTTTGTTACTTTACGGACTTTTTGGTATGTTTAATTATTTAAATTAAAAATAAAACGTTTTAAAGCACTATAGGGATCTAGGAATAGACAGCAATTTTCCCAATCTGGTAATTGGTAGCTACAAAGAATCCAGTCTCATACTCACTGGTGAAAAAATTACAACTAATTCCACTGAAGTAAGGAACAAAAGTTCCCACTATCAAGTTGATGTCCTAGCCAACGCAATATAACCAAAGAAAGAAAGAAGACTTGTAGATATTGGAATTGAGGAACCAAAAATGTTATTGTTTTCTTTCTAGAAAATCCGACAGAATAAAATAAGCATATTTAGAACTAGTAAGAGTGCTCAGGAAAATGGCTAAAGAGAAGTTCAAAGTTTGTTAATCAATAGTTTTTTTCTATACTACCTATAACTAATTAGAAAATATAATTAGAAAAAAATATTTAATCTCAAGAGCAACAGAAAACAAATATCTAGGATAAAGGAGATATGCCCAAGGGCTATTTAATGAAAATTATAACATTTTACTGGACATGAACAATGACCCAAATTAATGGAGAGATATTCTAAGTTATCTGTTGCCGCATAACAAACCACTCCAACTTTGGTTACTTAAAACCACAACGTTTCTTTTTTTCTCCTGGTTCCATGGGTTGGCAGTCTGTGTGATCCTTCTTTTGATCTCACCTGAGATCATTCACATGGCTGTGGTCATCTGAAGGCTTGACTAGAGCTGGAGGGTCCAAGGTGGCCTCACCTAGGTGTGTGGCTGTCCACTAGGGCACCTCAGCTCTCCTCCTCTGGTGGGCCAGCCTGGGCTATTCAGCAGTGAAGACCGTGTGGGAAATAGGTAGTCTCATACACTGCTAGTGGTAGTGTACATTCTTAAAATATTTTTGAAGGTTATTAGGCAATTTCTATCAAAAATTTAAAAATTTTTACACTGTAATTCCACCTTTAGAAATCTATACTTTAGAGAGAAGCTCACACCGGCACAAAAGATGCGTATGCAATACTCGTGGCAGCACTGTCTAGAATCAGAAAACGTCAGTGACCATCTAAATTTCTACCTGTAAGTTAATAGACAATTTATTGCTCATTCATTCTATAGAGTAACATGAATCTGTGAACAAATAAATTTGGCTCATGTATATTAAGTATATCAGGTCAAAAAAAAGCAGTCATAGAACAATAGATATTAATCCCATTTCTATAGAAAGAAAAAAATCCATATTTACATGTTTACATATTTCTGCAGGTAAACAAATGGAAAGACTGTTAAAAGTGATTACCTCTAGGGAGAGGAGTAAAAAGGGGCCAGTGAAAGTATATAATTTTTATGTTATAGCATCTCTATATTTTTACTGCTTATATGTTTTATAAAGAGAACAAATGCCTATATTATGATGTAATTTTTAAAAAATAATCAGAATAAAAGGCCTATCATCTAGATTTTCATCAAATTCTAGGCAGTTTCAGTGACAGTGACAAGGAAGGCAAGGGCTGTGGACACTTTCTCAGAAGAGAAAATTTTGAAGAAATTGGGGGTATTTTACTCGAGTAAGTGAAAACATAATTGCTCCAGGAAATGGAGCTATGGCCACTAGGTGAAAATCCAAGAGACACATTGGAACTTTCTAACCATTTGAGACCCCCAAATGTGAAATGGGCTGCTGTGAAAGGAAGCATGAGACTTCGTCACCAAAAGAACCAAGCAGAAACAAGGTAACTGCTCGTTAGGTCTATTTTAGAGGCAATCACTCTTGGCGGGTAAGTGAAGAGGGGGCTCAGAAGAAAGCATTCAAACCTAAGGTTCTGGGATTCCAAATGTCCTGGGTAGAGGTTAACACAAGAATTATTGTATATGACCTAAACCGTAGTCCATGAATATCTTTGATTGTGTCAAGAAGTAAGTCATCATAACATCCAGCTAGATGAGCATAGCTTCATAGGAAAATTCTTGGAATTTCACTCTTATGTGTACATAGGTAAGTTCTCTATTTTAAGTTTCAGATCCTTTACTATCAAAGTACAATCAGACCAGAAGCATCAGCTTATTAGAAATGCAGAATCTCAGGCTTTACCGCAGACCTACTGAATTAGAATCTCCATTTTAATGAAATCCGCCAGTCATTGCTATTCATGAATTTGTGAAGCACTGGTTTATCCAACTATCCATAGAAATTCTCTTATTGCCTAGCCTTTGAAGCCCAAATAAAAAGAAACAACCCATCACATGAAAAATAAAAGCCCAAATAATTAGAAATTTTGTTTACTATTGCTCATAACCAGGGAGAAATGATAAAAAGAGGAGAAAAAATGACCATATACATGCAGGTACTATATATATATTATACATATATTACCTATACATATATACACCACAGATAGATATATACATATACATATACTTACACAGAAACCCTAAACTTACTCTTTCTAGCTCTCAGTTTAAGTGAGTGGTCACCAACTGTTTTAAAGAGATTTTAGCTCACCTCCCTCCCCACAAGTGAATAGCACTCTCAACTTAATTAAACACTGACTAGAAGAAGATAAACATCTTTGAGACTTTTCTCATACATTCGACAGCTGTTAATACTTAGGACATCTTTAATGTCATATTTTACATTTTATGGTTTATTAAGAATTCTTTCTATTGTTTTTTAGCATATTAAGGGATTTTTGAGGTTTAATCCCTTAATCTTGATTTACTAGACTTTTAGTATTTTTTTCACATCAGTATTATTTAGGGCAGGGGTTTGTGGAAGGAGGTACTAAAAAAGATGAGTGAATAACCTCTTAAAGTGAAAAAAAACTTCCACGTAGCTGGAAATAGTCTAATTACCAGCTAAAGCCTTAGCAAAAATGTATTGGCTTTCGATTTATTTTACTATATCCATTTCCTGAATCATTTTGGTTTTTCACTTGTGTGCAAAAGAATTTAACGAAAAATAATGAATTCAGCAATGTATGGGGACATCACAGTTAAACCTTTTGCTGTATCTTCACAAAACATTGCTTTTCATAAACTGTTTTCTTAGCAAGTCCTGTTGCTCTCAGCAGGCTTTGCAGAGTTTAGAGCACAGTCTACCCAACTGGCCCCAGATGGAAAACACGCTCTTGAAATTAGATGGGTTTTTAAGTGTAGCTATCCACAGCCTTCTCAAGGGGGAAAAAAAAGCTCGAACAGAATGCATTTAGTAGCTTGGTCTCTAATTCCCCCAGCATCCCACCTATTTGGATGTTTTTGCTTTTGGCAGTGGAATTTTTCTAATTTAATTAACTCATTAGCTTTAGCAGATGACACAGTGTGAAAATTCTTTTCCCTAGTCACTTATCTAAATATTCTTCCAATCCCCTGGGGTTATGTGCACACTTTATTTATGTATTTTTAAAAGTTATTTATTTATCTGTTTCAGTTTTACACCGACTTTCCCCTTAAGAGTTCATGGGCAACATGTAGACATTTCATGCAATGAACTAGAAACCTTTCTTAAAGTGATAAATGGAGAGGAGGCAGAGGAGGGAGGGAACTAAATAGTGGGGAGTCTTTACAAAGAAAGTCTGAGAGAGAAGGAACAGATGGTTTGAGAAGAGCAGCCAGAGCTGAAATGCTTATCCTGGTCCAAGCCCCTGCCATTCCATCTCTTAGGTTTTAGTTCATACGTTGTAAAAATGTAGCAATACTCTGTGTCTGGAAATCAGCTGGCAACACCTGGAATGACAATAAAAGCAAGTTTTCCAAGATTATCCCAACAAAAAGTGAGTCTTTGCTCTGAAATCATTCACTCATTCACTTTTTTTTTTTTTTTGGTGAAGAAGATTGACCCTAAGCTAACATCTGCTGCCAATCTTCCTCTTTTTGCTTGAGGAAGGGGTTGACGCTGAATTTTGCACTTTAAATGAATGAATTTTATGGTATGTGAATTATATCTCAATTTTTTAAAGATTTAAATAATAAGCATTGTAAATTACTGCATTTTGGATGTCTACAGCTTCCAAGAGATTTCCCTGTCCTCCGTTCCTAAGGAACTTGGTTCAATTAATGTCGATTCTTTAACTCTTCCAGTTTACAGAAGATGCACGTGGAACAATAGCCGGGATTTCCACACCCAGCCTTCACTGCAGCTCCCCTGTTCCCCTTGTCATTTATCTGAGGTGGGGGCCGTGGAGCAGTGACTCTTAGGGGTCTGTCCAGCATTTAAATCATCAACTGTAAGCTACTGTATAGGTTCTAGGATGAGAAGTTTAATAAACATGAGCTCATGAAACCATTTTTTAAAACCAATTTTCATCATCATGAAACATTTTCCTCCACTTCAAAGAAAAAAGTTGTCACGTCCCTCAGAGACTATTTCCAGCCACTAATTTATCTGGCAAGGATGGACACCACATTGGGGAAATCTGTTAGCATTCAGTTTTCTAAATCAGTTTCAGGGTGCTGTTGGGATTTAAATAGAGGCTTTATGGTTGAAAATCACATAATTTGGTGTTTCTTTATACTCATGTCCAGAATGGAGGCAGCCATTTTCTCTTCAGTCAGAGTGAACATGCGTACACACATGCATGCGATCGTACACACACTGATACACGTTCACACACATGCAACAGAAACACACGCTCGTATATATGTGCGTGTGGGCGTGTGTGTGGTCATGTGTGTGCGCACGCACGCACACACACACACACACACACACACACACAGCCTTACCCATATACTTCAGGAATGGATGTATCAATAGCAGAAAGTTGTTGAACCAGTATATCTTCCAAAAGGAAACTGCTGTGTGTATGTGTTTAAAGTAAAAGAAAAGCCAACTGCTTTCCTTTAAGTAGACGAAAGATTGAGATGAAAAGATTTCAATACAAAGCTGACAGGAGTTTCAAACATTCTGTTAGGTGGTTATAAGCAAATCTTACGGATTCATAATCTCCTCTTTTTCCCTCCTACTCTATGCACTTTGAAATGAGAGCAGGGTGCTCCTGGAGAATGGTGGGGAGAAAGGAGGGAGCGGGTTTGGGAGCATCTGAGTCAGGATTCTCTGCCACTCTTGTCCTGGCTATTGGAAGTTCTCTTCATTCTCTAAGTGATGACCTCACTCTTTCCAAAACATTTGTGCATTAATTTGGAATCTGCATTTGATATTTCTATCTTTAGTCAACATTACTTTCTGCACAAAGCAGAAGACCAATTTAAGCAGGACTATTGGTGAGCTGGAGAGAGTGGGGGTAGGGAGGAAGATGCTGATCGAAAATGTTTGTATCCAACATTTCTCTCCTTTGGGGTCAGAGTTTGCAGACTAAGAATTGCTGGTTGCAGTGGCCAACGAAAGGCAGCTGCTGCTGCCGACAACTACGTGTCCCTCATCCCTTGAGAAAGAGAAGGAGATCAACAAAGGGGGCATAACTTCACCCCCTCAAACTGGTGCTCGATTGGCTGCGTGTTGGAGTCATTCAGGGATCTTAAAATAAGGGTGGCTGGGTCCCACCCCTAGCAATCCTGATTTATTTGGTCTGAGAATGGGCCTCGGTGACTCCCCAGGTGACTCTAATACGCAGCAAGGTTTGAGAACCCCTGCTCTAACCACTGGGTGCCAACCCTGGCTGCTGTTACCACGCCCTGGTGCCCAGGCCCATGCCCCTAGAGATTCCAGGGGTTTGGGATGGGGCCTGGGTGTGGGCATGTTTTACAAGCTCCCCAGGTGATTCTAAGGCGCAGTCAGGGTGGAGATCCGCTGAGCCACCTTGTCATTTGCTGCCCTCTGGGTTTGTTGTTGGCATGTTCATTTCTGCAGTTATTCTTTGTAGGATTTATACCAGGGCAGAGCCAGTGTGCTGGGTGCTCAGGGGATATGCCAATGGGTTTGACACAGTCTCTGTTCTCCAGATGTATATAGGCTACAAACAGTTGCATTTTGCATTGTTTGTGGCTTCATGAAGCTGACTGAAAAATATCTTAAATCTAGATATGGAAGGGCTTTTTCATACATTATCTCATTGGAACCTCACAATAACCTGGTGAGAAAGGCAGATTAGGAAATGTAAACTCACAGAAGTTAGAGAACATGCTCAAATTTATGTGGCAAAGAGGGCTGGGGGCCAAATCTTCCAATGCTTTTTGGCTCCAGCATTTTTTTCCATTTATTCTGGCACTACCGTTAATATTTCAAATCAGGGCCTGGGAGTGGAGGCTCAGAGAGACAGAAATTGAAATGGAGAAAACTATTCTCAAAATGTGTGTGAGAGTGAGTGAGTGTGTGTGTGTGTGTGTCTGCATGTGTGTGACTATGGGCATGTGAGGAAATATGCCTTTGAGGTTTTATTTAATGGTGTTGTTTGGTTACTGTGCTTCGAAAATTATCCAGTCTGTTAACAAAGTCTAGAAGAAAAAAGAAATTACTGGCATTCTTTAAGAATATTAAAGGGTCTGTCTAGCACTGAAAGGCCATTACTATCTGTGTGGAAAATTAAAGAGAGTTTATGAAGGCCAACTCAGATTTCTACAGATACCAAGAAATAGTATTTTTTATCAGCTAGAGAGAGTGTATGTGAGGAGGGGAGATCAGTATCAGTGACCATCAGTCAATAAAAAGATGCTTAATATCCTGTCTTCCTTCACCTCCCTGACTATTTTCCTCCCATGCAGGGAGGAAGCAGCTTCCAATTCGTCACTTGGAGGCAGATATGTGTTCTTTATAACCAGAGTTGTGAGAAGCCATAGAAAAGACATGAACACAACTGGGTTATGGTACTTTGTAAGTGGAGGCAGGACCTAAGCAGTAATTTTTAGGTTGATAATCGTTTTAAAATCATGATAAAATGTTTTCTTTGAGGCTTGGGTATGTCTGTGTGTTTGGCTAAAAAAGTAATTTCAGTGTTTTAAATGTGTATGGCACTTCTTTGCTTTAGCAATGCTATATTGCTGCCCTGCTCTTTACGTGATCATGAAGACAGCTGTAAACATTCATTCATTCATTTATTTATGCGAATAGCAAATGCTCATTGAGTGTCTGCCATGTCGCTGTGCATCAGGCGTTACACTATCTAGGAGGACATAGAACATAAAATCTTGCCCCTGCTCTCCAGGAGCTTGGTGTCCAGTAGAATTTTTAAATCCAGGCTATTATTTCAGAAGGCTCATAAGAAGAAAGCCAGGAGTTGGCCAAGGAAGGCTGGCTGCCTGTCCAAATGTAACTCTGTGGGCTGCACGTCAATCATTGTCAAGCCTGGAAAAGAGAAACTGCTGTAGATATTTCAAGCAAAGAGGGATTGAATGTAAGGAATTTGTTATGAAGCTGTTGGAAGGGCTGCAGGAGCAAAAGGGATAAGGTGATGGTACTCAGAGACTGGGAACCTGCTACTGCCCTTTCTTCTGCTGAGCTGTTGGAGGAATCATAGAAGTTACTGGAGCCTATAGTGACCTGCTGTGGATGCTGCTCAGCTGGAGCCAGAAGTAGGATGACTTTTCCTTTCCTTTCCTGTTGCCTTCTACCCTCCTCTCCCTCCTACTGGCAGAATCCAACTTGACCAACTGACTTAAAGGTCTTGGTAAGGTAGTTTGCACCTCTAGACCTGCAATACAGAGAAGAGTATAGTGGGGCAAGGTGGGGGGGGGTGGATGGGTGGGTGGTGGGGGTGGGGAAATCCAACAGTCAAATAACCAGCAGAGAGGGATAAGATCTGGGAGGAGCCAATGACTCCCAAAGTTTTCTCTCAATTTTTTAGACTCAGAAATTTGATTCTTAGTACACTGAGATGTGACCAGGCTTTGACATTTGACTGAAACTAACTCTTGTGGACTGAAACGTATCCCCTCAAAATTCATATGTTGAAGCCCTAACCCCCAACGTGACTATATTTGGAGATAGGGCCTTTTAGGAGGTAGTTAAGGTTAAATGAAGTCGTAAGAGTAGGGGCCTCATTCAATAGGACTGATGTCCTTATAAGAAAAGGAAGATACACCAGAAGCATGCGTACAAAGGAAAAGGGCATGTGAGGACATAGAGAGAAGGTGGCCAAATGTAAGCTAGCGAGTGATGTCTCACCAGAAACCAACCCTGCCAGCACCTTGATCTTGAACTTCCAGCCTCCAGAACTGTGAGAAAATAAATTCTTATTGTTTAAGCCACTCAGTCTGTGGTATTCTGTTATGGCAGCGCAAGCTGACTAGTATACTAAATAAATACATAAATGATGAATATAAAGAGTCAGATGCCAAATTGCAAATCTGTACTAAAAATGTAACTTTCCAAAAGATCGCCTACTTATATCTGCTGGTCAGCACATTCTTCTTCTATAAGTAAAACTACTTGGGCGTCAAGTAAAATTAGAAGGTTGATTTATGACAGTGGTCTCTGAGCAAGGGAGTTTGTTGGATGATACAAATGGCCAGTGTAATGCCAAAGTGTCTTTGGGATCTGACATACTCATTTCCCCTCTAGACCTACGGTTCTTGCTGGCTGTGTGTAAACGTAGGCACTCTCTTTCCCTGACCATGCTAGAGGTGGAGTGTATCAGCCTTCTCGACTTTTCCTTTGTGGACCCCTCTGCTTTTCATATTGACACATCCTGATTGCCATTTTGTTTCTATTGGGTGGCCTTGCTTTGATCCTTTTGGATAACTTTACTTTGATCCTTTCCCAGGTTGTATAATGGTTTACTTCACAAATTTTCAAGTTCTTGGGGTGGGGGTAGAACATATACTTAGGCTGATAATTGGCCAGGACACACTACTACGGCTGTAGTGCTTGTTGCCATTGACTGCCCTTCTGATTGATCAATACCTGTGCTGTCATTTGCTAAATGTTTTCAATGTCAATCTCTGCCTATATAATTGGCACCATAAAGTATGAAAGGAAATTGACCGGGTTAAGCTGTTCAGTCAGCCTTCCACATAGCAGGCTAGGCTATTTGAAAACTGTCAACAGGGTCTCTGTTTCCCAAATGACAGCCTCATCAGCCTATTGTGGAGCATAAAACCCAGTGACTAGAATTGCTCCGTTATGAGTTTAATCATATTTACCATAAGTGATAATCAATATATCTAATATTTAAAGCTTACCTACTGTGTGCCAGGCACTAGTGCAAACTCTTTAAATGGATCATCTCATTAATCATGGCAACAACCCTACTATGAAGAAGGTCTTATTATTGATCCTATTTATTGATGAATTAACTGAAGCTAAAATAGGTTAAATAATTTGTTTAACATTATCAGCTAGTAAGCAGTAAAGTAGAAAATCAAACCCTAAGATCAACCATTGTGTTTAGAACAAACAAGTTACCTTGACCTACAAGACCCTGTGTGATCTGGTTGTTGCTTACATTTTGGAACTTTTCTCTCACAGTCTCTTCCTAGCTTGCTTTGTTCCTAATAAACTGGTGCCCTTATTCTAGGGCACATGAACTTCTTTCCCAGCTGCTTCCCAGTGGAAAGACTGGTCCCTCTACCTGGAATGCTCTTTACTGGTATTTTTACATGACTGGCTCCTACCCTTACCATTCTATCTAAAATTTTCTCCTCTTCCATGTACTTGACACTCTCTGATACCACCTACTGGGGGTTATTTCCTTCATAGCAGGTACGTATCATGGTTTGGAGTTGTTTACTTATTTATTTTCTATATCCTCCTACTAGATGTAAGTTCCATAAGGCAGGGACTTGGTCTCTCTTATACGTGGCTGTGTCACCAACATCTAAGTACTGGGTCCTCCATACATTAGACACTCAATAAATACATGCTAAATGCCAAAGGATTATCTATTCTGACTTATCAAACCACAGAGGTCTTTGGAATAAGACTTAAGTGGGCATGTTTTTGATGGAAAGGGAAATCTCAGGGCCTGAGTAGTCTCTCTAGCTGGATCCATTATTACAGAGAATATGCTGAGCTACCAAGAGGGGGCTGCCAAGTGGGTGGGAACAGCTGAAAGGAGGAAAGACAAGCCCCCAAACAAATTTCAGTTGACTACTAGTGTTTCCTATAGTAATAGTATAAAACTAACTTTGTTCTGAAAATGCTGCTGGGAGTTTGTTTTTAACTACTAGGCCCTACCAACAAGCAAATATTAAGAGCTTACTATATTTAAAGAACTATCCTAGGCGATGATGGTGATTGATAAGTTAAGTCCCTAGGGACTTCTATGAAACTTGGAAGAGAAAGGAATCGTTGCCAAATGGAGTGACTAGGAAGGTCCTGTGAAGGAAATGGGACCTGAGCCAGGCACTGGAGTGGGGGGGCCGAGGGTGGGGCGGGGGTTAGACCAGATGGAGGCGAGAGGTGTGATCAAAAGTGTGGTCTCAGGAATGTGCTTAGTGTGTTTGGGGATTGTAAAAGACTAGCTGGCAGGAAGTAGACCTTGAACATGATGTTGAAAAATTTGGATTTTATCCTGAATTCAGAATGGACTCTTAGGAGTTTCTGAGTGGACCAGTAATGAATTAAAATTAGTGTTCCTGGAAGTGAGAGATGGAATGACTAAGATGGAGGAGGGAGCCTATGGCTGGAAAAGGAGTCCATCAGTTTCCTACGATTGACTGTAATTTGGGCACACCCTCTCCAAGGCACAGCTGTCTCAACCGTCTTCCTTGCAAAGGAAACCAAGAGGAAGCCACATGCTGTGGGCTGTGAGGTCGAGTCCATGGCATCCTCGTCAGACTTGGCGCAATTGAGGGAGTTGTGAAAAATATTTCTTTTCAATTTCATTAATAACTGGTATAGCATTTTATTAAGTTCAGCTCTTCTATATCAGCAGTACAATGGCTATGTGTTTTGTGCAGATTATGAGCAATTTCTGTGCCTCAAAGTGCCTTTTGAATCATCAAAGACAAATTATGTCCAGTATTTAAGATTAACTGCTTTTAATGTAATCTGTGCATAATTATAACTTACGTGTAAGTTATAATTTATTGCCTTTAAACCATTTTTACATACATCATTTAGTCGCCATCGTTGTTTTTGCAGTTGAGAAAAATAAGTTTCAGAGAGGCTAAATTACTTGTCCAAGGCCACTTGGCTAATAGGTAGGAAAGCCTGGGCTTGAGCCTACTTTTTTTTTTTTTCAAGACTTTTACATCTTGATGAAAACCGGAAGCTGGTGCTTAATATGAATGGTACATCCTTACTAACCGGAATGCTTAATCATTCTAAAGCAAGCATCTCATTGGAGTGCAGGATTGACTATATCTGATATGGTAAAATGCAGTGGGTGTTCAAGTACTCATTGAAAATAATGATGTCATCCACCATTCATTCTGAATCACCCTGTCCCAAAGGGAATGTATCTTATAATGTTCCTCAAATATGTTTAAGTTAAATATTTTTAAATTAAATATTGACAATAACGTTCATATTTCAGTTTCTCCTCATTGGGCCTTGGGCTCAATAAGTCTTGGTTATGGAGTGTGGTTTTGTCAGTTTGATCTCATGGAATTTGCAGACAATGTCTATGTGCACAGTAACAGAATGATTCTGGCCGATAGAGAGAGGACGGGCGTGAAGCAAGTGTGGCATGAAACGGACTGTTTGCTTTTTTCCACAGTCTGCTGATTCGACCTGCAAACCCATTCCCCAACTCTATTAGCAAAACCTATAAAAACACAGAGGCCTCCATAAAGAAGACTGTGACATTTGCAACCGGAGAGGTCTTTTCAATTGAGAGAGCCCAGTTCTATCCTTATTATTTGGGTCTGGGTATTTTTGAATTCAACACTTGTTCTTGGTTAGAAAGTTAAAAACAAGGGTCTAAACATTGTTCACTTGGATAGTAAAACACGTGTTCACTTTTTGCAGTGACTCTGGAAACAGAAGGGGAGTTCTTATAAATCACAAAGGAAAATAAATAACTTCACTCATGGAGGGAAAGAGACAGCTTGAGAAAAGGGACTTTGGAAAAAGGCTGTCTCTAGACAGCAGTCTTGTGGTAAGTACTAAATATTCATTTACCACTATATGTTTTGGCTTAAAATGCATTATTCTTTGACTGTTATTTCCTGAACCCTGTGCTTTTGAAACTTCCATTCCAGTTACCCCATTAGCAATATCCCCTGGGATTTTGTTTCATTTATTTTTTACAAAGTCAAAAGCCAGCAAATTATTGGAATGTTTGTATAGTGTCTTAATAGGCAAATGTCATAATCTGTCAACATTATATATAATTACATTAATTCCAGCCGAAGTAGACTTTAACCTATACAAAAACACTACTGTACAGCTGATGCCAGATGCCAGGCCTATATATAGTTGTTCCATCCCGTTTATCTTAACTTTGGGGATAAGTTGAAGAAGAATTCAATAGAGCTTCAAATATTGAAGAGTGAAGAAAGTCTCTGAGATCTTCTTAGGTATGTAAATTAGTTTAATTGTCCATAAACTTTCTTTCTAAAAGTTTTAATGCTGATTAGCATCATTTTTAGCAACCTGGTTGGGTTCGCTTTCATGTATGAGAATCTGTTTGTCCAAGGAAATAGACTAAGTCACTGATTTCTGAAGGTTGGCCACTCTGACAGTCTGTGACCTAAGATGTGCAGGTCACCTCTTCTGTTCCATAGTGCATGTGAACAGATCAAGAAATCAAATTAAGAAAGTCACTCATTTCTCTCTTGCTCATCTACTGAAATAGAAATTTAGCCTCCTTCTTTCTTTTGCATGTTGTATAGGGATGTGCTTTATTCATTTGTGTACTCCCAGCACTTGGCCTGGAGTCTGGGTCACAGCAGGCGTTCAATAGAATATTTGTTGAATTGATTTATAAGTTGCCCTTTTCCAAGTCTTGCTGCTGTAAGTCTTGCTCTACCCGTGTATAGATTAGCTGTTTACCCCATAACTGCTGAGGCTTCACATCTCAATCTGTTATAGATGTGAGTTTCTGGGAATTGAGAAAAGGATTGCATTAAACTTTTGTGTCTAGTTCTTCTCTTGTTATTGGAGTCAATTTCTGTGTGCTGTGCACTGACCAGCATACCAGGCTAAGAAATTTTATAGTATTTTAAGTTCTCCTCCCAGTGGATGTGCCTTGTTCTTCTCATCTCTTAGGTCTTTCTATCTCCAGGTAGAATGTGGTGAAAAGTGTGTGTGTGTGTGTATGTGTGTGTGTGTTTATGTTTATATGTCTATTCCCTTTGCAACTTGTGGAGAAACTTAGGATAAAGATATAATTTCTTAGCCTCTTCTTTGCAGAAGAAAACACTTCTTGCATATTATTTTTCCAATAGGGTCTGTCTTATGCCTAGGCAAGGGACAGAGATGCCCATATACTATGACGTGAGTAGCACAGGAAAGGTTCTCCTAACCCAAAAATATCATCCTTGCTGGTTGGTCCCTAAAGCCCCAAATTCTGCCTTAGGTTCCAGAGAATATGCAAAGACCTTATAAAAGCAAGCATGGTAAGCTATTGTCTTTCAATAATTCACAGTAGCATTCATTAATAAAAGGTCTTGGATCATTTCTAAATGTCAACCAGATGAGCAGAATTTTGTTGAGGGAATTGGTAAAAAAAAAAAAAAAAAAGGATGCAGAGCACAGAGTGCTAGAATGCAGTGCTGGGTTAGGGCTTGTAGGGTGTAGGGGAGGGGGAAGTGGATTACCATGACGACATTAGGTACCTGAAAATCAAAGAGGAAAGAGACTCAATGAAATCTTTGCCCACATATAAATTTTTCTTAAGGACAGACTTGACTGTGAGCATAAATCAAAGCCTGTTATATTACCAGTGCTAGCTGCAAGCCCCAAACCCAGCTTGCATTCCCATTGGCACATGGCCCTACCCTGAGTCTTGTGGGGGCTGCGAATCTGTTTCTTGACTTATGGAATAAAAGAATGCTGTGAAAATGAGAACTTGTTGCTTGGCACCAACTGAGAAACTTAATCCTGTTAAATCTCCCTAAATGATGCTTAGGAGAGTTTTTACACTAGTGAAATATCTTTCTTGTTTCCTAGAGGCAGATTAAGTGTTACATCTGCATGCCCAGATTGGGAAAATCCTGAAAAAGATTGTCTCTCCTATGACTACATGGCCCAGTGTATGGAGGTGCCTAAATGCTATTCAACATTATACAACTTAGGCCGTGTGACTATAATTTTACCTTCTGTTTTAGTGTTATGTTCTTTCCTCATATAAGACACTGCTACTGGGACAATGACAGCAAGAGTGTTCTTTTCGAGTTGGTTCTTTGAGAGTAGGAACCATTGAAAGCCCCTTGGGTGAGCTCTATTGTGACTGTCAGGAAGAGAGGGAGATGGGATGAGATCAAAGCTGACTGGCCTCTAAAGGATGCAAACCCAAGACGTGGTCCTACTCTTTGGCTCCATGTGGAAGCCACACAAATAACTATGCAAGAAATATATAGAGTTGATTCTAGATAAAGGATACTGGGAAATACAAAAAAAAAAAAAAGAAAACACTTGGCATCATATTATACACTCTTCATTTCCAAGGCTTGTTTATTTTGTTTTTTATGTTATGTGATGTTATTTTTTGAATCATAGAATGCTAAATTGAGAATGAGTTATCCAGTCTCCTCACTTTGCAGAAGGAGGAGTTAATACTCAGTGAGGTTAAATGCTTTCCTGGGGTCACACAATTAGGATACAACCAAGAGTAGAACCGAGGTTTTCTCCCTGTCACTTCAGTTCTTTATGTTTCATTACATAATACCCCAGGAAGAGCAGATGTCCTTTTGGAAAACTGAATAGAGAAAAGGGAAACATATTAAATTCTTAAGTCTTGAAATTCTGCTGCAATAATCATCATGACCCATATTTTTGCGAGTTAGGAGGCCCAGAGGTAATTTCCACTTTCAGATTTTGCAGGAAAATATTCCTCATAATGTAGTGCAAGAATAAGGTACTATTAACTTCATTACACTTTTTATTTTACATAATCAAATCATGAAGTGTTGAGCAGAAATTATAGCTCCCTTGTAACAGCTTTTAAATGTTTAAGCTGGAGGAGCCACAGAATAAAGAAACTCACACTCCAGATACTGAAAAAGGCTCCAATTGAGAGATGTGAGTTTGTGGTCCCTAGTCGCAATTTTGCTTTCAGAACCTGAGACGGGGAGGGTTTGCACGT
The DNA here is from genome assembly GCF_020826845.1 of Diceros bicornis minor. Taxonomy (NCBI): domain Eukaryota; kingdom Metazoa; phylum Chordata; class Mammalia; order Perissodactyla; family Rhinocerotidae; genus Diceros; species Diceros bicornis. Next base: position 19,325,137 of record NC_080749.1, on the reverse strand, counting down.
GTGTACGTGTGTGTGTGTGTATGTATGTATGTGTGTGTGCACCCTGGTAACACTGAAGTATTCTTTGATGTTGATGATTTTTTATTTGATAAATCACCCTTTTTAAGAAGAAAGTGACAGATAAGTGAAACTGAAATGAAAAATATGCTTCAATGTGGGGGGTAAAGACCCCGAGAGAAAGACAAGTGAGTACAAGTTTGCCTTCACCAGTGGGAGTGTGCCGGGTAGCCACATATTCACAGCAAGTACGGTCTTCTCTCTGATAACAATAAAAATCACCCCAGAAATCAACGCTTCTTCTTGACCCAAAGCTGTTCAATCCACCCCAGGACGCTTTTTGATCAGAAAATGTCAGCATTTCATACTGTGCTTTTTTATTTATAAGAATCGTTCCTAGGTTGCATGTATGGCTATTTGACACTTGTAGCTGTGATAGCATTTTGCTGATGAGAAGGCTAGGGAGTGAATTATCTTTTTTACCAGCTCATATTTCAATAGCAAACATTCTCTTTTAATTTGGGGAAAAATTACTTTTTGCTTTTAAGCACAGATGGGAGTGACAGCTTCTTTTATGAATGATGAATTCCTTCGTGGTACTTCTATTCCTTTCTCCCCGCCGAAGGGAAGGCAAAATCTTGGCCATACTAGATCCTCAGCTCTGACAGCAGAGCAGTTTTGATAGGAGCAGAAAAGGGCTTCAATTCATCCTTCAGCCTGTTGATGGTTTGCCTCCAAATCATTAGAGTAATTAGGCCTTCCACAGGCACACATTAACTAAGTCAGTCGACAACGCGTCATTGAAAACCTGCTTTATATTTAAGACATTTTAGTAGTTATAGGATGTGCTGGATAGTTGCCGTTTTCCCCTCTGGATCCACTCTATCCTTCTCTACCTGGCTGTGCACCCCCGGAGGATGTACCACGTGGAGTTTGTCAAAAGGATTCCCGGTCTTCTGGTATCTGGTTGGGTTTGGACAATGGGAGGACCTACTAGGAGATCAATCAGAGGTTGGGAGGAGAGAAGGTCAACTTCATTGTTTTCCTGCTGTCCCTGCCTGGTTATGGGCCACAGTGACTGGGCTACTCTGCCTATGGTCACAGCTTTTGTTGGGCAACCCTCTCCATAACTCTAGCTACAGTTATAACCACAGCTCTCTCTGTGTTCTGGCACCTTCTGTCTCCCCATGCCTCTTCAGTCTTCTTGGCGGTAATGACCCCTGGATGTTGCCAGCCCACCTCATGTTGGTTTGCGTTAGGTCTGCACACATTTTATTGAATAGTTCCTTTACCAAACTCTCCTCAATTAGATGGTTTGAGTGTGCCATCTCTTTCCTGCAGGGTCCCCTGATTGATACAAGGAAATACTCCTCCTCAAAGTGTTTATAGTTTATTTGTGGAAGCTGACCTTATAAGCAGGAAAAATAATATAGCGTGGAGGAGGTAAACAATGTGACACTGACAGTGACAGGAGCTGAGATCACTGTGGGATGATCTAAGGAGGCACTATGGAGGAGCTGTAATTAGAGCTGTGCTTTGAAGTGATGGAGAGAATTTGGTAAGTGATGACTGGGATAGAAGAGAAGAAAGAGGAAACCCAAGGATATTGTCGTATACTCCTGTGACAACCCATTTCATTGCTGAATTATTTTTTCCAAGGGAAACTTCTTCCTTGAATCGTATTATGGGGGTTAATTTTATGTGTCAGCCTGACTGGGCTAAGAGATGAACAGATAGCCAGAAAAACATTATTTTTAGGTATGTCTGTGAGCATGTGTCCAAAACAGATAACCATTTGCATTGGTCGACTCCATAAAGAAGATTGCCCTCACCACTGAGGGTGGGCTTCATTTGATCCACTGAGGACCTAAATAGAACAAAAAGGCAGAGGATGGGTGAATTTGCTCTCTGCATGAGCTGGCACGTCCATCATCTTCTGTCCTCAGACATTGGTTCTCCTGGTTCTTGGGTCTTTGGACTCAGACTGGGACTTATACCACTGGCTCCCCTTGTTCTCAGGCCTTGGGGTTTGGGCTGGAACTATACCACCAGCTTTCCTGAGCCTCCAGCTCACAGACAGCAGATCATGGGACGACTTAGCCTACATAATCACATGAGCCAATCTCTTATAATAAATCTGTGTGTGTATGTACATGCATATATATATATGTACCCACAGACATATATATATCACACACATACACACAGAGAAACAGAACCACGACCAATTTAAATCTCTGCTGTTTTATCTTCAGTTATTTCCTCTGGTTTAGTGATTGGAAGTAATTCTAAAGCGGGGGTCAACAAACCCTGTAAAAGACAACAGAGTAAACATTTTAGGCTTTGTGGGCCAGATGAGCAGTCACAACTACTCCACTCTGCTGTTGTAGCAGGAAAACAGCCACAGACAACACATGAACAAATGGACATGGCTTATGTTCCAATAAAACTTTATTTACAAAGACAGCCAGCAGGCTGGATTCTGAAGGATATCTGCATGCTTTCAAGAAATGGGAAACTTGCAAGTCCAGAGTCACTTTCCCTGGGTGTTAACTTGCTGAGTGGTGACTTGTGTTTACCCTTAGGATACACAATACCCTGAAGTTACCCTGAGGCAGGCAAAGGAGCAGGTTTATGCTGTTGAGCAAAGATGTGTGTACAAGTGGCAAGAAGGTGAGCAAAGGGGAATATTTTAGAAAGCTCAAAACTCACGGAGACTTTTTCTAAACGTAAAATAGGGACATTGTTAGTGTTGCTCAGTGCAGCCAGTGGATTGTGAATACTAAGAAAAGCATCGACATTTTATAGTGTTTCAGGCCTGACTGTAGCTTTCTTGACTCTTGGTGCTACAATTAAACCCCTCACTATAGTGACACTGTACAGAACAGAAACTACCAGGTTGCTAGGGAAGGTTTCTAGCTACTCAAATCTCAGCTACCCTTGACCCCTTCTACTAATGGAAACATATATAAAGTATGGTCTACTCAATGCCTCTGAGTGCTGGGCAAAGGCCAAGTTGTCCTCTGGGAAGCCTGACCTTTGTTCTCTCATATCAAGATTGTTGGAGATTTCCCAAGTGAGCATCAAGTGCAGGAGAGTCAACAAATGAGAAGGAGCTTTTTATTCTTCCAACTGCTTCATGCCCGTTACAGGGCTATTATCTCAGCTGTCTCCCGGATGTCCTGAGAAGAACAGAGACCATGTGCTGGAGCCAGGTGTTGGAAGGTGTGGTGATGTCTGAGGATCCAGTCAAGGTGCTTTTTAGGAAAAAGCAACAGGTGGAGAACAGACCAGCTTTGGCCTGAGTTAGCAACCTTTCCAAAGTGGTGTGATGAATCTTTGCCTGTTCCCCCTTGAAAGTGGGCAGTGGTGGAGTTAAAGAAGTGTTAGACCCTTTAATGAATATTTACCCAGTGAATCTGCTCACCAGCCTAGCTAAGCCCATCATGGCAGGTCAAGAAAATGCTGGAGAAATGCCATCTCCAGCTGCCCTCCAGGAGCACAGATTGGGGACTATGGATAGATTTGGGGAAGATGGGTTGGGAGAAGACAGGAGGCTTGGCCAGGTGGGCACAGCCCATAGTACATGGTTACTAAGGGTCATAAGGAACTCCAGATGAGCAGAAAGAGATCAGAACCCAATGAGAACCGGGCTGGGAGGGAGGCTGGAAACTGGAGCAACACCACTGCTGAGGACAGGGTCTGAATGGAGGGCAGGACAGAGGAGCAGGAAGAGGATACGTCTAAGCTGTAGGCATAGCATATGTCAGCAGTGGGGGCTGATAGAGTCTAACATTGAAACCCCTTTAGCAGACAGCTCAGCGTGTTCAGGCAGAGAATCGTGCATTGAGTCCAGACCAGGAAGGCCTCCTTTCCTTGGTAGTAAGAGCTGAAATTTATTGAGGCTTGCTATGTGCCAGACCCTCTGCTCAATGCTTTAGATGGAAACTATCATTTAATCCTCATGACAACCCTTTGAGGTAGGAACTCTAATTATTTCTGTTTCATAGATGAGAAATCTGAAGCTTAACAAGTTAACTTCCTCAAGGCTATAGAACTGGTGAGTGATAGAGCTGGATTTCAGCTGAGGTCTGCCTACCTCCAGACTGCGCTGCCCACTGCCGCTGCACAACTGGCAGCTCAGAAGCAGAAAACCTTTTTATGCCAGGGACTGGGAGCTCCTTACATGGTGCTTCCCAACCTTAAAGAGCCCCAGCCTCAATGTAAGCCCCTAGAGGTTTACATGTGATTTAGTACATCTGCCATATCTCTGCCTCCTGATGAGAGAGGCTACACCTGAACTGTCAAAGGGGTGGAGGTGGGAGGGGGAGGGTTATAGGACATAAAGAATGCACATGTTGGAACTTGGTCTAGGCCTGCTTTCTGGTCTCGTGCTTTTCCTGATTAGCCAGGTCTGGGAACCTACTTTTGTAGAGATTAAAGTTTATAATAGCAGATATATAATATCCTATATCTGTAATTTTGTATTTTTACCCAGAAGAGGACTGATAGCAGTGTGTACATGTACAAAGTGGAATTATTGACTAGAATGGAAGGAGAGTAGGGAGGAACTGGTGAATGATGGGCACATCTAAAGTATAGCTGTCCTCCAGTATGCAACGGGGTTTGTCACTTGAATGATGATCCTACCAAATGGCTGCACATTCTTCTGGCTGGGCCACTGACTGATGGAGGTGGGTGGGGAGCCAGCAGCATTTCCCATGAGAAGATTCCCCCCAAAATGCCATTTGTTTGTCCACACCTGCAGTTGGTGCTCCCTCCTCTAAGAAGTGTCTGCCTTCATTATGGCGATGGCTCACCCTGAATGACTTCACTTCCCTCCTTTCCTTCCTCTCATCACCGAACATAAGGCAGACTGCCGTCATAACCATATCTTCCAGAGTTCTTATTAAAATGCCCTTTCCTGAGCTGCCATCATACTCAATTCTGGTCTTGATCACTGCACTTACCGCTTTTGTCATGTGCCTGTCTCCCCTAGAGCAGCCTAGACACCGTTGACACTGGGGACTCTGTATTTCTTTGTTGTGGGGTGCTGTCCTGTGCATTGTGGGATGTTTAGCAGCATCCGTGGCCTCTACCTACTGGAGGCCAACAGTACCACTCCCCCGGTTATGACAACCAAAACTGTCTCCAGACATGGCCAAATGTCTCCTGGGGAGAAAAATCAGTCCTGACTGACCTGAGCTGTAAGCTTCTTGAGGACATGAGACCTGTCATGTTCACATTTGTATCCCTAAAGTCTGACACATAGAAAACGCTCAGTGAAATGAATGAACAAGTGACAATTTACCAGTGAGGAGCTGTTCCCGAGCTAAGTACACACTAGCAGGAGATCCTGGATATGGAGTAAGGAGGAACTACCTGGGGAAGGAACTCCCTGAGTGATGATTGGGAAGGTTGGAGAGGGCAGATAATACCCTGCTTTTCAGTTTTGCCCAAGGGTGATTCTAGTGTATGTATAAAGTTTTTTGTTTTACATCAGAGATTCTTAACATGATATCTGGACCCTCTTGAGTCCCAAGGTGCTTGATAGGGCAAAATTATTAAAAGCCTTCAGGGGATTTTGAATTCTTTGAAATATATTGTACTAGATATTATGTGTATGTGCATTTTTCTGGGGAGCAAGTGCTTAGGTATAATCAGATTCTCAAAGTTATCTGTGACCCAAGAATGGTTAGTGGCTTCACCTGCCATTAGTCTAGCAAGCCTGGCCCATAGCACGTGCACACAGGTGGCTTACCTTGCCCAGGTCACAGAGCAGGATCTCAGCAGCACCAGCCTCCCTCACCTTTACTCAGCTGCTGCTGTGAGCACTGTCTGCTTGCCTCAGATGTAGCTCTGTGCATCCTTGGGGTCTCAGAGATCACTAAATCAAAATAGGAATTGGAAACATTTTGAAAGCCCTTTGCGAATGCTATTATCAACAGATGATAAAATGATACCGCTTCTACAGCAGAAATACGTACAAATGAGCAGAGACGTTTGCTTGGCATGTTCTGTGTTTTCTTAGGACTCAGAGATCTGCTTGTCATTCTCCTGATGTCTCACCATCTTTCAACAATGGGAATCATCAGATCATATAAGTTTCCATGGCAACTGAGTTTTCTGCATCATCCTCTGGCAACCTAAGATCATTCCTGCAGCAGACTCTCTAGTGCTTTGTCCGTAAAAAGAGGTAGAGCTTTCATCAATCTCCTTAGAAACTGGTCCTCAACCCTATAGGCATCTGAGTGTTCCCTCTGCTAGGTGCCTGCTTTCCTTTCTAGAGTTTCTAATTGATCAGCACAGGAATTGAGCAACTACTAGGTTCAAAGCACTGTGAAGTGCTAAGAGTGAAGAGCTAAGTGAATGCTAAGAAATACAAAGCATGATTTCTGCTTTACAAAGCTTAAAACAATCTAGTCACATGCACAATCATAGTAATCCAGGAGTAGACGGTGGTGGAAACAACCAGAGTGATGGGATTTAGAAAGAGCAAGTTGCTCTTCTGGCTGTATTGATCAGGGAGGGCTTCCCCAAGGAGGAGAGCTTTCATATCTCCTTCTAGGAAATTGGTCCAGATTTAATCTATGATGTCTCTGAGTTCCCTGAAGCAGAAATTTATTGAGACAACCACTGTGTCTTGAAAGAATAGAGTATGAATCCAAGGTACCTGGCTAATACTTGAAGAATTGCCGAGATCTGAAGAAAGCTCTATTGTAATCCTGAATTATCATCTTAACTTTCCTCTTGTCCCCTCTAGCCACCCCTCCCCACACTTCCATTAAGATTCTCCTACCCATACTTCCTAGGACAAAGCAAAATGCATCCCACAGCTAAATCATTTTGATTTTCTTTCTTCTCCTTCATTTATCAGTGTATGTTATACCAGCTGTATGTATATTAGCTGTATTTCAGCAGCCTGTCTCACACTAATTTACCACCCTGTACTATAGTTCATTATTATCAATTAATATTTATTAAGCATCCACAAGGTTCATGGCTATGAATTAGACAGGATTTTCATTACTTTTTGTTGCATTGCCATGTTCCATTGCCTTGGCTCAGCTTAGCCAGTATTTATGATCTTTCTGCCAGTTTCCTATTCATGTGACAGCCCTTATATTCATCCCACTTTCAATTAATATTTCAAGAGCAAATCCAGGAGCCATTGTATTAAAACGCTTCACTTAACACCAGATGCACTGCCTCGATTCTGTCCCTTTCATGTACTAATTTTGCATTTCTCTCCTAACACAGAATCACATTTGTCTGGGCTGCTTTCTACAAGCCCAAACAGTGGTTCCTCCTGGTTCCTTTACATTCCAGGCAGTTCCAGGTGTTTCCTCCTCATAAATTTCAGTTCTTTAACTAGGCTTAATGGATCATAATTGTCCATTTCTCAAGATGCCTCTGAGGTTTGCTTGCCTTCTGTCTTTCAGCACCTTTTCCATTCTTAGTTTTAAGCAATTGTCTTCAGCTTGGTAGGTTTCCTAATACAATTAATTCATTAACTGCTCTCGTGCACATAGATATGTTGAGGGAAATAAAATCATTTGGTCTGGTAAATTCTGGAATCCATCTGTCAGAGCCAGAAGATAAGTGGGCTCAGGGGCCGTTGGCCTTGTGAGGAGGAGCTGTTGTCAGAGGCCTGCCACCCCTGGAGATGGTGAGGCCTTGAAGGCTGGCAGGAATCTGGTGTGGGTGGGCTGAGCATGAAGTCCTTGAGGGCACCAACTAGATATGGCTGAGATGAGGCTAGTGCTGTCACTCCCTTCTCCCCAAGTGGTATCCTAGTTAGATGGCGGTGGTAGTAGTATTTGGAGATCTCCTGAGCCAAGTTTGGAGCTCTACAGGTAGGTCCCTGAGGCCGAATATCTGACCTAATTCCTGTTTAGTGAGGTGTTGCAAGGAGAAAGTGAGGGTGAGAGAGAGCCAGGTCTAACGTGGTTAGCATTTCTCATCCTCTTAGGAGGACCAGAATAACTTTCCATAGTTTTGCCTACAAAGACTGCATGAACAATATCATTTCCTTATTTACTGATCAGTCAAGGTCCTGGAAGGAAATAGATGGCACACTCAAGCCAGACGATGGAGGAAAGTTTAATAAAGGGACTCTTACAAAGGGGTGGCAGGATGTAGGGAACTCAACAAGATAATAGTGCAGCGCCCTGAGGCTAGAAACAGTGCGGAGCCATTACCACAGCTGGACCTGAAGGTCAAGGGGACAAAGTGGCCACAGAACCATGTGGCCATAAAGAGAGAGCCACTTGGCAGGAAATGTTACCTTGGGTGGAGGGGTGCAGCCAACCAGTGTTGGCCCAGCAGAGAGGGGATCAGGACGTAAAACGTCTTGCCACACTCCCCTCCCACTCTCTGGGCCCCTGCTGTCACCTCCCATTTTCTAAACCCAAGTGAGGCTAGAGGGAAAGAGGCCCATGTGTCACCCTGGGGCCCACAGCAGAGTAGAGAAGGGTAGGGTGTGGATGTGGAGGGGCCAACAGAATGTATCCAGTGCATTTATCCTATATAATAGACACCCTGCCTCCATCCCTCTCTTCTCACATTTCTGGGATGAGAAGAAAATACTATTCCTAAGTCAGACTAGTTTATTATTTATATATTATCAGAAATGAGTTCCTTCATGTTGTTTTCTAGTCCGTTGTCTTGGACTTGCCAACTTGATTTGACTAGAACAATATGATGTGACACCTTCAGAACACAAGTTCCATGTGGCCAGTGACGTGGTCTTCAGGGGTCCTAATAAAAACGCCTAGTGCAGGGCTATGTACAAGTGTGTTACAAGGAGGGTACGAGGAGGGTAATATAGTGAGTTGATCACTGCATTAGAACTCCAAGTCTGTAGATTTAAACTTGAGGTGAACTCTTAAGTAGATGTGTGGGCTTCAGCAAGTTTCTTAAACTCTCTCAATCTCTGTGTCCTCAATAGCAGGGTTGCCATGAAGGTAAAGTGAAATAAAGAGCAAGGAGTTGTTTTGGCGACTGTAGGGCTATATGCAAATGAAAGGTATTGGTAGTGCAGTGATGCAGCTCCTACCTGCTGAACTTCAACTTATCAAAAGTATAAGCAGCTGTGGCAGCTTCAGGAAGAAACCTGTACTACCAGCCTACTGTTTACAGAGCACTCATTTTAAAGGGTACAGTGGAAATGGATGCCATGTAATGTAGTGGAAAGAGCGTGGACTGGCTGGAGTATCAGCCTGAACAGATTTGAATCTCAGCCTGCCACGTACTGTCTTGCCTGTGTGAGCCTGGCCATGTTATCTTCTCTGCGCCTCTGTGTTCTCATCTATACGAAGAGGTGATAATCTCCTACTCAGAGGGCTGTGAGGAGAATCGAGGGAAAGAATTCAAACAGAGCACACAGCACCGTGCTTAGTGTGCAGTCTCCTCAATGCTGAAAATACGTGAAGCTGGCTGACATGGCCACTCCAGATGGCAGTTTTCTTTGTCTGCAGATGGAGGCATTCAGAAAAGATTTTTTTTAAATGTTTGGTTTGCATATATTCATATATGATGCTTAAAAATTGAATGGCATATCCATGATGTTATCAACCAGAAATGTTCACCAGATGCTGACTACAGGTTTTATCAGACCAAACCTAGGAGTCCTTTCTTCCTAGTCCAATTGCTCAGTAGTGCCCTATTAATGAGCTGTACCCGAGACCTTCTTATATGGAGCATTTACATTTTTCTGGAACTTATGGCCTACTGCTCTCACCCTTGAAGCCCAGCCAATGTCTATTTATAACAGGCCATTTTATTCTAAAGGCTTCTAGAAGTGCCCATAGTCTTCCAAGCAAGAGTACAATGACTCCCTGTGCACAAGGTCCTGCTGTGTCACCTGCCCCAGGCCCTGTGCCTCTGATAGAATCAGGCTGGAAACTGGGCTGCAGAGCCCCCCTTTTGTCTTATGCTTTCAATTGCTTTGAGCTGTGCCAACTTGGAGCAGTGGGAGATGAGATTTGGGGAAGGGGCTGGGGATCATTTCCCACGTGACTCCCTCTCTTTACTTCGATGGGGGAAAACAGGCTCGGAGAGGTCGAAGCGGGAAAGATTTTCCACTACATAAAGAGAACGAAAGAGGAAACAGGGTCCCAGTGGCCTCTTGCCAGGCCCCAGGAATGCGCCAACCCTGGGAATTGGCCCCTGGCCAGCCTCCTCAGAGGCTGCTGACTTGGGAAAACTGGCTCTCTGGCTGCTGCCAAGAATGCAGACAATGGTCTTTTGGATATTTCACTTTTGAAAGTTAGGCTTTTGTTTTATTATCACCAAAGGTAACATTTATTGGGCACCTGTGTATGCATGCCAAAAGATAAAATGCATGATTGGAAGTCAGTGTAACTTAAACAGAGCAGAAACACCAGGGTCCTCATATATTATTTACAGCCTACTTCTAATTAGGACTTAATCCTTTGCTCGGGTACATTGCTACCTTAAATGTGAGTGCTGAGTGGGACTGAAATTCTAGAATTAAAAGTAGTTTTTAAGTGCTAAAATGAGCTGTATTATGTCACCTGAAAAGACTGACATAAATGGAATCAGTTTATCCAATTGTCGTTTGGTTGAGAAAGGACATGGAGAGAATGAAGCACAGAACCAGTGTGTTCTGATGGAGGGAAAGAGGTCAAGATCCAGCAACTGGTCCCGGATAGACAGCCCTGACATATGTAGAATACTGAATGCCGGGGTGGAAAGAGGGGGGCCAATGACACACTCCCCTCGATGTGCAAACATTTAGTGTGCAATGATGATAATGGTGTTATTGAATAATGAGATGACCTGAAAATACTCCATATGGTTTTTCATTCCCATTGGAATTAGTGGTATTGATACTCATAATAATAGCAACTAACATTACAGAGCATTTACTATATCCTAGGTGCCAGACTTAAATATTTTATTTACGTTAGCTCATTTAAGATACTATAATATCCTCATTGTACAGATGAACAAACTGAGGCTCAGAAATTAAATGAATTGTCCAAGATGACACGACTAGTTGACACCAAGGTCTGTCTTACCGGAAAGCTCGTGCTGCTGATAACTGCACCATCCACATGTATCTTGAGTGCATTTCAAAGATGAGAGGCTCGTGCATCTCTGTGCTTTGATCAGTGAGCTTTCTGGCTTCCCTTTCCAGTGGTGATGGCGTTGGCTACTCCCAGGGTGCTATCTTCTGTAGGGTTCAGTGCCATAGCTTCAATGGCCATTTGCCAGTGGCTCTTCTTAAAGCATTTCCCCCTCGGCTTGGAGCCCTTTTACTCAAATAACAGTCTGCCCTCCCTCATGCTTAGAACCCTTCCTCCGTGCTGTGATGAGAGGTCCCACCAGGATTCCGAGCAGTGGGAAGAGTGAGGAGAGCGTCTCTGAAGCAGCACCAGGAAGAGGTGCAGGCCTTCACCCCTTTGCAATTGAGGCCCTCCTGTCTCATTTTAAGAAAGTTCTATTTATGCAAATCCAGATTTACACAAAATACGCATCAGGGGTTGCTTTTTCCTCTTTCCAGAGAGAGTCCTCACATAACAAAGGAATCACCAGAAGATTTCTTTAAGTAGACTTTAATGCATTTTAAATTGAATTTAATTTTCAAAATTCAATTTGCGGTAGTAGTTTCCCATGGAGCTAAACGTCCAATGTTAGACCTTTTTTTCCATGCGATGGAAAACAGATCACAGATGGTATTTTGGGTTGAAGTGCTTTCCCCAGGAGCCCTGAAGGGCCTGGAGAGCCTGTCATCGTGCATGGAGGGAGTTTTCACTCAGGGGAAGAAGAGTCACAACCAGGACTCCTAGGCCTCGGCTCTTCCTGGCGGTGTCTTTCTTCCTTTCTTCACTCTTGACAGCTCTGGTGGGCTCATCAACATTGTGGTCTATAACAAAGAATGGGTGGTACCCTACAGTTAGTCCAGAGCAACTCAGACTTCTTCATTAACCTCCTGCAGGTCTCTGAAAGACTTTTCTGGCATATGAGTCTATAAAAGTTCTTCCCTCATTGCAAATTGTATCCGTTAAACATTTATTTTTACATATACCATGGAACCCAATCCTCTGAATAGATGAAAGAGAAAGCAGACAAGGGAGAAATTAACTTAAATGTAGATTATTGCCCATTGGTGATGTGCTAGGCTCTGCACAGATCCATTACACTTGTTTTAATTAATCCTTTATTCAGAGGCTATTTATTATGCTCAGTTCTTCACAGAATTCTGTAGTGAACAAGACAGATTATGTCCTTCTTTCACGGAGCGTACATTCAAATAGTTTTCCCAACAACTAGTGAAATGTGTATTATGATTCCCATTTTAGAGATGTGGACACTGAGGCTCAGAAAGGTTTAATAACTTGTCCCAAATCACACCTGTGAGTAAGAGTTGGCACTGAGTTTCAGAACCAGAACCAAGTCTGACTAAAAGCCAGTTTTTTGGTTTTTCTACACCTTGTACTATTTACAACACTCAATTAAGGATCAAATCTATTTCCTTGGCAATTCAATATTATCTGGAAATAATGACAACAAAAAATTTGTTTTAAATGAGGGATTCACTAGGATACGTCTTAGTAGAATAGGAGCAAGCAGATAGTTAATCATTTTTCCTATGTGGTTACCAGATCCCAATGGAAAATGGAAGAAATAACTACAGTGGTTATTAGTGAAAGCACAGCCATGCAAGTCACACATTAAGTATTCAAAGTCCCTTGCCCAGAGAGGCTCCAGCTCAAGATTACTGCCCCTGGTAATAAGCGTGCTGCTGCAGGGCTCCTTCAGAAAGGAAAATGAAACCGGCTAATAGAAACGCTGTACAGCTCTCAGTGTCAGAAAATAAGACCCAGCTCTGCTCCTGACTAGCTGTGTGCCCTCCTCAAATCCTTTAACCCTTTCTGAGCCTCTGTTTTCTTCTGGGCTTATATAAGGATTAAGCCACACGAGCCTCCCCCAAAAAATTGTTTGAGAAAGTTAAAAATTATACCCCGGTGACAATGAGAACCGTGATAATGTGAGAACTAGGACAAGGAATAGGAGTTTTGACTCATTCACAGTTATACCCTCAGTGCTTAGTAGAAAGGAACCTTCTAAGATGTCCCATGTATTGCTGGGTGAAAGAAAAAATGAATGATAACGGTCACTTTAATGGAGTAAAAACAAAGAGTTATTGCAAGTGGCACTGGCTCTGTTCGTTTTGTGTCCCCACAGCCACTAAGTAAAGCTTTATTCCTGTGAGTACTGTGAGCACCCACACACACTCTTATAAATAACCAAAGGTGGCTCATCCATGAGAGTTGGAGGTGCTTCTGTCCGCTCTCAGATGCCCATGAAGCAGGCTCACTTACCTGGATGTGATCTAAGGTCTTTCTGACACCTGCCATTATGCAGAACAAAGAAAAGGGGCCGTCTCCATTCAAGGACCCACCTCCCCAGGGAGCTTCATCATTTCCCAGACACACTTGTAAGCTTACCATTCATTCTTTCATTTATCAAATTTTCATTGGGCACCTTGGGGCCGGCCCGGTGGCGCAAGCGGTTAAGTGCGCGTGCTCCGCTGGGGCGGCCTGGGGTTCACTGGCGCGGATCCCGGGCGCGCAGGACGCACCACTTGGCAAGCCATGCTGTGGCAGCGTCCAATAGACAGTGGAGGAAGAGGGGCATGGATGTTAGCCCAGGGCCAGTCTTCCTCAGCAAAAAGAGGAGGATTGGCAGATGTTAGCTCAGGACCGATCTTCCTCACAAAAAAAAAAAAGAAAAAAGGAAATTTTCATTGAGCACCTTATGTCAAAGGCACTGTGCTCCTGTTCAAATCTTTTAAAAAATACAGCTATCTTAAAAATTCAGTATTTTTCCTCAGAATTTCTGCAGTGCTTTTTTTCAGAGCTCTGGTGAGCGTTCCTGTGGGAAGCCGCACAGATGGAAGTCACAGAAGCTCAAAGCATGCTCTGTGAAGAGGCATGTTCAGGAGTCTTTCCTTGCTTTGGTCCTTTGTGAATATCAAGAGTAGAATGTAGACATATGACATAAAGAGGAAAGAGGGTGGAGGACTGAGTTAGTCTTGAGACTGGAATAACTCTCGAGAGACAGGCTGTGACTCTTCGGACAAAGGAAAAAGACAAAAAATGATCAAAAAACAACAAAGCCAACACACACATACACACACACACCTGTTTTCCAGTAAATGGATCCAATATCTTCTCTGCTCTCTCAGCCTTCAGAAATCAGCAGGCATTTATGTGATGTCCCAGAGTGAAAGAGGACAGTGGCCCATAATGTCTGCATGGATGAAGCTTAAGAAAAGGCCACTGAAATGGCAGATCACAACCCGAGCATTATACCTTTGCCTATCTCCAGAACTGGATAAATCCAGTGTGTTTGAGAAAAGGCACATATGAACCAGATGAAGATAGGTGCAAACAGACCAGAGAGCCATCGTGGAGTTTTGAGATGTTGGGGAAATTCAAGGTCAGACACCAGAGACCAGCACAGTAGGCACTGCAGGTATCACAACTATGTGAGGTGAGTGGGCACTCAAAAGTCTAGAGAGCCTTGATGCTCCCATGAAGCAGACTGAATGCCAAGTATTTCATGTTAATGCTATTTCCCTATTGAATGTCGTGGTTAGTGTTCTTGTCACATGGTTCAGATATTCCCAGGAGGACTGGGAAATGATAAGGTGGCATGTGGTAGTATTTCTTGAAACTAATTATGAGAGAATTCATGGAAAATTGAATGGAACAGGGGTTCATACTTGAATAAGATTTACCATCATCCAGGACAATGTCCAAATAGATCCTTTAGAAAATTACATAACTTAGCCTTTGTTAATAGTAACCAATTAGATCTGAACATCAGGATTAATTAAATCAAGATTTCTGTGTCTATATTCTTTGTATGTGCACCTAATAATTGACTAAATAAATGAAGAAACATAACTTTAATTCTGAGTATATAACTAAAATGTGTGAGCTTTCTAGTCATAGTCCATAAATGCAAAAAAAAAAAATTTCATTAGTAAGGTTAAATTAAATTCACTGGAATCTCAGTTAAAAACCTGTCTGTGGAATCAAGTCTTTGGAATCTAATCTAAACTTTCTAAGGAAATCATTTTTATATCTGAACTACTAAATTTCTTAGATTGATTCAACAAGGGCTAATTCAGGACTAACTTCTATAATTACACTGAGGCAGATAGATTCATTGTCACTATTGGTTTTTGAGTCTGGCCAAGTCACTTCGATAGCAAGCTTCTATAGGACAAAATATTTGTAGTCATCATTCATTGTTGCCATGTCTGCAGCATATAGTGCAGTGTCCAGCACACAGGAGGGCTCAGTAAATGCGTCAGGAGCGAACTGCTGAGTGGCCGTGGACTCCATACTCAGGGTCCCAGCTTTGCCACTATCTGGCTGAGTCACTCTGAACAAGTCTCCTTTCTCTTCTGAGCTTCACTTTTTTGTCTTGTGATCAGAGGACTGGGCCCAGTGACCTGTCAGATTCCTTGGAGCTCAATGATTCTATGATATCAAATGCCTAGCGCAGGGTGAGGAATTCCAAGGAAGGAGAAAACAAGATTCGTGCTATCAAAGTGTTCCCAGCAAAGGAGGTGGAGTTTCAGTGACTGATAGAGCGTGATGGGCCTTTCCTCTGTGTTGCATTTAAATAAGGGATAAAGGTTGAAATGTCTGTTAATGGAATTGTAGGCATCAGTGAGCAGGGAAGGGAGATGTGTTATAGGGAAGGAAATCTCTGTCACACATATATCGCTATCATAAGAAATGTAGTTATAAAGATTCAATTGTGAGGAAAATTCAATATTGGATCATTCATACTATCTGAGAATGAGTTATTTGCTTAGATTCTTTCAAATGTGTCAAGATGGATATTTTTTAAGTCAGTTTGTAATCCCAGTTTGCTGTTTGGACTTCCCACTTTGCCCAAAGACACCCTGTTAGCTTTCCAATCAATTTAAGGATTCTCTTTTGCCAAGGAGACTGTTGCCTCGTTTGGATGTGGCCATTCCAGTTGACATTTTGATGTTTGAGATAAATTATTGCTGTGGCTGGTTTGCAGACCTCCCCCTCGAGTTGTCCCTCAGAACTCTTCTGCATTCCAAAATTCTGCTGCAGAAAGTTTTGTCAATGGAGCAGTATCTCCAATCTGATGAGCATGCTTGAGTTGTAAATTATAAGGTAAAGTCTTGTCAAAAGTCACACTTTTGTGAACTTTAGAGGAGTTAAATAAATGGTAAGACCTCACTGATTTGGAAGAATTGGAGTAGATTACATACATGGCTGAATATTACTTAAAGGACTGACTCTTAAGTCTTTTCAAATTTATATTATGGTTGAGTTAATAGTGAATAGAATTTTTCCTCAGTCTATTTTGAAAAATAAATCATTTATGACTGGCATGGCTTTGCAAATCTGAAGTCAGATATCCAAGTTCTTAAAAGTAGTGTGTCCTTGTCATAAGAGTCTGTTTTTGCTGCAAGATGACTTAGACTTAGCAGATTTCAGGTTGAATAACTGTATATTTCCAGGTAATCAAGGCCAAACTTACAAATGTTTATGGCGTTTGCTCTTCTAAATCCTTGTGAATGGTCAGAGAAACTATGTAAAAGATAGCTTTGGATCAGAAACAAGCTGGGATCCATTCTTTACCACTGAACATCAAAGAATCTACAAAATGAGAACACTTGGGCTTTTGTGTCACTTTTCCTTGGCTTGGCGTTGTGGGCTGGTTTTTGATGAGGTGGTGAGAGGATGTGTCCACCTGGCATGGGTTTCATCGAATGACCTTTGAAAATGTGTTTAAGAGATTCCATCTAGCTCGTGCTAGATTTTTAGAACCCAGAGATGATTGAGACAGAAAGACTTGGATATTTCCCTCTCTTGTGATAGTAGTTTAACTTGCAAATAAGCTTTTTGAGTTAAATATTTATCTCACATCTAGATAATGGAAAATTTTTCTTCCTGACTAAAGCCTGGTTCATCTTATCAATTTGGTACTGGGTTGCAAACCAAAAGCAGCTCATGATCCTTTAAGTCTTTATGTGACTTTGGCCTCATCTGCAAAACAGCAAACAAAAGGATAAAGCCATTGACATCTGGCAGTCCCAGTCCAGTAACTGGAAGGTTACTGAGAACTTTGCAGTTAGTCTTAGAGGACCACCTCCTCCCCAAGCAAAGAAAGCAATCTTGGGTTGGCAACCTGTATTAGAGCTGAAATAATACTGCCAGCCGGCAAGTTCCTTGAGTCAAGAGGTCACCGACCTGGGCATGACTCCTAGATTTCAGAAAGGACTGGGTTATTCTCAGAGCCGTCAAACAGTTGTCTCTGTGGAAGCTGAGATAATGAACTATCAAAGCCAGTGAGCTCATCATGTCAAGCTTTGGGATATGAGGTGATCACCTCTTGGACAAAGAGGATAAACTCCTTCACCTTCTCTAGACCTTCAGCTCAGCACAGCTGAATGTGAGACACATGATGAAGATCACTTCCTTCTTCTTACAGACGTCTTTGTTGCTTGTCCTTTTCTGTTCCTTCCGTTCGTTCTGTTTCCTTTCTTTTTTTTTTTGCCACCTCCTACTTCTGTCCCTCCTCTATTTCTTCCCTCATACGTATTCTACCTAATTGCATATAAATGTAAAAATCCTGAAGGGAATCCATGAACTTGTCTGGACCCCCCACCCAGAGCCTTGTTCAGCAATTTGCTTACCAAAAATCTGTCGCTCTTACCTTACCTTCCAAAATATAAAACTCTGAAAACTACCACTAGCTCTTCAACAGCTCTCAAATACTGTGTTTACAAAAACAACTTTGGATTTGCGGCATATGTTGCTTATGGACTTCATTTTTTCCTGACAAAAACCTAAATCACTAAAACCTGGCATGAAATTTCAAAGGCTTCGTCCCTATGAGAAGCTATGAGATCAGAGAAGTGGAGAATTTTAAAGCTAGAAGGAGTCTTAGATATCTGAATAGATATTAAACATAAGCACAGCTCTGCGGGCTGCATTTGCTCATTTCGAGCATTCTGGTTTGTGTTACCTGAGGTTCTTTGTATCTCTTTGAGGACGTAGAGATAAAATCCCCTGTGGTTACTTCTCTATTATTTACCAAAGACAAAGGCCTATATCTGAGAATAGTTAGCTCTGCTTTGAACTTCTTGTTTGCCCTCTTCCCTGTCAGTCACAGTCATATATAAAATTTAGAGATGGTGAAATTGCCCAAGGAACAACAAACAAGTATTTCAGCGGTCTAAAAAAACTTCCCCATGGTTCTCCCTGCTCAGAAACAGAAGACAGCAGATCTGCTGCTATTGAAGCAGGCCTTTTTTTATACGTCCTATGTCACAAGGTGATTAGTGAGAACCATAGAAGGAATGTCTAGAAAAGTGGGGACAGGCTGGGCCACTCTTAGTGCTCTGTTACCTCCTGGTAATCTTTCTGAGGGGATGTTCTGTGGCAGGGGTTTGGGTGGGAAATCCTATTTGTGAGCACTGTAGTCAGCCCATTCATAGCCTGCTCATGGCTGAAACTTGGCATGCTGAACTCTCAGGCAGGAAGCCATAGCAACTCGTTTAATAGCATTGTTCAAAACAGTCTCCTTGTAACGAGGGCGGTATTAAGAAAACAGAGCTTCTGCCTCATCTTGGCCAGAGCTCAAAGATGATAGGCTGCTGTGTTGTAGTAGGGCTTTTTCTTTTACTTAAATCAAATTTTGACAGTCCTTTATCCTTGATTACAGATGAGGCATGTCTGATATTTGGAAAATAAATATGTTGCGTCAAATTTTCAATGCTAATCTTTTAAAATTGGCAATTGCTTTAGCTCAGTTATATGTTCTATAACACTATTAATCTGTATAGCGCTCAGTTTCCACGGGAATAAGCTTTATACATTCATTCAGCCCAGAATCTGAATTAATTCAGGAGGTTGTGGTTGTCCTGATACTCCATGCGAAGCAATTTTCCTGATAATTAGAAATATCATGTGTGTCGCTCTGTTAGACAAACATTTCCCTGTTTTGTTTTTCGTTTTTGTTTATTTTTTTTCTAGACGTCTAATCTTACTGTGCCTACTTTTTGCAAAAAGTAGTTCTTGGCAAAGAAAATTGGAAATTTTTTTGTTTTTTAACTTGGAATCCATCATAAAAACCTTGATCTTTCCCTCTTCTCATAAGCTGGTCAAATTTTTCCAAATAGATGCAGACTTGTATTCCTAATACAGTAATTCTCCAACTTGAGACCCCATCAAAATTACCTGGAAGGCTCATTAAAACATAGATTACTGGTCCCACCCTCAGAGTTGCTGATTCAGCAGGTCTGGGTGGGGTCATGAATTTGCATTTCTAACAAGTTCCCAGGTGATGCTGATGCTGATGGGCTGGGGCCCACACTTTGAGGACCACAAGTCTTGTCAATGTTAAGTCGCCACAAAGCTCAGAAAGCATTTTTGGAGTAACTACTATATGCTTAGTTAACACTATCCTAAATTTTGTCAGATGTATTTTCTGCTGTCTTAATTATGTGTAGGTTAAATGCAAAACCAAGAGGAACAGACAATGAGTCCTATAAATAGTCAAGGAAAGAGAAATGAACATGAGCTGAAGGACTCAGAGTGGACGTGGGAGGAGATATTGGACTGGAGCTGACACCCACAAAGCATATGAAAAATGTAATTTTCAGTCAGAAATTAACAAGTAACCCAGACTTGGGTTTAAGAGATGCCCTATGTGTCACCCACAAGGTTAACTGTTTCCCGGGTGAGCAGGATTTCCACTTCTTCTACAAGGCTTCCTCCTGCTGTAATCAATCAGGGATTTAACAAAGATTCAACAAGGGCTGCTTTGTTAGGTGAGTAATGTCTGCTTGTCTGTAAATAATGTCAAAAAGTTGCCCTTGTTTGCTAATATCATCTCCAAAAGCATTTTGTTAGATCAGATATATGTGACTGAAACACTGGTAAAAAAACATTTTGTAGCCTCGAATATCGTTGGATTTTATGCATGCTCCCAGTGTTAATGAACTTCTGAATAAACACATGATTTGTCAAAGCAAATATGTTAATTTAATTTAGATTTGAGACATCGTGACGTTATATGAGGTAGGCATAAAATTTTGCCTGAGAGTAACCAGCAAGGGAAATGTTTTACTGTGTTTATTTTAAATGTAATTTTTTATCTAGTCATTCTACCCTGGTCTACTATTTACACTACCCTGATGAGTTGGTGGGTTTATTCCTAGGTGTGACTAACTGAGCCTCCCACTTTCCCCTCCACCCCCATGTCTCTGGATTGACTCCTTCTGTATCATCCTATTATTCAACAGTCGGGAGGTTTGGGGAGGTTTTTCTCTGCACAAGTAACTACAGCCCTTCAGAAACAGGCTGCCATGAAACAGCCATGGCAATAACTAAAGGAGCTGCTCTGTCATTGGACTTTACAAATCTCAGATGAGTCTAAGTCATAATTATTCTTGGCAGGTAACAGCTGGTTATCAGCTCATTCTGAGTGTGTAAATCTGTGCACGTGTTGCTTGGTTAGTCCGCAGTCAATTGCACTGGTGGTTGGTGTGTTTCTGGTCTGCGCACATCTAGTCCTTGATGGCTGAAAGACAAGGCATCCTATCACAGAAGTCTCCCTGAGATCATATTTTCAGTTTCTCCTTTCAAACATAGTAATTGGATATTTGTTTTTTCCCTTCCCACAGATCAGTAGCCTGGTCTGGGGACGGTAGGACATGTTTTCTACCCCCTCAGTCTTCCAAGTGGCATTAGCAATACAGTTGATTTTTTTAATTACTCAAGTGGCTGCTTTCTGGCATCTGGGAAATCAGCAACTAAATTATTAGCAGGAAGAATGGAAGGGCAGATCTGAGAGACAGTGATGAATTTATTTATTCATTTCTTCAGCAGCCACTTAGTGAGCATTAGTTGTGTGTTGAGAACTAGGTGTGTGTGTGTGTGTGTGTGTGTTCATATATATGAAACACAGTCTTTAACCTCAGGGGGAGGTAAGTAAACAAATAATTTTTAATCTAGTGTTATGATTGCCATGACAGATGCTGGGGAAACACAGAGTGGAGGTGGAGGTCTGCCTAATGGAATTTGGGAAACCTGCTGGAGGTTTAGACTAGATTTAAACCTCCAGTAGGTTTGAAAAATAGAGAGGAGATTGGCAGGCAGATGACAGAGGGAAGGACATTTTGGACAGAGAACTGCCTGGGAAAAGGCACTGTTGTGTGAGACAGCTAGAGCACTTCAGGAATGGCAAGTGGGTCGGTAGAGTGGGGAGGTAGAGAGTCATCTGAGGGGAGGTTAGACCTGAGATTGCAGAGGTTGACAGGTGCCACACTATGAAGGGTCTTAAATTCTGTTTGAAGAAATTGGGTTTTCCCATACAATGGCACACAATCAAGATTGCCTTTTAGAATCGTGTCTGGAATGGATATATAAAAAATGGATTGAAGGAGTGTGGTAACCTGAAGCGTAGAGACCAGTTAGGAAATATTTCTATTAGTTTAGGGAAACCCCAAGAGAAAATTGAGCTAAGACCATGGCAGTGGGAATGCAGAGGAGAAGGCCATTATGAGAGAGAGAATTGAGAAATTTTAGTGTACAAGAAGTGAGGAAAAGGGAAAAGCCATAGACTCCAGGTTTGAGGTAAGCTAGAAGTTAGGGTCTATTAATAAATTGGTTGGTAAGCCTGTTTTGGTCTCCTGAAGATAGACAGTTAGGGTGCAATGCAGACTCAGTCTCAAGGTGCAGAGGCAAATATATATCACCCTAGTGGTAAAAAGAAATGGATAGGGCATCTTAACTCCCATTCTAGAAGCTGCATTATAGTCTGTAGCATCGTCTCTGGACAGGAAGGCCAGCCAAAGAATGCATATCCGCATCGAACAAGCTAAAGGACCACCAGCTTTTTCTCATAAACCCGTCCTTCCCTGAGGATAGAGTGAATTCTTGGGTGGGTAAGAGAAACTGACCTCTGTCCCATTGCTTTATTGCTTCCCAGAAAGTGAGCAGACAGGTCTTCAGGTGATGGAGCACAGGGAAGCTGGCTGAGCTTAGACCTCCCAGGTCCCCCTTTTGTCACTGTCTTTCTGCCTGATCTTGGTCACATCATCTATTCAGTCTAATCACTTTTCTTTTTTTCGATGGTACTGCCCGTTCTAATTTATAATTACTCTTCTGTGTACTGTAAGCAAATGGAAAAGTTAGCTGTAAGAAATAATTAGTGGAAAGTTTTTAATTGTTTAAGAGGATGATGACTGAACACAAACTGCACTCCAACTGCAATAGAAAATGAACTACGGATCCAGGAGGAAACCCAACAACAAAATTCTCATCCATTCATTCCTTTGTTCAATATTTATCGAGCACCTACTATGTGCCAGGCACCATTTTCAGTGTTTGAGACCCATCTGTAGACAAAACAGATAAAATTCCTTGCTCTCATGGTGCCCACAGATTGAGTTTACAAAATATTTTAGTAGTATCCATACTGTCACCAGATTTTGTATACTTCCCAAAGTCCTGGTGAGAATTATGTGATAGTCTTAAACAAGAATAGTATGGAGATATTTGGTCACTGGCTAATGGTAATTGTTACTTTCAGCAATTTTTTCTTTTTCTTGTGCCCAGTCTAATTTCTTCCTGTATTGGCATACATGTCTTCCTTATTCTTCAACTGCTGTACATCTGGCTCTCTTCACAACACACTGAAGTGTGTCAGCAAAATGTAAATCCCATCAAGGTCAGAGTAACATTTAGAATTGCAAAAAGTTGCTGGACATGCCTATTAAGGCACAGTGACATTCCCTAGCTACACCCAACTTTGCACTGCCACTTGGTGAGATATTTATAACATCATATGACTACTTCAGGTAGAGGAACTTAAGCTGACATAAATACAAAGCAATTTGTCAAATTTACTAGTGCAGACCATTAATGACCTTTGCCTTGGGAAGAAACACATGGGATTCTGATAGCCATGAGCTGAGTCACATGCACCTTAAACATTGGCCCTCTCCTTGTGACTTCTATTCTGGGCAACAGCAAGATGGCTCTGACCACTCCCTGGTCTTCCAGTCCAGGAAGGAGCTGTCTGAGAGAAGTACGTAGTCTGTGAACTCCTTTTTAAAGGAATTGTAGATTCATATAACTGAATTTTATATCAAATCAACAAATTAAGAGCCATAGAATAAGAATTTTAGAGTAGGAAATGCTTTCTTCCTTCCATATATTATCTCATGGATTATATCTAACACCCTTATGAGGTTGGCTTGAGTGTTCCTATTTTATAGATGAAGAACCTGAGGCTTGGAGGAGTTAAAGGACCTTTGTTCTTAGTGATATGACTAGTAAGTAACAGAACCTGGAAAGGAATCTATCCCCAATAATTCCAAATCCAGTGCTTTTTGGAGCATGCTGTGCTACCTTCAAAGATTACTTATAGGGAACATATGGTGTTATAGGTACTGTGGGACATAACTGAAAATTAAAGGCATAGCTCCTTTCCACAAGAACCTACAGACCAACTGACAGCAACTCGCCCTACTGAGCACTCTTTATTTTTATGCTATACCCTCTTTACAACCACGCTATAACGTAGGTGCTAGGACTATCATCTGATTTTACAGTGGAGGTTGAGAAACTAGTTTACAACTAGTGAGTGGTGGGGCTAGAATTAGAATTCCCATCTTTCCTGACTCCAAAGCCCATATTTTTACTGAGGGCCTCTCCAGAGATGACATGGACCTACACACAAAAAACAGCTAGAGACCATGACACTGGCAGAGCAGGTGTCACATGGAGCAGTAGAGTCAGAACTGGAGTTGGGTCAGAGACGGACAAGATTGCCAAGGGGAGGTCCTTGACCCTTTGTAGGATGGGGACCCTGTCTCTGAGACGCCCTGGCCCTGTTCTTCTAGCATCCTGAGCCTATTTCGTCCCAACTTCTTCCTGAGCCAGCTTTGCCTAGTGCCATGGAAATCTCCCCTTTGGAACCTGGCTAGTTCACTGTATGAAATCGAATCCATAGGCTTACAGAGTTGATTATCACAATTTCCACCACTTAGATGGGATCTTGGGTTTCTGGCTGTTCTGTTTTCTTTGGTAGGTCCTTAGGCGTAACTTGACTGCCTTGTCTATTTCAAATTGAAGGCTCCTGCATCCAGGGCCTTGAGCATTTAGGCAGATTTACTCAGTGCCCAGCAAAAAAACAAACAAACCAACAAAAAGCCACATGCATATGATGTCATTGGGCCGAGATTTAGGTCATTTGGGATCTACTTTAAAATACAGACAAGTAGTTACCTGGGCAGATAAAATGAAGAGGTTCAACTAAAGATTGTATAAAGTTTCTTGCTACTTTAAAATTTTATGATTCTACTTTGCTATAAGAAGACCATGTCAATGTGAGTGAGAAGTAAAAATTACTAGAAAATATAGTTTTATCAAAGCCTTTCTTTCATACAGGAACTCCATGAATCTTTCTGGATGGATGATTGTGTATTCCTCAAGTTCTGCCAGGAAACATCCTCTGTGTAACCCATTTTAAGTTTCATCTGCCTGCATGTCACTAGTTCCTCAGAGTGTCCTTCTCTCACTTAAAATAATTTGTTTTTTGGGGCCTTTTCAGATGTTCTAACCCCATGTCTGCAGAAAAGGGTAACATGAATGTTAGGATCCTCGCTTCAGAGAAGCACATATGCCTACAGCTTCCATTTATAACAATAAATGTGCCGATGTCTCAGCACAGTTCAACCAGAGCAGAACCAGAGGGAATACTCTATCTGTGAGATTGCCAACGTGGAGACATGCTATGTCCCTTTTCTTGATGGGAGGGGTAGATGTATAAAGAAACACTCTGCATGTTTAGGCTGGATGAAAAAATTTGCATTTGTTGCCTTAGGAAACCCTAACTATAAAATTTGGAGTCCCATCTTTAAATGTTTAGATTTACTCACTAATCAGTCCACATTAGGGGCTTTAGAACTGATTTTTGCCTGCTTGATCGAGTTCTAGTCAATGTGTGATCAACTGCTACTTGACCATCTCATGCTAGAAACTTTTTTTTTCCATCAAGATGGTAGGGTGATTCAGAAGGTTGAAGGACCTGGGAAAAACAAACAAAAAATATTTCTCCAAGCTAAGTAAAATACTCCATGAAAATAATCTTAACAAATAGTAGTAGGTAATGTATATTGAGTGCTTACTTTGTGTCATGTACTTTGATAACTACATTTAAAACTCATAAGTGCATTTCTGTCTCCATTTGGGAATTAAAGAAAACAACAACAATTTAAGATCAGAGAAATATTAAATAATTTACCAAAAGTCAAGAATCTAGTACTCAGCAGAGTTGTGAATCAGGTCTGTCTGACTCCAATACCTGTGCTCTTTACCTACATGCTACACATTCTGCCATCTTGAATTTGTGAGCCTTGGGAAGCAACATTCAGTTGGGCACCATGGAAGAGGGGAGGGAATTTTGTGGTTTTGGGTCTCTGATAATTGGACCATGTGGCTCCCTGGGAGCTGCTGCTATAGCGTGGGGGTAAGGATAGCTTTCTTACCGTCCCCGTAAGCAGCCCTCCTAGGATGCAGGAAAGAGATGGCTGTGAAGCTGGGTGTGCTTCAGTTTGCCTCATCTTCAAACTCCTTAATTCCCTCCTGTAGGGGACTGAAACTCAAATATTTGGAGGGTAAATACAGTGTTTCTCCCAACTCCTGCACTGCCTAATAGCCCACTTTCACTGTACTTTCATATAATGTAGTGTTTTCAGAATTAGAGGGGATTTTTGGAGGCTGACTAGCTCTATTTCCTCTACCCCTGTCCATGTTATGGAAAAGACATGGAGATGTTAAGGGGCATGCTCAAGAAAGCACCGCTAATCAGCGTCAGAGACAAGAAAAATCTTGATTTTTGTAATTCCCACTATAGGGCTCTTTTCACACCACCATGTCACTTCTCAGAGGCACCTTTCAAATCCTGTCCTTTCTTTCTTGCCTTCCTGCTTATTTTAAATTTCTCATTGTTTTAAAGTATCTCCTCCCTACTCTCTCTACTCGTCAGTTTTCCTCATTTTTCCCTTCATTGTGTCTATGAGTCTTCCTGTGCTATTTTTGAAGGCACATTAATGTTGAATAATGTCCATTCCTCAGCCAGTGCTGGTTGTATTTTCTTTGTGGTGGGGAGGGAGGTATGAAAGAAATGTGGGCTATGAACAGCTGTCACTGAGTTCTCCAGACAGGAAAGTGCCCCAGGCTATTTTTAAGCCATGCTTTCAAAGATGCAGGACTGGGTACTGCCTTTTCGCCCCGCAGCATGCTGGGCTGTGTTTTCCAGGGTGCAGTTCAGAAAAGCTGTGGTTATTGTTTCTTCAAGGGCTTGTCTCCCCAAAGAGGGTCCCAGCCAATGACTGCCCTTGTGAAAAAGTGTGGGAAGACTGAATTACAGGAAACACAATGACCTATTGAATGAACTGGTGTCCATCAATGATTCTAGTGAATAGATTACTAATTGTTTTTATCAGAACAAAAACAATAAGGAGCTCTTCATAATGCCTGACCCTATTGAACTACCGTCAAAAATCTTGGCTTATGGCATAATTGCTAAGAGGAAAAGGTATTTTAAAAAGTTCACTACTCAACCTGTTATAGAATCAAAATTTCTGATAACCTAATGAGGTCAATTCAGCTGACTGAACTCAAGTTCTGTATTCACATGTGTTGAATGCTAATCCATCTGTCGCTTCTGACTCAGTTTTAGACTGTATGTTTAAGAGCTTTCATACTTTAAATTGCAGGTAAGCATTTGGGGGATGGCCAAGAATGTACCTCAGGTGACGGAACAAATGTTTGTCATCATTGTCACATGGCCAGTTTCACATTGTTGGAGTTTTCCATTCCAAAAGAATAATGAAAATGATGAGGGTGATGCTGCTGCTGCTAACAGTAAAAATAATAAAAATGAAAGGTTTCAAATGAAATTAAACTGAGAACTAAGAGGTCTTACCTAAGGTCTTTTTTCTTTAAAAATGAACAAGCAAACAAGGCATGTGGTATCTACCTACTATGGCATTTAGTATAGTCACTGGCAACTCAGATTTTTGAGAAAGAATGAGATGGACTTTTGTAGGATGATCAGAGACTAGCTATGGTCTCTTCTCTTCTATGTAATCCAGTCTGTGTATTCTCTTCCATGTAATCTATTCTTTTGGACTTTGTCACTACCAGTGTCTACAGAGTAGCTCTTTGCTATAGACACAGACTTGTGGTCTGTGTGTGTGTGCACATTTTGCCAGGTAGCTACATGATTTGGAAGTGATTCACTCAATTGCCTTAGACCATAATTTTCTTCTTTCATATGGGCAGGTTATATCATACATCATCCCATCTGCCTCCAGAGTTGTTGGGTATACCATATGTGGCAACTGACCCAAAGACATCCTTGAAAGTTACAAGTGCTGCTCCAGTATAGAGTAATAGTTTGTCAATGGAGTTTATTAATTTTGAGCTAACCCTCACCCCCCCCCCCATATTTAGCAAATAGGATACCACAAAAGATGTTTTCCATTACTGGTGATAAATTTGACCAAGCTATCCATATACTGTTGAGTTCCTTTATAATCAACTCATGCTTGGGACAAGAGCCAATGTTAATAGTTTATTTTGTGGCCATAAAACACTTTTTCCAAGTAAAGTTAATGGGCCTAAATTTATGACTTTGACCCTGTCACTAGTTCCTAGCCAAGTGATAATGCTGATACTGGGGCCACATCTCATTAGTCTCTAAAGTTTGGAGACCCTATTGGTCTTCTTAGAAGATGTTTATATAGTTCTGCAAGGAAATTTGAGTGCTTCCTCATAAATATGATCATCTAGAAGCTTCCAAAATCTAATAAGATTGATCGATTTCATGCTAATTGGTCAATCAGTGCATTTGGAGAGTTCTTGGAACACATCAGCCATCTGCCTTTCCACACTTAAGTGATTTAGAGGGCCAGGTGTGCTGTCCAGGGGAGGAAAGATTCCAGCCTAAATGGTTCCTTTGGACTGCCTCAGTATCTTTCTTTTCCTCTGCGGAAATAATGTCAGTGTAATTACAAATTCATTGTTTGTTCCTTATCTGTCTGTTTCCCTTATGACTCTAAGTTATTTGTGGTCAGGGAGCATGTTTGTCTTATTCCCTCCTTTTGTTCGGCATACAACTCATTAAGGGGCACATTGAAGGCCTCTATGAAGGAGCAAATGAATGATGAAATGATAGATATATGCAGCATCAAGCCAGAAAGGGTTTGATTTCTTCAATGTGTAGATGAAGAAACTAAAACACAAGAATGTTAATGATTAGCTTGATTTGCATATTTTGTTAGCGGTAGTGTTGAGACTGCTATCTGGGTTTCTTGACTTACTCTGCAGATGTCTTTATGGTGCCATGCTTCTATTAGGATTCTTTTGTATCATTTTAAGTGTAGCTTCTTGGTTCCAGGGAATAAATTAGGGAGGCATGGAAAATGGCCTCCAGTCCCCTGCATTGGGGATCAGGACATGCTGGCTTGGTAGCAGCACCAGGTGGCCCTAAGGAAGAATTTACTCACTATTGGGATATTAAAACACCAGCAGTGAACTCGCTGTGCCTTGAAATTCCTAGAAGCAAATCACAACCACATGAAGACAGGGACTAAACCAGATGGTCTCTCCTGGTCCTTTCCAGCTTTCTGACTCAATTCTGATGATTCGGCCAGGGAGGACATAACTTCCCATCTTCCCCCCAGGCCTGTCCTCATGCTTTTAGAGGTGAAGTTCTGACAAAAGGGCAATCAGAAATACAGCAATGAAGGATCTGGATACTGGCGGGCAAATCCATCATTTGAAGGTCTCTTTAAAGTTTTCAAAAGGCTTTTCAAAATGGAGAATTTGGACAAAATAATGGCCAAATGATTTCCCATCCAGGCTTTTCTTCCAAAACATAAATCCAAAGGAAACTAATAGAATAAAATTATAGTCACAGGCACTAAAATTTTAACTGCTAAGGCAATATTTAATGTTCAGACTTGAGACTCTAGCTGTGGTTTTCAAAGCTGGCTGAATATCAGAATCGCCAGGGAAAGTTGGTCCTACCTGCCAGAGATTCTGCTTCAATAGTTTTAGGATGAGACCCTGGAATCTTCTTTTTTATTAAAAGCCTCCTGGCTGATTCTCATGATGGGCTGCATTTGGAAGCCACCATTCTAGAAAGTCTCAAGAAACTTTCCAAATGGCAAGTTCTATTTTTGAACCCATTGTTCAAAAGCAAACCCATTGTTTTGGTTTCTATTTTAGGAGATAAAAGGCCCATTGCTCTGTAGGGTATTAGCAAAGTTCTCAAAGACTTATTAATCTTTAGTAAAATGCTGTCTTTTTCTTAGCGTTTTTTGTTTCATAAACCCAACAGAGTGTAAAACACACACACTGATGAGGGTGGGGGGAGTCTTGGACTCATTTGCAAGTTTCTTAGTGGATTTTTATGATCTCCTTGGCATTTGATCAGCTAGACTTAAGACTGCTCCTGTATGGAGAGAATGCTGGGAGCCAAGGAGTTTCAACAATTCTTTAGTGTAGTTTATGTAAAATATTAACTTATGAGATAGACTCACACATCTGGAGAAATCATGACAGTGAAAGATACAACAGATTAAGAATTAACAAGGACCAGATGTGCTATAATAATATAGATTTTTTATTTGCAATTTCAGATGCAGATTTTAGAAAAATGGCCACTTTTCAGGGCTATGCTTGTGTATTTGGAGCAACTTAGTAATTAGATAGAATGGTAGATGATAAATAGAGAGCAAGAAAGAAGATGATAGCTAGATAAATAATAGATGAGTGGATGACAGATATACTTGGACTTAATAGGAATCTATCTCATTTATTTGAAGTGGTAATGGAAAGCTGTATGCTTTAGTAGATAAACAATGCCTTGGAAACCCAAGAGAGGTGAGTTTGAATCGCGTATCTGTTCTCCAGTTCCTCACCCGGAGAAGTAGAAAGCAATTTGTGTTTTCCTCCAAGGATTACTCTACCTCAAGAGTGGTCCTTAAATGAGAAGCAAAAAAAGGTAATGATTTCAGAGAGGTGGTAGGTGAGCTAATCGAGAAAGTATAAAATCATATGGAGTCTTAGTCTTACATGCCCAGGCAGCTATCAGAGAAATGCTGGTTTTCAACACTTCATCATGCCAGGTGTGGGCATGGCAGAAACACCATGAATCACTGCCAGACAACTGTATAGCCCATCCATAATGTTAGTATTTTAAGAGCCATTTAATAATGCTGTCAGATGTTTCAGAATTTCTTGCCATATAAAGCAACAACCACACTGATTATCAGCAAGATTTCTATGTTTGTATATGTGCAGAACTTTCCTCTATTATCCAATAGTAAAATATGAGTCCACTTGAAATAAAGCCATAAATCAGTTATGGTTCTTCAGCGGTAAGGAACAAAAATGGACACCAGCTGATATAAATGAAACAAAGACGTTACTAGAAATTAGAGGATAGGTCAGTATCGGAGTAAAAGCTGAACAATCTCGCCTTGAGAAGGATGGACAGAGGGTAGTTTGGGAATTTCAGCATGAGGAACTGTCTTAACTTGGGTTTCCCCCAAGGCAGAGCATAAGTCAAGGGCTTGGAAAAGGCAGTTCATTTGGGAAGTGATTCCAGGGAGCAAGAGTAGCAGAAAACCAAGAGTGAGTCAGAGAAGGAGGAGAAGACCATGCAAAGGTGCGTTGTTGAATTGGCCACCACTGTGGGAAACTGGTGGTCAATATGTCTGGTACCATCTGAAGAGCAGAATTGTCTACCCAAGGGATTGAAGGGTCGCCACTAGTCTTGTGTTGCCTCTGTGGGGTTAACTCTCTGTCACTTCCAAGTTCCGCATGTGTGAGTGTGCCCCTGTGCAGGTGGCTTTAGCATTAGTCAAGCTCCAGCATGGAATAATGCAGGACAGTTTCCCAAAGGAACGATAGCAAAGTGTGCTGTTACTAAAGATGGGGTAACATTGAGTCAAGCAAAACAAACAGATATTCCTTAACTGAAGCTGGCGGGTGTTTGTTAGAGAGAGGGTGAGAGAAAAAAAAAACTTTATTAGGACTTGAGCTTTATTAAGTTACTCATATTCACCCAGGCTTTCATTCATGCTGTTCCTTCTACTTCTCCATTCATCCAAATCTTAACTAACCCAAGGCTCACATCCTCCACTAAGTCTTTGAGAGTGACATATTCCTCACCAGGGTGTTCCTTTCTCCAAAGTCTCATCACAACTCAGCTTAAACTTGAGTTATGCTTGAGGTCTTTAATGCTTGATTCAGTTGCTTTCCATGATGGAGAAACATGAGTTTTAACAATAGCCGGAAGTGAGTTAAAATTACTGTTCTACCACTTACTGGTTATGCCATGTGCTCTTGGGAAAGTCACTCTGTACCTTGGTTACTTCATCAGTAAAATGTGTATGATTGTAATTACCTTATAAGTTCATAAGGATTACATTAAAATAAACTTATTACTTGTGCAAAGTAACTGAATAAATGTTAGGTACTTAATACTTATTGGTTCCTCTGCTTTCATATCAAGGAACATGCCTTATATTTCTTTTGAATATTTTCAAAAAAAGTTGGTTCAGAATTAGTTCTCACTAGGGCTCACTTGATTATTTGTACAAACTCAATTGTTGAAAATCTTGGGCCAGAAGTTGCAAACTCTTGTGATCCATGGGGCGTATCCATTAATGATGTATTTGACCATTATATGTTTATTTTAAGAACTGAATTAAAGGCCAACAATTTAAAAATATAGATATTTCACTTATAAAAATATAGACTGCTTCATCTCTTGAAATGTTTGGGTCACCTTTGTGCATGGTAGCATTAATTGGACCTAGTGGCAGCTCTCTGCTTTGACAAGACATGGATTCTCCAGTTTGTCACAGCCCTTAGCACGCCTTAACAAAATCTTATGCCAGGTCTTCTTTACATATTTCTAGTGCCTCCCTGACCCTTATTGATGTTTAAGACTCCTGCTTCTTCATGAGGATAGAAAAGAGAAGCAAATTTAAAATGCATTTTAGTTGACTATGGTAAGAGTGGTGAAACCACTATCCCATGTGTCTTAGCTTAAATATTTGCTGGTTTATGTGTCAGCAGTATTTATTCAGCATAATTATTAGAGCATCTGCATGAGGCTTGGCAGTTTACAAAGTACCCTGGCAGACTATAATTTATACGATCTTTACTCACCATCCTGTGTATTGAGGTGGCAGGGCAGGTGGCATGATTATCCCCATTTAATGATAAGAAACCAAGCCTCTGAGAGATGGATAGAAAGGCTCAAGTTCCCAGTACTAGTAAATGGTGGAGGTACTGACTCCAAATCCAGGGTTGTGCTTATGTCTGTTGAAGGAAATTTTAAAGAAAGCAAAGGTCATTGCCCTTAAGGAGTTCATGATCAAATGAGGTTTCTAGAATAATGCTAGGAAACACATCAGGAATATGTAGTGGGAATAATAGTGCAAAAGTGGCTATGGTATGAATAAAGGGCAAGGGGCTTGTTGGCATGATTGGAACCAGGTGAGATTTATTGTGATAGACCTCAAAGAGCAAATGAGTTTGAAGCCAGATTCTGAAGATTTTGTTCTTTTTGCAGGGGTCCATATTTTCCCTCTATGTTTTAAAGGTATAATGTGGACCAATATGAAACTGAATAACAGGGGAGTGTTTGTGGAAAACACTGTCACTTAAATGCCATGTAAACTCAGTAATTAAGTGGAAGACACGTAAAAGTCATGGGCAGTTCACCAAAAGCAGCTTGGTCTTCCTGGAGTAGATAGAACAGAATGTCCAAGCTGAAATAAATCAGCCAAGATTTTATCAAAGGCAGAAGGTACAGCTCTCCAATTGCGTGCTAAGGGCAATGGTTCAAGTCCATTGACCTCGAACCTATGGCAGCAGCAGCCAACTAGTCAGACCAGTAGGCCAGGACACCTGGACTCAAGGTCAATGCTCTCCTCTCCTTTTTTCTCTTTAAGAAAGTAAAATTAGGGTCATATTGCTCAACAGTTTTGGGAAAAGTGTTTAATTGCTGTCCAGGATAGTTTAAACCAACCTTAAGTTTTCTCCATAAGGGAGAAATCGTGATTAAAAATGTGCTTTGGGAAAGAGTACTGAAGCTGACCAACAAAACAGAAAATGAAGGAAGGAAAGGTTGCACAGAACAAGACTGGGTAGATTCTATTGCGGTAGCCGGGGCAATTTCAAATAGGGGACCACGGCGTGAATTTCAGTCTCACATCTAGCTCCTGATGGGAAAGTGTTCAGAAAGAGAAGAGGTAATTATAACAGCATCATCAGCAACTACCTTATTGATTTAGGCACTTTCTATTGGAGGATCCGGGAAATCAGATGTATTTTCCTAAAGAAAATATTAATTCACAGTATAAAAATCAATGTGCTATATAAGAGCATGAAGGATATTCAATGTGAATGGAGAAAGGCAAACTAAAGATGGATGGCTCTATTTAAACATTTTAAAATATAATTTTACCTGTTAATTTCCTTTACACTGATTAATATCATTGGCTCCAGGGCAAGAATATATGAAGAGTAAATTAAAAGTGCGGAGAATAGCTCCTCTACAAAAACGTGAAGGCACAGAGGCAGTATGTAGGGCTATCATGTGCTGCTTGATGACTTATCCACCATTGATAAGGGCTGTGGAAACTGAAGAATGCTGTCAGCTGAATCGGCAGCGTTAATTACACCAGCATGAGCCTCTCCAGTGCGAGGGCAGCCTGATCAGAATTGATGAACCTTGCTTAATAAAAAGCCTTACAAGTTATGAAGTTATTTTATAATGGGAGAAAATTGCAATTATCTTAAAATGTTTTTTATTTCCCCATGCTTTAATGCTTAGTAAAAGATGAAAGTGAAACCTGACTTTGCATTCCACTCTGCAATGAGTTTTATTCACACCCAAAGTATGAATCAAAGGACACCATTGACAATACCTTTTGCTTATTAGGAAAGACCTTCAGGGCTCAACAAACCCTCTGGTTAATTCAATTTTAGCTTTATATTTGACAGCTTTCAGATCACACATAGGCCTATCAGGCTGGACAACTCCAGGAGTAAAAGAAAGGCATGGATGGAGGATAAAGAAAAATTTTCTGGTTTGACTTCCTCTCTGTCAGGCACTGTACAAAATTGTTTGTTGTTATTGTTGTTTTGCTTTGTGTGTGTGTGTGTGTATGTGTGTGTTTAGTTAAATAGGTGGGAGACAGCTGGCTCTTGGGTTGATGCATAAATCTTCCCATTTCTAAACGCTGTGATTAATTGCACGCGTGTGAAAGATTACCTGGAGTTATGATAAGGGAATACTGATACCTTTAGTCATTGTCATGAATCACACCCATCGTTTCCCTCTTGAAAAACAGTCCAGGATAATGCTGCTTGATCCAAATACTTCCAGTGTTTATATTAGATTACTTGGACCAACATTTTTCTGTACATCTGTTGAGAGCATGGCTGAAATCTGAATGTTTCATTGTGGGAAATCTAATGTGTCTCTGAAGAAGTCCAAACAAAGGGTTATGATATGTGGAACAAAAGAGTGTATGCCGTGTCATAAAAGGAGCGTTTACCTTCATTTGTTCCTTCAGTCAATCTTCCTTCTTTCTGTCCTTCCACAAATATTTGTTGGGTGCACTACATTTGGGAATAGGAATACAAGAAGTATAAGACCTAGTTTTTGCTCTTGAGCTTCTTACTTTGTAGTAGGGGTGACTCTTATGTAAATAGTTTAATTGAAATAAATACTTTCATATGAATTTTAACAAAATGCCGTAGAGCAGAAAGGTTGGTACAGCTAAGCCTGTACCCGTGTGTGCCCATGTGTGCGTGTACACATTGAGGGTATGATCGGGGTGGGTGTGCATCAGGAAAGTGCATTGAGGAATAGATGGTGGACTTAGTTTTGAAAAGACCAAGTTGCAACTTTATGTTGCAAACTTATGGGCCTTGGGCTGAATTCAGCCAGCATATGGTTTCATGGTTTTAAATTTTTTGAGTCCATTGCCAATATATAAGAATCTGGAAATTTTGCTTAGAAATCTGGAATTCTGGCTCCTTTGAAAAAATCTGAAGACTTGGCAATAGTCTCAGGAGGATAGTAGACAGGATCTAGGTAGATGCTGCTCCTTGAAACAGAATTCTCTTCATGCTGTCCTTCTCCTGCTTTAAGCATTTTTACTACTTACTTGGACTAGATACATAGTTGGTTTGTAATTTTGTAGTAGTTGTTTGCCAATAGAAAAAGAAAACTTGGATATGAGGGCTGTTCAGGCAGTCATATACAATGAGGGGCAATTCTAAAAGCAGACAGGAACTGAGCAGAGTTGGCAGTTTTAGCATGGCAGAAAAGTAATTTTCACTGGACAAGTTCTACGAAGTAAGGCTGGAAGAGTAAACTGAGCCCAGATTTTAAAATGTGCATGATTAGAAACTGAAATATTATCTTAGACACCAGTGATTTTCAAGGCATAGTCCCCAGACCAGCAACATCATCCCCTGGGAACGTGTTAGAAATGCAAATTCTCGGGCCCTACCCCAGACCTACTGAATCAGAAACTCTGGAGGGTGGGACCCAGAAATCTTTGGTTTAACAAGCCCTCCAGGTGATTTTGATGTATGCTAAAATTTGACAACTGCTATAAGCAATAATTTAAAAAAAAACTAATAAAATTTTTAATTGGAGGAGCTTTGTTTGAGATCAGACTGGTTGCAATGGTGAGAAATTGATAGCATGAAAGCCAATTAGCAGACAATTATCATCTAAGTAAAAGATGATAAAGGCCTGGATCAAGGCAGTGGCCATGTGGGAGCCAGTGAGAGAAGCAACCCAAGGTGTGAAGGAGATTTCTAAGGCAGGACTGAGGAGGACTTGAGACCTGTTGGGTATGAAGGAAAGGGAAAGCGGTTTCCTAGTGTAGTTGCTAATCTAGGAGATTGGATGGATGGGGGTGCCATTTACCGAGAATGTTCACTCAGAAGGTAGAGCAATTTCCAGAAGTTCGTGTTTTGTGTTTGGAAACATATTTGAGGATTCAATGGGGATTACATCATATGTTTTTCCTAGGCAATAGATATGGGTCTGGGGCCCTGGAGAATATTTTGGGAGGTGAGGCCTTGATTGTAGATGAGCTTACCTGGTGAGAAGAGGAGTGTGGAAAAAGGATTGTTCATGAAACCCAGGAGAACCCCAACCTTTAAAAGGTGGGTGGTAGAGGAAGAGCTTATAAAAGAGTTAGAAAAGGAACAATAATCAGTCCTTACAAAATAACCAAAGTACCAAAAATCCATATGCACAAAGATCTTCATCACAGAATTATTTAAATAAGAAAAATAAAGAGCCACACTGATGCCTGGTAGCAAAATAATTTATAAGAAATCTAAAGGAAAATTATATAGGCATTAAAAATGATAGTTATAAACACCATAATACAACATGGAAAATAATATTTATGATATCATGAAAACAAGTAGAATTTTAAAGTATGTAACATTTCACGTAGAATATGATTAGAACTATGTAAAATTACATATGAGAAAGAGTAGTTTGGTGCATTAAAATGGTAGAAGTAAGAGCGTTAAAAGGATGAGATTGTGGGTGACTATCTTTGCTCTCAGAATTTTTTTTCTGTTGCTTTGTTACAATTACTTCTAGACATTGACTCAATTAAATTTCTGCATCATGAACATTAAGTTGAAATAAAGAGGAAAAAATAAATAAAATTTTATTGCCAATTTCCATTTCAAACTAAAGCATAACTTATAGTCTTGAACATTTGAGGCTCAAGCAAGATAGCTTTGAAGGGGACATAGGAAAGGCTTGCATCATATCCTGGGCATTGTGGTGGGAGCCCTGACTAGGTGAGGGAGAGCAGGAGAGCAGTTGGCTAGGGGTAAGGGAAGAGGAGTAGTAGCCAATCAACAGTACTTTAGGTAAAAGGTTGACATACAAGGAGTTTCACCTATGAAGAAAAAATATTAGAGGAAGCCCTGTTAACTGTAAACTGAAACATCAGTGGTCCAAATAAAATACTGTCAGTAGGTCATCAAAGGGGGCATCTTTCTGAATGTTTATCCCCCAACAATCACAGCTTGAGTCTCCCTTGCCTGGTCACTTTCTCCCTCCATTCCAGATTTTTAGTCCCTCTGATTTTAGAACCTGATGATGGTTCTAACGCTAGGTTTCTTGCAAAGGTAGACTAAATTTGAAATAACTGGATAACTATAGAGAAATGCTATTTTCTTCTTTCTAAGGTTGAGGGTTGGCAAAATATAAGGCTGGTCAAGTAGACGGGTATTTCACAAAGGGCTTTTTGCTGTCTCGTCCTTTTTGGGATAAGTAATGTTGGCTAAACTTTGGGGAATTTAATAACAGTGACTATTCGAATAGTACTTAGAGTCCTTTGACAAAAGGGGAAAAGATGCACTCAAAGTCTGAAAGAATGTCACCGCAATGAAAATACTTTTCTGTTAAAAATAAGGCATAAAAACAAAAACATTAACATAAATTATTGGTTAGAAGGGAGTTTTATGATTTCCCAACTGTATTCTTAGGTAAAACAATGGTAAAATTGAATATCCTATCAAAGAAAGTTCTCAAAAACACTTTGTGTTACGTTGATCTTGGTAACTTTTGGAGGACAAGATGACAGAGGTGGTGACATATGTTATTGGTAGGATTCCAAAACCAGGCAATGATACAAGGATGAGTCTTGATGCACTGAGGTGTGACTGGAAGATGCCATGGAAGGAAGTATTGAAGGTGCATTGAAGTCTGTAGGGAAGACAGCCCAGTTTGGGGCCAGCTTTGCCTGGGGTTGCTAGTTGTCCAAGCAATGTGGTGAGGAAGGAAGAGCCTGGGCCTGGAGCCAGTAGACCTGAGTCTATGTTCTAGGTCAATCCCTACATCTCTGACTCTGTTTCTTCACCAATAAAGTCTTCATCATTATAATGCCTGCCTTTGTAGTAAAGATGAAATGGAATATTGAGGAAAAATGTCTTTCAAACTGCAAGTATTATACAAAAGTTTATTCACATTTTTCAGAGTTATCTACGTTGGCTTTAACTTTAATACATTGTATATAGATTCTCTTGAAATATTGTGTTTCTATCTTCCTGCTCAGAATAACCCATTTGTTGAAGCTGTGAGATATTCCCAGAATCCCCAGAGGTCTCATATAAATTGCCAGGTGAGCAGACCCAAGTCTGGTATGCCCCAGAGCCCACTGATGGGGCATTGGGAAATGCAGGCTCAACAGTGCTGTTTGTAGTCACTACACGTGATGATGCTGAAATCCCCAAGCTTGGTCCAATGGAACTGAAATATATGGCTAACAGGAGGAAGAGCTTAGATTATAAATCATTGGAAGTCAGCCTTCTGAGATAATATCTGATGCAGGAACCTCAAGGGAAACTAAACTCTTTAATCGATTGAAAACTTGCCTTACAAAAGCTTTTAAACATTTAAACACCATCATATAAATCAAGTTAGAAATATCCCACCAAGGAATAAAGGAGTTCTTGCCATGTAAAATATTAATTTACCTTTTCAAGGCAGAACAAACACTTCATTTAGAAGAACATTGGCTAGGAGGTGGTGGAAAGAGCAGAAAATGTGGAATAAACTCCTTGCATTGACCTTGGGTGCCCACTTAAATGTCTCAGTCTTTAGGCTTTTTCTCATACTGAAAAGTGAGGGCCCTTTAATGCTGAAACTTAGTTCTAGTATATTTTATTTGAAGTCATTCTCGTGTCTTTGATTCCATGTGTCATGGCAATTGTTCTCAACTATTTATTAGAAAATGATCTTCACTTGAACAATTGGCTTCAGCCTGGAATTTAACAGATATGCTCCTGGAATTGCAAAGGAATGTTGGGAGCAAAATTGGATTTTAAAATACAATTGCTCTGCAAAAACAACTATTAATGAATCACAAAAGGGCAAACATCTACCACATGGCCATTTCTTCATTTGCCACAATCTATATGCATCAGGAGTAACACTGAAGCCAGCCTGGAAGACTACCAGAAAGGAAACTATATGATTAGCAAAGTTAAAACCTGATTTGCATCTAAAAAATGTAGTGTATGCTCGTTTATGTGCAAATGCAATGGAAAAAGGCTGTAGGTAAAGTGGCTAAAGCTTAAACAAAATAAACACTTAATTTTCTTTTATTGTACCCTGTGACTATTAATAATATTATGGTACCAAGTCAGAAACATTAAGCCAAGCAGGGGAGCAATAAATGTTCCTAGACTGTGCACCACTGTTGATGTTAGCAACTAATCACTCCAGAGTTCACATAAAATGCAGATGGAAGTACAAAGAAGATATTGGATGAAGTCAGCAGTGGCAGCGAACTGTTCACAGGTGAAACCAATAACTAGAAGGCCAGCTCAGCAGGGGCAGAGGCTGTGGAAGATAGCAAGAAAAGGGCTTTGTAAATCATTGCTTTGTAACATATCTGTACCTATTGACATATGGATGTTCTTAAGCTTGTAAGGTTCTCTGTCTTAATTCCAACTGGCAATATTGTTTGAGAATTTGCAAAGCTCTTTATCATTTGATAAATGATAAATCACTTGATCATCATCATGACTCACTGAGATGGATAAGATGGCTATTGTTCTTCCTGTTTTACAGATGAAGAAATCAGAGTTCTGAGTATGGTCACACAACGATAAGACTCAAGAGTGAAACTCGAGGCTTGTGATTCCAGCTCTCATGTTCTTTTGATGATCTTCCTTAAATCATTATATATATGTGTGTGTGTGTGTATGTGTGTGGGCATGTATGTATATCTGGTAAAATTTAACCATATCTCCACCTTGCAAAGATAAACAATGTTTACATTTGGGGGTTCTTCCTTCAAATGTGCACAGCATGAAGGTTGCCATGTATGTATGTCATGTAAAATGGTATTTGGGACTTCCATCTCTGATGGAAACCATCTTCTCAATGAGGAAGTTAAAATGCTGGTTAACATGTAAAACAAACAAATAAGAAAAAGCTCCATAATTTTTTTTTTTTTGTGAGGAAGTTCAGCCCTGAGATAACATCCATGCTAACCCTCCTCTTTTTACTGAGGAAGACCCGCTCTGAGCTAACATCTATTGTCAATCCTCCTCCTTTTTTTTCCCCTCAAAGCCCCAGTAGATAGTTGTACGTCACAGTTGCACATCCTTCTAGTTGCTGTATGTGGGATGCTGCCTCAGCATGGCCGGAGAAGTGGTGCGTCGGTGCGCGCCCGGGATCCGAACCCGGGCCGCCAGCAGCGGAGCGCGTGCACTCAACCGCTAAGCCACGGGGCTGGCCCACCCCATAATTTTAAATGTATTGCAAAGCTGGCACAAAAGGAAGGAATCTGCAGAAGTAAAAACTTAAGTAACAACAGGAATTTAGGAGGTAAGTGGGAACGAAGACACTTGAGGGTGACTGCTTATTCATTAGCTTCCCCTCTTATGGCTTCATGGTGTGATATGATCTGCCGAGAAAGCCCAGCAACCACACAAGGTGAGACCCCAAAGGGCTGCAGTCTCAGACTGGTGAGAGCTGGAAATAGGTGCACTGCCCAGAAGAGATCAACAAGGAAACTTACCTATGAGGGCGAACCAGAACTTAAACAGATAATTTAGTAAAAATTGTTTAGGATGGGTAGGCAAAAGCAAATACATTCCTTCCCTGGAAGGCTGTAACTTCAACCCAGGCTTCAAAGCATTCCTACAAATAATGTCACATAGTACATGAACTCAGTCAAAAATCAAAAACACAGAGGGAAATATGGTGTGACAAGTGAAAAACAGAATAGTAGACAGCAGGGGCCAGCCTGGTGGCACAGCATGTAAGTGCGCGTGCTCCACTGCAGCGGCCCAGGGTTCGGATCCCGGGCGTGCACCGACACACTGCTTGTCAAGCCATGCTGTGACAGCGTCCCATATAAAGTGGAGGAAGATGGGCACGGATGTTAGCTCAGGGCCAGTCTTCCTCAGCAAAAAGAGGAGGATCGGCAACAGATGTTAGCTCAGGGCAAATCTTCCTCAAAAAAATTAAAAAAAAAAGAATAGTAGACAGCAGAATCAGACCTGTAGATACTTTGATATTGGATGTATTAGGCACATAATATAAAATCTTTGTTTCATGTTGTGGTTGAGATAGCTAGTTATCCATAAAATTGATTTTCACCTATTCCATTGTAATAGAATTGTAGGGTACATGACTGCCTGGCTACATTTCCCAGTTCCCTTTGCAATCAGGTGTGGCCATTTAATTAGATTCTCACAAATAGAATGCGAGCAGAAATGATGTGTGTATCACTGCTCCCTCTTGCCCCTTCACATTCGGCAACAACCCAGCTTTAACCACACACAAGCTGACAGTGCCCTGGGGATAGAGGAACAGCTATGGCTTGGATGGGACCTGGGTCTCTGAATGGGCACAGAATGACCTGGACCATTCACTTTGAGACCAGGTGAAAGAGATATGACCTCTTAGTACTTGAAGTCTCTGTATTGTATTGTTGAAGCTCCAGCTTTACCCTTATTAATACATATCCACTAAAAAAAAAAAAAAAAAAAAAAAAGAGAAGCTTAAAGATATAAGCAGAACGCAAACAACTATTTAAAAAAAGAGAGATTTGAAAAAGAATGAAATGGAACATCTAGGAAAAAAATTTTCCATTCAATTTAGAAAACTCATAAAATACAGGAAAATGTATGTAAATGGAAAAATTTAACCATATCTCCACCTTCCAAAGATAAATAATGTTTACATTTGGGGGTTCTTCCTTCAAATGTGCACAGCATGGATGTTGCCAAAGACCAGGACTCTTCCTTCTGCTGCTCACACCAGCCTTCATCCTCGCCATTTGGCTGCAGTGAAATTTAGTGCTTTGTGTTGCTTGCGCAGAAAGAACATCCTTTAGGTTTTTCTATAGACCAACAGAAGAGTCACTTAAGCCCCCTCTTTTTAAAACTCAATTTAGAAAAACAGTTTTTAATAATTATTTCTTTTACTATATCAAAAGGGGTAGCTTTGTTTATCTCTAAAAATTATAAATAATTTACTGATTTAGCTTAAATATTGTAAAGTCTATATTTTGGCTTAATTTTGAAATTTTATTGAAATTATTATGAAAAGTTATTGAATTTTTTTTTTTTTTTGGTGAGGAAGATTAGCCCTGAGCTAACATCTGTGCCCATCCTCCTCTGTTTTTTATGTCAGATGCCACCACAGCATGGCTTGACGAATGGTGCGTATGTCTGCCCCCGGGATCCGAACCTGTGAACCCTGGGCCATCCAAGTGGGGTGTGTGAACTTAACCACTACGCTGCTGGGCCAGCCCCCTATTAAGACTTTAAACGTTAGCTGTTTTTTAAAGGAGATATTATAAGTAGAAAAATATGTACAGGAGAGGGGTTTATTTCCTTAATGAAAATCTTGTTTTGCTCAAGATTAAACTTCTTAGCTATTATTAATGTATTTGGGTGCTATTTATGTTGCTTAAAGGGAAAAAATGAAATTATTTTATGTTACAGTTTATAGTTTGTACAGGACAATTCTGGTTAAAAGTTAAATGACTATTGTTTTATGCTTTTATAATCATTATATGCATCTGCTCATGTAGTGTTATTCTAGTAAATGAGCTACAATTATTCTATTCTAAAAAGTGTAAGTTAAACTTTAATTTCATTTAAAGATGTAATATGAAGTATATTGGTGGGTATTTTTGAACTCCTTTTGGTACTCAGTAGTGATAAGATATTTATAGCAAAACCAATGTTAAAATATATTACTAAAATAGGTAATATGCATAAAATTAAAATATATTATCCTTCCTCTTAAGATTTATTCTGCCATTAATCCTAAAATCAGGTAGCTCCAAGTAGACTTCTGGCAATACAATAAGTCATTTTTGGATCTACTTCAGCTCTCTATGTGATTCAGCTCAGTAAGTGAGAGATTTAGAACTTTTGCTAAATATTGAAGTGGATTGCTAGAAACAAAACCACACTGGGTGGTAAATATGTGTGAGCTAATTTCCCTGTTAGTTTTGAAAGGCTAAAAAGAGGAAAGTGTAGTTAGTGGGCTCTTATTATCCATCCAGTGGGGACAGAGTACAACCTAAAATCATAAAACTAAGCATTAGCCAAAAATAGCAGTTTTTTTCTATCTGCTGTTTGGCTAGTAAAGAAAAAATGAACTGATGAGAGTTTTATCTTTTCTCCCTTTCCATGTATGTCTTCTTTTTTTCATATACTTATAAGCATTTCAAATGATCAAACAGATATAATACTGAACTTGGTATTTGAAGCAGAAAAACTTTTATTCTATATGGACCTATACACATTTGAGTAATATTTCATGTGAGAGTGCTTCCTAATGAAAGTGTAAGCTTCACATTCCTGACCCTGTATGTTAGATATTTGTTATTACGTATTCGTATACCTCTATAGGCCTTGAGGAGGTTGACAGAGTCTGGGCCATTCCAG
Organism: Diceros bicornis minor; assembly: GCF_020826845.1. Taxonomy (NCBI): domain Eukaryota; kingdom Metazoa; phylum Chordata; class Mammalia; order Perissodactyla; family Rhinocerotidae; genus Diceros; species Diceros bicornis. The sequence continues at coordinate 19,281,527 of NC_080749.1, read as the reverse complement.
TTTTTGAGGATGTCAGTGTATTTTAAAGGATGTAGAAATGCCAAACAGTTAGGAAAACTCTGATGCATTTTAAATGTTTCCCTTGAACAACTGAAGTTAAACCATCCATGTGATATTCTTTCAATCCTTACAGGTATATCTCTCTATCTATACGTATAGTTTCACTTGGAGATAACACCCAAAGTCTTAATTTGAAACTATTGGTGAAGAGGAGGCCTGGACTAAATGGCCCCCAGAGACTTTTGTGATAGGCCACAGAGGAACCACATAGAAATGTTGTACTCACATAAGCCAAAGAGACAAATTGTTAGTCCACGAAGCCCTGGGCTTGGCTCAGGCTCACATCTCAATTTGGGAGAAATGTACATATGTACATGGAGCCCGGCTTTGTGAGGAAAAATGCTAAGAAAATCCTTCCTCAGCCGGTGCCAAGGCTCCAGCTGCTACTGACCAGGCCTTTGCGTTAGTTTTTCTTCTCATGAGCTTAGCATTGGAGAAGAAAGAACACAGGACTGCAGAAAGGTCGAGCAAAGCAGCAACACTCCATAACAAACCAAAGACAGAACCCGTGTATATTTAGATTTCACAAAGCAGAAAGTGACTCAAGTCTTCCTTAGAGGAAGTTTATGGTAGTCTTAGGAAGCCATTTTAAGAATTTTCTAATTTGCCATCTATGTTACAGATGAAATTCTCTATAGGTGGGTGAATAATTTCCCTATCTCAATTTAACAACATGAATGAACTGACCATTGAAATAGGTTGTGCCTGTGTTCTCAAACCCTGAGATTCTTTATCAGCCTCCTCTTCACTCCCTCAATCCCTCCCCTTGCAGTCCTGTTGCACCCAGGAATGATTTCTCCATAAATTTTCTGAAGGAGTAAGCAACAACAAAAAGATTGTATTCCTCTTATTGTGAGCTTATTTTCCCCTGTGGTAGGTTTATCAAATGTAACACTAGGAATTTGAAGGACTTGGTGTCACATTGTGGATTTAGAAGGTGTGTGTGGTGTGTGGACGGGGAATGACCCATCTCCCATCCCATACTTCATTGGTTTTGATCAGATGGCAGGTAGGATGTTGCAGTGGCCCTTCAAGTTTTCCCTGGCTCTGCACATCTGAAACATCTAGATGACTAATATACAATGCTGCTCTCGTTTTTAAATTGCACTGGATATGGACTTTTAAAATCGGATTGAGGCAGGGAAAGAGATGAAAACTTTCATGGGAGGAAGGGACGTTGCTTTCATTGTTGAAAGACTTGCATTTTCCAATGCTCTCCATGGTTAATACTCGCTCCCTCTCCTCTGCCCTGACAACTAGCAGATTTTCTCTAATCCAATAAATGTGACTCAAGCTAGTATCTCTCAGTACCTAGTCCAGTGGCAATGGATGGGCGCATTCCAAACCCATAAAGTTTCTCTTCAATTCTGTTTATTTAGCTTAAAGTGAACAAATCTTTGTTGATGTTCATGGAACTCAGAATTTTTAACGTAGCTACCAGACACGGCTGCACGTGCCAGCCAAGCTCATAATAGATTTATTGGCTGTAGCGTGAGGGAACAGAGGCTTGACATCAAGGCTGAACACAGGAAGTGGTGAAAAAAGGGCATGCATGTTTACACATTAATTTAAGCAAAGCAAAGGGAGAAAATCATGTTTAATTTTTGTCCTAGCAGAATTGTCAGAAATTTCAATGTATAAAATTTTCTTTCTATAACCAACTATTTTGTATAACATGAAAAATTGGAAAAAGAATTTGGATTTACTTACACTCTTAATAGATTAAAAATACAAGAGGAGGAGAAACTGGCCCTTTAAGAATGGAGTTTTGCATTTCCTTTTTCAAATTACACAAACGAATGCTATTAAGTGGATTTACTGAGTTACCTTATACCTCTTCCGGCTTGGCAACTCATGAATGTTATTTTGATGTATATTATTGAATGTTCCGAGTGAAGTAGTTTTCATAAGATTTTGTTCCTTCAGAGTATCTAAAAAATAATTAATTTAAAATTTATCTTCCCACCTTAAATATTTTATACTTGTCCTTGATCCAGCTGTAGGCCCTTTAGAAAGCATCCTATTTTGCAATATGAAGATTGAGGCTGCATTGCCGTTCTGCCTTGGACATGGCATGAGCATTTCTGTGAACATCTTTCCCTTCACATCAAATGGGAAAGAATTCTCAGTGGCAGCATTTGATGTCTAACCAAGGGAAGGAGTGACTCTTTGAGGTCGTATTGTTGCTTTGTCTCTACAGACCCTAGAAGCCATTATCTTAAAATGATATAAATTCAGTTACCAAATGGAAAGATGATTACATGATTAATGGAGGTTAATAAAGATCTTTGAAATCTTAGCCTGGATGAGGCCATCAGAAACTATTTAATCCAATTTCCCCTGGCTCCAGGCAGGCCACAGGAGAACCACTTTGTCAGATGGAATCTCTCTCCTCATCACATACCTCTCTTGGAAGTCAAATCTCCTTGTTGTATGAAATATGATGCATCATTGTCCTGACTGAGCACCTACTCTTACCTGGAGCATCGTCGCTACCAGTGTTGCTCATTAGAAATTAAGCTCATGGCTGTGGAGTAGTTAATGAAAGGAACTGACTGGATGGTACAGGAATTGAAATTCAAAGATTGTGTTACACTAATGACGTATCCAACTGTTTCAATTACTTTAGTAAGCATTTATGTGGCTGCCGAGAAGAATGTAGTTAAATTTATGGGATTGACACCTACATGGGCTGGTGCATTTTACTCTCCTTTAGTTCAAAATATCTAGGAAATATGTACTTCTATTAAAAACCCCAGAAGGGCTGATGGAAAAAAAAAAAAAGTTGTGTTTGCTTTATCCAACCTATTCTCACTAGTGGAAAAACAATTTAGGACTAATGTTATTACTGAGTTGGGGTCAGCAGCCTTCTTCAAATACACCAATAATAAAGCTATTACATCAATTACTAATTGTGTCCACCTGAAAGTAGGAGATCTAAAATATCATGACTTAAACAAGAAAGGGTTTAATTTTCTCCTGTGGAACATGAGTTCTGGAGGAGGCATTCCAATGCTGATATTGGTGACTCCCAGATGTTATCAGGGACCTCTGCTCCTTTTATCTTCTGTCCCACCATTCTTATCATATCTCTTCCATTCTTGAGGTCACTTGAGGTCACCTCAGGTCATAATATGGCTGACAGGAAGTGTAGGCAAGGAGAAGAGGAGAGGCGAAGGTAGAAGGGCACCTGGCAACTCAGACGCCTTTAAAAAGTTTTCCTGGACGTGTGTGGTGATGGGTTGTAATTAGTATTTGGGTGGTGAACATGATGTAATCTATGCAGAAATAAAAGTATAATGATGTACACCTGAAATTTTTACAATGTTATAAACCAATGTTACTGCAATAAACAAAAAATTAAAAAAAAAAAAAAGTTTTCCTGGAAGGCTTTACGCAATGGCCATGCCTTCGGCTTACATCTAAATTGTGACCCCTGTCCTCAAGTGAACCTAGGAAATGTTCTTTTGCAGTTGAGTACATTGCTACCCTTGCAATATTGGAATTTTGTTAGTGAAGCATAAAATGAATAATGAAAATTTTGCAGAAAACTCCCAGTCTCTTAGTTTTTGCTCATTGTGGGCCTTCATCTGGGATCATAAAGTGATGACTTCATTGCTCATAAAACAATAAATGTTCAGAAAATCAAACAAGATATGGTATACCATTACTCCACAGATACAGAGCCCAGATGTTTATTCATTTTGATATTGTTTGATTTAGTGAATTTCAACTTCTTCTCAGCAACTGTGCTAGGGAGAATAAGTTAGGGTGTGTTTTTACCTTGACTGATTTTTATGGTGGATTTATTTACATCTAACCATGGCTGATGTAAGACTTAATGCTTATGAAGTCTTGCTGTGGCAGTTATTTGATTGTTAGGATTTCAAACATTACAAAGAGGTTTATGTTCTATTTTTCTGTAAGGAAAGCAATTAACTTGGTTTCTCAAAGTGCAAGGACTTTTTCATCGAAGATCCTTTATGTCCTTATTTCATATTGTCTTCTGTTTTTCAGAGGGAGTGTTGGTAGAAGTGGTGGAAAGACGTTTGGATATGAAGGTATCTTAGCTTCTGATCAGAATTTGAGCAAGCAGAGAAATCCAAGATAGAAAAAAAGGAGAAACAGATTGTAAATTGGACCAAGTGGAGAATGATCACCATATAGAACACTGTAGATATAATTATTCCATTAGGTAGAACTTCCTGAGCAATGGATTTGATATATAGGGCCCAGTGGTGAAAGTGTGGGACAACGAATTTGCAATAATAATGAAGACACTGGAAAATTTGTCCCATGAAAATGACTAAAGCCACTTGTCTATAATAAAGCCTAGAAGGGGGAAAAGCCATAATTTTAATATTCATAAAGGCATATCAAACAGTTGACTTTGAATTTAGAGAGGGATGAAACAGACATGAACTGTATTGATGTGTCGTTTTAGACTTTATAAAAAATATGTTAATTGTCAAGACTTTAGGATATTATAATAATCCCAAGAAAAATTGTGGAGCCTTTCTCCTTGGAGTATTTCTATAAAGAATACCCTGTTCTTTTTAGTATAACTTGAAACAAATCCAAGCTCGCTTAAAACTTTGTGGCTAGTAGAAAACTGTGCTTCGTCCAGTATTTAACAAAGACTCTGACACAAGTCATCATGAAGTATTTTTTGAAAGCTGAGACATAAAGTTGGGTTAATTTGATCTCCAAAAGCATCTTGGTTGTCAAATAACTACTGTGATATCTTTGAGAGTGCAGTCAGTCTATGGATCGGGGATTGTTTTCCTGGTCTTAGTATCTCCTTCAATTGCTCTGAGTAGTCGGTCTCCTAACCCAGTGCAGTTCAATGGATGCAAATATCTTGTTAGTCATATTTCTCCTAGAAAATTTACTCATACCTTGCTCTTTGAACTCCCTACGAAAGGCCCTTTGGAAAATTACTATTTGGCCTTTCTGTCAGTTCCAAGTGGAAACTTTATTGCATTTACAATCTGAAGGAATCTGCTCTATTCAAAAAATGTTTCCACCCAAGGTGAAAATAATACACTAAAGCTGAGTATCAGGGTACATATTTGCTCAATTCAGACACTTTAGATAAAAGTATGTGATCATCTGTCCAAATGGTTTGTCTATGTGGTAGGTAACATCCCATTTGTTTCTGTTTTTGATTGGTTACCGGAATCGAAAGCATATCTTGGGTTGTGCAAATAGTCATTATAATTCTAGGTAAAATGTTTCAACCTATCAAAAAAAAGTTAGAGAAAAGAACAAAATCCTTGAAACGATGTAGGCCCACATGAGCTGTTTATCCAGACAGCCTTGAAATTTTGAACCATCTGTAGAATGTAGAAATGCTTATGCTTGACTCGGCTTCATTGGCATAATAGGTGTCATTATTTTGAAAATCTCAGCCATGTCAAAAGCCCTTCAGTTTCTACAGAAGCTGAGATCTGAGATACTGAACAGACTCTTTTCTTGGGCAGAGAGGGGCTTGAGTTTAAACGTATGCTGTTTGATCTACAATATTGATAGCCAATGTTGCTGCAAATGAGCGTTAAATAAATATTACGTGCTTCGATATGTGTATAAATGATATGCCCCTCTCAAAGGCACTTAGAGCACTGTTACAGGTTTCCAAAGTGTTTTTCTATATTCTGAAGTCCTGTCCCTGATGACCTCATTCAGGTAACAAACAATATTTATCAATATCTTCAGTATGTTAAGATAGAATTCTATACCCAAGACTGATTTCGAGTAAGTCAGCAATGCTTTGTAAACGGTAATGACAACATGCAGAGTGGCTAATTCCATTTAAATTATATTATCCAGGGTGCATACTCTGCCCCTCAAAAGCCAAATTGTCTTTTTTTAATGCAGTTTAAAAGAGAACTTTGCACATTATTAGCTTAATTTCTTAGTTTCTACACATAGGTGCCTAGTTTCTACTCATAGGTGCCTAGTTTCTTAGTTTCTAGTCATAATTATTAAAAATGAACATGTATTGTCCCTTTTATGGATTTATAACTGCAGATTGACATAAAAGCAATTTAATTAACAGAAACTATTTCTGTTTTTCAGATAATTATTAAAGGAAATTAGAAATATATGACAAATTCTAACATGTAAGTAACAGGTTTGAAAATGATTATAGGTGGTCCTCAAAACCTGACTCTTTCTCTTATGTCACTTCCTTTTTTTCAACTTTATTTTTTCCAATTTTTCATTAATATGCTACTGATTATGAAAATAATACTTGCTCGTTATAAATACATTCATCAAGTTCAAAGAAAGAAAATTTACCCAACATTTTGGCCAGCCTGCCTACGTTCCTTCCTTCTGACCATCTGTCTGTCGTCTGTCCATCCATTTATTTATTAGAACTCATACTGGGTATATAATCTTTCATTTTCCTGTTTTCAGGAACACTATCTTCTTCATGTTTTCCAATGGAATTACAAAATTTGAATAAATATTTTTATTGACTACATTATATTTTATTGAATGAATAGATCTTACTTTGTTAATTTCCAACTGAATTTTTTTTCTTTCTGTTTTTTGCTATCATAAATAACAGTGAACATCTTTGTTCATAAGGATTTGTCCACATCTATTACTAATATCTTAGGAAATTTTATTAGAAGTGAAGTTATTTGATCAATGTTGTACAGAATACTTTCTTCAGATTCTTTAAATTAGGTGAGATTTTCATCTGTTGAGATGATAGCAGTTCAGTTTACAACTCTTGCTTGGTTTAAGGAGATGGAGGAGTCCTGCGTTCTTTATCCTGTGGTTCTATAAATGTCTTAAAATAGATGATAAATTTATTTTGATAATCTTTGCTTTTAGGATTTTCCGATTATCATAACGTTTTCTGACTGAGATGATCTGAGGACCAGGGAGAATCATCATACATTGTTTAATTTAATTGACTGCTGTTCTACCTTTAGAGTTAGGTGATGAAGATAATGACACACTTCAAGATCTATTGTTTTATTATAAAAGTGGAGCAATTTTTTGATTCATTAAGATGATTTATTTGGCGATTTTAAATCTGTTTTGTATATAAATTCACTTATTCGACAATGAATTACTTTGTGTAGCAATGGTAGTAACAGGAGGAAAAACATGAAAGAGAGAGGAGCCCTCAAGGAGCTGAGTAGCTGGTGATGTGAAGAAATATATTACCCGAAATTGCAGTAAATTGAGAAGTAGTGCTTCTAATACCAGGGAATGGCAGCACAGAGGAAAGAGGACACCCTTGTCTTCTAAAGGTGGGGCTTGGGGCTGGGACTATACAATGAGGATGTGTAAAAACGTGCCTCACTCTGATGATGTTCTTTGCATGTTTCACAGTCTAATCTCTGACGCTTCAATCTTGTTCTGAATGGATTGACAGATTGATTTCACACTGCTTTCTCTGATAGCCTTTCTGTCACGTCAACATCTTACGTTTAGAAATTGTTAAGTAGGGTCCATTTGTGGGGATTGTATCCAGCAGGGAATGTATCACCTGCCTGCCACCACCCCTCCCCACCTCTGTGACACTTAGATGCATGATGGTGAATGACATTTCCTTGTGAGGTTCAGTGACAGTTTCCTCGTTCCATATTATCCACTGTAGGTCTAAATTTATAACACGTGTATTATTCTCCATCAATGGATTTCCTTCTTGGGCACATATTCCTTTTAATCAGAGCTTCCCCTTATCCCAAATTCCCCTTCTCATGGACTGCCTACAGACCTACGGTCATTTTCCCAATCACCAACTCTCCCCCAGTAGGCTGAATTTCACGCTTTGGTTCTTCAAATGGTCCCTTGTCTTGGGAACAGGGATGCCCTTCAGTGTGTCCTGAACTTGCATAAATGGGAAACAGTTCTCTCAAGGAGAGGAAGTTGCATTTGACGTGGTGTTGTTTTTGAGCCAAGCTCATTATTGTTTTTGGCCAGTTGGTCATTTTCTTCTGGCAGAGAATTGAAATATTAATGTAGTGGAGTGAGCTGAGTAGCTGTTTCAGGGAACTCATGTGCTATATCACCTGTGCTAAAGAATGCTAAATGGAATCCTTTCTTCTCTATGAAGTTTATTCTCTAAATTTGCACATGTAGCCCCCATTACTCAGTGTGTATGTCATTGTGTGTGAGGGAAAACCACCCACAACTCTATTTTAGAACGGACATGTTTGAAGTTCTCATCACTCCTTTGGGTTGAGGACACTTGTCCCCAGTGGTCCCTATTAGTCAAGTATCAGTTGGCAAAGCCATACAGGTACTTTGGCCCAGAAGGTGTCAAAAGTCATAATTCATTTTCAAGCCGGAGTCTCTGGGATTGTGGGGTTTCCTGGCATCAGTTAGCACTAGGGATGCAGGTCAGCTGGTTGATAGATACTGACATCTGGTCACTCTCTCTGCCCTGCTATGGAAAAGGAAGTTTTAGCTCAAAAATCAATGTGTTCTTGGTGAAGTGGATATGTTACCTTGGCAGAAAAAAAAAGTGCTGTGCCTTTGAGTGACTGTTACATGGCTATGTGTGGCATTCCAGGGAAAAGACCCACTAGAAGACAGACAAGATATCACAACTCAGTTTTTGGCAGAAAACAACTTGGCTTGCACTGATGAAGCTGATTACTGGAAAGGATACTCATGTGTAACTGAGGTATAAGCTTTCTGAGATCTGCAGGTGAATAGGTCCCAGCCCAGTTCACTGAAATCTGGAGCTTCAATTTCTTTGCAATGTGAAATGTGGTGAAGAGTGAGGTGAGAACTGGTTCCCAGTGTACTTGCTTTGCATTTATTGAGTGCTGCTGATGAAAAAGAAGTAGTGAGATCCATGACCATCATGTCAGAGGAAAGGATAGCTTCTTGGTCTCACTGATTAGCCTCTACAGATTGCAAGATTTCCTGCTTGCTTAGAGAGTAGCCCTCATGATACTGAAGAATTTACAAAGAGCATATTCAAATAACAAATAGATTATATGATAGAGCATTCATAAATCATAGTTAAGACTAGGAAAACACAAAAGACCAGGAAAGAGGAAAGAAGAAAAGTTATACTATATAGTATATTCTTTCCAGTAAGTGGAAAGGTTAATTTTAAAATTTACCTTAGTGAAAATTCCTTAAAATATGTGACTTTATTTCTCTCTACTATATTTTCTCTCTAACACATTGTAACATGTTCTTTAAAGTGCTCTAGTGTCTTGCTAGTGCTGTTTACCAGGATAAACTATTCCAACTTAGTCCTAACTGCATTATTTGCTTTTCCAGGACTGTTCTTCCAATTGTCAATTGTTGGAGTATTGTGTGTGTGCATGTGGTGTTGCGTGTGCCAACACTGGGCATAGTTCGGTTTTGGTGCTGTAAGGGATACAAAAAGATGAAGTATTATTCCTCCTCTCGCTAAGATTGTAGTCTAATTGGAAGGATCAGAGTACCACTCAAGAAATAACTGTAAAGCAATACAATGAGTATATCGCTAGGTGCCAAGCTGTGTAGGCCTCACTTTAATGATGGAAAAGAAGGGAGAGATGTATATGGAATTGAAGTAGACTGAGGCAGTGGACAGACTTGATGTGCCCATAGGATTTGGGCAGGTAGAAAGCAAAAGGTGAGCGTTCTCCATGTGGCACATAATGTATTAGTTTCCTAGAGTGGCTGTAACAAATTACCACAAACTACATGGCTTAAAAAAGCAGAAATTTGTTCTCTCACAGTTCTGGAGGCTAGGAGTCTGAATCTAAGGTCAGCCTGGTCGCATTCTCTCTGAAGGCTATAAGAAAGAATCTTTCTTTGCCTCTTTGAGCTTCTGGTGGTCGCCAACAATTCTTGGCTTCTGGCAGCATAACTCCATTCTCCACTTTCATGTTCACGTAGCCATCTTCCCTCTGTGTTTGTATCTGTGTCCAAATCTCTGTCTCCTTTTAAGGGTACCAGTCATTGGATAAGAGCCAAGTATGATCTCATCTTAACTCGATTACATGTGCAAAGAACTTATTTCCAAATAAGGTCACGTTCTAGGTTCTGGGTGGACATGAATTTTGGGGGACACTATTTAAGCCAGTACACACAGGTTGAATAATACAATAATAAATTTTTCGCTGTCTTGTTTTTTGGCAAAACATTCTTTTGGTTTTAGAATGTGGAAAACTTTTACAAGGTTTCTCTTTTTCCCCTTGTGGGAAAGGTGGAGAAATGTGGTCTGGATGCTAATACTATGTGGTGAATTAGATTTTGGTTGAATTATTGCCCCCAAAGGGAGATTGATATCAACCAGAAGAAGGTTTTTGTGGCATGCTACATGCTTCTTTTCATGGCCCTGGGGCTATTCAAGTTTCTGGTCAATGATGTGAATAAAGATAATAGAAGCTATATATATCCCACTTGAGGATAGCACATAGTTGAATTTTTTAGTTTCAGGCAAAGAAAGGTGTTAAACGATAAAAAAAGATATGAAAGGGCATTTAATAGAAATAAATGTAAAGTTTGGCATGGTTCTAAAATCAAGTGTACAGTTAGAGCATCAGAGGCCTAATGACTTAGTAACACTATGTATTTAAGTAGTCAATAGTAATCTCAGTGTGAATGGGTCCCCAAAATGTAATGTGCAAACCAAGGTCTGTATTAATGGAATGAAGGAGGTCATAATCTTCTACTTTGGACTGCTCAAATTATACTGAAAATAATTATGTTCAGTGGAAGTTAGCAAATATTAAAAGAAATTTGATGGACATTTTGGAATGTATTCAGAGAAGACTGGCCGGGAGAGTAGATGAGTCAAGAAGCCTTGAGGGTTGGATAGAAGCTGGAATGTTAGCTTGAAGAACAGATGGGAAGAATCAGACAGAACAAATAAGCTTTCTTTTAAATCTTCAAACGTTGTTTGTGTGTGTGTTTGTTTGGAAAAGGGATTCAACTTTGCCTGTATTGCTCCAAGAGGCCAAATTTGGACAAATCAATAAATGTTTCTGGAAGGTGGACCTCCACAGGACCTCCTTGCAGAGATCCATGGATTACCTGGAAGGTGGTGAGTTCCTAGGACTTGAGGTGCTCAAGCATAGATGCACAGCCATTTGACAGAGAGTTGTCATAGCAATTCAAACAATTGACAGAAATTGTGCCATTCAGCTTCTAAGAGTCCTTATGCCTCTGAGTTTTATAACATCTTTTGAAAGAAAATGCTATAAAACTCTATGAGATTTGGATGAGGAATAATGCTGTTAATTATATATTTTAACCTCCTTTTATAGTTCAAATCAATATGGCATGTAAAAGAGAAAAGGCAATAAAGTCAAGATGATACAATCAAGGGTCTCAACTTTGACATGAAATCCACTTCAGACTGGCCTATAGATCTTGGAGAGGGAGTGTTTTAGATGTTGGAGAGTCATATTATTAAAAGGAACTGCTGTGCCTTAGGGCAAACTGCTATATTCCCTTGTTCAGAGAATTCTCAAAGTTGGAAGGGACCTAAAAGTCCACTTGTTTCAAATTTCAGGGGTGTCTGGGTTTAATATTTCTGTCTTTGAGAGAACATAAATTCCCAGCGATCTATAAAATGGCATTCACATACTTTGATGATTTCACATTATTCAAATATATTATAAAATACCTTTAAATATTCTGAGTATAAAATAGATTATTTCCAATCACTTTTGCCTAAGGCACAAGAGCACTAAATTTTCAAGCTACAGTTGAAGAAAAAAATGAACAAAAACCAGGGGCAGAAATTCAGTTTCTAATATATGTAAGAGGAGTTAATAGCAGTTTAGGGAGCATTCTTTCAGTTATTCATTCATTGATCCACCAAAGACTTACAGAGCATGATATGCAACAGGAATGTATAGTGAACCAGAAATCATACTTGATCTTGCATTTTCAGCTTAGTAGGGAGAAATCATCTTATATAGTATGATAAGTGCTCTTATGGAGGAAAATACAAAGTGCAAGGAAGTGTCAAAGAGAATCAGATCCACAGTGGGGACAAAAGGCCACTAAGAACAGCCCATACGTATCTTTGTTCGTATGTACATCTTGCATATGCCTATGTAAACAGAGCATCTTGTCTACCTCTGTTATTTTACAGAAAGTAGAAAGATGGCTAGAGAGGTTAAGAAGTATATAAATTAAAAGGCTAAAATAGCTACAGAAATTTGGGTACCTTTCTTATCAATACACTTTGTTTAAAGGGGGAAAAATGCTTTAAGGAAAAGCTGCCCAAACATGCACTTGCAGGCAGAGTTCAATTTGCAGTCCTTGGAGAAATCTTGAAGGAAACCAAATCAAGCACTTACATGTGCTGCTTTTGTTTTAGATCTAGCAAGTTTTTCCTCTTGACTGCTCAGGATAAACAATTGGATTACATGACATGACTCTATACAGAATGGATTAGTTAAATTTGGGCTTGTTCTTCCTCCCAAGTCAATAAAATACGTGAGCTTCTCCATGCTGAAATGGTTCAAAAGTTTGATTTGTGGCAAAGAGTTTCTGGAACCTTAGAAATCGTGCCTCTCCCGCCCCCTCCCCCCCCCCAAGAAATATCAATCCTCTTGTTGGTAAGAATGCTGACCAAGGGGAAAATAAATTCAACAGGAGAATAATACTTGCTTTCATTTTAGAAGTTAACATAATCAAAAGACTATTAAAAGAATAAATTAGAAGTATAAATTTTAAGAATATGGACTTAGGACACTGATCTGTCGATTCGTCTCTGCTTTATTCTGTTGCTGTGTCTATTGCATGATGGACTATTTATAACATGTTTAATAGGTGTGTTTGCTTTAGTCTGATGAGTATTCTCAGCAGTGAGCTTAGAGCTGTATGAGCCAAATGGCCCACGTATGTGGACAGAACCATTGGAAGTACCGTACATGGAACCCATACATCTCAGCATGATGGACACAGACTGGCTACTCTTTAGGGCACCAAGACGAGGGCCACAGATAGAGGTACAAGATGACAGTGCCTTGAGACTGTGAATTTTCCTCCATTTAAAACAAAGAAACAGACTTTGAAAATAAGTTATTAAACAGATTAACTTTGGGTTTATTATTTAAGTGAGAAGACTATTTCACTAAAAGAATGAGTTCACGGCCCTTGTCATTTACCTCTGAATTCTATGCGTAGCTCAGTAAAAGATGCAAATGGAGTTTTATCTTAAATACTGAACCTCTCTTCCATCTATGGTGATTTGTTTATGTATCATTAATGACTTGATCTGGGGGAGGGCAGTCAGTGGTTAGTAGGTAGAGTTGCAGTTCAGAGTTACAATGTGAGAGTCATCCCTGTTGGTGCTCCTCTCCATGAAGCTTTATTCACACCCCATGCAGAACCAGCAGCTCAGCTTTATCGATGGCCCTTGCTTGGTTGACTCCTTGCCTACCACATCTTCCACATTTCACATTATTGGGATTATGCTTGAAACTCACCTGGAGGTCTTCCTTCCTTGACTGCACTCTTTGGTCTCTTTCTCTGGTTCCTCTTCTTTCTCATCCACTAAGTATGTGCATTTCCAAGTTGTGTTTTCTATCTTCTATCCCATTTCTGCTCCTCCTTCTGCCTCCTCCTCCCCTTCTTTTCTCACTGCCTCTCCCTGCCCCTCCCCTCTCTCCCTTGGTCTCTCATCCCCTCCACAAGTCTAGCTGTCACCTCCACACAGATGCCTTCCAGATGTGCACCTTTAGTGTCAGTTACTCTTCTAAGCTTGAGTTTAACCTTCTTATTAGGCATCTTCATCTGGTTGTCCCAAGGCCTGTAAAGCAAGCATGTTCAGAACCAACTTCATCTTGGAGAGGTAGCAGGGCGTGGTGGTCAAGGGGATAGATTTTGGAGCCAGGATGCTGAGTTCACCTCCTTCCTGCCTCCCTCACTTACTAGCTGGTGCAGGTTGTTTTAATTTTCTTTGCCTCAGTGTCTTCATCATCAAAATAGGTGTAATGATACTACCTAGCTCAAACAGTTGTGGTGAGAATTAAATGAGTTATTGCACATAAAGGGCTTAGAGATACTTGATACACAGTAAATGTGCAAGTATGTTAGCTGTTTTTTGTTGTTTTTATTTTCCTTTATCTTTAGAAACCTCCAGGCTCCCAGAAGCTTCCCTGCTTTAAGATCATATATATTTACAATGTCAATCAATCTTCTAGTTGCCCAACTTGATCATAGGACTTCCATTCTTCTCTTACATTCAACCTTCTATAAACTGTTAAGCCTTTTAGATTTCCTAATTATTATGTTTCTCATCTCTCTGTCTTTTTTTCACCTTCCCTACGATCACTATGTTAATTCTTCTTTGGACCACTGGGAGAGCTTCCTACTTTGTCTCTTGCAATTGTTCAGTCCCCACTTTCATCCTTTGCAGGTCTGTTTTGCATTAAGACAAGGCTAATTTCCCTGAAACACAAGCTTAATCATGCCATCTCCATTTGAAACCAGCATCACCACCACCCTGCCACAAATACACACACACTGGACACCGAATGATGTCTAAATCCCTTAGCCCAGTAATAAGGTCCTGTGCAACTTCTCCCTTTGACTTATTGCTCCTTTGTTGTTTTCTCCAGGGACTCTATATTATAGCAACGTGCTCTGATTGCTATTCCCTAAAATTGCTTAGCTTCCTTTAACCTCTGTGCTTCTGTTCACCTATTCCCCTGCCCTCTCCCTGAAATGTCCCTTCCTCACTCTCCCAGTGCTGCCCAAATCCTATTTCCCTGTGACCAACCAGAATGACAGCCCACCCTATTAAACGTTCTTGGATTCCTCCAGTAAGAAGTGATGGCTCCCTGGAAGAACCAAATAACACCTTGTGATGACTCCTCTGAGAAACACTTCTTTGCTGCAAACCAAAGTTCTGAGTGTCGTGTAGTGAGAAGGATTTGGAGTTTGAAGTTAGACGATCTGAGATTTTAATCCAAGCTCTGCCAAAGTGAACCTCTATTTTCTCATTTAGAAAATGACCATAACAATAATAAGTATACCACAGATTTTTATGAGAATTAAGTCAGAGATATATGAAAAGTGTTTTAAAACCAGCATTCTTTTCAAAAACTAGTTTCATTTAAAAACTAGTTGTATTATATCTCTCTTTAACATCTTTATATCCTCCACAACACCTTACATGGTGTTGTAAGGTGTTTCAGAATTGGTATTGAATAATTATTTGTGAAAAAATTCATGGAATTCAACTTGCAAAACATTCTTACCATGAGTTCCTTCTTTTCAAAAACCCATCTCTTGTATTCATTGAGACCTACCTAGATTTGGGAGCTATTTCAAGGCAGTGAAACATGAGGGAGAAAGTTAAATTATCTAATACTTTTGCAACTTTTCTTCTTATAAAAGGAGAATGGCCTTTTAATAAATTATGTCCTTTCCCAAATGAATCAGTTAGTCACACGAATATATTTAGTGTCCTCATGTGAGATTAACAAAATGATCTAAGAAATCATTTCTTATCGTCATATGGCATCTATGCTGGCCCCTTGAGATCTTAAAAGGCAAAGAAGTAGTTAAAACAAGTCTTCACATGGAGAGCACAATCCATAGGGGAATCATAATGAGTGAACGTCCAGTAAGTCAGCTGAGGAGGAACATTTGGAGAACAGATGGATTTAAAGGAGCAATGAGGCCACCACCTGGCCCAGGTGTCAGGCCCTGGGTTCAGAGGTGCTGGCAATCAAGTGAGGGAAGGACCACTCTTGTCCTGTTTGACTCAATAATGCAGAAAGGCAAAGATCAGAGTGCAACGAAGCCAAACACAGACTCTGGCAAATCCCTGCAGATAACATCCACAGAGAGACTTCTAATCAGCTCCCAATTTTAGATTGGTGTTTCACATCTGTTATCTCACTTTATCTTTTTAACACCCCACTGGGACAAGGAGGGCAGGGATCATTATCCTCTTGTTTGACAGGAAAGAGAGAGAGGGACAACAGGTCTCAACTTTCCTCTTGAAGGTTAAGAAGGTATTTTCAAGTAATACCAGGAGATGTGTAACTCTAAAAAAAAATCTGTCTAGCTTTTGTCTAAGAAAGTTCTGTACAGGGGCCGGCCCGGTGGCGTAGTGGTTAAGTTTGTGTGCTCCACTTCGGCGGCCTGGGGTACGCAGGTTCAGATCCTGGGCACGGACCTATGCAGCACCGTGGTGGCATCCCATATACAAAATAGAGGAAGATAGGCACAGATGTGAGCTCAGGGCTAATCTTCCTCAGCCAAAAAAAAAAAAGTTCTGTATAATTTGGCAAAGTTTCCGAGGCCCTCATGCCCATATGTGAGCAGTTCCATTGTGCTTAAACAACCCCATCAGATGCTGTGGATGCTTCTGTAGATCATGTTACTGAAACTTGAGGACACCAGTCCTTCATTCTTTCCAGTCTTTTCTTTCTTCCTCTGAAGAATGGGCTAAACTGTCAGAGTCCTGGACACCTATCAGCTTTATTTAAAGGCCTCATTTACTTCAATCATGAGGATGGGAACATTTTGGACAAGGAAGTAGACTAAAAAAAAAAAAAAAAAATCACAAGTCATTTTTGAAAACAATATTTATACACTTAACATGAATTGGAATATCACAAAATCCTATACTTGCTAAGTTTTTCTTGTGCATTGATTAATAATCTTGCATGCAGTTAGGAGCAGCCAGTTGCCCTGGGCAGGGGTATGAAATTAATCTGAAACGTATCAATGAATAAGCTTGCTAGAATCTTGACTTCTAGGTTCAAAAGTCAGCTGGCAAGGTAAAAGACAGAAAAGATCACCAGGAGAATGCAAATAGACTCAACAGCTCCCTACATTCATGCTTTCCTTCCCTCCCCTCTTCCAGCAGAGAAACACCTCTGAGGTAGGAAGAAGAAAGGGCAGGTTGTAAGTGGAAGCAGGAGACTCAGGGCTGAGTTGAGGAGCAACTGATGAAAGCCTGCTTGAAGCTTGGGGTTCAGGGAGGAGTGTCCAGGGGTGTGGCCTGGCAGGGGTAGCAGTCATCTTGGAGCACATGCTCTGGGCTGTGAGGCCCAGTGGAAGTAGCAGCAGGGTGATTCATGCCAGAGAGGCTGCGGTCAGCTCAAAGGTCTCGGGAAGTTCTTGCAAGCAGAGTCCAGAGTGAGCTGGAGGAGAGAGAGGGCCCGAGGAAGAAGGGCTGATCCCATGGAGGAGCATCAGAATGAAACTGGAGGGTTCCTGCCAGGGATGGGCTAAATCGCGGTGCTTCGCCCTGCCAGATAATCTGAGTGAGAGTTTATGAGATCCTGTAGACCAGCCAGTGGCCACCACTGGAGAAGTGCAGTTATTTGCTTTTGCTAAAGTCTGGACGAGAAGAGGGACATCTAGAGCGAAGGCCAGCACTGGACAGAGAGAGAGCAGGATCAGGCAGTGGACTTGCTCTTCTTCCCTTTCCTGTAGCAGCTTGTGAAACTCACACTGACCCCAGCCAAGTAGGGATGAGAGAGCAGCTTAATGCTAAATGTGACAGTCCTCTAAACCTGAATCCCTGAGGAAATGGGCTTGAGAAGACTCTGGAGTGACTAGTTTAAGATTTTGTTTTTTGCCGTCAAACAGGAAGGATAGACAGAGAAAGAAAAGCTATATCTTGGCAAATGTGTGTTTGGGACTATGCGATTCATATCACTTAGAAAATTAACATCTAGAGGCAGCTTCCAGTGTCTTGTATCTTTATTAGAAATCAGTACTCAGAAATTTACATGCAGTTGATGGTAGGGACATTCTGGGATGAGAACTTTGTGGCTGTCTCTTTTTCCCAGGTGAGAATGCCTTCAAGCCTGTAGACTTTGCCATCTGAGCAGCTATCTGAGATGGCCCGACCTGAGGCTGCCTGGCTTCTGTGTTGCGCTGGCTGAGAATTGGCCCTTTGACTATGGTTTGGCCTCATCTCAGAGGAGCACAAGACCCCCAGTTCAAAAAAATGCTTATCCATATGCATGTAGCATATGCCTAGCTCTCCACTAGGTGCTGGTGGATAAAGGTGGATAATACATGGTTGCAGCACCAGGGAGCTGGCCCATAGCTCAGCAGGGCAACAGCTTTGGAACCATCAATTATGAAGCAGTATGAATGAGACCTACACTCGAGGAGGGGAGCAGTGGATGGGCCTTTGAAAGGCTTCGCGGTGGAAGTGACACCTGCAACATCCACCTGGGTTAGTGATTTGTGCTTTTCATGGGCTGATTAGAATGGAGAGAAAGATATAGAAAAGGTGGGGTGGGGAGGCGAGAGAGGCAGAGGGAGAGAGAGAGAGAGAGGAGCTATCCGTGTTACTTCTGCTCAACAAAAGCCTCAAAAAGCCCAGGTGTCGGCCGGCCCGGTGGCTTAGCAGTTAAGTGTGTGCGCTCCGCCGCTGGCGGCCCGGGGTTCGGATCCCGGGCGTGCACCGACGCACCCCTTCTCTGGCCATCCTGAGGCCGCATCCCACAAACAGCACCTAGAAGGATGTGCAACTATGACATACAGCTATCTACTGGGGCTTTGGGGAAGAAAAAAAAAAAAAGGAGGAGGGTTGGCAACAGATGTTAGCTCAGAGCCGGTCTTCCTCAGCAAAAAGAGGAGGATTAGCACGGATGTTAGCTCAGGGCTGATCTCCCTCACAAAAAAAAAAAAAAAAAAAAAAAAAGCCCAGGTGCATCTGTAGTCAGTTCCATGCAAAAGGCCAACAGAGACCCAGCAGCACTGTGAGGCAGGCAGATCAATTTTTGCCTAATTGGTACAACATTTGGACTTTTCTCTAAATTATGTTTAAAAGCATCATTCAAAAGTTGAAATGCAATTTTTCAGTGTTTTCTTTCACTGACTGTTGGATGTGATGCTGCAGCCTAGCCCCCACCTCTTCATTCTTTTTTTTGCTGAGGAAGATTCACTTTGATCTAACATCTGTTGCCAATCTTCCTCTATTTTGTATGTGAGCCGCTGCCACAGCATGGCCACTGACAGACAAGTGGTATAGGTCCATGCCCGGGAACCGAACCCAGGTCGCCAAAGTGGAGTGCGGCAAACTTAACCACTAGGCCACCAGGGCTGGTCCCCCACCTCTTCATTCTTAGCTGAGTTATTCCCTGGCCCATCTCTGTCATCTGAGTGACTCACTCCTTGCTCATTGTTCCCATGGGAGTGATGCTTCTGCTATGTCATTCTGTGCCCAGCAAGGTTTGGCAATAATGCTGCCCAGAAGTGATTTCCTCCAGCCCTGATTCACAGGAAAACAAACACATCTTGTCTTTTCTCTTCTCCCATCTCTCATACACTACCTACCGTGTGCAAGGCACTGTGCCCAGAATGCCGGGTGATGGCATGAGGTATCAAGCATGATCCATGCCCCAAGGATACTTAAAAGCTGGACAGAGAGTCAAGACACACACATCCAGAAAATGGAACTAATTTTCAAGGTCATGAGGATTTGAGGCCAGACAGCAGTGGTGCAGATCAGAGTGTTCAACCACAGTCTGTTGACAGTCTGTGCTGTGGGGCTGTAGGATGTAGGGGCTGTGCTGTGCATTGTAGGATGTTTAGCAGCATCCCTGTCGTCTACCCATTACATGCCAGTAGCATCCTCCCAGTTTTAATGACCAAAAATATCTCTAGACGTTGCCAAATGTCCCCTGAGGGGCAAAATCACCCCCCGTTGAGAAGCTCTGGTGCAAACCTTAAGTACAGCAGGTGTCAGAGGGGAGCTGCTAGGGGCTTGCAATAGTTACAGGATGTTGGATCTCAGCAATAACTCAGAGTTGGGGAAGGTTTGATAGGTACAAGGAGTGGGAGAAGTCTTTCCAGAGGAGGGTTCTCTTTGTCATAACCCCCCACCTCCTCTATTTGTATAACTCTATGTAGAGTCATTAATTCAGCCCCATTGCTGCAACTCTATTTCAGTTCCCCTCTACCTCCTTCGCTTCCTGCCTGCCTGCCTTCTTTCCTTACTTGACTCCTTTTCTCTCCCTGAACGGAGCTCAGGTGTGAGACGACGCCTCTGCCCTTTCAGAACACCAGAGTAGCCCCCTTGTGTCTGATGCCTCTGACGAGGGCTCCGTTTCATTGGACATCTACCTGATGTTCCTGCAGAGAGCTGAGATGACTCTGGTCATTTGCCCTCCTCTGCACTCGGCTTAGATTTTCCTATGAAATTGCATTCTGTCTGTCTTTTCAGCAGATCTTTTTTTGTTGTTACGTTTTGTTCCATCCTGAAAGCAGTGTGGGCACAGTTCTCGTTTTTTCCCCAGTTTGAAATGCATTTGAATCACATTTGGGAGAAGAAAAAGGGTGATACCTGGCATAGCTTTTAAGGCAGAGAGACTGAAAGAACAAGGTTGATACAGAGAAGACGCTATAAATATATAAATAAGAATCTTGGATGTGGTATTAATTTCCCTTGAGTTGGCTTGGGAATTGCCTAGAGCAGCTGGGATAGCCTCTGAAGATCATGTTTAACAGGACCAGTGACCGAAGGTGAGGCAGCATGGCCAGCAGTGTGAAAGCTGTGTGGAGTGGTGATGGGCAGAAGAGGTCTGTTTCAAAGAATTTAAATACTGAATAGGTTACAAAGTTAGTTTATCTTAGTTCCTTGTTAATTTTGGTGCTGGGCTCCTTTGATTTCCTTCGTTTGAATCCCCAAGTTATTTTGCAAACTGCAAATTCCCTGATGTGCAACCGTATGGGCCATTTGTGCCTAGTCTATCTTGGCAAGGGTTTGTATCCCAATCCCGTGAAGACTTCTAGCTAATTCAGTGATGCACCTTGGGCTGACCCAGCCCGTCTACTGGAAGAGCCTTAATTTTTAGACTTTGATGAACTTCATTGGAAGGTTCCTTGAAAGTTCAGTTCAATGACGGACTCTGAGTCCAGACCTTTCGTCCTCAGGCACCTATTTTAGACAAGTCACTTACGGCTTCCCGTTCAGACGTTCTTTGGAGAAGATGGATATTCTAATAAACAATGTTTCAAACCAAATATTAGGATTCACTTCAGCTCTCCCTTCCAAGTCCAGCTTCCTAGCTGGTTATGGCAGATCATAAATTGGTGGGGCTTTCAGATACTGCAGGTAGCAGACGCGTGAGTTTGGACAGAGGAAGGAAAGAAGTTAAACCAAGACAACTCTGATGGGGGTGTGTGTGTGTGTGTATAGGGAGTGGAGTCTGTCTCAGTGTAAGGGTTACATTCTCTTCTATGTGGGACTTAAAGGCAATAGTATGTATGTTTTCTTCACAAAACTATAGATCCAGAATTTTAAAAGATCTTTAAAATTGGCAAGTTCCTTTGTGTGTCTTAAATAGATTTGTCCTTAATAATACTAAAGCCAAACACTTGTCTGTGTTAGGACTCATAAGGGATGGGTATGTGTTACTTCATTTAACCCTCACAATCTAGGGAGGTAGATATCATTAGTATCCATATTTTACAGGTGAGGAAACTGAGGCACAGAGATGTTAAGCAATTTCCCCCAAATCTCATATCCAGGTTTAGAATTGGGTTTGAACTTAGATAGTCTGGTTCCCGAGTCCATGCTCGTGAGTGCTGTACTCCTTTCCCTCTCGTATTCTAAAACCTTTCTTAAGGCAGTGTTTCTGTTCAACAAGGGAATGACTATGGATTGAGCTTCCACTGCCTGCCAGACGCTGCACGAATGTCATATGATATCTTTACAATGTGTTTATTATTATGTATTATTATGTCCATTTTACAAATGTGGAAACTTATTCGGGCTCACAGAGATGTCAAAAATCAGAGCTAGGATGAAAATTCCAGATTCTGTCTCCCAAACTTGTACCACCTCCCACACACACATACACACACACACACACACAAATCAGCTGCATATAGCGAAGTACTAATTAAGCTCCTACTAGTGTTTTGTGCTATGTAGACACTGAAGAATAGAAGGGCTGGTCAGTTTGCCCTGGAAGCACTTGCCCCATCCCTATGGAGGTAATATACATATAGAAATATGAGACAATTAAGCAAAAAATGTGAACTTCTATTGTAAGATGCCAGTGTTTAAGATATCGAAGAAAAATACTTCCAGAAAAGCTTAAAGAAGGGAGAGTTTTATGGAGATAGTAATTATAGGAACTGCATTCCTGGACAGTCCCAGTTTTAAAATATTTGGACTAACTGTGCTAATTTACTTCTCAGATTTCATATCACAATTATTAGTCCATAAAACATGCTTTCGTGGTTACCAGAGCTGCATAAAGCCTTTTGGAGGAGGACAGTCTTGAACCTGAGGTGTGGTGGCTGAGAAGTGGGTGGGTAGGCTGAGGTGGACGTGCAACAGGTACACACAGGGTCAACAATGACA
The DNA here is from genome assembly GCF_020826845.1 of Diceros bicornis minor. Classification (NCBI taxonomy): domain Eukaryota; kingdom Metazoa; phylum Chordata; class Mammalia; order Perissodactyla; family Rhinocerotidae; genus Diceros; species Diceros bicornis. Next base: position 19,259,179 of record NC_080749.1, on the reverse strand, counting down.
AGGATCATGGCATATTTGGTGGGTAGGCAGGAGAGGGGGCAGGTCAGAATGGCATGTCCGAGTTATTATTTGCAGCATTTGAAAGTTTATTTTTCCTCTATATGTGATGCTCGGTATCACACATCTTTCCACTCAGTCCTTGAATCGATCAAGTACAATGGCCCAGCCTGCTCCAGGATCATAAAAATCAATGGTATTGAAATAGGTCTTTGCTCCTATATATGCCTAGCCCTTTAAGTGTTGAATTGGCACCATTGCCCCCTATGTCTTTTTCTAGCTTTTGTTAATCTTATTTTCAGCTTCTGGAAAGAGCAATATATCCAAGTACAATCATTAATTGAATATGATTCAATCTGGTCCCATCTTTAATAAGAAACCAAAGAAGGAAATTCAATTAGGCTCACCTTTTCCATTTCAAAAGATCAAGTCCTCCCCTTTCACAGTTAAAATTATGAAAGATTATCTTCTTAGTGGAAGGTTACAGGAAAATTTGGATTCCTGTCAAATATTTAGTGTAATATCCTGGGATCAGGATTAATATAGCCTTTCAGCAGCTTGCTCTGAATTTCTGTCGATGCAATCTCTCTTTTGGAAGCTTTTGAATAAGAGGCGTTTTATACTCTTGCATGATTCAAGGTATTCAGCAGAAATGGTAACAAGATCAAACAGTTTTAGGACAAGTTATCATGCCTTCTGGTCATGAAAATGCGGACACCTCAATCTCATTTCCACAGCTCAGTGTTGTTCCGCTAACTCCTCAGAAAAACTGAAATTATTGAAGCCAGGTTTTAAGTCTTTGTGAATATTTTGGGGTTGATCTTAAATTACAAATAACAGGAGCAGTAAAAAACGATAGGATAGAATAAAATAGAACCTAATCATCTTTGTTTGGTAGAATTATGTCAAATACCCCTAGAAAATAAAATTAATAATTACTATTATTATTACTATCAGAGTTACTATTTATTGCATCTATTTTAGGTTCTAGAAACTCTAAGGGCTTTATTTTCTCAAACCTATGTCTGTTTGACTCTAAAGGCGCTGGCTATAACCCCTAGACTGTAACCCTCAAATTATACTGCTTTTTCAATCCTAGTTGGTAGGCCCATTTTGCCAAGAATGAAATATCTTCTATGATACTTTATGCGAAGTTATCTACAAATCTGTATTGGGAACTAAAGTTATGTGTAAATAACTGGGATTATTTTGCCCTCCCAGGCTTTATTTTGCAGTCTGATGGTATGATGTGTTATGAGTAAAATCATAAAAGAGTTTATTTATGCAGAGCTTTCCATAACATTTCAATGAGTTCTGCCTCAAAGCACTGTTCAAACAGAAACCCTAGTGTCCCCTGGTGTTCCAGCTAAAAAGGTAAATATTTGTCATAGGCGTGCTGCAATCATATTCCCAACATTGGCAAGAGCATTCATTTCTTTTTATGCCATGCTGCCAGAAGCTGGCACCCACCAACACCTGTGGTTCACATCGAAATTTGAGTCTTGGGTTGGTGTTTTCTTTTCCACTAATGGGTTCTAGTGAACAGGCAAGGTGTGGGCTTCAGTCTCTGAATTGCAGAGTAAAGAAATAACACTGACCCCATTAGCAACTCAAGTTACAAAGATCCCAAGGGAGAACTAGGTTGGAATCTCTACAGTCACAACATTTGAGAACAGAGCTTTCACAACATATTTTTAAAGGCAGGCAAATCCCTTCTTCAAATGAAATATTATTTGTGAGTCCAACAATTAAAATAGATAAAATAATAAGGGCTACTGCTTATTCAAGTCTTTCCCTGTGACAGCACCATGCTAAACTCCCTGCATGGTTTTCCTTATTTAATTCTCAAAACAACTGTATGAGGCAGGCACATTAACATCCAGCAGTATAAAGCTGGCATAGAGAGTTTAGATAACTTACCAAAATCATGTGTCCTCCTAGTGAAGGAACACAGTTCAAATGCAGGCAGTTTGACATCAGAGTCCAAATCCTTGGCCATGAAAAGCAGATCTGCCCAGAATAAACAAGGGCTGGGGTCGTTCCCAGAAACCATCTATATTTTGGTTCGCACCCACCTGATGACCATGTGGAACTTCTCCAACATCCCGAGGGCCCCAGAGAACACACAGAATTACAAAAAGTGATACTAAGCTGAGAGAGAAGAATTAACTTTATTCTCTAAAATTGTGTTTTTAAGGAGTGGGTATATGCCAATTTGTTTCTTTGTTTAGGTTTTTTAATTTAATCAGATCTTTTATTTTTTTCAGCTTTATTGAGGTGTAATTGACAAATAAAAATTGTATATATTTGTGGTGCACAACTTGATGTTTTGATATATGTATATATTGTGAAAGATTACCACAATCAAGCTAATTAAGATATCTATCACCTCACATAGTTATCTTTTTTGTATATGTGGTGAGAACATTTAAGACCTATTTTCTTAGCAAATTTCAAGTATACGTTGCAGTATTATCTGTAGTCACCATGCTATACATTAGATCCCCAGAACTTATTTATAAAGCATAACTGAAACTTTGTACCCTTTGACTAACATCTCCTCATCCCCACCCCACCCTCAATGGCAAACACCATTCTACTCTCTGCTTCTGTGAATTTGACTTTTTTAGATTCTGCATATGAGATCATGCTGTATTTGTCTTTCTGTGTCTGGCTTACTTCACTTAGCATAATGTCCTTCAGTATCACCCATGTTGTCACAAATGGCAGGAGTTTCCTCTTTTTTAAGGTTGAATAACATTCCATTGTATATATATATATAGCACATTTTCTTTATCCGTTCATCCACTGATAGACACTTGGGTTGATTCCATATCTCGGCTATTGTGAATAATGGTGTAATGAACATGGGACCACAGATATCTCTTCAAGATACAACTTCATTTAGTTTTTTTAAATAGACCTTTCTAAAGATTTCTTCTGAAGATGATAAGAAAGTTTGCCAATTACATACTTCCTCCCTTTCTTCCTTCCTTCATATAAACATATACCAAGTTTTAGGAATTGCATTAGGCATTGAGATTACAACAAAGGATATGAATGTGTATTGTCCTCAATGACCTCACTAGTAGGGTGACCACCAATTTATCATCCATGTTAAGATACCCTTGGGAATAAAAGGGGACACTATTGATAATTAAAAGGGAACAACAGGCATAAGCCATGAGTGTCCTGAGAAAACTGGCTCATAGAGGAGTGGGGCATCCACATATTTATGGTGTCTTATAGATATACTGATAGAGATAGGCACAGGGTGTACCATGCACAGAGGAGGGGTACCCAAGCAAGTTAAGACAAAACAGATTTCTTAGAAAGGTGATGCTGAAGCTGAGTCTTTAAGGATTGTAGGCATTCCCCAGGTAAAGAGTGGGGATTGCCATGCTGAGCAAACAAGAGGGAATGAGCACAGGTATGAAATGGCAGGTTGAGGTGGGGAACTAGCAGTGACTGGAGCAAAAAATATGAGGCAGAGAATGTCAGGACAGGAGGACAAAGGCTAGGAGAAGTTAAGGAATTTGAGTTTCACTTTCTAGATGATGGGCAGTCATTGAAAGAGTTTAAGCAGAGCGGACAGATGAACATTCTAGAAAGAGCAGCCTGGTGCTTCTTCAGAGCATGGCCATAGCAAGGACAAAACTAGAGCCAGAGGGATAAGCGAGAAGAGTGATTCTGAAATCTGACTGCGCAAAAGTAACTCAAGGAGGTTTAAAAAATACCAATGCCTAGACCCATCCCGTCCTGCATGAAACTACATCTCTGGGGGTGGATCCAGGCACTGGTTGTGATTTCAGTCCCCCATATGATTCCAATGTGCAGCAAGAACTGAGAATCCCTGAGCTAGAAGAATGTTGGTTGAAACACAGGAAAGAGAGGATGACAATTTGGAGTATACAGTGGTAGTTACGGTGCAGGGGATGGATTTGAAAAAAGGTTTTGGAAGGTAAACATAAATATAGCAAGAATTGATAATTGGTTGAGGGTGGAGAGAGGGAGGTGAGCTGTTCCCTGCTGGGGGCCCAGGTGGATGACAGTGCCTGCAACTGAAGTAACAAATTCCTGAGGAGTAGCTATTTTACACAGGAAGACAAAGAGATTTTGGTGTAGAATGTGAGGTGTGTCAATGACAGCCAAGGAAAGCATGCAGAGTCACAAAAATGGGGGCCCATGAGGAGCCCCAATATATAAGTAGCAGGTGAGAGAAGAGAACACCATGAAGGAGACAGAAAAAGAATAGAGATTTCAAAGGGACTCATCTAGCCTTCACTGTCCAATATGATAGCCACTAGCCACATGTTGATAGTTAAAAAGAAATCCGTTGTTTGGCAGATTTGCTTAATGGGAAAGGCCCTGCCTCTTTCAACTAAAATCTTTGTAGGCCCAGTACCTTCTCTAATTTTATTGTGTTTGTTCATTTAATCATTGACTCAATTATCTCATTCATTCACTTACCCACTCTCTTACCTCATTGCTGTATAAGGAGGAAACTGGTGGTACCACACCTGGAATATGGTGAGTGCTGTAGTGGCTGGCTGTGTTCCAACTTGGTAAAGCCAGTCTGTCTCCTTTTTCAGTGATGTGAGCTGTGTGTCTAGTCATCCTATTATCTTGTGGTACCTACTAAAAACATTGCTTTCTTCTACTCCAGAAACAAGAACTACATTTCAGTGGTGAGTGATGTGACTACTAAATACATGGATTAAAAAAATTAAAATGAATCTGGGATTTTCCAGGATAAGAAGTTGTTACAGATATTGTGTTGCTTCAGATGTCTTAGAGATTAAATAGGCCTAAATCAGCTCCTGAGCATTTTATTAGTGAATCTGTGTCATTTGAAAATCCTTCTCTGAAACTTTCCCACCCACTCTCCAATCCCCACTTGAATAAAGGAGTAATTAGGGATGAGCTCAGAATCTCCACTTCATCTTGACCCATCCCAGATGGTGTAATAGTCATGGCTTTATCAGTAAAGAGTAGAGGGGCAGGCTGGGGCTATGCCAAGAAAATAATACTTGCATTAATTCAAAGTTATCTGGATTTGCGTTAAGACTCTTACTTGTCTTCTGTCGAATATTCTTCATTGCTCTCCCATTATTCCTCCTGCTGATGCCATACAGGTGCATATACTCTGCATCCTGGAATTGTTTCTGAAAGTTGCTTGTCAGTCCTATATTGAATTGTCACGCTTTGAATATACAAGGAAATGTCCTTTAAAGAAACTCTAGTAGAAAATCTTTGAGTCAACTGTGCATTCAGCAATTGTTTGTTGATCACCTGCCACGTGCTGGAGTGATGTACTGGAAAACATAGTTATATAAACTATACTCTCAGAATGTTCATAATCTCCTATTGGAAAATATGTGGTACTATATTCTGGACGCTGTTCTGGAGTGTTTTTACATATTTAACTCACTTCATCTTCACAACAACACTATGAGGCAGGTGTTGTCATTATCAGCCCATCTGGCAGATGAGGACGTGGAGGAATATAGAGTTTAATGACACATGCCACATCATGCAGCTAATAAAGGCACAACTGGGATTGGACCAAGGCTGTCTGTCTCCAGTCTGCGTCCTTAACCACTGTAGTTTCCTTTCTCTCCCCCACTCAGCTGTGATCTCCAGTGGGAGACAAAGAGAAAACTCCCCTTGAAATGAATTTATTTATAGAATGTGGTTATTGGTTTATCTGTGGTTGACATTTAGCTCTCTAAATATTAATGATTCTTGAAAAGGAGCATTTTAAGTTACTCTTTTTCTACCTCTGAAACATCGCCCAGCCAAACAGAAACGAAGGAAGAGGTCAACATTTAGCTCACCATGCATACCTTGAATTATCTTTGAGAATTTTTGACCTCTTAAATCTAAAATATTTTTATAGGTATTCTTGGAATCTTTCTTTCACTCCACATGTTTAAGCACTGAAGATCTGGAACAATGAGAGAATGCTTTGTTTTAGAAGTCGCATACAAATATTTACACAATAATACCAACCTTGGATGGGCTATGCAAACCAGATTCCACCTTGGAGCTGCCCTAATTTCCTGTACATCCATACATGTGCTGACTCCCCAAAGCAAACATCCTTGAGCCCTAAGAACGTAAAGAAATTAGAGCAGTAGTTCCAAAGAACTTACAGAGCAATTTTATTAAGACTTGGGTTTCTGGGAAAGGTTTATTTTATCACTCAGCTATTATCTTGAATCTGCCGTTCACTCAAAGGTTTTTGTTGGCCTTAATTCAATTCTCTACCTTCTGGGCTATCAATGTTTTGTTGAGCACTTTTCCACCCAGACAGATAATAGGATTTGGTGACAGTTTTCAATTGTATTACAATTGAAACTTTTATATGTATAAGATTTCTTTGTGTAGGCTGTTCCCTGACTATGACTTATTTAGGCTATTACTTATTGACCCATAAAACTGTCCTGACTCTGCAAAATAACTCACTAATTCTTCCAGAGTGAAAACCTCTACAGGTGTTTATCAACACACGTGAAAATAATCTAGATGACCATCTGTGGGGCTCCTGGTCTATCACACAAGTCCATTTAGTAAAGAGATCCCTGGCCAATAGAGGTATCACCTAAACTTTAGCTTTCAAGGCTCCTGTTGTTCTCTTGAGAAGGAGTATCTGAAGTGAAAGGAATCAGATTGGCAAAGAAGTTATGGTGCCAAAGTTTCTTTAAGTATCTGAGAAAGGCTCCCATATGGAGAGTGGTGGCCGTGGCTGGTCATTCCTTGGTTGATGCACAAAAAAGAAAATAGAACTAGTTAAACAGAGAAAAATGTTCAATCTACCAAATTAATGACATTCAAATTACAGCAAAATATTGGACAGCATTCCATTTTTCCCTTAAATTATCCACTCTTTTAAAAAACTTTAACAGCTGATCTTCATGGGCAAGTGGTACAACTTGTACTTCCATGTTTTACTTGTGATATTGTTTATTCATAAGTAATTTGGCACTATATATAAGGAGCTGTAAAAATGTTCTGATTCTTTGACCCATTAATGCTCCTTTTGGGAACCCAAAATATGGAGGAATCATATGAATAAAGATATTGATCACAACAATGTTGAAAATATTACAGTATAAGAAGGAACTTGAATGCCCAGCAACGCAGAAGTGGTTACAGAAATTATAATATCCCCATTTTATAGACGTATAAAGTGGAGAGACTCTTATCATATGATCAATTTGTCGGGGGAAGAGGGCTAATCTCCCTCTGCCCTTTCCCTTAAGGTTCTTCTGGCTGGCCAAATAATCAACAAGACAGGTTAGCAGGAGAAAATAATACCAAGTTTAATAACATGTATACATGGGAGAAAGCAGGGACACTGCGTTTCTCAACACAATAGCAGAAATTCTCATCTTAAATACCATCTTCTTCTAAAGACAAAGGAGGATGTTGGGGGTGGGGGGTGTCAGTTACAGGAGATTACCACTAAAGCACTGTAAACAAGGGTAAGGTTATTATGCAGATTTAAGACCTCACCTTCCACATTGATAAGTTTCTAGAAATGAGGTCATCCCCCCTCTTCCCAAGACAGAGAGGGAGATACCTTTACAAATGGAGATTTCCCTTATAAATGTAAATGTCTGTCTGGCAACTCCTCGCAGGGCCATCCAAAGAATGTGGCCAGAGAGACAGAACTTCTGATAAGATGGGCTTGTTGGTGCCTTTCCTATTGTAACATCTATTTTACATTATATTACAGCCATCAGATGGAAGATCTGTTCCAGGAAGGAGCCACCATGTCAAATTTTTTAGGCAGTTAGTGGGGGAGGTCAAATGTCCTTCAGAGAAAACAATCAAGGTAAAGAGATATATTTCAGGGTGGCCAAATTTTGATCTCCCACAGTTAATAGCAACAATAGGCAATAGGCACATTGGAGCACCATGTAGGAAGGAAGGTGTGGAACTCTCCAAGTACACAAGTGATCAATGCTATTGGGAGATCTGAAAGCCAATGTTTTTAAGCTTAGCTGAGTCTTCTATTGACCTAACTAAATGTTTAGGGTAACAGCATTTCTGCTTCTATCATGTATGTTTTTTATTCTTTTTAATCCTGTATACTAGAAACAATATGAATAATTAATAAGCAATGTTTATTATATCTCATGAAACTATAATGATGCTAAGTTTGTGGCATGATACAGATAATGTGGTAGTATTAGTCCTGCAGTTCGGCTGTAAACCGTGATGTTCCCTCTTCAAAGTTTAATGAGCTCTTGTTGTGACAAAGGGCGACATTAGGCACTTAAAAAAAATTACTTTTCAACCTAATTTGCAGATATTGAAGCAAAGGTTAAGGAATGATGTATTGATAGATTCCATGATTTGGGTATTTATTGGATCCAAGCATTTGGTGTGGGGGAAGAGGGAGAATCACCCTCTGCCCTTTCCCTTAAGGTTCTTCTAGCTGGCCAAATAATTAACAAGACAGGTTAGCAGGAGAAAATAATACCAAGTTTAATAACATGTATACATGGGAGAAACCAGGGACACTGAGTTTCTCAACACAATAACAGAAATTCTCGTCTTAAATACCATGTTCAGCCAATGACAAAGGAGGATGTTGGGGGTGGGGGGAGTCAGTTACAGGAGATTACCACTAAAGCACTGTAAACAAGGGTAAGGTTATTATGCAGATTTAAGGCCTCACCTTCCACATTGATAAGTTTCTAGAAATGAGGTCATCCCACCTCTTCCCAATACAGAAAGGGAGATACCTTTACAAATGGAGATTTCCCTTATAAATGTAAATGTTTGTCTGGCAACTCCTTGCAGGGCCATCCAGAGAATGTGGCCAGAGAGACAGAACTTCCAATAAGATGGGCTTGTTGGTGCCTTTTCTATTGTAACATCTATTTTATGTTATATTACAGCCATCAGATAGAAGATCTGTTCCAGGAAGGAGTTACTATGTCAAATTCTTTAGGCAGGTAGTGGGGGAGGTCAAATGTCCGTCAGAGAAAACAATCAAGGTAAAAAGATATATTTCATGGTGGCCAAATCTTCATCTCCCACATTGGCAAATGTGTATATTTCAGAGGGAAACAAATTTATTTCTTCTAAACAGGACCCTCTCTTATATGGATGATTTTACAAAGTTATGAATCACTAACAATTCTTGGGTTTTGGGTTGTGCTTTCTTAATTTTTATTTTTACATAAATGGATTTGATTCTTCTCATTTGCATGGAAAACTTATTCCCTGTTTCTTGTTCTAATGATAAAGGGAAACTGGTTACTCCCCCTCTCTTTCTTCTTTATTAGTATTGATACCTAACCAAGTGGGCTCACCTCCTGGTGAGTTAAATAAGACTCTACACCAGTGGAAGTTGTCTCACAAAGTAAAAGTGTATTTGCAGCAAATAGGAGGCCATGAAGAATCATTTCCAAAGTCATGGCATCCCTAAACAAAGGGGAGCAGGAACTTTTCTTTCCCTGGGGTGGGTGGGTGGGGGGGTGAACATTCAAAAGGGAGAGGCGGGTACACTTCAGATTATGGTAATGAGGCTTAATCTCCTCCTGAAGAGATCTTCACTTTAAAAATAAGGCAAGGTCATGGGCGTAGCTCTTGTAGGGAGGCTGGGTTAGCTTCAGGGTGGTAGTTGGTTATGTCTCCTTAACATAAAAAAACAACTTGGAAAAACAGTTAAATGCTTCCAAACCCACCCTTGAGTTCCTCGGGGCACTCATCAGTATCTCCTCCCTCCCCTCTTCTCCCCATTTGATGTCAGTATCGTGAAGAAGCAATTGCTTCTGAGGTCTAAGTATGATTGCTAAAAAATAAAATAATCTTCTCATTTATACACAAAATGCAAACATGCGTCTGCTATCAAAAAGACCACTCACTAACCAGGTTAGCCTGGTTCTCAGTGCCTCTGTATTTATGTGGGCATTGTAAAGCAACATGTTATTGCTTACCACTGTGGAAATCTCAACTGATCTTTTCAACAACTTCAGAATGTTTTCTCCAAGAATGAGTCAGTGAAACAAAAAAGCCACATCAAAGAAGCAGCCTTCAGGGCTTCCAAGCTGTGTACCTTGGAAGTGGATCTCTCCTCTTCCACCTCTAAAAGGCCAGGGGTGGGAGTGGGCTTCGATCAAAATGCCGCATCAGCATACAGTGATTAATCCTATGCTGGAAGTAGATTACACATCTGAAGACAACTTGAGATATCCAGTTTAAACATAATGAAGACATGGAGAGTGGGTCTGACCAACTTGGCAGAAAAGCCGGGTTCTGTGGATGTTTGCCTTCTGGGGAATTATTATTTCAATATTCTGAGGTTCTATCAAATGCCGCGCTTGTTTCTCATGTGTCTTGTTGACACTTGGGCATCTCAGCAGAACTATACACCTGAATTCATGGAACCCCCAAAAATAAAACTATTTCCGTGATGAATTGAAACATTATGTAGCCAGATTTTCTTTCTCTTTCTCTTTCTCAAAAAAAAGAGTTTTGAGATTTTTATTTTAATTTTCTTTCCTATTATTATATAGTGTAAATAAGCAAAAAAAAAAAAATTTTTTTATGTTTATCTTATTTTCAGTTGCCTTAACATAGTCTCTGATTTTTTAAAAGATTTTGTTATATTTCTTGAATGTTCTAGATATACACAATTCCATGAGTAGTTATTGTTTTTATGTATTATTTTCCAATATTTGTATCATGTATTTCATTTTCACATCTTATTACATCTGCTGATTGCTCTAAAACAATGTTGAAAAGTATAGCAGTGATAGAGGACATACTAATTTATGACCTTAATATGAGTATGATTTGTATTGGTTTCTGGCAAATACTTTCTCATGCTCAGGAAGCTTCCTTTGATGTTTATTAAACTGTCGGGGTATGAAGGAGAATCTCCCTCTGCCCTTTCACTTAAGGTTCTTATGGCTGGCCAAATAATTAAGACAGGTTAGCAGGAGAAAATAATACCAAGTTTAATAACATGTATACATGGGAGAAACTCAGAAATGAGCAACTCGTCCCTCTGTCTAAGCTGCTTGCTTAAGTATTGCAGCTAAAGGCGAGGAGCGTGTTGGGGGTGGGTAGTGGCCTGGGACTTCAGAAGGCAGGAGGACAATTCTTTTCAGGGTCATCTATAGATAATGTGGTCAGGGAGAGATAGAGTTTTTTGATAAAAGGGGCTTGGTGCCCCTCCCATTGTAACATCTATTTTACATTATCATTACAGCCATCATGATGGAAGATCTGTTCTAGGAAGGAGCCACCATGTCAAATTCTTTAGGCAGTTAGTGGGGGAGGTCAAATGTCCCTCAGAGAAAACAATCAAGGTAAAGAGATATATTTCAGGGTGGCCAAATCTTGATCTCCCACATTACTTAAAGTCAAGAGTTCTCACAAAATCACAGGAAATGATTTTCAGCACCTAATGATGTAATCACATGTTTTTATTTTAATTTGTTAATATAAATTCAGTTGATAGACTTTTTAAATGTTGATTCATCCTTATATAACTAAAATAAACTATGCTTGGTCATAGTTTATTTTATTACAGAGCTGAATACGATTTGCTAACATTCTATTTAAAATATTTACATTTACTTTTATAAATGAAATTAAAGTTTCTTTTTCTATATTAGGTTTATCAGACTTTAGTATTAGGATATACTGGCTTAGTAAAGTTAGTTGTAAAACTTCATTTTTTCCTCTTCTCTGGGACAATTTAAGTTATATAAGAATTTCTATTAAAATTTGATAACATTAAACTATAATACTATATTTGCTTATTTTAAAACAATAGATCTGTAGCAAAATTTTTATTTTCTTTTGTTTGCTTCATTCTTATACTTCTTGTATTACTTTGAGTCATTTATATTTTGCTTGAAATGTATCCCGTTCTTATTGCAATGTCAGTGAATTGCATATAATCTTCTCATTCTTCAAGTTACTTTCCTACTCATCGACGTCTTATTTCTTAGTCTTTGGTTCCTAGCTTTTATCTTTTTGCCTTAGTCAGGATGCCAGAGAGTTGCTTATTTTGTTTGTCTTTTCAAATAACCAGCTTTCAATTTAATTCATCCTTTGTTTGCTTCTTGCTTTTTAGTTTTGATGTTGTGCCTCTGTCTGGAACCTCTTCCTGAGATTTTCACGTGGTCCTCCCTACCTCGTTATGAAAGTCAGCTCAAATGCCTCGGAAAAAACTTCACTAATCACCTTTCCTGGCCACCCTCCTATCCTAGGACAACCTTTGCATTACTGTACTTTGTGTTCTTTATAACTTGCATCAATATCTGAAATCATCCACTTATTTTTAAAATTCCAAAGAGACTTTATTAGAACAGTTTTAGATTTACATTAAAAAAATGAGGAGATAGTACAGAGAGTTCCCATATACTCCACATCCATTTTTCTTCTATTATTAACATCTTATGTTAGTATGGTACATTGGTGACAATGATATATTATTATTAACTAAAGATTATTCCTTATTTAAATTTCCTTAGTTTTACCTAATATTCTTTTTCTGTTCCAAGATCTCATCAGAATAACATATTTACATTTAGTTATCATGTCTCCTTAGGCTCCTCTTGGCTACCACAGTTTCTTAGTCTGTCTTTGTTTTTGATGACCTTGACAGTTCTGAGGAGTACTGGTCAGGTAATTTGTAGGATGTCCCTCTATTGAAACTTGTCTGACTTTTTTGTCATGATTACACTGGGGTTGTGGGTTTGAGGGAGGAAGACCACAGAGGTAAAGTGCCATTTTTATCACATCATATCAAGGCTACAAACTATCAACAGGATATATCACTGTTGACATTGACCTTGATCACCAGACAGTATTTGTCAGGTTTCTCCACAGTGAAGTTACTATTTTCCACTCCCTTTCCGTATTGTCCTTAAAGGGTAGGGAGTTATAATCCTCCTCATTGAGGGTGGAATATCTGCATAAATTATTTATCTATTAATTTTTTATTCATCTATTTATTATCCATTATCATTCACTGCCACATCCACTGACTCTAGAAGAGTAGCAAAAAACAAACAACAAAAAACAACTCCTCATCACTGTTCAATAAATGTTTGTTGAATCAATTAATGTATAAATTGATTACTAGCCAATTTTTGTAAGGTTTTTTTTCTATCCTCTTTTCTCTAAGTTTGTTTTCTTAGGTTCTTTAATTCCTTAGATTGAACATTTAATTCATTTGTTTCAATCTTTCTTTCTGAAATAAAAACATTTAAGTAAATGTTTTTCTTCTGAGTTCAGCTGCATCCCAGTTTTGATATGAAGTATTCTCGATTACTGTACTTATCTCTAAATAACTTGTACTTTGTATTTTTATTGCATTTTTGATCCTTGGTTTAGTTAGAAGACTATTTTTTACTGTAAAAGCCCTTACATTTTTGTTTTTTTGTCCTTTCCTTATTCATTTTAAGGTTTATTGTTTTCTTTGTGGCCGCACATGTAATAATTTTCTGTAAATTTACATCCCATGGGCATAAAAGAAGACTATGCATTTTCTGTTCATAGCATACAAATTATCTACTTATATACACAGAAATAAAAAATTTCTACTCAATCTCCTTCTGGCTCCCCATTTGAAATATTTAGAATTTTGGTTTCAGACTCGTACCATATTTGCCATTACAATATTCATCTTCTGTTTCAGGAAAGAAAGTTTTTTAACTTTTATATTATTGCAATTCACTATATCTTATTGTCATCCATTTAGATTTCACTTTAGCTTTTAGTTATTCTTTGCTTATCACTTTTTTTTTTTTTTTTGCCCTTTCTCCCTTTTGCCACAGAGCGTTAGTTTCCATTGCCCTCTAGGCCTGAAATACTCTCTTCTATAAAATCGCTTATCCCCTTGTTATCTGATACATTCCGTATGCTGATAGCTCCCCAAATTATTTTATAAAGAGAAACCATATACATACTGATTTATAACTAGCTTAGCCCCAGACTAGTATGTCCAAATACCAACTTCATCTCCACATAGGTGTTTATTATTCCGAAATAGACTTTGTGTGTGTGTGTGTGTGTGTGTGTGTGAGGAAGGTTAGCCCTGAGCTAAAATCTGATGCCAGTCCTCCTCTTTCTTCTGAGGAAGATTGGCCCTGGCCTAACATCCGTGCCCATCTTCCTGTACTTTATATGGGACGCCGCCACAGCATAGCTTGACAAGCGGTGCATTGGTGTGCGCCTGGGATCTAAACCTGTGAACCCTGGGCCGCCGAAGGGGAGTGCATGCAGTTAACTGCTATGCCACCGGGCCAGCCTCCAAAATAGACCTCTTGACCTGTAAGTCAGAAACTTGCTCTTTCTCTATTCTTCCCCTGCCCACTGATGTTTCAGTTGTAAACCTAAAACCTAGGAGTCATCCCAGGTTTGATCCCCTACTCGGAGATGCTAGGAACAAAGGATGGTGACCCACCAACCATGTGCACAGAGGGGATCCCCACACACTCTGACTCTACTCTTTGGTGTGGATCTTGGCATCCTGAAGACTTCCTTGAAGGAAAACCATCAAATCATTGGCCTCATTTAGAGTTTAACTACATTTTATGGTCTCCTCAACTATGAAGTCAAAATTCACAAGGCCCAGAAAACATAAATTACCATAATGCCTTTCATTTTCTTGGTCAAAGTGCTTTGAATTGCAGGAATGTTTTTATTTTTATAACTCTATCAAACATTTTTATGGAGGTTTGTTCCCTCTTACCCCAGGCTTAAACAAATTTTAAAACAGGGCTTCTCAAACTGTCATGTGCCTCAGAGCCACCCAGGGATTTTACAGAACAGCAGATTCTGAATCAGGAGGTCTGGGGTGGACCAGGTTTGTCCATTTCTGAAGTGATGCTAATATTTCTAATTCTGTGGACTACACTTTGAGCAGCAAAGTTATAAAATCCTTTGGGATTTTTTTCTTTAATTTTGTTTTTAGATTTAGTTTCTGAGCCCCTCAAAATAGAGACTCTGTAATTGGTGGACACATTTCATTTTTCACATTAAAATTTCACTCATCTTGAAAATTATTTATTAGACATGGCTATTCACATTTGTTTCAAAAAGTCAACTGAATTCTAAAGAATCAGGATTTGTTGGCTCAGGTAAGATGCAAAATAATTATCATATAATATGAAGTCAGTTCCCAAGATGGGGTTCTAACATGATCTGAGTAAAACCAAGTTGAGTGGCCGACCTGTGATCTGCCCAGGACTTTCTTGATTTTAGCACTGAAAGTCATGCTCCTTGGGAAACCCCCGAGTCCTGGGCAAATTGGGATAGTTAACAGCAGCATTAGAAGGACTCTTATGTAACCTTGAACATGTCCTGTACTCCCAAAGTGACTGTCTTAAAGGCACAGTACTCTGACACACTTGAATGTTGTGTGTACCTTAGACAACCAATCACTTTTCCTTAATTATTCCTCATAAGAAGTAGGCAGGCTTAGACCTTCACAGGGATGAACTGCCTTGCCCAGGGTCGCATAATATTGATTGAGCCTTCAAGTTCTTTATCTGTACTCATGATGAGTACATAATGCCATTTGCTTTCTAAAATAGAGGAATGTTTATTAAATTGGTTTTGGGGCAATTAGTTTTATTTTGGAACTTCTCTTTAAGATGACTTATTAGAAACAAAACAAAAATTCTCCTCTTTTGTAAAGCTAGGTACACAAGAGATAAACAGGATACATTTTAAATGTTCTGTTTTTTGAAAACTGAAGTTCTTCATGATTTACATCTGGAAATATTAGTCACGCTTGCTGGTTATTTTCCATGGGATGTTAGTTATCATACCACCCACGATATTAACGATATTATTTAAAAAATTTCCCCCACATTTGCTAAAATTTACTATAACTGCCTTTAAAAACAAATGAAGGTCATATAGTACCTCATCCTTCTGGTAAGACTGCAAGATAAATGACCCAAATCCATTCTAACTGGATCCAGAAATCCCTGGGCATTTGGCAATTAGTAGTAACAATTGTTCCATTAATAATGTATAATATCCCTAATGCCAAGTGTGTTATATGTTATTAACCAAAAACGTTCTGAAAAAGTCTTGGTTTAAAAAAAGAACAAGCTTGAGTGTGATGACTCAACATGCAATGTGGATTTATTAAAGAATGACATCAAACCATGCTTCCAGAATGTGAAAGAGGGGTCTGGAGTAGTGTTCTGCTTGCAATCACTGACTGACTGAAAAATATCTTCGGCCACAACCAAGTAGTTGGCATTAGATACGGGTCATCAGTTTTTATTGGAATGGTGGCAATGTCAGTTAGTATTTGTCAAAACCCTAAATAGCTTGTAGTAAAATATTGCAACAGACTGTAAATGTTCTCCTTAGAAACACTTGGGGAAGTGAACATGTGGAACTGGAAAATTGCCTGAGAAACTGGCTAATAGAGATGCTCTTGAGCCTGGAACATATTCCAAATTAGATGTATTGCAATCCCCGGGTTGTGTTTTGCAATTCAAATAAGCCAGCACTTTCCATGGCAGCCCCTTAGTTTCCTCAATGGTGGGGTCCTTTGAATGTTCACACGTAAATGAGGGTCTTTGTTCTCTGGAGCATGAAGCTAAAGTAAGTTTTGGTAGAAAAGGGATTGTGCGGACATATTTGAGAGCCTTGTTCTGGTGGTAAACTCAAATTTGGAAAGAAATCCCAAAGTGAGTAGCTTTCTAGCCTCTGATCATAGCTGGAGTTAAAGACTGCCGTTTAGTATTGCTCAGGGGTTCTGAATGTCTATCTATATTATTTAGAAGAACCATCAACCATTCGTTAAGTGTCAGGAAATTTTGCATTAAAAAAGTCAAGGAGAGGCCTGGGAGGTGAAATGGTGGTTGGGTTCGTGCACTCTGCCTCAGCGCCCATGGTTTCTCTGGTTCAGATCAGATCCCAGGCGTGGACCTATGCACTGCTTATGGAACCATGCTGAGGCGGTGTCCCACATGTAAAGTAGAGGAAGATGGGCACAGATGTTAGCTCAGGGCTAATCTTCCTCACCAAAAAAAAAAAAAAATGGCAAGGAGAGATTATAAGAGTATGTAGCAGATCCCTGTTTACCTCTAGCCAAGCCATTTTGTCCCAGATTAATTCCTTTGACCAGAGAAGAATGTTACTCTGTTACCCGAATTCTTCTTTCCCTGGCCTGGAAATGGGTCCCAGGCCATCTCCTTTACTCACTAGGTGTATCTGCTATTTCAAAGATCTGAGGAATCACCCATATTTGTAACACCAAGGGATCTATAGGCTGCAGTCAGCTTTTGCTGTTGAGATATCTTTGTTCAAATGTTCGTTCTTAGAAATAGCTAATGGTCCAACTCATCAAGAAAAAATGAGAAATGACTGTCCTCTTTGGTTTAATATTTTGCACCTTGCCTGTGGCATTTCTGTAAGCAATCCTGCTAGTCTGTCAAATGATAGAGCTATCTGTGCTGAGTTTAAGCTCTTTGAGGACAGAGGACACGTATTTGTCATCCTTGTGTCTTCCCAATCTAGCCTGGCCCATTAGAGATGTCACTCTGAATGTCACCATTTTTGGGAATTCTCTGGTCTCATTCACTCCGTCTCAGCAGCCAGCCTTGAAGAGGAGTCTCCTCTGCACTCTGTGCTCCAGCATCATAGCACATACCATATTGTTTTGTCTGTCTTCCCAACTAGACTCTAGTTTCTGTGTCTCCAGTGTAGGCACTCAATACATGTTGAAAGAAGTGAATGAAGGGAAGGCACTCAAAGGTTAGTTGAGTTGAATTGAATAGAGCAGGCACACCCTCTAGCTATCACCAGGGTGGGATTTAGTGCAGATGATGTAATGTAACTTGACAGGGTAGTTAAATATTGACAGGCAGGAGGAAGCACGCTGGCACTGTTCAGAAAGAGGAAAGGGAGGTCTGACTGTGGCTGTCAGATCAGAGAGCTGAGGCTGTAAGGGGCCAAACTGAGTGGCTGCAGTGGTCCTGATGACCCAGCAAGGTCACTCGCTGATGCATTTGGCTTCTGCTTCAGTAGAGGTAAGGATTGGAGCCTGGCTGGGAAGATAATGGATTGTGATGTGAGTAAATGCAGACTCTATGCCCATGGCTTGGAGATGGCTGGCATCCCAGATGCTCTCTGCTGGCTGCCCATTCATATATAGCTCAAGCTGATCCTCACTTAAGGCAAGGAGCACGAGTTCTATTGGAATCTGTCTCCCCTCACCCCACCTTATCACACACCAAATGATTTGTGCTTTACTATAACTTCTTGAAGTGATTGAGGTTGGATGCTGGTGCGTGCTTTTTGAATGCTTAGTTGAGGAATTTGTCCCTGTGAATTCATTTGTGTATTCTTTGATGCTAACGATTAGAGACATGCATAGCAATAGAATTAGGAGGTCATAAACATGTTTGGTGCTACCTGGATCATCCAATGCTTTATATATGCAGGGGTGAGAGGAGGGGGAGACAGAGGTACATTAGGCGATGTTTTTAGCTCTAATATGGAATAAGGGAGCAAGCTGAGGTGACTTCAAGGAGAACACTGGGTAAGTGAGAAAATGCCAATAGACAGCAGACAGAGAAATGGTTTAGGAGGGTCTAGCTCTGCATTTAGAAAAGGAAAAATGTCACCTTGAGAAAAAAAGGCCCCATTTGACTTTAGAAAGACTGTTTAATCAGCTGGCATGTCTCAGGTTAGCTTTAAAGAAAAAAAAAGCTCGTGTCCTGCTCATAATTAAATAGTCACATGCAGCAATAAGAAACAGCCAAGGCAAGTAGTCTCTATTTAGCTCCTTTTCTTGTAGAGAAGGAGAAAATGTTGGGTGACTGACATGGGTTCAAATCTCAGCTTAGCAAGTGACTAGTTAAGGCAGCCTAATCTCTGTGAGCCTCTATTTCTTCATCTGTGAAATGGGCAGAATGAAACCTACTGACAGATTGCTGTGAGACTTGAATAAAATTATATATATAAAAACACACTAGAGTCGGCCTGGCCTGTAGCAGTTCCCTCCGAAATATTAGTTTCCCTTTCCCAATTTCAGATGGCTTATTCTGTTTTAATTTTCTTTAAATAACAGCTTTATTGAGATAAAATTCACATACTATAATACCCACCCATTTGAAGTATACTATTTAGTAGTTTTTAGGATATTCACAATGTTGTGCAACCATCACCACAATCAATTTTGGAACATTTTCATCATCAAAAAAGGAAACTTCATACCTACTAGTGGTCATTCCTCATTTCCTCCCATTGTCCCCAGTTCTAGGCAAGACTAATCTACTTTCTGTCTCTATAGATTTTACCTATTCTGGACATTTTATATAAGTGGAGTTATACAATATGTTATCTTTTGTGACTGGCTTCTTTCATGACCATAATATTTTCAAGGTTCATCCATGCTGTGGTATATATCAGCACTTCATTTTTATAAATTGCCAAATAACATTCCATTGCGTGGATATAAAACATTTTATTTATCCATTCATCAGTTGATACAAATTTAGATTGTTTCTAATTTTGGGCTATTATGAATAATAAATACCACTATGAAATTCATGTACAAGTTTTTGTGTGGACGTATGTGTCTATATTTTCTTTTTGATTTGGTTATAAAACTAGATTCTCCCACTCCATCTTGCTGAAAAGTTATGAGAGAGCACAGCAGAAAATACTGAGGGAGCCCACCTTTACCCAGCAGAACTTGAGGAAAATGGCAAAATGGTCATTACTCTCCTCCAAAATATTGCAATACAGCAAGTGGGTCTTTGCAGTGTTTAAAGTCTTATGCAAAAGTGGATAAAATAAACTGTCCTCCTGTACTAGCTTCTGTGAATTTCTATGTCTTGAATTCTATACACATAATCAGTATAGGATCAAGGGTGTGTCATGCACGCATGTAGACATTATATTTTTTGTTTGCTCTTGGAAGAAATAATCGTGAATGTTTTACTAATTAGGAAAATAGAAGCAGCATATGGAAGGGAAGGGATTGCAAAATCAAATGTTCAAATGGCCCAGGAAAATGAGATAAATGAACGAAATCGACGGTTCCATTTTTACAGAAACTGTGTGAGCATGATGATTCATTCCAAATCACCTCTGGCCTAATTGTCATGGAAACAGTAGGGAGTGGTGATGACTATGTGAATCTAGAGAGCATGTGTCCTATCTAAAAGGGGCAGAAAACATTGGAACTCCAGGTGATTGTGGTCATGTAGGTACATGAGCTCACCTGACAATGTCTTCTCATTTTTGAAGGCAATTAATTTTGAATTTTTTTATTCCACTTTGTGGGCCAAGTGAAATATGCCTATGAACCCCATTTACCCTGCAGGAGATCAGTCTGTGGCCTTCCAAGTGCAGTAAATCATGTCACTTGGTAACCACAACATTTTGGGGCTAATTCCAGTCCTGTTCCCCTACTAATTGTATTATCTTAATTTGTTCCCGTTTCTTGGACCCTCTATTTCCTATTTGGAAAATAAGGGGGTTGGATGAAATGTGCTCAGTGGGTCTTCTTGCTCTAACATTTTAGAATTGCACAAGGACTGCCCTAGTTCAGGGTTCTGTCTCTGACAGCAGCAGTGTGGAATGCATTATGGACAGAAGCACAGCATTCCCACTGAAGACAGTCTTACAAGGCAGGGGGTGCTCTCTCTCAACAGCCCCTTTCACATCTCTTATAACGCAGATCTGCTTGTGACAAAATCTCTCTGCTTTTGGCTCAAGAGTTCCTTGGTTTTACTTTCATTTGTGAAGGCTACTTCCCATGTGGGTAAAATTCTAGGTAGACAGGTTTTTTTTTTTTCTTTCGTTGTGACCAAATATGTTCTCAGCCTGAACTCACTCTAGGGGCAAAAAATTCCATCACTTTATTACTGTACTAAAACACATATTTATTTGTCTATTTTTTATTTATTTAAAACATCTATTGTAAGTACCAAGGGCAATGGAATTCTCTAGTTCTGATATTTGAGGGTTTCATGGTGAAATATTTCTAGTTGAAATGTCCAAAGACTGCAGAGACCACAGCCCAGCTATGAAAGCTCTGTGTGTTTGCCTCACGCTGGTATGTGCCCCTCATTTGTGCCTGATGTTGGGCTGCAGACCTGGGAAGGACAGGAGTGAAATAGCAGCCCTGATACCAGCTTGAGCTGTGCTCTTGGGTTCTCTGGTTTTCCCTCTGATCCTTCTTTGTTCTCACACAGAAGCTGGTATGGGAGTAACTCATTAAAACAATCCTAAGAGAGCCACATATTTTTCTATTTGGGAGTAGCGCTGAGGTCTGAACAGTCTAATTGCTACACAACTTGGGTTCAGTGTGCTTTCCATTCCTTTTATAATTTATTCCTCCAAGCAATCCTCTGAGGTAGAGCAAAGCTATTTTCCCTGTTTTGACAGTTAAGGAAACTGAGGTTCAGCGCTTGCTCAAAGTCTCAGAGCCGATTAGCAGCAGAACTGAAATCAGGATGCCCATCACCCAAGATCCTTGTCAGTCACTTGGCTGCAAAGACAATTCCCATCCCAGCCAGATAAAACATTAAAACAAGGTCTAAGAAGTCCTGCATAGCAGCTTCTAATGTAATCCTCCAAGAAAATGTCAGTTGTAAGGAGCAGTTGGTGAAGGCCAGAATCCTATGTTGCACATATTTAAGTGAAGTCAGGCTCAAAATTTCTTCTTATCTACTCCTTGCATTCAGGCAAGTTTGCCTTTAAAACTCTTGACTAAAAAATTTTAGTCTTGGATTAAGGGGCACATGTGTATGGTGACAGATGGAAACTAGACTTTTGGTGGTGAACGCAATGCAATCTATACAGAAACTGCAATATTATGATGTATACCTGAAATTTACACAATGTTATAAACCAATGTGACCTTAGTAAAATAATTTTTAAAAAATCTTAGTTTTAAAATAGGAAATATATTCCCCTGTCACCAATTTTAGTGTTTAACAGCCCTCACTGTTTGAAATTTTTTTACAAATTTCAAAGAAATTTCTCACATTGCAGTTGACATTCATTTTTTCCTACTCCTTTTCTTCTCACTCAAAATGTTGAACAGCTGGCCACAGTGACTACATAATAGCTCTTCTACCATTATGGCCTCCTCCACCCACTCCACCTCCAGCCTTCTCTTCTCCAGGCATAATACCAGGGCCATTTAGCCTTTGCTCCCAGGTCCTGTTTGGCCATCCTTTGATCTATATTGTGGTTCTCCTCTGAATCCTCTGGTCGCAGGCCCGGGAGGACAATAGCTCGATCTTGTAAAAAGTGCACTGAGGCCTCTCAAATGAGAGGTCACAAAGCCTGGGACTCCCATCCCAACCCCTTGGATTAGCATATTTCCCACATTGTACGCTGCAGTGTTAGCTTTCTGCTGGGAAGGACACCTGCCACCATTCAGGCGGTTTGCCGGATGGTTGGCAGACTGACCTACTGAGCTCACAAAATCAACCTGGGAAAGTGAGTCGGAGGTTGATTGCATGCTGCGACATCTTCAGGAGCGCTGCAGGCTCACCTTCACGGGGAAAGGCAGTCAGGGTTAATGGGAAATTGCCATTTGGGGTTGTCACAAATCATGTGCTGCTGGGAGAGCTGACCCTTCCGGATCCTCTGGGGCTGCTCTGAGCAAAGTGCCAACTGTCGGGGGTCAATAATTAGAAAAACGAAATGAGTCAAATGGAAGAGAATGTGGTCCTTAAAAGAAACAAAAACCAAAACAATACATTCTTTATTTTAAAATATACTCTCTGGGGCAAAAAGAAAGGTATTTTTATTATTCACATAAACGAGTAAGAAGAAAAGTGTTTTTCATTTTAAGCAACATTTTAAAAGCAGGGTATCTGGCAACTCTTTTATTGAAACTTGTATTTCTCACTCGAATTGTAAGTAGTGCCCCACCCTTCGATGCATGCAAAACCAAATGTTTGGCAGGGAAAGGAGTTTTGTAAAATAAAAAGATGCTGCACTTGGAGACCTCTTTTTCTTAAACTTGAGACATTGCATGTTGCTTTGGAACTGGAGTTTTCTCCAGGATAAACTCATTTGATCCATGTGCATGAGATGCTTCTCACACAAAGCTTAGTTAGAATAGTGTGTTCAGGCTGAGTTGAAATCCTACCGAGTGATAAAAACAGAAAAACAGCCTGTAAAAATCCTGTCGGATGTGGTTATTTCAGTATGATACCAAACTAACTTTTTTGGAGAATGCCAAAGCGGAATACATTCAATGCCAAGTTGGACATCAGCCCCTTTCCCCGCAACTCCAGTTTAACAGTAGCGGAGAAGCCAGATCTTTCAGACATAGTCAGGCATTCTCAAGAAGCCCGTGATTTCCATTTGCTATGATCCTTTTCACCAAGCCAGCACAGAGGACAGCTTCTTTTCTCTTGAAAGGTGCCAAATTCTCAGAAATCCTGAGGCCTTTTGCGAATGGGAAGAAGTTGTTCCAGAAAATATGTTTTTTCTCTAGAGTCTGACAGGTGATTTCTGAAAAACAAATCTAAAGGGCCTCTCTATTAAGCCTGTGTGGGATTTTCCATATCTTGGAATTAGGAAAGCAGAACACAAGTGTTTGCTAGCAAAGGATGACTAGAGTGGAATTTCCACTAGTTTCATTCTAGAAAACAAAAAACCTCGTCTGTCTTGTTCCCCTCAGGACCCAGGATTCCCCAGGGCCCTGGCACAGAGGAGGGTGTCCTGTAGATATCTGTTAGGTGCACAATAGCCAGCCGTGTCATGAAGAGGTAGTGGAGATCTGAGGTTTATCAGGGCCAAACAGAAACCTGAGATCTCTTCATGATGGAGAGATGTGGCTCTAAATGAAAAATAGAAATATTTTACAATGTGCCTGTTGGTTTGACTCATTTATCTCATTTCTCACAGTCAAACCAAGTTGCTTACAATCTATCACTCACAATGGTGTTTTACTTTTGCTCAGATAAACTCATCTCTGGGTATCAAAACCATATTAGATCTATATCTATACACAGGCAGTCAGAATAAATGTATCATTTCAAAAATGGAAAAAAAAAGAGTTTTTTCAAAAGCGCAGAAAAGAGAGCTTTTGTATATAGGAGGGGACATGTGGTTGCAACAAAATATTTGATTAAACAATAAAAATACCACTTTGAGGTCGAGCTCTACTTTGGATTGGAGTTTATCTTAATTAAGAAGCTGCAAATTATTTGCATTTTCTGCTACCCAGTGGTCAATGGAACCCCTAGTGACAAAACACACTTGTTCAAAGTAAGAGCCAGAGCCCCTTTGACCTTTCAGTGTATTGTCTGAGGGAGGGATGGTCAGCTGGCTCCCAACGCGAGCTGGGCGTGCAGCTGCTCTGCCAGCTGGCCGCCACACCATCCAGCAGAAAACTTGGAGGGGACTCATGGCCTCACCAGATGCCTTATAGCGGGGTCCAGCTGATGCTCCACACAGTGCAAGCCAATTCCATATTTTATGTAAAATGACTTGGTTTGAATGTCATAGCCATTCTTTCAATCCAGCAGAGTGAGCACCTCACATTTATAGTTTAGTTTTCCAAATACGTAAGCTATGGTCAGATCGGTGGCCACCGGCGACAGCCAGATCACAGACTGCAGGCATTCTGCAAGGAATTCCAGGTATACAATCTCTTTGGCTATGACACAGTGCAAACGGCAACATTAATAATCCACCTCCGCCAGTACGAACTGAGGCAGCATCAGTGGGGACTATAGGATTAATTAACCTGTGTAACCAAACTGAATAAATCTGAGGACGTAATGGACAGAAGCAGCTTGGTCTGTATATTTACCGATTTGGAAAATAGCTAAGCAGAAAGGGAGCATATTGTGAGTCAAAGTTCAACACTGGGGAGGAATGAGAGAATCCTATCAGTGAATCCTCGACATAACAGGCCACTTGAGGGACCATTAGCCAAGACCTATATCTGCCCCTGAATTTTAAATGCAATTTAACTCTCTTGATAAGTTGAATCATGTGTTAAAGAATATGTAAAAATATCATGCCTCCTCCCCATTATTAATCTGTGTGCTGTAATATTCCACCCCAATAGATTCCTTATGGGGGAAATCTTATTTTTATGGCTACAATTGTGAGAGAGCATGGTGGCAGGGAGGATGAACCATATACTGAGCTGACTAAAGATTATACAAAGTATATTTTAACAAACACAAAAATGGACTTAAATATATGAGTCAGTTTCATGCTTTTTTGGTGCAGGAAGGAGTGACTCCAATTCATCCTCCCTGCCTTTACCACGTTGGCTTTTTTGCCCTTTGCTGCTTGGTGATAATGGGAGTATTGCATTGCCTTTGGGGTAAATGATTCCACTTGAGCAATTTACCACTTGGAAACCAAAGGGGACAGGTTTTTAACGTGGAAAACGTTTTAACCTCAGAAAGCCAAAAGGCAGACTCAATCTGGAATGACACCTTGTCTTTGAATCATAGATTGTGCATATATGGAGAGTTCGAATTAAACTGTGCGTCTAGATGTTTTCAATTTTGGTAAATTAGGCCTTACCTAATTCCTATTTCATAAATAATTTCACATCATTTGTGACTTTAAGAACTCACTATATTTTATATGGTTCCTGAGTTATGACAGAAATTGCAATAGCACGACATTTAGTATGTCATTGATTTTTCTTGGAACCCATCCTAAGTGGTTCTGCGACTATAGAATACTATAATGACACCTATTATATGCACAGCCCCAAGGGGACCAGGAGAGTGAGGTGTCCTTGTATTCTCACTCATGATGCAACGTTGAACTCCAGACAAATTGTGCAAACTCAGATGACCTCTTAAATGACCTAGCTTTCAACTCCATCACTCTTTATAAAAGAGTGGGAAAAATCTAGTGTTCATTGGGACCAGACGGGTAAAGTAAATAAGTGAAGCAGGCTGGGTGGAGAATGAGGCAAAGTGAAGATTTTAATGCATGTCTTGAGGAATCAGGTGCTACTCTGCGTCCTCTGATTGCTGTGATGAGACAACATGTTATTGTGGAAACATGGTATGGGCCAGTGTTGCCAGATCCTCTGATTTTTTAAGAACAGTTGGAAAATAGAATTTTTATATGAAATCTTCTGATTGTAAAGGTTACCTCATTTTCTAAAACTCTGTGTTTTAAAGTAGTTATAAGTTTGTGTGTAGTTGTGAGGAATAATACAGAGAAATCCCATACACCTTTCTTCTTACTTCCTCTAATGTTGCGTAGCTACAGTATATCACGACATTGACACAATGCACTGACCTTGTTGGCTCATTCTTTTTAAACTCTGTGGAGACCAATCAAAGCGCATTTGGGGGACAGAGTTAGCCTGTCTTACAACTTCTATTTGCAACCTCTGTGTATTAGTCTTGCTAGATTTAGGGGATCAGCCCATGCTTCTGGGTCCTCATTGCTGTTGCTAGAAAAGCTGTTAAGAACCTCGCTGGAAGATGGAGCTCTCCTAGCTCTTCCTTCCTGAGTGCTTTTCCAGTCTTCTAGGCTGAATCCCACGCCCTCCCTGCCTGTGAGTGTGTCCCCAGCTTGGGCTGAGCTCTGACACCTGCTCCTTCTCTCCCGCTGTGCATCTCCACATACTGGCCTCGGCTTCTGCTTAAACGTGGTGGGCTCTGCATGTGTCCTCCAGGCAGGCCTGTCCCTGCAGGCTCTGGCCTCAGATGTGCCCTCTGGCTCACAGGCATCTCATATTTGCTTTCTTCAAATTCCTTCTCACTCCTTCTTCTCTCTCCCTCCCCACTAAGGCAAACACTTCGAGGTAGTGAATACCCAAAGTATTTATTTGTTTGTGCTGGAATTTTGAAATCTCAAATATTTATTTAAATAAAGGGAGTCATAATTTGGGAATTACAACTATGGAGTTGTTTTGTTTTTACAACATCTGTCATAAAAAGCCAGTTTTCTACTATAAATGACCACTGCAATATTAAGGGCTCTATAATATTAAGAAAAAATGCCAATCAAGTCTTAGAATGTTGGAGGTAGAAATATGCTTCTAGATTTCCTTCTATCTTATAATAAGTGAAGGAAAAAGTTAGAGTCTTCACTGAGTGTTTCTTGATTGTTCTCACTGACCTAAGTGGCTTTTCCAACCTAAGAGTAGGAATAGTTCCCATGCCACAGTGTGGTCATGTCTGGTCATCATGACAGAAGGTGGGAAGAGGCATTATCAGAGAAGAAAGCACATTAACGGGGATCCCTGAGCTTTCTGAGTATCAAGGTCAAAGTCAGAATGATGGGGTCAGAATCAGGAAGAATGCGCCAGAGAAGAAAATAGAGTGCAGAGCCTAGTGCCCATGCCAGCACACAGTGACCATTATAACAAATGAGCGGTCATAGTCCAGAGCCAGCTGCCCTCCCCTCATCGTTTTATCCCCCAGTGTTGTGTGTGAGCAATAGTTGGAGGCAGGAGCAGTGAAGTTTAGTTGGACGCTCCTTCTCAGGTGACAGTAACCATTCTTACCTAGCAGAGATGGTGATTCTGAAGTGTACGTGTTATCATGGAGAGGGCACAGGGGAAGGAGAGAGAGAAAAAGATAATGGATTCAGTAAACCCAAAGTTGAATTTTCCTGGAGTTAACTACTTCATTTCTGGCGTCCCACACTGTTGAGCTAATGGATCGCTGGGCTTATGCCACCCTTACCAAGCCAGAAAAATAGATTTTAGAAGGAGAAATGAACTATGTTGTCCCTGGGACCCCATTCCCTCTCTTCCAATCATGCCAGAGTGCACAATGGTATTCTCTCTGTTCTGTTTTGTACTACCCCTCACTTATCCAAGCACTATCCTCAATTTGACTCTGAAATCTGA
Source organism: Diceros bicornis minor (assembly GCF_020826845.1). Taxonomy (NCBI): domain Eukaryota; kingdom Metazoa; phylum Chordata; class Mammalia; order Perissodactyla; family Rhinocerotidae; genus Diceros; species Diceros bicornis. The sequence continues at coordinate 19,231,353 of NC_080749.1, read as the reverse complement.
GTCTCCAAGGGTCCTAACCAATGCTACCTGCCCCTCCACCAGCCCCAGTGGAAATGAGTGGTGAATTCACCCTTGAGCACCCCCTTTCATCATTTTCTTTCCTGCTGCTGATCCTCCTCCTCTCCCCACACATCTCCCACTGAGTCCTGCAAGTCAAGTCCCACAGTCACCTTTCTAGATGGCACATTCCCCAGTGATTATCTGCTTTCTAATACTTAAGCCAAAAATATTATAAAGTTTACCACAGCCCTTTGCATGACCCCAGGTATTTCTCCTCCCCTCACCCGTATGCTTGACTCCAGCATAGAGGACATGGCAAAGGCTGGGTCCTGGTCTTCCTGCTGCTACTGTGTGTGACGCAGCAAGTGACAAAGGCTTCGGACTTCAGTTTTCACATCTGAAAATAAAAATATGCAGTAGGGATTATTACTGTCTCTATATTTAGGTGAAGAAACTGAGGCTAAGAGAAGTGTAGGAAACTTCCCCAAGGTCCCACAGCTGGTAAGTGGTGTGGCAGGTCTGCATCCACAGGGGAGGACATGATGTCGATGGGATTTCAAGTACCCATCGCACACTGCAGAGGAGGAGAGAAGTGGACTTCCCTTGGTGCTGGAAAGTAAATCACTTAAATCCCTGGGGGACCTTATAGTAACTAGCAATACCTGGGATTCTGATTTAGTCTGGAGTAGATTTGAATATCAATAGTTTTTAAAAGCATCCAAGGTGATTTTAATGTAGAGCCATGACTGAGGTTCACTTATCTACATCAGTGATTCTTCAATTAAGCATCTATCAGAATTACCTGGAGGGCTTGGTAACATACTCTCACTGGGCTCTGCCCCTAGAATTTCTGATTCTGTAAGTCTGGGGTGAGCCTGAGAATTTGCATTTCTAACAAGTTCCCAGTGATGCTGCTGCTGCACATCAAAGTTGGGGAGCACAACTCTGCACATACCTAGATGGAAGGTTGGTGTGGAGGTAGATCTTAACATTTGTTGAGTACCTGCTAGGTACTATGCAGAATGATTACATCATATGATTTAGTGAATTAATGGTGTTTAATCTTCCCAAGAACCTTTTGATTTAGGTATTATTATTCCCATTTACTATATGGACAAAACTGAACCTCAGAGAGGTTAAATCTTTGCTTCTCAAAATGGGATATATAGGGATGTAGCAGAGATTATGAAAACCACACAGTGAATAGCACATAACTTCTTGGGCCATAAATTTCGTTGGCATCAGTGGTACTCTTTGCTGAACAGGCTTGAATAGTTTGAGGGGGAAATGTCCCTGTTACCTGTGCATTGATTGTCTTAAATTTGATGTATATTCTAGGCCAGTGGAGCCAACAAGGAGCAGTAGACAGTCAAATCATGGCTATAAATTCTGCCCATACTACTTCATCCTTGACGTGAAGAGTCAAATGGGGATTAGAATGAGGCTTGGGAGTTGTTACTATTACCTTGTGGACATCGTCAGGTTTCAACGCAACCTTGAGCCCTTGCTTTGCTGGGTCTGTGATTGACTTTTATAATGGAGTTTCCTTCATTATAACATTTCTAGTGTCATTTTTACTAGTCATTAGTTCTGTTATGAGGACATTTCTTAAATAAGCTCTTACTTTATTCCAGTTATTATGTCTAAGGGTTTTTTGGTCATTTTGATAAAAAGTCTATTTTTATGTGGTCCACAGTTTGATCTTCTGTAGCAAAGTCTGAGTAAATGCGTTTACTATAAAGTCATCTCTTACAGGTTTTCCCATGAACACACATTTCTTCACTCTTTTTGAGTCATGGGCTCCTTTAGGAATCTGGTGAACAATATAGACCATTTCCTAGAACAGTGAGTGTACAAACACACGCATATATACACACACACATGGCCTTGATTTTCAGAACATTCATAGACCACCTAAGCCCATCCATGGATCCTAGCCATGGACCCCAGATTAAGAATCCCTGCCCAACTCTGTAAGCATCTCCGTGACAAGGTCTTTGACATGTCTGAACTTGATTCTCTGGTGTCTAGTGCGCTGGCTAGCTAGGAATGCTATCAGTCAATGTCAGAGAATGAATGATTTCTACAAGAGTGATGAAATAGAAAATGTGTTTGAGCACTTGTAGTTACTGTGACATAGGTGTTGTGTTTGTAACAGTGTGTCAGGACATTACAGTTGTAACAACATACCCCAGGACCGCTGTTGGCTGCCCAGCAGGAGGAGTACAAGGAACATTCTGTCTGAGGCTGATTTGAGCACAATGCCGATGTCCTCTGGTCTCTGACACCAAGTCTATGCTATCAGACTCCTTGTCTGGTATTTCCTCTGCTTGATTTGGGGTCATGAACACTTCCTGTTGTGGCTCGGGTCATCAAAACTGGTTCCTAATATTTCTTCTTTTTATTTCATGTTTTTGCTCTAGTCCTGGCTTGAGGTGTGGGCCTCCAAGCTGGTTTCCATAGTCAACCTGTCGCAGCAGGGAAGACTGGAACCCTGGGTATGGAAGGCCAGATAGTTTTGGGAGGTGAGGCAGGAAGAGTAATCTTCATGTTATGGTGTCTGCAATTTACTTAAAAATACTTTAGACTGGTGTGATTTTATATATGTGCTAGCTAGCTTAAATTTCAACTTCAGGGACAATTAGATTCCCTAATTGAGAATCCCCAAAACCGGGGGGACAGTCAGTCCCACTCCAGGCCCAGCTTCTACAAGCATTTGGGCCTGCCACATACCCATTAATCCCTGAGGTTTTGTGAATGTCAGCAATTCTTTTTATTTTTGAAATTAGTGACTTACTAATTAGCTTGATAAATGTTAGAAATGGTCTCATTGGTGAAGTTCAAGGTATTAGGTATTTGATATATATGGATTAGTTACATACACATTTAAAGATATTCACCCCTGAGGCATGTACAGGGTTGAAGAATCTAGTAAGGTCTGTGACTTGCTCCTTTAGGGATGGCACCTGAACCTTGATTTCTATCAGTTTTTTGCTCAGGCCTTGTTACAAAGATTTTTGCCTGATGCCTACTAACAGGACAACAGCATCCTGCCTCTAGGATGTTTGGTGTCTGCCTCGAGGAAACCTTTCATGACAGGAGATGAGAGGAGCATTAAAAGGACAGAAAGCTGGGACTTCCTTGAGCTCACATAACAGGTTCTAAGGACCATTTTTATGCCTGCTGGCTGATACATGTTTAATGCTTACATATTACATATAGGAACATCTGATCTGAGATTTCCTTTCCTTATAACTCAATAGCAAGATCCAACTTCTTGGGTCAATGTCGTTATCTATCAGAAAGAACCTAAGTGTTTGTGTGACCAGATTGGCCAAGGACAGTTCACAGCACTCAGGCTCTTTGGAGAATTTGCTTTCAAGTGAGATTCTATTTTTCAGCCTTTTGCTGTGGTAACAACCCAGAACAAATGCAATAACGCTACTATAACCAGCATTTATTTCTTATTCATGGCTCTTTGGGTCAGCTATGGCTCTGCTGGGTCCCTGCCAAGCTTGGCAAGGCTTGACTCCAGGCTGCAGGATGGGTTTGGGTCTGCTTCTCTCACCTTATCCCAGAGCCCAGAGTCATGTAGCAGCCCTACCTGCTATTCAGGAGCGTGTTGTTCTCATGGGGGAGGCAGAAGCCCAAGAGGAGTGGGTAGAAAGGCTGTCCTTGGAACTGGCACACGGTGACTTCTATCCATGCTGCATCAGTCACAGCCAGTTTCATGGCAAATCCCATAGTCATGGGGAGTGGGAGGTGCTTTCTACTTCTCCCACCAGCAGGAATGGGAGGAAAAGGAGAATTGTGAACAGATAATCCAATCTATCACTCTCCAAGTTAAATGATAAGGCCTTCCAGAGTCCCCTTAGTCACTGGTGGGATGTCTGTTCCAGTCAGCTCAGTAACCATTAACAAGTATATGTTAGTTACCATACATTTGCAGGATGGGAGTGAGTCAGCAATGTAGAAGGCATAGGCCTTGGCCTTGAAGAGCTTTAAGTCTCAGAGAGGAGAAATTATTTCTGCCTCAGAGAACATATAGGTTTACTGTGGAAGAACGTTCAGACAGAACTGAAAAAATTCACATACTACATGCAAAGAGATCACAATGTATGCCATCCAAGAATCCACGGTAAGAGGAGTAATAGTATGTCCATTGTTCCATTTTAGGACCAGCCGTGCTCCACACCTCTAGAACGGAGGAGAGCCTGGGGGTTCTCTGACTCCCCTCTTTGTAGTCACACCTCCAATCAGATGTTTTGGCCCCACTCAGCAGTGGGAAGAAGAAAGAAAAATACACTCACAGGCCAGACCCAGGCCCCAGCTCCCCAGTGCTGTGCAACTCTAGGCAAACCACTTAAGTTTTCAGGGCCCTCGGATTTTTCGCTTATAAAATTTGACCTGTAGACAGGCTCATGAAGTCTAGGACCCTGAAAAGATAGGTATGATCTGCCTTTGGGTTCCCTTTGTCCCAGGTCCCCTCCCATCAGGGCACCTAAGAATCGTGAGACTGTTCCCACCTGTCCCAATGCTGGCTCATCTGGACCGCCATTATTCTCTCCCTTCCCAACACAGACTATAAAATCAAGCTCTCTTGTATACATGTACAGTATATATTTGTACTTATTTATTGTGTACATATTTGTTTTTATTTATAGTCCAACACTAGACTTTCTCTTCATTGTTATATGATTTGAAGTTTAAGAAATTGTAGCATTTTAGTTGTTACATTTTCTGTGTTTTGCATCGTCAGGGATGGCACTTATTTGCTATCTTTGCTCAGGTCACAGTGTGAAGCAAATTTCAAAACAGCCAGCTTGGGAGCTTAGGGACACTCATTCATGGCCTTGGACTCTTCTACATAGGCCCCGGGCTCAGCTTGTTAAGTGGACGGCCCAGTCACCTCACCGTGTGTGGAGGGTGCAGGAAATAAGTTTTGTTGCCTCCCTCACATCCTCACCCCACCCCAGCCCCGCATGTCAGCCTTCTTCCCAGGCTTGCTAAATTGTTTTGAATGCTGTGGTAAATGGATTATTCTTAAATGGAACCCTGGGAAAATCTGGTTTGGACTGGAAATCACTCAAGATTTTAAAAGAAGCCAACTGGAGGGACTAGGATTAGTTTGGTTTCTCTGTTTTCATGATGTACAGACAAGCCCTAAAAAAAAAAACAACATAGTTATCCTGAGAGCAAACACTTGTGTTTCTAAGAAAACTTGAAAATCTACGCTGAGCAGCACCTGAACAATAGAATCTCCTTCTTTGCAAGTTAAGGCGAAATTCCTGGAGCCCTTATTTCATCTTTAATACCTGGCAGATAAGCCAGGTTCTTTATCACAGGACTCAGGCCACTGTGCTTTTCAGACACTTGTGTGTGGGTTCACTTCTTTGGCAAAACACACATGGCAAGACTCAAGTGTGAACTTGTGGCACAGAAATGCCCTGTTTCCCATTTAGGGGAATGCTCTCCAGGTGTTCTTCATGTTGGATCAAGAATTGTCAGAAAGCTTGGATTCATATTAAAAATAGTGCTAAGGCCTGAAACCCCCACCCCCCGCAACTCCTACCCCCCCCCCCGCCCCCCGCAAGGGGAGAGGGAAGAGTTTGGGTTTGATAAGAACAATGCAAATCCCCTGGAAGGCAGAGTCAGGTGGAGCCTGATATGGACCTTGCTTCTTTGCTTTAAGGTTAAGGAGCTAAATTATGGTCTGGTCAGTGTCTCTGGGAATGCGACAGTGTAGTCAGTGTCTGCCGAAGTCTGTGAGTGTAATGAGTTCACTCAACAGAAAGCTCTATCTGCATTCCTGCCACAAATAGGTTCCCAACTTTGATCTTTCATTAACCTAATTAATCATTAAACTTTTTTTTCGTTAAACTCTTTTTCCTGTTTTTCGGTTTCTGTCTCTCTCTCCTTCCCCCCTCTCTCCCCCTTTCTTCCTTCCTTCCTTATTAAGAGTTTGTTTTAAAATTGGTGTCATATCAGAAGGGCATCAGGCAGGTCCAGACTTGAGCAAAACTGTGAAATGGGGAGATTCGATTCTCAGGCCCTCCCACCTTCCTTTCTTTACTCCTGTGTTCCATTTTGTGTCCCTTCTCACCTCCAGGGGCCCAGTGCCTCTATGCTGAATCCTAGTTCTCCAAAGCAACCCCTTCCCCCACTAACCCACTTCTGGGTATGTTTTTTCACATTATGCCGTCTCCAGAGGCACTCCCCAAGACTCATCAAAATGACTCCTTTTAGTGCAAATCAACTGAGTTATGTGAAGGGAAAGTATCTTCACCCATCTGGGAGATAAGAGAACAACAATCTATATCAATATTAAGGTAAAACTGCCTAAAATCCCCTCTTCCCTCAACGGTTCAGCGCTGCTTCTAACTTGAGACGCTGCTGTTGATTTATTGATGACGTGTGATTAAATAAAATCCCACTATGATGGAAAAAGAGAATAGGCTTTGTAGAGAGTGCCTTTTAAAAGCAGTGGATCTTCAAATTAGGGATTTTATAGACCTGTAAATTATTCCCCCGAAGTTTGGATACTGTCAAAAGATGATCTAGTTTTTCTATTTTTCCAAGAAAGGGCTTCTTATGAAAACAATTGCCATTAATTAATTCGTTAATTCAACAAACGTGTATTGAGCACCTACTATGTTGGGTTCTATTGTAGATACTGAGGATACCATGTTAAAGAAGAGAGATAAGCCCCTGCTCCCATGAGGCTATAGTTCTAAAAGTGGAGACAGCAGCAGTATAGGAACACCTGATAGAGGTGGATGCTAGGAAGGAAATTAGGCAGAAGGATGAGATCAGGCTGGACCAAGAGAGAACTTGTGATTTGTATGGGGAAGCCACTTAAGACCTGTATGATAATAAAGACAATAAAGATACTAATATAATAAGGAGCCAGGCCTTCAAAGATCTGGAGGAGGTACAATCCAGGCAGAGGGAACAGCAAATGCAAAGGCCCTGAGGTGGAAATGAGCTTGGCATGGCTGAGAAACACAGAAGTCAGTGTAGTTGAAGCGTAACAAACAAGGATATTGGTAGGAGATGAAGTAAGAAATGTAGGCAAGGATCAGGTTGTATTTGGCCTTGTAGGTCATGCTAGAGGGTATGAATCTAGTTCTAGCTGAAGTGGGAAGCCTGAGGATTGAGGATGATCCCCCGAATGATCTCATTTGCGTAATCTAACTGATCACTTAAATGCTGGTAGAGAATTGACAGAAGAGGAACAAGTTGAAAGTCAGGTCTGTAAACTAGGAGTAAAAATGATGGCTGAAGAGAGGAAGGTGAGGGGGTCATCTGCTATTAACATCATTTAATAATAGAAAGGATATATGAATATCTCAAAAGTCAAGAGAAGAGGGCAGGCATTTGCAAGAGAGAACAATTGGCAAACATCCCCTGACATAATACAAGCATATAGAGATGTAGTTTTTCTGCTTGTAAAATGAAAACTATAACAAAATTTTACTTCATAATATCGCTTTGCATATTATTGTGCTTTTGACATATGTTGCTCAATTTGGGGCTAGATTTCAACAGTCAATAGGACAGGGAGCTCAAATGTCCTTTTCCTCTCGGTCATGGTCAAGATGTAGTTTCAGGGAAGTATGTTGACAAAGCAGAAGCCAGTCTCTTAATTCATTCAATTCGGCATCCTTGGGGGAAGATGAGGGAAGCTGAGGGACAGTAGCTGCAGTACCCGAGCCTGGAGAAAGCAGGCTGCAGGCCACCCGGGTGCAGAGCAAGCCTGAGGACCATGGGGCCGAGAACCAGCACAGGACAGTCAACAGGTTCAGGTCTGACGAGAAAACTCACCTCCCCCAGACACTAGAGAGGGGGTTCCTGTGTGGACTTCCTTCTGCTGAGCAGCCTGGGCACAGACTCACAACCCTCAGTGTGCTATGAGAGCTAAATGGCTTAAGTAAGATATTCAATCCCACTGGCAAAAAGGACCATCTAATGTGGAGGAGTGATGAAGATCAACACCCCTTACTTAGCTCAAATGCAGAGCAGTGACTGAGGTTCAATTGAACAAGAAGGCTGCCTTGAATTTCTCTAGCAGCGAGTCCTCCTAGGGGCATCAGGACACTCCCCTGTTGCTGATCTGACCTGAGCCCCTGCACCTTTTCAAGAAGCAGCCAGAATTCACAAGCCAGAAGGAGGTTGGGTCTTTTGGCAAAAGGGCTGTAAACTGGAATGTGATTTACTTGTATTTTACCAAACCCCCATAGTCCTGTAGACTTGCATTGATGTGCATTTTCAACATCTAAAAGGCAATAAACTCAACATTCACTATTAAAAAAAAAAGTCTGGCCTGGCTGCAGGCCAATGATTGAACATATTGGTTAAGGATTTTCATTTTCTGCACCCTTGGAAAGGTGGCATAATGATGGACTGAAATGATGCAAGCCCTCTCTGTTCCCTTTTACTCAAAAGGGAATTTGGGGGCTGCTGGAGGTGAGGTGGAGGAGTCCTTAGAGCAACACGGGGAATGTGCCCAGAGTGGGGGACCTTCTACAGGGGAGCGTCCTGCTAAGGAGGTGGCAGGAAGGGCCACAGTGACAAAAGCAGTGAAAGCTTTTGTCAGTCTAGAGTTCTTAGCATTTTTGCACTATCCACCGTGAAAGCTTATGTCAGCCTAGAGTTCTTAGCATTACATCAATATATGGACTTTCCAGAAAATCTAGTACACTTCACACGGAGGTGAAATATAGTCATTTTGAACCAAGAGCCTTGTGTTAATCGCCAGACGTTCAGATTTTTTAAAACTCAATAAAACATCGGTGGCTAGACTAAATACTTTTAGTAACACATACAAGAAATAACTTACAAAACCATGTGGTCATACATATCTGCCACAGGCCATTACCTTACTCTTATAAGGTGCTGGCTAAAGTAAATTTAATTAAATCAATTTCTATATTTTTTAATACTGTGGAAATACCAATTGTTACTAATAATCAGTGATGCATGGCATTTTAATTATCCATTAATCATTTCCTTTATAAAATGAATGCCTCAATCCTAATAATTTAGTTTTACATTATTTGTTTTAGAAATGAATTTTTGCAGACCCATTTTATTAGTAATGACCTAGGACTTTCTTGGCTGTATGAAACACAATCAACAAATCACCTTGCTACTTTGTTTTTGTGGTATGATTTCTTTTTTCAAAGCTATTCAAACATAAGTGGTATGTCACTTTGGGCTTGGAAATCTTTCTCTATTGAGACATAAAACTTAACTCTGGTCAATTACTTCCACAGCTAAAAAAATCTTTCTGTTCCTCAAAACTCACTAGAAATTCTTAACAGAGAAGTGTGACCAGGTAAGTAAATAAGGATGTCTTGCCACCAAAGAGCTTTGTCTTATCTTCTGTGTTGCTATTAAATTATTGTCGTGGGTGACCTCCAGCTCTTCTCTCAACTTGCAATTGCCCTATATCTATAACCTAAAGCGAAATAAGTTTCCTCCATCAGTTGCCAAATCCAGCATCCCAATCCCAGTCCGGACTTGCCATCTAAGCCCCTTTCTCACCTCCTCCCATCTCTGAAGACTGGTCACTTGGAGCCTAATTCTCAAGAGGTCTTCAGGATCGATCTGCCTTCAGTATCATCAGAAGGCTTGAGTATGCAAAGAAACAGTCTTGACAAGATTGCAAAGTGAGTTATTCTTCTTTAGCACCAGGGGCCTCCTAAACACCCCAGGTTTCTGTCTTTTCCGCTATCCATCCGTCAAAAGTAACCTTCTGGATTGAATCCTAACTAAAATGCTCACAGATTATTAATTTGAAAGACACAACACTTTAAAGCATCCTTGATGAAACTGTATGGGCTACAATAGAGGCTGACAGGATGGCACCCCCTGGAAGGGCATAAAGGATTTCACACTCTCATTCCTTGAGCTGAATCTTGGGAGGTCATGGAAGGCAGGTTTGGGCAGCCATGACACCAGACTTGAATATTAGTTCACAATATGCCAAAGGTTCAGATGTGCCTGGACCAGCCAAGCAGGAAATCTCCTTGGTGGGATGCAGCAGGCCAAGCCTGTCACCTTCTAGATCAGAGAGTAGCCCTCCAGTAATATTTGTATTTTACTTAGAGACAAAGGAATTCAACTCTATTAGTGACAGATCATGCATTAGTGACAGATCATGCATTAGTGGACATGATAGGATGGATAGTTCCAGCTTTTTGGGCACTATTTGTGGTGTAGATTGGGGAATATATCTGTAAATTCTATTTTTGTTTAGGTTCCCTAGAGAACATGGACCTATTAGTTAAAATCAGAACAGAACTATTATTTTCTTTATTTAAAAAATGATAAAATCTCATTGGGAAAAGGATAGATGAGTATACATTCAACAACAATTGATTATATAATTATGACAGGATCACACATAATGTAAATTCCCAGTGATAATCACTATTCATATTTTTACATAGAAGAGATCATACTGCAGCTAGGTATCCTGACTAGCACTTAATCTTATTTCATAAATATCTCCTGTGATTAAAATACATTCACAGATATTATTTTTAACAACTGCAGAATATGCTGTAAGATATGGAGCCAGTTGTTCTCCCTGGACATTTAAATCTCTTCTAAATTTGAGCAGAGCTGACTTTTATCCACAACTGCTAATTGTATTGCGAAAAGATGCATTCATAACTCTAGAATATATAATAAGATTGTTATTGGTCAAGCAACCCAAACTATTTCCAAATATATGTTTTAAATAGTATGCAGCATTCCACCAAGGTTTCCTGATTTTTAGTAGTCAGATTTTTAAATCTGTGAATATGTTTCATAGATTTTATGAATATATATTTAGTTTAAACAAGTTATTTTGAGTCTCATTTTTAGTTACAAAATACAATACGACTCTTAATCACCAGGTAATGCACCGAAGTTAAGGTATTTCCTAAAACCCTCAGGTATTGTATTCTGAACTTAGTTAATTTAGAAATTAGCCAATTCATTTACATACTTATCCCCACAGTAGAGTAAATGGGCCATGATACAGGGATATGATCTTTCTGTTGCCTAACACCATGCCTGACACATACCAGGAATTCAGGAGATCTTCTGGGATAGAATTGTCTCTTAAGTCTGTTACCAAAAGTGTGGACATCATCATATATTATGCTTTTTGCTGGTTTCATTCAGCTCTTACCTTGAAGAATACGTACACAGAGTTGTGATCTTTCCTTATGGGTTACAGATTTCATTCAATTGTAATAATTAGTAACATTAAACCATAAAGTACACAAATGTTTAAACATCATTGCCATTTAAAATTATTTTGTGATTTTTTTTAATAAACAGCATTCAGATATAAAATTCACCTTGGCTTCTAGCTTTATTAATAATGCTTTATTGCAATATACATATTTTTAATCATATTAGAGGTTATATTGGAGAAAAATAAGCATTTTATCTATGGGTCACAACTTTAGTGAAAAGCAAATAAAAAATAAGTGGATACCATTTAATCATTGTATCAGTTTCCTAGGGCTGCTGCAACCCTAGGAATTACCACAAAACTGGGTGGCTTAAAACAACAGATATTTTTTTCTCACAGTTCTGGAGGCCAGACTTCTGAAGTCAGGTAGGGCTCTGTTCCCTCTGAAGGCGCCAGGGGAGAATCTTTCCCTGCCTCTTTCAGCTTCTCGTGGTGCCATTCTTTCCTTGGCTTGCAGCTGCATGACTCGAATCGCTGCCTCCAGCCTCAAGTGGTTTTCTTCTCCTTTTCCTCTTCTATCCATAGCTCTCCTCTTAGTGTCTCTTATAAAGACACTTGCCATTGCATTTAGAGCCCACCGGATAACACAGGATGATCTCATCTAGAGATCCTTAACTTAAATACATCCACAAAGACCCTTTTTCCAAATAAGATCTCATTCACAGGTTTCACGGGTTAGGATACAGGCATATCTTTTTGGGGACCACAATTCAACCCACTATAATAATTGACCCGTAACATTAAACTTCAGATGTTGCTACACTGACAACCGGAGGCTGGATTTTGAGAGACTGAAATTGCAATCTTCATTAATACCAAACTATTTCATGTGTGAATCTGTAAAAGAAAAAAGGATGAATAAGTATAAGTTGGAAAAGACGTGTGGAATGAGGGCTGATAAGATACTTAGAACCAAAAGTAATTTTAAAATATTTAGGAATACCAGGTAAGGAAGATGGAGATTAAAAATGGAAAGACTTTTGTTTGCCAAAAATGTTTTTGCAGACATATAGTATTACAGACCTGCTTTATATATTTATGTAGCAATTTAATAGGAGCCAAAAATGTGGTCAATATCAATGGAACTTTTCTGTTTTAAATTGGCATGACTTTATGTGTAAACTGATCAGTTTTTACAGTTACTTAAGCATATTTAAATTGGGAGAACTACTGAGACCCCTAAATCCCCCCTTTCTTTCATTAATTTTGATATACAAAAGTCTATCTATACTGTGCTACGTGGTCAGAAATGAAGCCTACACCAGTTACTTGAAAATGTGATGAATGAATCAAGTTAGTTCTCCTACATGTATTTCTAAATATTATTGAAAGTTTCACACTGTCCTTTTTAATAATCTGCAAAAAGTGTTCTTATTAAAGGGGATTTCTCTTCAGTGGAAACATTAGGGGGAAAAATTAAAAACTTCATATAAAATGCTGAAAAAAAAAATCCTGAAGTAGGCTTTCCCGATTTGAATTCCTGCTTATCAATATATTTGTACAGAAGTTTAAGAGATCTCTTCCCTCCCCGCCACAACTTCCCCCCAGCCCCCCACTCTGTAGTGATAGCTGGTCTTTTAATCTTAGGGTCAGTCACTCTTTATCTGCACAATCAATACCCTGAGCCTTTTCTGGCTGCAGAGCCCTCCATACCCTGATTCCCTCCTTCGCATCCACACCTCCCCTTGAACTGCCCCAAGCCCTTCACTGCCCCTTAGCCTTTCTCCTCCTCTTCCTGGCATTCATACAGCGTTTGTTACAAAGCTGTGATGGTAAGAAGCAGAAAGGCACTGATAGAGAGTGAGGGCGTTTTGTCGCGAGCCTCCAGGCTCCCTCTAAAAGGAAGCGCACCTGCAGGAATGGAACCTGGGATCCAGGAAGCCTTGGGCGAGCTGGGAAGCCGTCTCTGTGTTGATACTTTTCTGATTTTGTGTCTGTTTATCTCTTATGTGGCTCGTCCTTTCTCACAGTTCTTTTTTCTGCTCCATTATTCTCTGAAAAGCAGACTCCGCAGCTGAATCTTGGTTTATGTGACTTTTGACACTGTTATCTGTGAAGCAAATTCCAAGCTCAACTCCATGTTATCAACTTTCACCCACATTCTCACGCTCTCTGCTTCCTGATGCTTTTGATTGGCTAACTTTGAGTCAGGTGTTCAAAATTGGTCCAATCACATGGGCCAAATGGTGCCCCACCCCTCTCCCGCTGCAGAGGTTGTTACGCGTGGGTTACCTCCCCCTCTCCACTTTGCTTTTCACACACCTCCACCCGCTGGGCGTTGTTCTCCATCACCCCATACATTTTTCTCCAAGAACATCGATGTTGATATATCAGACAATTTTGCCACCCCTGAAATTTTGTTGTTTGCTCTTGTTCATACTCTCCAACCAGAATATATATCTGTTTAAAATGCACATGTTTTCGTCCACTTCTTATGCTGATTAAATTGTTAAAAATGTGGTTCAGAGTGATTCCATTGACTGGCCTTATTGGTCACATTGCTATTCTGTATTGAGACAAGTTGGATAATTCAATAAAAAACTCTGATGTATTAAAATGCACCAAATCAAGGTCTTTATCACATATCAGTATGCTAGATTTCTATCAAATATTACCTTATATCAATTATTTCCCATCTTGAGAGTTTCTTCTTGATGAGTTTGTTTCTCTTCCAGAAGAATCAACTGTGATGTGAGTAAAGAACACCTGGCTTTCAGTTCCCTGGGAATCAGGTCTCTGCCCTCATGTAGGAACCAGAGAGTAGAACAGCGACCAGAAAGAAACTCACTCTTAGCTCCTCTGTCTTTCTGGTGAGCAACACCAAGTGCTGGCAGAATCAACACCCACTCTGACTAAAGTTTTTCCTCTATGACCTGACACTGAGTGGGGCGGCTGCCCTCTGATATAGGACTTCTCAGAAGATTCTCCCTAAATCAACTCCTCACATTACTGCTGCTGGAAATTGCACCGAGCTCGCTTTCTTTGGCTTAGATCTCCTTGCCTGAGAATCTCCTGAAAGAGTTACATATAAGAATTAGCAGCAGCAAGGACAATGCTGGCCCATACACAGCATTCATGCAAATTAGAAAAAGCACTCCTTCTTGTACAGATAAGAAAATTGTTATAATGTACTGACTTATACTAGAACAAGACCTTACTGCTAGAAAATTGTCATAATAAATATAACATCTACAGTGGTTACACTGGGGCGCTCTTGTGCAGTCTACAACCTATTATCCAGGGACTCCGGAGCTTTATTACTGAATCCCAAAAAATACATCAGTGTTTTTTCTGCAACCAGATTTTGAGAATAAGGATAGAAGAGGCGACAAAAATACCCCAGTAGACAGTGGCCATCAAGGTCAGTGAGAAAGAACAGACCAGGAAACAAAGGCACCCTTCACAATTGCACTAAATTCCTATTGAATTTAACAAAAAGAGTATCTTAGGAAAATATTTTCAGATGTTGTCAAATCCACTGTTCTTCCTTTCAAAGAATTTGCAATCAAATGATCAGATGAACTCAAATATGAAAAGACACCACAAGAAGGATTATTTTAGACTGCTTTCTATAGAGTTGGGTAAACAGCCATAAACAAAAACCTTCCTTTATTATAGGAAGAGAAGGTGTTTAGAGTCTTAGAGGTAAACAAAGATATTTGAAAGATTTTTTTGAATTATTTTTAAGAGGTTTCATTTTTTTGGAACAAGGGAATAAGGAAACAAGTTTGATTTTGTTGTGTTATGTTTGGTTTATTAGAAAAGAGGTCTGACCTGACGTGGGTTGTTCTAGCTGGGTGTAAATAGTAACTGGTGATCTGTAATGTGCAAGGTTTTATCATTGCTTCTTTATAGAGGTTACTTTCCCCATTTAGTCTTCACCCCATTCTGGCATGATAGGGATTTTATCTCTGTCTCACATAGGAGGGAAGCTCAGAGCATGTGGCAGAGCTGAATTTCAGTCTAAGTCCATCTAACTGCAAGCCTGTGTCTTTCGCATTGTAATTGCTGCTCCATAGACTCTGCTGAATAATAATAATGGTAAAGATATCACTGTGTTATGGATTGAATTGTATACCCTAAAAATTCATATTATTTTAAAGAATTTCTATTTATTTCTATTATTAAATTGAAATTCTAACTCCCAGTACCTCAGAACGTGACGACGTATGGAGACAGGTCTTTACACAGGTAATCAATTTAGAATGAGATCATTAGGATGGGCCCTAATCCCGTATGACTAGTGTCCTTATAAAAAGAGGAAATTTGGACAGACACACACAGGGAGTTAAAAATACAGATATGAAGATAAAGGAGAGATGGAGTGATGCATCTACAAGCCAAGGAATGCCAAAGATGTCAGTAAACCACCAGAAACAGGAGGAAAGGCCTGGAACAGATTCTCCCTCACAGTCCTCGGGAGGAACTAACCCTGCCAACACCTTGATTTCAGACTTCTCGCCTCCAGAACTGCAAGAAAGTAAATTTCTGTTGTTTAAGCCACTCAGTTTGTGGTACTTTGTTACTGTTGCCCTAACAAACTAATACACTGTGTGTTTTGACTCAGATGGTCAGAAGCCAAGGATAAATACCCTGAATCCCGTGTGGGACGTCTTAATATGATGTGAGAAGCATATAGGGACCACTGTGGGTTTTGAGAAAGGAAAGGATCAGCATGGGATAAGCAATTCTTGTTCCCTGAAAACCAGCTGGGGTCAGCTTGGCTGGGAGAGCTGAGGCTGGATAAATGGAAATTTAAAAAGCCCTTGCAACCACGTTGTTCATTTAGCTGGAGTTTTGCTTTATGCATACCAATTTTGTTTCTACCTTTTATTGGAATGGATAAAGTTCATTGAACTTCATGTACCTTGATTAAACTCCAAGCAGGATTTTTATGACATTCCTCAGCTTGCCAACTTTGCTAGCCATATCCGTTGTATTTTAAATGTCTTAGTGACTCAGTCATTCCTCCATGATATTCTCACAGGCAATGAATGGGAAAGTTGAAAAAGAAAGAAAATATGAGGGAGAGGGGAAGATAGAGAGACTTAGAAAAATGATGTATTGGATAGGGGGATAATTTATCCTTGTTATGTATGCAACAGTTTGGTTCTTGAGGAAAATAGAAGGTGTTTGGATGGAGATAGGATGATTTTCCTGGAAACTAAGAGAAACACAATGATCTGATAGTTCTAAAAATCCCCTTGAAATATTTATACACACAACTTAAATAATTACTAGAAGCACAGTCTCTTCCCCTGCCTATTAACCACAAGGCCAAATGGTAACCAGTACCATTCAATGTGAAAGACTTACTTGGTCTTATCTGTTCTAACCCAAAAAAGCCTTGGATATTTTGTTTTCAAAAAAATCTTCAGCCCCAGCCACTACATATGAGCAGAAGAGTCCTCCTGGCGCTGAAGAGTGTTTCTGTGAACGGAAGTTTGTGGATGACATTGAGTTAGTTACGTAATCCCTCCAGCTCATCCATCTCTCTCAGATCGGCAGCGCCGTGAGGATAGAAGCTGGCAGGCCCTGGTAGGCATGCTCCTCACACACCCCAGCCCTGGTTCCCTCATCAACCCTTCATAAAGCTTTAAGTATTAGTCTGAACTATTTGTTTCCAAAGTAAGAAATGGTTTTCCTATCTGGACTAATGTTATTAACTGGTTTCTCATAGATAATTAATAATAACAACAACAATAGCAGTTGACATGCAGTGACTGTTTGCTATTGGCAGGCATACTGCTAAGTATTTTATTTACCTCATTTAATTTTTCAAGGGGAATAGTGGGAATGATCCCTTGTATTATTTCAAGACCAGGTAAATAAATCTGCCTTTTGAATATTTCTGTCCGCTGAGGTCTTCGGACCCTGGCATTTTCACATATGATTTAAAGCTTTGATTCTATCTGCCTGGGCCTACCTTTGAGGCTGAGGAGCCATAATTTCTTTGGTCTACTTTCTCCTCACACTGTCCTGGTGACTTCTTTGATGAATTGAGTTGCCCTTCCTCTTATGGGATCTAATTCTGTTATATGATTTTTAAGGTTCCTGCTCCAAGATGGTACCTGGGGTTTTTGTGAAGGAGCGTCCCTGCTTATTTATTGGTTCATTTGCAAGGTTTGGATAGCTATTTCCAAAGCCCAAACTGAAAGGTTCTAATACCTCTTGTTCCTTTTGCCACACAAAAACTTTTTGGAGTGAACACTATAATCCCAACTTTAGTCTTTAAATCATTTAAGTGCATATGTTCTTGCTGATTTCTAGGTCCCTCAGCCTGCAGCCTCCATCCCTACACCCACCTCCTTCATCTGACTAATGCATATCATTCTTAGCTTTTGTCTTAGGTAGTCCATCTCCTCAGAGAGTTTTCCTTGACCCATACATCTGAATTGGGGACCTTGCTAGGTGCTTCTATGCACGTGGCCTACCATAGCCCGATCTCACTACGTGTTCTGTTAACTGTGTATTTACTGTCTGAACACCTCCCGCAAGCAATTCAAAGGCAAGGACTGGATTTAGTTCACTAGTATCTAATATAGTGTCTGAGTTCTGAAAGTCAAGCCAGACTATTTGTTGAAGGAGTGAATGAAGAATGCATGTCTCAATCCTCAAATTTACCAAGTTGTTTGATTGCTTATGCAAATCACCCATGATGCAGAGAGCTTCTCTGAAAAGAAGGCAGGGCTCTTTCTAACTTGCCTTTGTGTGCTGACTGCCCAGTACAAGGTCTGGTCACATATAGGTGGTGAATGAAGGATTAAGAAAATGAGGACCAAGATCCTTGTTAAGACTCTCTTATGTCATCTTTCATCATGTTTCTTGGCAGTCAGAGCTCAGAAGGGAGTAACTCTGGTATCTGGTTTCTGTCTTGATTCCTTCCTACTACTAATGGCCTTTGGAAAAAGCAGAGCAATTTTACTTCCCAATATTTATAGCCCCAAGGTTCTTAGTAGCCCTTTGTTTTACTTCATAGATAGGAAGATGACTTAGAGAAGAAAAGATCCCCACGGTGGGAAGGGTGAGTAAAGGTATTGTTTATTAATTTCTATTTGTTTTGGAGGCCAGGTTACACAAGGTTCCTGAAACAGGTGGTAGAACTAGTATTTTTATAAATATTGAAATCTGCTGGCTTTATATATCAATCTGTGATGCTGCACTAACTCAATGTGAAAAATGAATATAATTTATTGTGGCTATAAACAGCAGCAGTTCCCTGGATATTCCAGATCCATTTTATAGAGTTGAAACATGCTTGGTTTTTGTTTGTAATTAAAACTGCAAGAATTTTTTATTAACTGTTGCTCACACTTCAGTGGTTCTCTGAATATTTCTAAGGCCTCTGGTGATGACTGCTAGGCAGGTGCAGATGAATGTGAAATAATGTGCATATATAAGCACATTTTTGATAACTGAAAGCTTTTGTGTGCTCAACTAAAGTTCAAACAACTTGGAACGAAGAGGCAGAACCAACAAGTTCTGAACATGCTGCCGGATGTAGGATTTTGACAAGGTCAAACTGAGTTTATTACTTAATGGCTCCGTGGTTTCCACTTGAATCTCTAATAAAATAAGTATAATATATAATTCCTCCCTTGGAAAGCTCTGTTCCACTCATTTACATGTTTGATATAACATCCAAAATTCTAGTTTCCAAAAAGAGTTGGTTGATTTGAATGTAGAATTGTCACGTCAGTCAATAGCTCTTGATTCAGCAGACCAGTCTCATTATTTGTCTCATTGTATATCTTGGTTTCTGTACTGAGATGACTCTAGACTCAGTTTTCTGCTAAGAACTTTTTCTGAAAAACAATCAAATTATGGGAAGCTACAAGGTCAGTTTTAGGCTCTGTTGCTTTCTAAGAGTGTTATATCAGTCTTATGATTTAATAATAACTATATGATTCCTCTATATTCTTGGAGAGTTATAGCAAGCTAGAGTCTCCCAATGCTGAATTAAATTGTCTTATTTGTATTTGAGTGTAGTGGGCCTTTGGGGTACATGTTAAGAGTTTGGGAGAAAAGAAACTATTTATAGACTTTGATAAATGAATATAAAAGCTAAAATAAATTTATTAGATTTTAAGCTTCTTATGAGGAGGGAGCTGTGTCTTCATTCATTTATTCCATAAATAGCTACTGAGAACTTGAGATGTACTAGCCATTGTGATAGGTTTTGAAAATATAAAGGAAAAAACAACAAGAATGATAATACAGCTACAGTCTCTGTCTTTAGGGAGTTCACCATTTAATGGGGAAGACAGAAACAAAGACAGGTAATTACACTTTTTTTTTTAGCAGTATAATACTTGAGATATGCACTTAATATAATGGCAATACAATTAATCAAAGAATGTGTGTATGTTGGCAGTGAGTTTTGCAGACAGAGACAACTGAGCAAAGCCATGGGGTTGGGGGTGAGAAAGAGCCTAGCTCGTGAAGGGAATCTGTAAGCCATTTTGTGTTGCTGTAGCCTTAATCATGGGTTAGTAATCCATTCTACTCGAGGCTGGAGAGTTACGGAGGGTCAGATCTTGGAGGGCATTGTGTGCCAGGTTAAGGACCTTAAATTTCACTTGTGAGCAAAGGAAAACCAGTGGCATGAGTCCATTTTCCCTTTAAACAGTTTACTCTGGTGATTCTGCAGAAGATGGGACTGTAGCTAGCAAAATAGAGGCAGGGAGACCCATCGGCAGCCTTAGTGAGAAATGATGAGGATCTGAATTAAGGCACTGGGCACTGGCTGTGAGGACGGACACAATGTTTTGGAGACAACAACAACAAATTTAGAGAATGAGAGGTGGGAGCGCAGGAGAGAGGGATGGAAAGTAAGACTCCCGGGTTTGAAACTTGGGTGACCAGGTGGATGATGGGGCCACCAACTAAGGTTGCAGGAGGGTTCAGGGGGAAGTCAACACATTTTTTTTTTGACATATTGAATTTGACTTGTCCATGGACCGTCAAGTCAACATGTCCAATATGTAGTTAGATATGCTAGTCTGAACATCAGGGTGGATGTCTGGACTGAATATTTAGACTTGGAAACTCTCAGGAAGTAGATGGTAGTTGACATTACGATAGAGGCAGAGAGCTCTCTGGGGGGAGGCGAAAGGGAGTACAAGTGAGAAGAACTTGGAGGCTGAGGATAGAAATGTTCAGAACATCAACATAAAAGAAGGACGTATCTATATATCTAGACATCTCAGGGCCCAACACAATGCTTGGGGCATAAGAAATTTTCAATAAATAAAAATTAATAAATTATCCATAAATAAATACCAAAAGTGTGAATCAGCCATTATGTGTATATGTACATCATTATATTTTGATTTCTGTGTAGACTACATCATGTTCACCACCCATAGACTAATTGCCATCTGTCACTGTGCACATATGCCCTTTTATTCCTTTCACTACCCTCCCCTCACCCCATAACCATCAATCTGTTCTCTATACCTATGTGTTTCTTTGTTGTTGTTGTTTTTTTAATCTTCCACCTATGAGTGAAAGCATACGGAGTTTTCAACATAATGCCGTCAAGGTCATCCATATTGTCACAAAGGGCAAGATTTCATCTTTTTTATGGCTCAGTAGTATTCCATTGTGTATATCTACCACATCTTCTTTATCCGTTCATCCACTGATGGATACTTAGGTTGTTTCCAAGTCTTGGCTATTGTGAATAATGCTGCAATGAACTATGAGTGCATATATCTTTTCAAATTAGTGTTTTTGTGTTTTTTGGATAAATACCCAGCAGTAGAATAGCTGGATCATATGGTAGTTCTATTCTTAATTTTTTGAGGAATCGCCATACTGTTTTCCATAGTGGCTGCACCAATTTACATTCCCACCAGTAGTGTATGAGGGCTCCTTTTTCTCCACATCCTCTCCAACACTTGTTATTTCATAGTTCTTAACTCTGGCTGCCCAATGGAATGGCTTGCAGAATTAAAAATATACACAATGTGTGAGCACCTGTGTCTAGGTCCCATCCAGAACAATAAAGTCAGATCTCTGGAGAGTGGGGCTTGGTCACTGATAATTTTTCATCAGCCTCAGCCAATATATATATGAATATATAAATGAAATTTATATAATGTTATAAACCTATGTTACTTCCTTAAAAAATTAATGAAATAAATAAAATCAACTATTATGATGACCAATTAAAAAAAGAACTACTACTCTAGAGGAAATGAGTCAGCTGGAAAGAGTAATGAGGAGGTGGAAGCCCTGGCTGGGGGAATGGGAAGGAGGAAAGAGAAAACCAAGAAATATTATAGTTTTAGGAAAAAGGGAAAATTAAGATTAGAAAGCATATTCCATAAGAAATCAGGCAAAGATCATGGTCTAAGAAAAAATTAGATATAGGGAGCTGGATTAAAAGGAGAAACTAGTATGGAAATAGTTCAATGTTCCTGCAGGCATTGCGCCCTGTGTATGTAGCTTTCTGAAATGCATATAATAGGTACATTAAACCAGAAAGTTAAGGGGCTAGTCATCACTGATTGGTACCCAACACATTCCCAGGGGCTGAAATAGTCTCCAATTGTAAAATAGAAGCCACTGGAAGCAGTCTTCCCCGTTTTGGGGCCTGAAGGGTAACAAGCATAGACTTGTCCTGTGAGATATAGGTATTGACAACAGTGGACCTGGCTGCCAGGAAATGTCCACAGGACACAGCCTAATTTTTTTTCATATTTTTACTGATATTTTGCTGGTGGCAAGTGTCACCGTGTGAATGTTATCTCCCCTTCTTAGTTATGGGTATATGTTGGAGGTAAGGTTGAAGGTTGCTTTGGTGCTGAGGATTTGATCAAGATGCTTCAAGTATTCTCAAAATAAGGCAACTGTTCTCATCAAGATACTACTTAGGTGACCTGGAAGCCATACTGTTGGCTCAATGCATTCTGAAGGTTAATTTCAGTTTCAAGATTCTATTGTAGAAAGAACAAGCCACTAGACGTTCACTTTGAAAAAGCAAAGTAATTTTGTGTGAAAAGAATTTAGTTCATTGCTCAACATTGGAGTTCTCTGGCAAATGAGAAACAGAGAGAAAGAGAGAGCACGAGGGTGAGGGAGGTGGGGGAGAGAGAGAGCCTGCACCCATGTGAATAAATGAGCAAGCATGGGACTACACATTCTAATTGTTTCAACCCTCTTGAAAACATTGTGATCCAGTTGGCTGTGGCATACCTCTAAAATATGTGGATCGTTCAGTATAGTTAATTATCAGCTTTGGATGTTAGAAACTGCTTCAAGACTATGATACTTAGCAGGAGAGCCTTGTGTTCTCTGTTGTCCTTCATGCTGAGTCTCTAATAAATACCAGAGCATTAGGAATTGCCCTCTGGTATGTTCTGTTGCTGACAGTTCTCAGGTTAATCATTATCCCCTACCTGGGACACTGGGTGCCTATGTGCTTGGCCTCAAATTATGAGGCTAATGCCTGGGTGGGAGAATGAGTCTGAGATGACAAGACATAAGACATCATGGAAGTCACATCTGAACCCAGAGGAATGGCTCCGCTCGGGTCTTAGGACATACAAGGCTCCCAAGCACAGGGAATTTTGCAGAAATATGCTGGTGAGCTTTATGAATGATTGATACAGCTAAAGAGCTACTTTACCTCTGAAATCCGAGAATGTATCACTCTCATCCTGCCTGGAAGCTGTGAGTGATTATTGTACTAGTTGCTTCATAAGCAGTGGCATAAGCTTAAACACCAAGCCTTCAATCTTTCATTCATTTATTCAATATTTACTGGGTGTCTACTATGTGTCGGCTTTTGTTTTATTTATTTATTTATCATTTTTTTTTGTGAGGAAGTTCAGCCCTGAGCTAACATCCATGCTAATCCTCCTCTTTTTGCTGAGGAAGACCGGCTCTGAGCTAACGTCTATTGCCAATCTTCCTCCTTTTTTTTTTCCCCAAAGCCCCGGTAGATAGTTGTATGTCATAGTTGCACATCCTTCTAGTTGCTGTATGTGGGACGCGGCCTCAGCATGGCCGGAGAAGCAGTGCGTCGGTGCGCGCCCGGGATCCGAACCTGGGCCCCCAGTAGCGGAGCGCGCGCACTTAACCGCTAAGCCACGGGGCCGGCCCTATGTGTCAGCTTTTGATTAGGCACTGAAGATAAAATGGTGAGTTCCTGTTCTCTGGAGTTTGCAGACTAGTGAACACCGGTGGTGGGTGAGGAGACAGTGACCTAATGAATGTATAATTATAAACTCATGCAAGTCCTCCTAAGGAAACACAACTTCTCCGTACAGAGAAGTGACCTACACTGGGGAGTCTGAAAAGGCTTCTTTGAGAAAGTGAGTCTGGAGCTCAGATGTGAAGGATGGAAAAGGATCCAGAAAGAGGAGGTTGCATATGTAAAGGCCCTGTGGTAAAAGGAATCAAGAAGAGCCAGAGAACTGTGAGAGGACCAGTGTGCCGGCATGCAGAGAGTTAGAGAAGAGTTAAGGGATGAGGCAGGAGAGATGGATGGGGTCAGATCATGTAGGCACTTGAGTGTTATATTAAAACTTATGAGAAGGTATTGAATGATTTTAAGTGGAGGCGAGTAACATACTCAGAATTCTGACTTGGGGTAAAAAACATCACCCTGGCCGCTTGTGTTGAACAGAATGGGGAGATGGACGTAATAAATGTGAGAGGACCAGTTAATAAGTTATTGTAGATGTATAGGCAAAAGATGACAGTCTTTAAGACTATCCTAGTAATGGGGAAGATGCAAAGAAGTAGATGCTTCCCAAGATATCTAGGGATAAAATTTATGATGATGTTGATTGGATTTGAGATTAAAGAAGAGGGAGGAGTCAGGAATGACCTCTATCCTCCATTCCTGCATAACTGTATGAATGGTGGTTTTACTGACACAGAAGTACTAGAAGAGAAAGACTACATTTGTTGTTGTTGCTTTGACATGGGTGTACAGTGTAAATCATGAGTTTAATTTTGAATGTGATAAGTTTGAGTATCTTTGGGAGACTTAAGAACAGATGTTCTGCAAGTCCAGCTTGAAAGTTGACCTGTGAAATTCCTTTCTGATACCCTCATACACAAGGCTTCTAGAAGTAGCTGTGCAGCGCCCCCTGGAGGAACTTTCACTTTCGTAGCTTATCTCCACTCCACCTGATGGCTGGATATTGTCTTGTCCTAAGGAGCCTGGTCCGCCATTACGTGTTTGTTTTTTCTCTAGAACTAGGGGATGATGTGGTTCTCTATCTCCAAATCCATGTGCATGTCTGTACCCAGTTTATCCTACCAATGGCTGCTGTGGCTTTAGGAACCGTTTGGTACAGTGGGAGAAATCGTGGTTAGATGGAATTGATTCCCAGCTGGGCTCTGCCATAACCAGCTGTGTGGTTTGGTCATTGTGATTTCTCTAGATCAAAATTCCTCCTGTATGAGAGAAGCAGTTGAACTAGATAGTCTGCAAGAGTCCTTCTGTCTGTAGAATCTCATTGATTCTAATTTCTAGTTCAATTCCCACTAATCAAACAGTTTGAGGAATGGAGATAAATAATTTCTAGATATAGGGAGTAATTTTTGACCATTTCAGTTTGCTCACCCAATGGAGCCTTAAATCATCCATCCTTCGTTTATCATCCTTTTGTCAGGTTATCTATCATTTTTAGCAATTTTTAAATAGGGATGGAGAAACATTTCTTCTTAAATGCTGACTTTGATTCATGGGCCTGTGGTGCTCTGTTGAGAAGGATTCTGGTACAGCATCTTGGCTGGGAGGAGAAAGTGCCGTAATTGATTGGTGATGTCTGTCGTTGGTATGGGATAGGGAGCAGTAGCCTCGTTAGCGCCGGGCCTTCTCATCCCAGTTCTGAGATCTGGTATCTAGGTTTGCCCTGCCAATGCATGAGCACTATCTGGTGGTTAAAACAAGTAATTGCAGGATTATACTTGCCCAAACTTGTTCTGGAGCTGACATTTCCCACTATCTTTTATTGTGTTGAGTTCTAATGTAATATCCAACTATTTGGTGGGATAACAGGAGGGGATGACTATATGTGTAATTCATTTTGTTTACTGGTTAATATGGGTTAGCACTTCCTGCAGAAAATATTGTTTATTTTTCTGTTTTTAAAAGGACAATCTAATGGAAATAAATCTATCTTTCTTTGTAGATTGAGAATCAGGCAGGAACTCAGCGTTAGTCTTCTAAACTAGAGCTTCTCAACTTTAATGTGCATCCATATCAGCTGGGGATCTTGTTAAAACCCTGATTCCTGGACCGTACTCCCAGAGACTCTGATTCAGTGGGTCTGGGTGGGGCCTGAGATTCTGACAAGCTGCTTCTCTGGGAACACACATAGAATAGCAAATGTCTAATCAGCACTAATTATTGTACACCAACAAAGATGGAGGTAGATAAATTAGAAGAGCTGAATGTTTTGTGGTTAGCCATAAATCTGCTTACTTTTGATAATTAATACTGCTCTCTAAATTCTCGATAGGAATTTATTTTTTATATGATTTGCTTTTTTTCCCTAAGAGTAGAATCCATGAAAAAAAAAAATACTAGTTGATTGAGATCTTTGGTTAATTGCATTCCAGACAATTAAAGTTTCATTGAGCTTCTAGAACACGCAATACATACCACAAAATGTAATTACTAAACTGCAACTGTCTTTTTAAAATTTCAAGTGTTTTGTTTAACAATAGAAATGATACTCGCCCACTGTTATAAATTCAGACAATGCAGAAATAATAGAAAGTGGAAAAATATCCCCACCCATACCTTACTCCTCAGATTCAATAACATCATTGAACAGTTTTGTGTGACCTTATAGCCTTTTTCTTTGCTTGTGTAAATCTTGTCTGTCTGTGTATTCACATAAATATACAAATAAATATTTTAGAGGGAAAAAATAAATAAATGTCTTTTTTCGTTTCTAAAAGGGAGAATTAGATTTTAGGTTCCACAGGATGAGATTCAAAGGGGCCAAAAGTAAAGATTTTCTCTTTCCTTTTCTCTGTCTCATATTTCTGCCCTTTGCTTTTTGACACTTACCATATATTATTTTAAACATCTTTCCAAATAAGTACATAAGTTTATTTGCTTGCTGGTGTTTTAGTTGTGTTGGGCTGGTTCCTTTCATCTGACTAGAAATCCCGATTTTTATTCTTTCACATCTCACAGACTATCTTGCACCGAGATGGGTATGCGATTTCTGGTAAATACATGATTGATGCCTTTTACTGCACCTTGAAGTGTCCTGACATCACAGTGCATCATTTTCTCAGATCTGGGATGTAATATTAATAATACTTGTTCATCTAGTCCATAAGTATTTATTGATCACCTACTATGTGCCAGATACTGAGCACCTGCCTGTGCCAGATGGGTTACAAAAGTGAATCAATGAGAAGGCCGTGGTCCCTGCCCACCTCGAGCTAACAATCTGAGTAAAATAAAGAGCCTGGGTGTTTTACTGCAATTTTTTTTCAGAAAGATGAGACTTGGTATTTTGTGAGTTTTTAAAGAGAACAAGAAACTCCTGGTAACTTTCCTCCTTTCTTTTGACATGAAAGGATGAGACCATCACTAGCCCTGAGATTTCTTTCCCAGCTTTGGCCAGAGTCCAGTTTGGTGAAATACATCTGGAGGTCAGATGCAGGGTGGGGCAGTCCAGAAAATAGTTCTTTCTCCATGAATGCTTCAAAGGACATGCAAGGGCAAGACCGAGAAGTTGTTATTTCGAACCGAGAGAGATACGCACATTGGGATTAACAGGAAAAGCGGTGAGCTCTATTAATTTATTTGTTAGGGCAATGGAGTGTGAAATAATGTTTTTTGACCAATGCAAAGGGGACCTATGAATTCATGCTGCAAATTCAACTAATGTTATATGTAAACCCTATTTTGTATTAGGCACCATTGGCATATTATGTAGATAGAGTACTATTGTTATAAAAAGACTACCATTACTGACGAGGCAGCTCTTAATAGCATGGTTACGTTATCTGGATATTGAGAGCACCAGGATTTATTCCTCTGTGGTCTGAGTTACTTTATTTTTAGGCTTTCTTATAAAGCTCATTTATTGAAATAATTTGAAACAAATTGTTCACATTCGCATTGGTAGGATAAGCTCCTTAACAAATCACCACTCCGCAACCATTCCAGATTGGGCTTCTGGAAAATACCCTTACAAACTTTTATCAGAAAGCTTGAAAACTATGTAGGTTTTATATTTTTTATTTATTTTTCCCCAAAGCCCCAGTAGATAGTTGTATGTCATAGCTGCACATCCTTCTAGTTGCTGTATGTGGGACACAGCCTCAGCATGGCCGGAGAAGCGGTGCGTCAGTGCGCGCCCGGGATCCGAACCCCGGGCCGCCAGCAGCAGAGCACGCGCACTTAACCGCTAAGCCACGGGGCCGGCCCTATATAGGTTTTAAATTTAATACTTGATAATCTTCTGACAACAGTTGAGCAGTACTTAATGAGCTTAGCCTCTTTGCAATTAAGATGTTCTGAATAGGGAGAGATGGAATGGAGGGAGGTTTCATTCTTTTCAATTAATTTCTTAAGTGGCACACGCTGCTTTGCCTCTGATACTCTTTCCCGGCTGTGGGCTGCTCCCTGTGCCAGGACAACGAGGCCTGGGAAGGAAGGTTGGGTAGGTTAATTATACCAGCCGCTCTTCAGTCCCACACCCTGTGCCTCACTTTTTGAATGCTCTGGAGGGAAGTCATCCCTTCACATCTGAATCCAGGCACTTGGATGCAAAAACTGGCAGATGGGAGCTAGGAACTTGCATTCAGATTCTCCAAACTGGTTATTAAGTGAAAATTTGAGAGTTTACATAAGAATTCAGATTGTTTTGTGTCTGTAATTTATCTAAAAAGCAGACAAAAATCTCTCTGAGAGTATTATTTTAATGCTAGCATCAGATTTTTCAATCCACTGACCTGCCTTATCTCTTTGGTTAAGTTCAGATTTTTCTGAACTTCAGTCATTTGGGTATAACCTTCATGATTTTCCATATATTAGTAAGACCTGTGCTACCATTTACTTAGAATTTTTCTTTATATCAACTCTTTTTTAAACTTAGCATAACCATAAGCAAGAATAATAATGAAATCATGAGGTTTCATTATAAAGCTATTATAAAAGGTTAGTTTTATTTATTTTTATTTTCTTCTCATATATACTAAAATACATACATAGCTCATGAAGGTATATTTTTTGTGAAGTGCCTACAGTCATCCTACAAAACCCCAGTGGTACTTATAACACACCTGGGGAAATTCTGCTTTTGTCCAAGCCTGGTCTCCCTGTGATTGCTGAGGATTGGGGCAGGTTGTGGAAGCAGCTCCTGGCACTGGCCGATTGTCCTGCTCCCTGCCCAAGTCAGAGCTTTCACTTGACTCATGATGCCAAGGCCAGTTTGGGGCCTACACTTTGGCTGGCTCCATCACTAGCCTGGTCCAGCTCTGATCTCCCTCTTCTCGGTACCCTCCCTGCCTTCTGTCTTTCTATAGATCAGCTGTGCATGTGCTCTTTAGAACACCAAGATTGCTGCCTTGACTCTAAACCTCACACTGCTTTGCACATAGTAGGTGGCCTGTGAATTATTTCTGGATAAATAAGGGGACACTGGATGCCTAGCTGGGCAGAAATTGAAGGTGCTACTTAAACACATTTTCTAACTTTCCTTTGCTCTATCTCAGGGCTCTTTTCGTGAAATGCTTTTGTTGAGTATTTTCTCCTTGCTTTTCCTCTCTGTTTTTAGTCCAGGTGAGGGATAGTAATGGGAATAACTTATTCTTTTTTACTTGCTTAGTGAATTTTAAATAGTGTAGCTGATGGCAAAATTCTCTGCTGCACCACTCACCAAGAATTTAATAAGATTTTTGAAATACTTTTACTTATTTCAGCACGTATACTTTTCAGAATCCATTGATACACTTAATAATTTGAAACTTTGGCTAATCCCAAATAATTAATATTTGGCTTTAGAATTAATAGTAATGTTGGGTTTTGTGGCAAGTTTTCTATTTTGATTTTGTACTATTTTGGCAGTGTTGAACTAAAATAAGTGATAACAGAGATATATGGGTTTCCAGTGGATGGTTGTAGATGAATGAGAGAACCCCCTGTAGAAGAACAAATTTTGATGACTAATGAAAAAAGGACAAGGCACTCACTTGTAAGATTTTTTTTTTACAGGCATACCTCAGAGATACTGCATATAACAGGTATGGCTTGTTCCAGACCACCACAATAAAGCAAATATTGCAATAAAGCAGGTCACGCAAATTTTTTGATTTCCTAGTGCATATAAAAGTGATGTTTACACTATACTGTAGTCTATTAAGTGTGCAATAGTATTGTGTCTAAAAAAACAATTTACATACCTTAATTAAAAAATACTTTAAAGATTGCTAAAAAATGCTAACCATCATCTGAGCCTTCAGCCTTCATTATCTTTTTGCTGGTGGAGGGTCTTGCCTCAGTGTTGATGGCTGCTGACTGATCAGGGTGGTGGTTGCTGCAGGCTGGGGTGACTGTGGCAATTTCTTAAAAGAAGACCACAATGAAGTTTGCTGCATTGATGTCGTCTTCCTTTCATGAACAATTTCTCTGTAGCATGTGATACTATTTGATAGCATTTTACCCACAGTAGAACTTCTTTCAAAATTAGAGTCAATCCTCTCAAACCTTGCTGCTGCTTTATCAACTAAGTTTATGTAATATTCTAAATCTTTTGTTGTCATTTCAACAATCTTCACATCATCTTCGTCAGGAGAAGATTCCATCTCAAGAGAGGGCTTTCTTTGCTCATCCATAATAAGCAACTCTTCATCTGTTAAAGTTTTATCATAGATTGCAGCAATTCAGTCACATCTTCAGGCTCCACTTCTAATTCTACTTCTAATTCTAGTTCTCTTGCTATTTCTACCACATCTGCAGTTACTTCCTCCACTGAAGTCTTGAACCCCTCAAAGTCATCTGTGAGGGTTGGAGTCAATGTCTTCTAAACTCCTCTTAATACTGATATTTTGACCTCTTTTCATGAATCATGAATATTCTTAATGGCATCTACAATGGTGAATCTTTTCCAGAAGGTTTTCAATTTACTTTGCCCAGATCCGTCAGAGAAATCACTATCTATGGCAGCGATAGCCTTACAAAATGTATTTCTTAAATAATAAGACTCGAAAGTTGAAATTACTCCTTGATCCATGGGCTGCAGAATTGATGTTGTGTTATCAGGCATGAAAACAACATTCGTCTAGTTGCACATCTTCATCACAGCTCTTGGGTGACCAGGTGCGTTGTCAATGAGGAATAATATTTTGAAAGGAATCTTTTTTTCTGGAGCAGTACTTCTCAACAGCAGGCTTAAAATATTCAGTGAACCATGTTATAAACATATGTGCTGTCATCCAAGCTTTGTTGTTCCATTCATAGAGCACAGGCAGGGTAGATTTAGCATAATTCTTAAGGGCCCTAGGATTTCCAGAATGGTAATGAGCATTGCCTTCAACTTAAAGTCACCAGCTGCGTTAGCCCCTAGCAAGAGAGTCAGCCTGTCCTTTGAAGCGTTAAAGCTGGGCATTGACTTTTTCTTTCTAGCTATGAAAGTTCTAGTGGCATCTTCTTCTGAAAGAAGGCTGTTTTGTCTACATTGAAAATCTGTTGTTTAGTGTAGCCACCTTGATTAGTTATCTTAGCTAGATCTTCTGGATACTTGCTGTGGCTTCTACATCAGCACTTGCTGCTTCACCTTGCACTTTTATGTATGGAGATGGCTTCTTTCCTTAAACTTCATGAACCAACCTCTGCTAGCTTCCAACTTTTCTTTTGTAACTTCTTCACCTCTCTCAGCTTTCATAGAATTGAAGAGAGTTAGGGCCTTGCTGTGGATTAGGCTTTGGCTTAAGGGAATGTTGTGGCTGGTTTGATCTTCTATCTAGACCACCAAAACTTTCTCCATATCAACAATAAAGCTGTTTCACTTTCTTGTCATTCGTGTGTCCACTGGAGTAGCACTTTCAATTTCCTTCAAGAACTTTTCCTTTGCATTTACAACTTCGCTAACTGGTACAAGAGGCCTATGTTTTGGCTTATCATTTCTTTTGACATGCCTTCCTCACTAAGCTTAATCATTTCTAGCTTTTGATTTGAAGTGAGAGATGGGCAACACTTCCTTTCACTCGAACACTTTAGAAGCCATTGTAGGGTTATTAAGTGGCCTAAGTTCAACATTGTTGTGTCTCAGGTAGCAGGGAGGCCTGAGGAGAGGGAGAGAGATGGAGGAACAGCTGGTCAGTGGAGCAGTCACAACACACGCAATATTTATTGATTAAGTTCGCTGTCTTATATGGGTGTGGTTCATGGTGCCTGAAAGCAATTACAATAACAACATCAAAAATCATTGATCACAGATCACCATAACAAATATCATAATAATGAAAAAGTTTGAAATATTATGAGAATTACC
This sequence comes from Diceros bicornis minor, assembly GCF_020826845.1. Taxonomy (NCBI): domain Eukaryota; kingdom Metazoa; phylum Chordata; class Mammalia; order Perissodactyla; family Rhinocerotidae; genus Diceros; species Diceros bicornis. Next base: position 19,199,613 of record NC_080749.1, on the reverse strand, counting down.
AAAATGTGACACAGAGACATGAAGTGAGCAAATGCTCTTGAAAAAAATGGCACCATTAGACTTTCTAGATGCAGTGTTGCCACAAACCTTCAATTTGTAAAAAACACACTATCAGTGAAGCACAATAAAGCAAAGCACAATAAAACGAGGTGTGCCTGTATTTGTTAGATTTCCCTAATACCTTTTATTCAGTGAACTTCTAAACATTATGTCTGATATCTCAGGGAGTTCTGCCCACGCTGCTAGATGAACATAGTCCCCAGATCTGATTTCCAGCCTTCTACAGAGCTGTGAGCTTGTGTGTGCTTGTCCCAGAAGGAATCCAAGTTCCCTGCAGGAGTGGGACATAACAGTGACAACTTTGCCTTTATTTCACACGGTATCCCCAGCAATATTTGGTGCTGCTGCAGACCAGCTGTGCTATTCTGCCTTTCATATGTGTAGTCTCAGTGTGGTCAAGATGGAAAATGACAGGAGATGAGATTGGAAAGATGCGTAAGGCCTACACACTCTGGACTTGGTTCTGGAGACAGTGGGAAGCCACTGGAAGGTTTGAAGCAGGAGAGTGTGGTGATCAAATCTGTGTTTTAGAAAGGTCACAGTGGCTGCAGTTTGGAGGGTGAGTGGGAGGAGGGATGAGACAGGCAGCCTGGTCAGGAAGTCTTTGTAAGAGTCTCAGTGAGGCTTGATAAAGACGGAAGTTTCACGGCAGTGGCCATGAGGATGGAAACAAGGGGATATATTTAAAGTGTATTCAGAATGTAGATGCAAGAGAACTTGGTGGCATAGTACTCTGGCAAATGGTGGAGAAGGAGGAGTTGAGGATGAAGCCCAGATTCCTGGTTTGTGTGAGTGGGTGAATAGTGACACCACAACTCACATTGTTTTAGTCGAGTGTGAACATACTAAGTTTCAGATGTCAGTCACCATTTATTGGAATCTGTTCCCAATTTCTAATACCATTGCCTTTATAAACCATTTATTTTTGTTAGTTTTGAGTATACTGAATTTGAGATTTCAATGTCATGTATTAGAGATAATTCATCATTTCTGATACCTACTTCTTTGTAAATTAATTAATTCATCCATTCATCAGACGTTGTTTGGGTATTTGTTGATAATATGGGCCAGCCTTGTGCTGACAGCAAAGCTCTGACCCTTCTACTCATTCCTATTGTACTTGTGCCTGAGTACATTGCCCCGCCCCTGGCGGGGATCACCACACTTCCCTGACTGCCTAGCCAGGCCTTTGGTCCTGGAGAGCCAACCTCCCTGACTGGTCTTCATGACCACATTCTGAAGCACTCTCTTTCCTGCTTGTGCTGGTCTTTCAGACAGTAAATCCATTTCCTTATTTAAACTTCCTGTATGCATTTACATGCCTACTCTTAAAAATATTGGCTTTCAGGTTATTATCCATTTCTCTTTCAGATATTTAAATGTATGGTAGATTCATTTCATCTGGCTCATTTCACAGTTCTGGCCATTTTGGGCCTACTTTTGTCTTCTCACAACGTTACTGATACCCTAGAAGAATGCCAATATAATGTTACTTTGGAACATGAGACATTATAATGGGTAAGCTCTGAAATGCCAAAGAGAGCATAAGATTATGGGAACAGTATGTTTTTGAATGAGTCTCTACCATTTCAAATGATATTGGAAGTTGGAACAGGGGCATTTTCCACTTGAAAAGGATTCCTCTTAGGGATTTGTCCCATTGCCAGGCAAGCACTACTTCTCTCCACTCCCTGAAGGGCTGTGGCAGTACAACTGCTTCCCCTCAATTGTAAGAAGGGCATAGGGATAGAGAGTGACTGAATTTGTGAATTTGGGGTTGTCCCACTTAGGAGAGTTTGAAATCCAGTTGTTAGAGTGCCCATTGGCTTTGGGGTATATCCTTAATGGAATTTCAGGAGCCCTCTGAGTATTTCTGAGCAGAGGAAAGACAGTTAATTTGACTTTAGGCAGAAAGTCTAATGAGTGTTTTCCTGAGGCTGATTACTTCTCCAGTTGTGTGGCTCTTATTGTAATGTACTTTGGAGATGCTTCTCCTTTCCCTAAAGAGCAACAGCACAGAGAAAAGTAGGTTTCATACTCATTTTGTGATTGGTTTGCCATCTGTGTGACCTGATGTTGGCTGGAGATGGGATGGCAATGGGTGGTGGTGCTGGTTGGAGAGGGGATGTAAAGGAAGGGAAAAAGAAAAGAAATTCTCAACCATTGGAAGGCAACTAGAGTGTGCTCAGTTAAGAAAGGTTTGAGAGTGTGGAGAAGCTAATGAGGAGAATTTAGTCAGTTAGAAGGGACCTAAGAAAGATGGGTTGGTGAAGGAATTATAGGATCAACTCTAAATGAAGATGCAAATCTAGAAGAGAAGTGTGTTGTTGAAAAGGAAATTTCTTCCTGAAACAGATGGGGCAGTGTAGCTGAATCCTAACAAAAGAGACTTATCTGCCCTAGATCTAGGGAGAAGAGGGAGACAGACATCCTGAAGGGGCTCAGAAGGAATGGTCCTTCCTAGCAACAGCAAGTCCAGCTGGATAGAATATCAGAGGTAATTCATCAGCCTGCGTATAGGTTATGCCCTAAAGCAGTCCTCAGTACTTTGAGGGAAGGATCTGTTAAAGAGAGGAGGGTGACACAAGAGAAGGGAAGAGTTGATATTAAGGTCAAAGTACAGGAGGGAAAATCCCTTTTTCTTGGGTAAGGGAACCTTCTCCTTGAGCCCTCACAGGATGCAGACAGAGAGGTAGCAAAACTTGCCTCAAAGATGAATTTCCTTTCCTCCAGATCTGTGGTCAGGATCCTACATACGATACTGTCTCTTTGATAATGGAGAGGCATGGGCATGGGAAGACTGAAGTTTCCAAAAGAAAGGAGGAGAAAGTTCAGCCAACACTGTTGAGGAGCTGGTGCTATACTTGCTGCTAACAAATGTGCTAAATCACCTCCCCTGGGATTCATGACTGCTGAGATGTGTTGGAAGATGATTGTCAGAGAGCTTTGTAAGCCTCTTGCAGGAGCCAGAACTTGTGAGATGGGAGAGGCCAGCCATTCAGGTCCATATGATTATTCACCTTGTGTGGCATCCAGAATTCTTCTCAAGCACAATGAATCCAAAGAAATAGTGGGCACTGACCCTGCCATCAGGGACCCCACCTGAATTCTCACTTTCATATAGCAAACTAGGACTGAGTGAGTTGTAGTAATTTGTTTAAACTAATAATTTGGGAGGTCCTGGATTGGAGTGCTTTCCCTTATATACAAATCTCTTTCATTTTGCTTCTAATGATAGCATCAGATTTGCTAATCACTGAGATCTGTACATGAAGAGTGTGGAGGATAAACTGTGTGCGAGTTGGTGGTGGTATGGGGAGAAGGAAGAGATAGAGAGACAGACACAGAGGAAATACAAGAAAATTTCTATTAGTAAATTTGAGCTTTGTTGTCTGGAAACAAAAACTTCGCTTAATTACTTTTTACTGTTTACATTTCACAGTTTACCGTTTTTGTTTTCTAGAATCTGAATGTATGTAAAGTTTGAAAAGGGGGAGGCTATTTGATAAGTAGTGTGCAACTTTGTTTATTTTTCTATAAAACAATTACAATGGTTTTCTACACAGCCTTTGAACCTAAATATTATGTGCCTCTCCCCTCATACTGGTGCTTTCAAGGGACTTTGTCCATGATATGTGTATGTATATAGTCATCTATCTTTAGTTCTCCATATGATTTAATCCCTTAACAATAAGTGCGTTAATGGCATTGCTAAATATACTACTACATTTTGCTACTCTTAAAATAATGTTTTTTGAAAATTTAAAAAATATTTTTCTTTCAAAGAAATGAGGGGATTTCCTGTGAAGTCCAGGAGTCTTGAGAGAATCTACAGGGGTCCTCGCTTTGTCATACGTGTCCTCTCAGCCTGTCTACACTCCTCTTTCTGAGACAAAAATCTGATTTTTCTTAGAAAGGAAATCTAGCTCACACAAGTCATGCCCAAGGCAGGGCCAGTGCTGCCCCAAGTTGTGACATAGGCCAGGTCTGGCGTCCATTCCCCTCACCCACACACCACCCATCTTTTCTGTACATCATTTGACTCTTAACAGTGTCCCTTTATCCTACCTGTTGTGTCCTGCATCAGTACTTTCTTTCTGCCTTTTTCTTTCAACACTCTGAGTAAGGACTGGATAAATGCCTTCACACTAAGATTGAAGCATAACGACATAACAGAATACTAATAATGTCTAACATTGGTGAGCATTTACCACGTGCTAGGCCTTTTGACAAATACATACATTAAGTCATCTCAATAACCCTATATTCTAGGTAGTATTTTTATCATTCCCATTTTGTAGATGAGGAAATTGAGACTTGGAAAGGTTCTATAACATAACCAAAATCACACGAAGTAAGCAGAAGAATTAGGACTGGAACCCAAGAGAATCTGATTCCAGAAACTTTCCTTTTAACTTATACTATGTTATAAATAATAGAAAAGTCTTAAAAGAGTTCTGGGAAATGTAACATATCTAAAGAGAGCAAATCTTAAGTCAGTTAAATAAATATCTAATTTTGGAGCTTTGAGTCAAAACCAATCATGGTAGAAACATTTTAGTTGCTCATGGAAGTGTGGTGAGTTGGGGTGGGTTGTTATGACTTCAAAAGTCATAACATGGCTGCTACTCACTTCGCTTTGAAACTAGGCTGTGAAAGCTTCTGCGAAGAGGGCTATCTCAGGAGGTATCTTCAACGAGGAGTTGCTTGGACAGTGGCTTGTACAGGGGCCAGGGATTCCTACAAAAGACTTGTAGACTGTTCTGTATCCACATAGAATGGCTAAGTCATCAGAGCCTGATTTGAGCTCCCCAGAAGGTTTCTTTGACTACCTTACCACCCTACTAGGGAAGTGTTTGCATCATCAGAATCACCACCACCGAAACATCTGGGCGCCACTGAACTACAATTATATTGGTTTCCTGGAGCCCAAGTGAATTCTATAAAGAAGATGCTAGTATTAAAGGGAAAGATGCAACCCAGAAGTTGCCTGTGGTAGTAGCTGGTCAAAGATGAGGAAGTTCTGAGTTACAGTGATGATAGTGGGCTTAAAGGGAAATGGGAAAGTTGAAAGATGTTAGGAAGGGAGAGTAGTAACAATTGCTCAATGGTTTTATTCATCACATAGGAGGTAGTAATCTGGGTCTCAAAATCTGTCCAGATTCAATTGGCTGGAATAGGGTCTAGGAATTTGTATTTATTTAAAGCACCCCAAGGTGATTTTGGTCAATGAAACTTCAACTGGTTTTGAAGCTGGAGACAAACTTCAAAGATATGTCCGAGGATGTCAGCCTTTGAATCCAAGAAGAATGTTCATTGTCACAGACAGAAATGGCTGAGCCAGTGGACATAGGGAAAAGAAACATGAGTTTTGGAACAATCATGCAGTGATGAGATATTGGGAGAGTATCCAGTAGTCAGTAGGAATAAGGAGCAGATAATTTTTATGAATTCTCTTCCATGCTTAAAATCCCACATAGTTCCTTTTTTCCTATGGGATAAAATCCCATTCCTTAATCTGGCATTTTAAGGTCTCTAGAGTGGGTCCACCTGCCTGGCCATCATATCCTTCATCATTTCTGTAATGAAACCCTCATGGCAGACATAGCAGTCTCCTCACTGACCGTAAACCAGCCATGTACTTTTCCATCCCCAACAATCTTTGCTCATAAGAGTTGACCCTCCTGATACTCTGTCCTCTCTGAGCTTGTCCATATATGAATCCACTCACCCTTCAAGGCCAACTCAAGTCTCATCTCCTTTGCCAGCAACAATATGACTCTCTTTCCTCTCTAATTATGGTTCTTCTGGGCCTGCTCACTCACTTGGCCTTAAAATCATTATTTAACCTTGAAAGCATATGTTAATTCCTTTCTAAACTATATTATAAACACTGAGGATAGAGATCTTAGATTAATTCCACTTTTCGTCCATTAAAAAATCTAGTATAATGGTAAGTTGGTAAATATTTAAGAACAGGGTTGCATAGAGGCATTAATTGAAGCCCCGAAACTCAATGAATTTGTGGGGAAATGTGAAAGAAAAGTAACAGGATCAGAACAGCAAGAAGTGAAAGGAGGAATGAACCAATAATCAGTAAATGAATACTCAGAGGTTTGGAGGCAGAACCAGGAGGGGGCAGCACATTAGCAGCCCAGGAAAGAAAAATGTTTGAGGAGAGATTGGCTCTCAGTCGTTATTGATTCACAAGTTGAAGCAGATGTGCATGAGAACATATGTTATTTTTATAGTAAAATAGAGGATGTACAAACTTTACATAGCAGATTGTATATAAAGAAACTCACTCTTCCATTCAGGTTTGGAGAAATATTTATTGAGTGCTTACTGTATGCCAGACACTATGTGTATTATCTAGTAATATTACAAACAGGTTTATTCCGAGCTTCTGAAGCAGACAGCATTGCAGGCAATCTCCATGCCCCTTGGTGCCATTTGAAAACCCTGAGTTATGTTATTTCACATTGCATTAAGGAGCACATGGCATTCGTTTTCATGGAAATCTAACAAGCACAGATGTCTGATTGTGCCTTCTCGCCTAGGGAGTTAACTACAAAACAGGGGCTACCTTTTTTTTTCATCTCCCACATGTTTTGATTATATGCTTGAGCATTGAGATTCTTCTTCAAATGATGGCTTAAAAGAATCCTAATGGCAAGAAATGAGAGTCTGATTTCTAATCCATGACTGATGGTATATTGTACAAATATTTGTTGATGCAAAACCAGCAGATTTTCTCTTGTGTAGGTCCAGAGATCTTCACTAGGGTCAGCCACTTCTGTTTCGAACCAAATATGGATGTTTTCTGATCCTGCTTCTCATTTCCTACCTGAGACTATACTGAGAAGCAAAAGATTTACGTTTTGCCCATCAGGTGACTGAGAATTCATGTCTTCCTGTAGTCTCCATTTGATTAGGAGGCATATTACGAGACTTGGCGAATTCACTTGAAGGAATCTCATTTGTTACTTTCAGGTCAATAAGCGTCTTAAGCATTCTAGGGCCTGCGACACTCTCTTTGTCATATCCCATAACTTCTTAGTATGGCTCTCCGTGGAGAAGAGTTAACCAAAAGAAATGTAATCCTTAAAGTCTTACATAGGACATACTTGAGTAAAAAAAAAAAAAAAAAATGAAAAAGAAAAATGAATCCATTTTGATGATCAGGCATTTTTTAAAAAAATACTAAAAATATATTTGCCAAACTTTTAACATTGACTTCATTAACTTCTTGAAATTACATACACCTTAATAGGATTTTTATTATTAATTCTTCTAATTTGTTTATAGTAGGCTCTGAAAGGGATCTTATTATTTTCTTGAGTCTAGCTATGCATTGATGAGACTCATTAAGCATAATGGAATCTGGCAATTTATCACCCAGATTAAAAGCCCTTTCCATATAACCTCCATTTACCCTTTATATTTAGAGGCAGCTCCTTGGCATCAATCAAGGGCTTGGTGTAAACTTCCCAGATTTCTCAGTAACAGAATCTCTGCATAGCTAGGCATGTCCTTCCTGTCCTGCACTGCCCACATTTACATAAATACTCAATTCTTTTTATTTAAGCAAAGTTGTAAAAAGTATACAGTATTAAGTTGTTTGAATAAATGCAGTCTAGCCTTTTCTATCATTTCTTTCCTAAGCCTTTTCTGGTCATATTTCTTCACTTGAGCTCTGTTCTTCAGGGAACTATCAGAAATCAATGCCCTTTACAAATGCTAAATGTCTCTTTCTTGTTATGAATGGAACATTAGCCACCTAAGGTCTCCTGTCTTACCCCATCGTGACTAATAGGATTGTAATTTCATCAAGGTCTCTGATGACATCAAAAACCATACCAGTGAAACGTTAAGTGGATTTGGATGTCACCTGATCTCTGCGATGAAACTCTAAGCACTGTCTATTTAAAGATTCAGAGGCGGTGAGGTCCCTGCTAAACTGGCCGCTCTGACCCAAATGAGGTGTCCCTGATGGGGCAGACTGGATGAAGATAATAAATCATTTCTTAAAAAGCACTTCAAACAAAATATAGACTACCTAAGCAGACACAGGGAAGAAAGACACAACTGCTTGAATTTTAGTCCATCCTCTACAGTTATAATCTCTCCTTTCTCTTTTACAAATAAATCAAAAGAAAACATTCGAATACTCCACATAAGATCCTGTTCCAGTGTGCAAAGAAAGTGCTATTGATCTGGTGTTCCTTTTTTTGAGGATTTCTGCTTGTTTTTTTTTTAATTTTTGTTTTCCGTTCATTGGTATTGACTTGTCTGTCTTCCTTATTTTCAGCCTAGCCCTGCATTTGTGAGAGCTGCATGAAATGAGAGCAGTATGGTTTAAGCTTCAGAACAGAATAGAACTATATTGCAAATTGAAAGGTTGAACCTGGCCTCTTGGCCTCAGTGCTCAAATCTACAAAGCTAAATAGTTCTAGTGTAATTTTTTTTTTCTTTATTTGGTGAGGAAGATCAGCCCTGCACGAACATCCATGCCAATTCTCCTCTTTTTGCTGAGGAAGACTGGCCCTGAGCTAACATCCATGCGCATCTTCCTCCGCTTTATGTGGGACACCACCACAGCATGGCCTGACAAGTGGTGCATTGGTGTGTGCCTGGGATCTGAACCTGGGCTGCCAGCAGCGGAGCACACGCACTTCACCGCTATGCCACAGGGCTGGCCTGAGTTCTAGTATAATTTTAATGAACAGTAGCACTTAATGTTTTCTTTATTTTTTGCTCTCCCTTCTGAGATGGTGAACCTCACTTAAACCATCTATCTCTGTCAAAAGATCACTGTTTTCGGAGATATTCATTCAAAACTTGGGGTCTTTGTTACTCAGTCTTTTACTTCCACTCCTAATTCTGATCCTTTGTCAATTTACATGGCCCATCATCACTTCCATAGCCCTGTGCCTGGCCTCTTGGACTCCAGTCTTCCCTTGTCTATCCATCCTACGCACTGATGGAAGACCCATACCAGTAAGTGGCTTTAGTCACATGGTTTCCTTCATAAAAGTTTCTAGGCTCCTATTTCTTTCCTCATCAAATCTAAACCACCCTTTCCTTGGCTTTTGAAGCCTTTCATGATCTGGACCCACTCCACCTGTCTAGTCCCGTTCCCCCTACTCCCTAGCACATATAAAGTCTTATCTCTACTGTCAATCATCAGTCGTGCTGTCTGGATATGTCCTTGTGGAAATATCTTCTCTGATCTAAGCCTTTTCAAAGCATATCCATCTTTACCCATGAAGCCTTCTCTGGTACTTCTAAATCTTGTCTTCTACTGCTCTGAATTCATAGGGATTTGTGATATATGTGGTGTAATGTTATACTTCATTTTCTTTTATTTGCGATTTACATGTGCCCCCCCTTCCAGTAGGATTTGTAGCAGTTACTTAAGTAGATAACATCTTGTAATATTTGATCATTGCTTCCTATCTATATTTCTTATCTCCACTCAGTCATTAGCTCTTCCAAGATAGGGACCATACTTTGTGCTTCATTTTGAAATGTAGCATGGAAAAATGGAGAGGACACACAGCTAGGAGTCAAAGGACATGAATCCAAATATAATTTTGCTACAAACTAACAATGTGACTTTAGTAGAATTACTTGAGCCCTGAGGGACTAAATTATATATAAACTGTTAATAATTGCATTTTTCACCAAAAGTGAAGAGGTTTTTTTCTTCTGTTCACAAAAATAATACTTTCTCATTGTAAAAAAAAAAAAATCAAATAAAGAAGAATTAAAAATCAGCTGAATTTGCACTACCCTGAGATAAACACTATTAACATTTTGGTATTTATCCATTTCACATAGATGTTTTTTTAATCCATGTGCACACATGGGTAAGAGATCTATCTACCTATCTGTCTGTCTGTCTGTCTATCTGTCTACCTATCTACCTATCTATCTATCTATCTATCTATCTGATGGGAAAAATATTTATTTCTTGGCAGCTTTTCCCACTTAACAATATAAGTGGACATATGTTCTTTTCACCAGATTATGATGGCATTCTATGGATATTAAGGCATACCTAGGCCCTTCTTAAAAACATATTTTAGGGAAAGACGTAGGAATAGACATACATACTGACTGCTGAAAGGGGTGCATAATCTCCAATTTGTCATCTTTGATGAGATATTTCTACCTGTTGTACAGAATCTTTCCTTTTCCTCTTTGCCTTCCTAATGGAACCTCCATTTGCCTGGCTTGAGTTCAGTGGGCATTCAATCTGGCTGAGGTTTCCACTTCCAACTCCTCATGAATCCAGCTTTGTCTCCGTCACACAGGTGCACAGTCTCTGAGCCACAGTTCCAACATCCAACAAGCTCTAAAAGGCAAAAGTTTTCTTTTCTTTTTTTTTTTTTAAAGGTTTGGCCCAACTCGGTTGGCAGAAAAACCTGACGTAAATTGGTGAGGCAACTTATAGCTTTTGTTTAATTCATTTAGTGCAAGCGTTTATATGTTTCACTTTAGAAATATTAATGCATTTGACTATGAACTGCCACTTGAAGTCCTTGCTGAGAGCGATACATCGTATAGAATATATGTTCTCTATTAATTATCTAATAAATACAAAATATTCTGAATTTCAGCATGCATGGTACAAAGGGTTTTGAATAAGATATTGTAGCCCTGTCCTAAACTTATGAGATCTACAGTCCCTGTAACTAAAATCAGCACCTTGTTTTTCTGGTTTACACTCATTTAAAAAAATTAAATAAGAGTATAGGGTATTACAGCAGTGTTTTTGAAACTTGTATTTTCTTTTAGGGCTTCAGAAAACATCTGCAAATAAAATCTCGCCTAGAAAACCATCTTGTAGCCGAGATAAAGGTCGAGTTCTTCTGCCTGGAGAGGAAGCAAGCCAGTGCTCTGGTCTGCTGGGTCCCTCCTCCCCCGGCCCCATGGTCCCTTCTGCTGTGGTCTGGGGAAACAGCTGCAGTAAAAATCCACAATTTCTTAGGCCCCGAGATACCAAGGAGGGCAGGGCTGCAGGTCAGTGACCTGGACATGTCAGGCAGGGAGTGCCACCTTCCCATGGGTGGGAAGAGTTTTGTTGGTGATGTTTCTCCTGTTGTTTTGTTCTGATTTTTTTTTTTTTGGTCAGAAGAACAAAAGCCAGCATTTAGCATAAGAGAAGAATTGTAAAGAGGTTCCATGGAAGCTCAGGTTATTTTAAGGCTGAATGTATGGGAATTGAGGACCACCTGACTTGGAATTTATTAAGCAATCCCTATTTGGGGCATTTATGTCTTTTTTATATAATAAATAAATCTATGGTGAACATAAATGCACATACATTATTGTATATTTGTATTACCATTTCCTTACGATAAATTCTGAGAGTAGAATTGTTACGTATACACTTTAAAACTTTTGTACATGGTGTCAGATTGTCCTCTAGAAAGATCATACCAACTCACACCCTATATGACCCTTAAAATCCCTTCAAGTCCTAATTCTAAGAGACATTAAATCAATAAATATTTAATAATGCTTCTTTACTGTTTTAGTTTAATTTCTGGCATATTATAGTGTCATATGATTTTAATAAGCACTGGAAAAGGAGGTTTCATCAAAATAGATGTTTCTTTAGTTGCCGTGGTATTTAATTAAAATATTTATTTAAGATTTAAATCACCATTTTTTTTAAATACTCAAATTTCTGACTTTATCTTCTTTGCTCGTTTACTATGGGTAAGAGATTTGTAAAGAAAGATTCTCAGAATGGAAATTGTTACTTAAAATGATTATCGAAAATTACAAAAACTGAACTTTAAAAAAAATTTGTCCACTAAACTATTTTTTCTACTCTGCAGGTTTTTCATTTTTAAGATGAACCAATCTTTTTTCCCTCTATTCCTTTGTTATGTGTTTTAAATGGATGCTATTAGGAAAGTGTCTATAACTGAAATAATAGGAGCATATTGTTGAATAAGGCATTTTCTGTAGAAATATTGATAACTAACATCTTACAAGAGTATTTTAATGCCAGCAGTCTACACCTCTGCGACTTTAATTATTAAAGTCTTTTTTTCCTCACAATGACTGAATTGTACAGTGAACATATTTCAAATTGAATGAAGCTATAGTTTTCAGACAGTATAAATCTAATCAGAAAAATGAGAGAAAAAATGTTGAAATCTAGGAAACCAAAAATCAGATCAATAAATAGAAAGAGAATCTCTTTAGGCCTCCATAATTATGCCTGTGTGGGGAGAGTGATGGGTCTTCAACGTATTCACAGCAAGCTCTTTCTGTATTCAGTTGCAATTTTGAAGTTGGCTACATGGTGAACAAGATGTGAGAAAATAAGCTCCCCTTGCCTTCATAGGACTGAAGTCTTTCACTGTAAATGTAGAATCAAGCTATATATTTTTTATTATTTGGACAAGTATAATGATGGGATTCTGGAAAAATCTTTCTCCTAGTGCCCATCATCCAATAAGCCTGGCTCACAGGTGGGGCAGGCAATCAGGGACTAGCCTGGCAAATAGTAGGCAATGGATGAGTATTTGAAACATGATCCAAGCTGGTCTTGTCTTTTGTGGTTCAGATACACACACATTATGGGCCCAGTTCTGTCAGTCAACGTGCTTCATCAGCCAGTAGGGATACAGTGAGGAATAGGAAGTAAACTTGGGGTGCTCATAGCCTCTGTCAACCCAGTGCTTATTCCAATAATTTAGCCA